>NC_089842.1:157164907-157883240 GCF_035609145.1 Eleutherodactylus coqui | reverse complement strand
ATGTAGGATCCTTTTGTTCTCCAAGTCAGTTGGGTCCTACTAGCCAGATCCCCACCAGTTTGATACTTATGATGTGTCATGCATGTCAATTTTGAGACACCATTATGTCATATTTTACATCTATGTGACAATATATGAGCCATAATGCACCTCCATGTGTCTGAATATATAAATAGGTGTATGGATGCATTTGTGGCATGCCCCATCATGTTCCATGTTACAGAGGTATTCACCCCTGGAAGCATTTCTTCTGAGGAAGATTACATTGTCTTATGGTGGCCCCCATACAGACTTGTAGGGGCCCTGTGTATTGCCGTATAGGTTTTAAGCATGAATACTAAATATCAATGTAGGTCTGGTAACCCCCTAACACTAAGGCCCCCTGTCCACGGCCTTTGCGGAATATTGCCAGCGATATTCCGTCGTGGGGGAGGAAGGGGGGTGGAGTTGCAGAAGAATCACGGTAAATCACGGCATGCCGCAATTCAGATCCCTTGAGCGGAGAATCGCAATGATTCTCCATTCGTGGAGACCACGACTGCGCTTTCCATAGCAACGTGGTATTAGTGCATCTTGACGCCACCAGGTTAACCTGGTGGAGCCAAGATTGACAGGGGGTGATGCCCCCTGTAACTGATTGGCTGGAGTGGCTGCTTGCCAGGTCCTGCAAGCTAAGTAAAGAAGAAGCAGAAACAAATTATACACCCGCCGCCAGCACTGCATGAACGAAGCACCCCTCAGCATCTTAGTTATGCATCAACCAACCCCACCTGAGCAAGTTACTTACCCGGTGGCGGCAGCACAGTAGCTCACAAGGCCGAAACCCCCCCCTCTGACAGTAGACAAGGTGCGCCCTGTTTCCAAACTCACAGGCCGCCGTAATGGACATTACTGCCGCCGGACGCGAGGAAAACACTGCAAAGAAGTTAGTACTTGAGCCGCCGCTGTGCGACACTTGTCTCCCTGCCGCTGCCCATGTCACATCAGTGACGCCGACCGCGAGGGAGCCCACACTGAAAACGGAGAGGTGAGCGGATGGCCTTGTACACTGCATGGTACAAATGCTGGCCGGGACGGAGGAAAGAGGCTACAGCATCACCATACATTGTCCGAGCGGTGAAGCCTTTGCCTGAGGGTTTATATAGTTATTACGCTTACATTATCAGATGAAAATGCTACCATCTTACAACCGTAACATTGCAGCATTTACAGGTAATGTAAGCCTAAGAACATTTGTAACACTCAGCCCAAGGCATCAGCACTGGGACAGTGTATGGGCACTGTGCAGCTAGGACCTTACCAGCAGTGACCCTATCAGGAGCTGGGGGTGTGACAGGGGCATTCCTCCTGTCAAACCCCTAGCTTCTGGTGGCGACAAGATACACTAATACCTAGCAACGCTATGGAAAGCGTTCACTGCGTTACCCGCGGCCGCTGCGGGTAACGCAATGAACAATTGCCCGTGGACAGGCAGCCTAATTCGGGGACCATAAAACCTTCACATCTTTATCAGTGGACTATTTAAGTATTTATTTATTTCTCTACCCATCCTGTTGTAGTATTCTTTTAAGTGCAAAATAATCACATTCATGTCTGTGACTTGTCATATGTATGTATGTGTGTGTGTGTATATATATATATATATATATATATATATATATGCATGGCTCTTCGGATCTATTTCATTAAGCCTGAGGAAGAATCCTGAGAAGTTCAAAAGCTTGCAATAACATCATGTATTTTTGTTAGCCAATAAAAAGGTATCATATCTACAAGATAACTTGGTTTCCTTTGCTTGGAACAATCGCATTCGGTTTTAAGTTAAACACCATACATTTGTATAGTGTTTTATATATATATATATGTATATTACATGGTTGCCGTTCAGTTGAATTGCCATCCATTTAAAAAAAAAAAGTCCACCAGAATGGAAAGGCGTTCTCCGCTCTGGCTTTGGAACTGTTCTCTCTATCACGTCCGTATGCCATAATAAGGCATATAGATAGGGTCTATTTACATGACACAATCCCTTTTCAACATGCAATAAAAATTTGCACCCTTGAAAAGGAAATGTGACAAGAGATGTATCCGTTGGATACACAGAAGTTGATGAAATGTGTCAAGTACTGCATAAATAAACCCTAATCTGTCAACCAAACAATAATGATATGATAAGCGCTGCGGAATAAATTGGCACTATACAAATAAAGGTTATTATATGATAAATAGTGCTAGTGTGTCTTTATGCAGGTTTGAAAGGTGTCAGTCTGTGACAAGCTATAATCAGTGCACTTCCTATATCCGAGGGAGGAGGAGGAAGTACAGAGAGCAGAGGTGAATTACGTCCCTCGGGGATATGACAATTTACACAATCCTGTATGGAAATGTTTAGCTAAATATTTGCGAGTGTTCCGACATGACTCTTCACACAGCAGACGCCTCTATTTAGGCTACGGTTCCCATTGACGAACACCAAGTCATCATAAGGACTGCATGGACTATCTGGATTCATACCTTCCAAGAAAGTGAGGAAGAAGGTTGCAGGATAGTTTTAGCCCTCTCTCTATGATGGGACCTAATCCTTCCTTTACTTTAAAATTGCATAAAAATATTAATCTACTATTTTCATGCGCCTTCATATTACCCAGGAGTCTTTATATTGTACCACACAACAGCTGCATTCACAATTCCGCATACTTCAGGGCTGAAATCTCCAAGCATTCATTGCAGGTTTAATGTCTTCACAGAACTTGCTTTAGTCATTCTGGGAAGTGTCATCTGAACACCAGACAAAGTAAAGTAATCCGATGTTGGGAAACAAGCTGTCCACCTGGAGCTGAATAAGTTGTTAGGGGTGTGCCTGTGAACAACTTTGTCACCAGTTTCC
Organism: Eleutherodactylus coqui; assembly: GCF_035609145.1. Lineage (NCBI taxonomy): Eukaryota > Metazoa > Chordata > Amphibia > Anura > Eleutherodactylidae > Eleutherodactylus > Eleutherodactylus coqui. The sequence continues at coordinate 157,880,353 of NC_089842.1, read as the reverse complement.
AATACAACACATCTGAATTGTGAACGCAACTCTGGAGTATAATGTACAAATACGTATTGTATGTACACAGTGAATTCTCTAGCAGAATAGTGAGTGCAGCTCTGAAGCATAATATACAAATAAGTAATGCATGAACACAGTGAATTCTCTAGCAGAATAGTGAGTGCAGCTCTGGAGTTTAATATACAAATAAGTAATGCATGAACACAGTGAATTCTCCAGCAGAATAGTGAGTGCAGCTCTGGGGTTTAATATACAAATAAGTAATGTATGAACACAGTGAATTCTCCAGCAGAATAGTGAGTGCAGCTCTGGGGTTTAATATACAAATAAGTAATGTATGTACACAGTGAATTCTCCAGCAGAATAGTGAGTGCAGCTCTGGGGTTTAATATACAAATAAGTAATGTATGTACACAGTGAATTCTCCAGCAGAATAGTGAGTGCAGCTCTGGAGTATAATAAAGGATGTAACTTGGGATCAGTACAAATAAACTAATACTGTTTGCACTGTAGGGATTGGGTAGTCTGAAGATTGCACACTGGCCATCTTGGATGGATTATATGGGAACTGGAACTGGTGGATCGGAGGGAGGGCTGAGCAGAGCAACTGCATGTAATGTACCTCTCTCCTCCCCCTGCAAGAGACATTTGTACTGAAACTGGAGGGTCGCTTTAACTAACTATTTGTCCTAGTGTGGATGATGCCTACTACGTTATCCACGCACTGCTCTGAGGTTTTGTGCCGCGATGTCAGGTACCAGCGCATGCGCAGATAACATCCTGTAGGGAAAGTCTAAATGTGCATGCACCAGTAAACGGCATTGCGGAGCAGATGCAAAACTTCAGAGTGGTGCTCGGATGACGTAGTAGGGGATGCGAAAGGGGTGATTTTTTTGCTGTAAGCTCGGCTCGACTGCCCTATTAACAAAGAGCCTCTACTACAGCTTATCTTGGAAATATCTTCACTCATATAATAATGAGAACTATTTAACAATGACACTTCAACCAAAGCAGTAGATCCTATCCAATATGAGCATTGCCGACTCGCAGTTGACCCAAAGTGCCTTTCACATTTTCCAACTAAGGTCTGCTGCTTTTTTTTATATTGGATTTTGTTGGATATTGCCATTTATAAACTAACCATCCTGCAAAACATAAGCTTTATTTGCTCAACCTATAGTAATGACAGGAGGCTGCAGAATGGGTTAAGTCGGTGCTCCACATAGTGCCCGTAGTTGGTGAAGTCAATCACAGTTGGGTGCTGACTTTCTGTAGCTCTGCTTTTACTCCTTGCAAAGTGGAAAGAATTGGAAATCCAATTTCAAATTGAAATTCCAGGGAGCCGCAGATCTGAGAGCACAGATTTAATGGGAACTTTATAAAAAAAAGGCACTCAGCCTGTGCAAGTAAAGAAGCTGTCATGTCAATGTTTCAGAGAGCCGTCGCGCCTGCAAGTCCCCTGCCGCTTATCTCTATTTTACTGCCACCTTTTGATCTTGTCAGTCGCCCATTCTGATTAAAGCTCAACCAAGAACTACTTTCTTATACAAAAGAGCAGCGATAAAGTTCATATAATCATCAGTACTATTCTCTGACAGTGACGTATACCACAGAGAATATTGTCCATTCCTATTAGTCCTAAATAATAGGAACGGACAATGTGCTGAGCTGCGGCATTGATTGGCCAATTCATAAATCCACAACGTGATGGCTGTGATTGGTTTTCGACTGCTGCTCAGCCAATTGATGCAGCACTCAATAAACCAATCACAGCCATCGCATTAGTTCATCAAGCGCTGCATTGATTGGTTGAGCAGCACTCAAGAATCAATCCGAGCCATCGCTTACTGGAGGCGGGATTTATGAATCCCGTAACCAGGAAGCGATCTTCTGTGGGAGGCCGAGGACTGAAGCAACCATGCTGGAGCTCTGGAGAGCAGCGGGAGGACCTAGACGGAACCTGCTAGGTAATGTATTCCTTTTTCTTTAATGTAATGCAGCTAGGGCTTATTTTTGAGGTAGGTCTTATTTTCGGTAGTACCTACAGCGCCTTGCTATTGTGAAAGTATTGAATTATATTTTAGGCAGAAGTGTCGTGTGCATAATATTTGTGTCATGTACATAGCAAGATGTACGTATACAAAAGAGACGTATTGTAGTTTCTTTTAACAGGGCTTAAGACACTGAGCATACAGCATTGTCATAATCAACCTTTGTAATGTTTTACTATGAGAGAAGTATCACACATGCTGTAGACATTGAATTGTTGACTTATTAACTTTGAGGGGGTTGTCACACGATATAACCTCTTGCATTGCAACAATAAAACAGAAGAGCTTGGAAGCATCACTTGGCGTTTCTCAGTGTTCTCTTCTTTGATGCATCATCTATATATAATTAGGCATACCTGATTGATAAGCCTACGATACACCTTTAGTATCACCTAAATTAAGTGATTACTTTAACACTATTGAGTTATCTTCACTCTATGTGTAACCACACAGAGCCTCTGTAGTTTGGCATCCAATACAGTATACCATGATTTTTTTAAATCTTGGATTCCATATGGACTTGAAGGCTTTGGACATACAGTATAGCACCATACATTTCTATGGAGGTAAAATATATCATGTGCATGAGGCCTAAAACAATTTCCTGTGCTGCTCGAGAAGCAATCCAGAGTATAATGACGACCATATGGCAACACAAAGGTTTGAGTGACTCACACCAGGACTGGAAATCATTACCTCGTACATGTAACATTCCAGGTGACTTCCAAGAACAACCCGGAAGCGCCAGGAATTTTTTTTTCTTTTTGCTGAGGAATTCTCTATTTTTCTATGTGAAATTAATGAGGGGCTTCAATAGCGGAACACGGGCTGAGTCAGCGCTTCCTTTATCCGAGCTGTCAGAAATTGGTCATGCACAACGACACGGAACACGTAGAGGGGTTTTGTGTTACAGCTTCAAATGACTTTTTGCTCTTTTCATGCTATTGGGAGAACCAATTTCATATACAGCTCATTTCCGTAACCTCTTGTTTTCCATTCATTTCCTAGAGTTCTTTATTCCTTACTCTATTTTCTATTTGGTTCCCCAGTGGACGAGTCTTCAGCATGTTACTTAGCTGATGTCTTCCCTTTAAATGAGAATTTTGTAGCTTTTTGTAACTGAAAAGAAACGTTGACTTGTTGGGGGTGGGGGGACTAGGCTGCAGCAGGTCAGCCTTGATACAAAAATGAATTTGGACTTTGAATAGAAGACGCGGGTTGAAAGCGGCACTCACACTGTTTTCATTCTAGTCACTCAAGAAGCATAATCCTTCTAAGGCACCGCGCAGACTGTGAAGTTAGATCCCACTGTTAATTTGCCTTGATACCTTCCCGCGCTCAAAGACATGGCAACCTCTAAAAAGTTTTCTACAACTTCAACTTTTTTCCCAGTTCTTCAAATTGCAAAGATTGCCTCTTAATGATGTTTTCAGCTTGTTCATTAACTGATAGCAGCCTTATGCCAGCTACAGAGAGCCGACTCAAGGGCAAGGTGACTGAGCAATTGGATTTAAGGGCTATGAACACCCGTGATGGGCAATTTTTTCACTTAAGTGCATGTGATTTAGGCTGACAATCATTTTTGCAATTGGGTTTGATTAAAAATTTTGCACTGTTTATCTTCTTCAGCAAATGTTATCACAGTATATAGAAACTGCAGTCTAAAGTTGCTCTCACACAGGCGTCTATAAAACCGCCGCGTTTTAAAGCCTGAGGGCTTATTCCCACAAGCGTTTATCAGCCGCCGTTTTCATGGCCGGCTTATATACGCTACGATCTGATGCATTGGATTCCAATACATCAGATCACACAGATTTGTGCGCCCATTCACGCGTTTTTACAGCGCCGGTGAGCGCACGTAAAAGCTTCTATGGGTGGGAAAGAGCCCTTACAATGGGTGATGAGGTGCATCAAAAATCGCTTGAAAAGCACTAAAATAGAGCAGATAGTGTTAGATACGCCGCCCTCGAACACTCATCTGAAAAGCCCCATTGTAATCAATGGAGACGTTTTACAGCGTTTTTAGCGGGCATTTCAAGCGCCAAGCTAAACACTGTAAAAAAACGCCTGTGTGAGAGTAGCCTTAGGCTGGATTAAGACAAACATATTTGCGAGCACATTTGCGCATCAAACTTTTGCGCACACAATATGCAGTAAAAAAACTCATTGAGTTCAATGGATTAATTCAGAAAAGCATAGTAAAATACACTGATGCGCGTGCAAATATGCAGCTTTAATTCTGCAAAATCGCAGCAAAAATACAGTTACAAGTGTTTGATGTCAGCCTTCTTTCCCACGAGCGTATATCAGCCAGCCGTTTTCACGGACGGCCAATATACGCTATGTTGGGAAAGATAAAATTGGTGAACAGGCGCACAAATCAAACGTTTGTGTACCATTGAGACGGCATGGGTCCCGGCGCATATGCACCGAGACTATCATGCCATCACCCCTTTTCCCTCCCTCCCCATCGCAGGCTCACCTCTTCTCCTTCCTGCTCATTCTTCGCAATGGGAGGGGGTGGGCCAGGGCGGAGCTAAGCGCCGGCCTGTCCCGTCTTCTCCCATTGATGGCTATGGACAAGGGGCGGCGAGAGGGCAGATACTTAGCTCCACCCACGTCCCCCCTTGTCCACAGCCAGCAATGGAAGGAGGCGGGTCGGCACTTAGCTCCGCCCCTGTCACGGCTCCTCCCATTGCAGAGAGCTAGTGGGGAGGAGAGGACAGGTGAACTTGCACGGGAGGGGGGGGGAGAGCAGAGGGAGGGTGTTTAGCAGCCACGCTGCTAAACTCCCTCCCACCTGCGGCCGCTGCCATGGGCTCCCATAGGAGCCCATGCAGTGGCCGATGTATTCCGCCCCAAAAGATAGTTCCAGGACTATCTTTTCGGCCCGACGTAAAAAACGCCCAGCACTATATTGGGCTGGCCGGGGGCTTTTGCGTCTCAGGAATACGGCCATTTATAAACAGCAACAGCAATCAGTGGCCGTGTTCCTCATTCAGTTGTTGGTCATGTTTATGTTAAATGATTATCGTTCCATTTTGCCAAATCCAATGATTAACCGAACGATAATCCTAAAAGGGTTCTTAGTCTCAATAGGAGATCTGTCAGTGAAGCTGGACTGATGGCTTGGTTTCGCTCCGCTGCCTCCGCTCCTGCATTGTCTTATCAGCTAATTTATGACCACAACACAAATAGACTTTGTTGTGGTCTTAAATTAAAGGGGTTGTCTCGCAGCAAACCTCAAAATTTTACCTTACCCCATTCCCCCTGTCACCCCCCCCTGGCATAAAATAGCAAATTAAAGCGGTTTTTAAACCGCTTGCTACTTACCAATCCGACGAAATAAGGACTTTAAAAAATCTTCTCCCTAAGATGGCCGCCGGTCCTTTCCCAGGGATGCACTGCGGTTTTCTCCCATGGTGCACCGCGGGTCTTCTCCCATGGTGCACCATGGGCTCTGTGCGTTCCATTGCCGATTCCAGCCTCCTGATTGGCTGGAATCGGCACACGTGACAGGGTGGAGCTACGCGATGACGCGTAGAAGGGGCGGAGCCAGAACGCCACTCGTGCCTGGACCGAGCAGAAGGGGAGAAGACCGCACAGTGCAAGCGCGTCTAAGAAAGCAAGAAGACAACGAAATTAGACGGAGCCATGGAGACGTGGACACTAGCAACGGAACAGGTAAGTGAATAACTTCTGTATGGCTCATATTTAATGCACGATGTACATTACAAAGTGCATTAATATGGCCATACAGAAGTGTATAACCCCACTTGCTGCCGCGAGACAACCCCTTTAATTGATAAAAAGTGCTGGGGAGGAAAGATAAAGGCTGAAAACTAAAGCCCCTTTTACACGGGCTGAGAATATCGGGAGACTTGTTTGGGTAAGGGCCCACTTACATGGACTGAGAACTGGCCTGCTGTAACTAGTGCTGATCAACAAAGCATAAAAAATAAATAAATCTTGTTATTTGTATAATACCAAATTATTCCGCAGCACTTTCAGTTAATTTATTTATTACCCCCCACCAAGCTGGGTGCTCTTTTTACCGACCTCAAAAGGAAGGCTGAGTCAACCTTGAGCCGGCTTCCTGAACCATGCAGGGATTGAACTTGCAACCTTCAGGTCATGAGCAAGACCTTAGGACTGCATTTCAGCCAACCAGGTAGCATTTTTTGCTTGTTCGTCAACTTCACACTCCTAGGACTGATGCCTTTTGCTTATAGCCATGAGAATTATATTAAATTGAATACATTATGGGTTTTCACTAAATGAGTTTAACCTCCAACTCATTCGCTTTACAATTAATTGTAGAGCATGGAGGAGTCTGTGGGGTGCTAACAATAATAGTAATGACAATTATGGAGTCAGTTATGCCATGGTTGAGGTCGGGATTGTTTTTGTATGTGCTGTGAAAAGTCTTCATTGTGCTCTTTGGCAGGGAACCTGAGAAAATAACTTTATGGAGTGATAAGAAAACAAAAAACTCTCAGCTGGTAAAGTGAGTTGCAGTGGTTTCCCCACAGGTAAAACAGTGAAGGACTGTTCTCCTGTAAGCTTGTGGTCAAGTGGGCTCCAAGAATGTTTAGGGATAGTTACCAATGAGGTACAAGACACACAACAGGGTTTCTTCAAAACTTGTTAGTGAACTAAATTGGCCAATCCTGGGAATGAAGACTGTTGCTTGATTCGGCCAACTGTAGACTGTTTTTATACTGAAATAACACTTAGAGCAATTGAATACAGTCTTCTCCAGCAGGAGAGGCACAGTCCTGGCGTTACAACAACTAACTGATGAGAGCAGTGGTTCTCAAGGTGACAGCCCAGCTCGATATTCCCTGCTTGCAATGTCTTTCTGTCAAATTGGTGCTCAGTCAGTGATCTTAAACTGTCCCTTTTGTAGATACGATGCAGCAGTTCCGGTGATGGTCCCAACTGGTTTGGCTCTTGGCTGTTGCAGACCTACTTGGCAGTCACTGTCCTCTTACCAACCTGTCCACTGGACCATATTTTCACTGGTATAGCTGAATCAATATGCCCAACCAACTTCATGAAGGGAAAGTGCTCATACTAAGGGCATATGCCCAATAGCGACTCCGGCACCTGCTAAACTACTGCGTCACTCCTCATTGCACTCACAGACTAACTTACTACTACTTGGCAAAAAAACTAACCCCCTAATATATAAGTTACGCTACAGGTCCATGGGAGCAATATGATGCATTCATGATCTTACATCCTCAACTGGATGAGCTTAACTACTGTAAACTTCCCTACCTATCATGGCATCTGCAGCTGTCATTCTCCAATGGCCTACTGGACGGGGCACGGTTGACTAATTGTACTTTTTCAGGGGTCAACAGTTGCCTGAGTAATTGCTTAGAAGAGCGATTACGGGCAAATGTTGGCCTGTATATTCTTGGGACCCAACAGGGCAAGTGAGCAAGAATTGCTCACTTGTCGGAGTCATTCAGTTTTTAGCTCGCCTAAAAACTGAGTGATTGTCGGCCTGTGTAAACAGTCAGTCTTTCATCTATATTTACTCGGTATGCAGGTGGGTGGCCGGAAGAGATCTCTGGCGTAAAAGCTCAGTTGTCCTGCGTAAAAGTACCCTGACTCACAGTTGAGCCCCACTGCATTCCAAAATATAGTATTGGTCCCTGAACATAAGGTAACAGGGGGATTACAGATGATGAAAACTTAAAGCTAATCCCCCGAACTCCTCCTGTAAAGAAAACTTAAAATGTAGCATAGTATATAGTAGCATAAAATCAGATTGCAGTCCCGTATTTCCCTGAGGGTGCCCTCCACACTACACTCCATTCTCTTTAGAACTTATGGTCAGTCTTAGCCTGTTCATTTCAATTTACACAGGGATCTAATAAAACTGATACACAGCCACATAATAAAACATTCACGTATTCATGAATATTTGTACCCCTTCTATTTTCTGCCATCAGTAGGGACAAATTACCAATATAATTGGTCATTTTGGAAAGTGTGAAGAGCTCTATCTGCCACAAGTATGTACCAACACTTCCATACTCTCTCACTTTTCTCTCCATGACTGTCCGTTTTCTGTAGATTACTCATGACTAGAGATTTCCAAATCTGCATTTTTGCCAGTCCGTAGAATAAAATGGGAAAATCGGCTTGCTAAAAGCACATCTCAAACCTGGCGGAATCGATTCACCCCATACATCCTAATGACTAGTAAATTGCAATCTGATTTGTGAATACACCTTCTGTCCCTATTTTAATGGAACTGTCCTATAGTGAGGGAGAACCCACCCCAGACAGCCCATATGCACGCTTGAAGTCAGCAATTCAAATTGAGTTTATGGTTTTCATTCATCCAAAGGAAGAGTCTCTGATTCCGCTGCCCTTCATGCAATCCTCCATTCAAGAGCGGTCACCTTTCTCACCCCTTGCATTTTTAACAGTACCAGTTGAGCTGGTAGGGCAGGAAAGTTCACTAACAAACTTCTGCCCTGTTTAACAGGACCCTCAAAAAAAATAAAGCAGACTACAGAGGAAGAAGGGACATGAGTCAGTGCACGTTAACCAGCGTCATCCCCAGAAGCTCTTTTGTTTCTGAAAATCTGTGTTTTGTATGTCTCTTGTGAACAAGCCGATGATGGTTTCTCACCAAAGCCTTTGATAAGGTGCTGAATAGGAAACGGAGGTGATGTGACAAGGCGGGCGTGATTTAGTGCCCACTCTGAGCCAGGCTTGGTTAAGGGCCTGGAAGGGCGCAGATGCCACCATCTCTAGATCATTTTATGGACGCATAGTCTTGTCTGTGTGTTTCCAAGATCCCTGCTGTCTGTGACCAAAATTAACAATTAGTGCAAGGCATGTGATTCACACATCTATGCCATCTGTGCCGTGCTATTGTCTGGCAGACAAAGAGACCTGAAACTGACTGCCTGCGTTTTAAAAGACAGTGATTAACTCAGGATGATACATCCGTCCCTCTATGTAAAGATCTACAGAACCAAACTAATTGCAGCAGCACCACCGTCTTACTATGGCTGTCATATATTGTATCTATGGTGGTCGTCATATTCTAGTGTGGATAATATTGGCCGAGAGGAGAGTGTAATATTAACTACTAGTTCTAGCATAGTTGTTTTGAACTGGTCAAGTTGCCATTCAAGGTCCCGAAGTCTCCATATTATTGACTGACTCCATAGAGGGTTTACTAAATTGGTCAACATTAGGGATTAGTCTTCGGTTGACAGATACATGTTAATCATGGTTAGCAATATTGCTAGTTTTTTACATTTTCAGTCTGGAGTGGCGGAAATTGCACAAATTACAATAACATTTTCAACAGATTTTAACATTCTTTCGAAGTGTGGGCCCTTCAATGCTCCCCTTTGGGTCATCTACTGGAGGAATGCTAATATAAATCATTACACATCAGCAATAGTGTAGCTATAGTGGGTGCAATCATAAATAGCCCCTATGTCTGGAGTGCCAACAGATCTTCTTTTGGCTCAAGGGAGCAGCAAATCAAATTTGAGTTCTTCAGTACCACCTATTTTGGAGAAGAAGGGTGATTCCTCGTAAAAAAAAAATGCATAAAAATCTAGAATGTTTTATTCTGTAGTGGGCACAAAAGGTATCTGTCAGATTGTCAGACACCCCTCCCCAAAAAGGTATTAGATGGATAGATGTACAAAGAAAACAATAGATACATGGAGAGTTGATGTACGTACAGTGTGAAGTTACATACCCTATGTTATATCACTAGAATGAGTTAGAATAGCTACATTTCCTTCCATTTCCAGGACACATGAAGAGGTCAGCTCCGCTGTCTCTGATCACAGTTTAATGAGTTTCCCAGATTATCTTGAAGGCACCACTAGATATCCTCGCTCTGTTTATTTGAATAGATGCTACAGAACGCTGGAGATGCCCCCTGCTCGGAGGTTAACGTCTTCTATCATCTCCTAGGAGATTTGACTAATATGCAGAAATTAGTTCATTCTCTCTTTACTTAGAAAGGTCAAATAAGGACCCAGGAAAAAGATATTTATGGAATGGTGAAATTTGTGAATGAGAACCAATAAGTACTCATGTCTATAGATTTCAGCTGTATGGATGAAGAACAATGGGCTATTGACTATTCACAATGGATTGTTGCTAATTGCATTATCCTGATGTCACTTAATGGTTGTTTTGCTTCAGCATGTTTGACTATATAGCTTTTGTCATACATTGTCTTCCCGAAGGCTTATTTTTAGAACATAGTTTACCTATTCTGAGTTCTTAAAGGATACTTCTGCCTTCGCACCCATTTTTTAAAATTTCTCCATTACAGTAAAATGAAAAAAAATGAAGTAATTTGCTTATAAGTGTTTTTGAAGGGATTTTCCTATTTATAAAGGGATGACATATCACTAGAGTATGCCACCACTTCATGATCAGTTTGGGCCCATCCATCCTGAAAATGAAAGTGACACTCCTTTCCCTGTACGGTGCCCCTTCTAGACACCTGGCTATGCAAGGAACTACAACCAGACCCAGTAACGTGAATGGGGCTTTGCTGCAGTTTTTGGCTTACTGCGTTGTTAGAAGTTCTTACTGTTAAGGGGAAAGAGTCCAACAACCACCCTATGCCCCCTTCATTTTCAGGATTGGTGGGGGTCAAACCCCACTGAACATATAGTGATGGCATATCCTAGCAATATGCTATCACTTTATTAGATGGGAAAACCCTTTTTAAAATTTCCTCCTGTTTTGTGTATACAGCTCTTATAGGTTTATATGACTTCACCAGTCAATGAAACCTGTGCTGTCTGATCCTTCTGTCTCTCCACTAGTACTTCCCCATATGTATTTGGTAGACTGGGAAGAAGTAGAGGACAGATGGGTGGGAAGATTACGGCAGGATCAGACTACACAGGGGATATTAGCTGTCTGTTAGCACGGATTCACATAGATCTGCATAACAGCTGTAGACGCAAGATAGTAGGATATTTTTAATGAAGACTATTTGCAAAGTTGCTTCATTATTCTTTTCAGATGCATTGGAGTAATAAAAAAAGTGCAGTGCCCACATGACACGTCATTGTTGAGACCTAGTATGTTCGTGAGTCATCCCATAAGAAATAGACCCTAGTGTCAAGGGATTGTCCCTAAAGAACATTCCGAATGGGGTTGTCTTCTGCACCACATATGGAGTGTGCCTTCGTGTGAGAGACATGATCTACTAGAAGAACCTCTGGTGGCCCGGGGCCACCCTGCTTCCCCCTAGGCAGGGACCTAATACAAGCATCTGGAAGTCTAGGACTTTCTGTGTCCACTTCATATATATGAAGCCATTGATAGATAGGCTCACCGCAGAAAATTGCGGCAAATCGCAGCATGCCACGATTTAAATCCCGCAAGCGAAGAATCGCTATGATTCTCCGCCTCCGCTCGTAGATGTCAGGCTGCGCTTTCCATAGTTCTCCTAGAAAAAGCGTTCACTGCGTTACCCGCGGTTGGATTGTCGCCGCGGATAACCCAATGACAACTCGCCCGTGGACAGGAGGCCTTAGCTAGGCAACTTGCACTTACATACACTGCAGAACACTCTAAAGAAGTACTGTAAACAGATTCTGCAAAATTATGTAACACCGGTTAAACTGTGTTAGGCTTTAAAAAGGATTGTCTTACAGTTGCTAGGATATGCTATAAATGTCTGATTGGTGGGGGTCTGATGCTGCTGATTCCTCGGATGGGGTTGCAGCTGTGCTAGGAAAAAGTGGAGGTCTAGGAAAAAAAGCCAAGTGAAGCAGAAATGGCACAACTTCTTAGTGCTGCTAACACTAGCGATATTCCGCCGCGGGTGAGGAGGGGGGAGCACTGACAGGTCTCCGAGATGAGCCTATCTAATAGATAGGCTCACCGCGGAGAATCGCGGCATGCCACGATTTAAATCCCGTGAGCGGAGAAGCGCTATGATTCTCCGCTAGTAGACGCCGGTGCTACGCTTTCCATAATAATCCTATGGAAAGCTTTACAGAGCGTGATTCACGGGCGATTTATCGCAAGTGGATCATCGCCCATGGACAGGCAGCCTTAACCCTATCATGACCTGCGTCCAAGTCGCATTCGGCCATTTTGTTTTTTTGTGACGGGAATAATAATGTGATGGTTTAAAAAATTAGACCTGCATGGATGCCGCGATACTAATTTTTAGTTTTTCTTTGAATGCAATGACTAGGAAAACGTTTTCTTGATATTTCATATTTTTAGAATAATACTTCTTTATTAGTCCCCATTGGGGACATGAATTTGTGATAATTTGATTGCTTATGCAGTATAATGCAATACTATAGTATTGCCTTATACTGTATTTTAACAGGCTGCCTATCAAAAGACATGCCACTAGCACATCTTTAATAGGCAAACAGTCATGGCAGCCCTGGGGGCCTCCAGAAGGCCCCAGGCTTTCATGACACTCGGACGGCACTCCCACAATCTTATGGTGACGGGGCCCTTTAGGGCATTTAAATCCTGATCAATCGGTACATTTAAATGCCGCTGTCAGAACTGACAGCAGAATTAAAAAGGTTAACAGCCCTGATCAGAGGTATCTCCGATTGCAGCTGTTGCGAGGGAGTGTCAGCTGTCAAAGATATCCGATATCTGCTGTGCATGGAACAGGTTCGGCTCCCAAGCCCACAGCATATATGCCCACAGGGCATATGCAGTTCGGATGTATATAGTTGTATATATGATGGAAAGGGGATAATTTAGTGATCAGTGGGGGTCACAATGGTCAGACTCTCACCAGTCGAAGTCTGACAGTATATTTCAGATATGCTGTACCATTAATGCCTTTCGTGAGACAACCCCTTTAATAACATATCATGCCATCATCCTATAGGAGCAATTGTGTTGCTTACTGCCCATTTGAGATCCGTGCTCTTTATATAGTAAATTAAAGCATTTTAAATTGAGAGAGTAAATACCTGTTTTCCCATTGTCCTTAGGTAGCCCTATTTGCAATCTACCTTACTGCATGGCCATTTGATTTTAGAGTAGTTTTGCCATCAGTCATCCATCATGAATAGAAGAACCCAATGGACTGACTTTGATTAATATTAACCCATTTTTGGCCATGGGCTACCATTATTTATGTCACAGTTGCAACATTGTGTTTAGGGTCCGTTAAAACATTCTTCATTTTGAATATTACATCTGACATCTCGGAGGCCGCATTCGAGCCTTGGCAGATTTTGATTGCTGTTGCCGTGAGATGGGTCTCTCTAGGATGCAATCTGAAATGTTCTAGAAATGTGTCTTATGTCTAATTTAGAGCTGGGAGCAGCACCAAGATGAAAATGCAGATGTTTTGCTAATTAGCCCATAAAATTCTTTATTTATGGTCATCCTTCTTTCCTGACTGGTCCACCAGAGCTCGAGCTGATTTATCTGGAGAGGAGCAAAGCATGTTCCGCCAAGAAACACATTAAGAGATAAATCTGGGGCCATCACTTCAATGAGGTAGCAGGCGGAGAGGAGAGATACCTTAAATAATTGGGAGCAGTAAAAACGCCTTCAGCCGTCATTAACCACAAATCAAGAAGTCCCATTTCCATGCCTTCTGCTCACTCATCGAGGTACTGGACTCCTTCTGGAAGTTAATGGTATCAATACAACATTTGTTTTCTAAAGAGCTAAACCATCTTCAGATTTCGGTTATTTCTGTGTAGCCTCCTGTAACTTTTACAGATTTTTTTTTTTAAAGTTTGCCTATTTTGGTGCCTAAGTGTGGGGTTAGTCTTGTAGAGCAAATAAGGGAGATGGAAAAAATCCTCCACAGTGCCGCCTATTGAAAGGCAGCATTCCTTCAAGCCAAAGCTTATTTGCATATTACCCAGAGGAGCGTGCATGGTCATTTGAGTCTCCTCACTTAGTTTATAGTATAGTTGCTCTCCCTAGGAGAAAAGATAGCGTTTCTGACCCCAGTCTTGTAGAGGAAACTGTTTCTTTGTGTTGACTTGATCCCATCCCCAGTCACTTGTTCTAGTCAAGGCAAAGAGCGCAGCAGACCTGTGTTATAACCAAGGACAGGGAAAATAAACTGAGACAGTGATTAGCCACATGAAAAAGAGCCACAGCTTAACACCGCAACCAGACAGAAAAATAAACCAATGTTATACAGGCTCCCTGAAAATGAGAAATGGCTTTCAGCAATATTCTCCTACAGACTAGTCCTCTATTTATATTTTTATCCCAGCCTTTTCTATAAGGCTAATTTGACACGGGCGAGCGCGATATTGGTCTGTGAAACTCGGCCCGATATCACGCTCAGAAACATGGGATTTCTCTGCGGATGTGAGGTGTTTTTGTGTCAAAAATAGCTTGCATCACTTCAGGGGAGTTGCGATCCCACGGTGCTGCTTTCAGCTGTGTTGGAGGATCATCAAGTGTTATCCACTGTTTTCAATTAGAAACTTCGCATCACACGCCATGCAATGTTCTTCCCGGCCCCATTGAAAACGAACGCCAGTGAGGCGTTCTGAGGGAACGCTCAAAGATAGTGCCCATGTAAATGACCGCATTCGAAAGAATGGGGTTCATATTCATACTAGATTTGTGCGTCTTGCAACACACAAATCTCGCACGATTTTCTCAGCTGCGTGAAAGCGGTTGTCCGGTTAAGAAAACTTATTTTTAGACCTTATTAGGGCCTATAGTCACCCTAGTGATCGCTTAACCTTTTCCAATCCAATTATTTTTTCTCATCCATTCTCCCCAGCTCCAAATAAATTGGAGCTGGTGAGAATGGATAAGAAAAAATACATTTCCCTGCACCCTCCTGTACTAGGTTCAGGAGGGTGCAGGTGCTCACTGCACCGTGGGGGGGGGGGCCTGCTTACGTGTCCAGCGTCTTCCGCATTCTCCCTTCTGCCTCCAGGCTCGGCGATCATGTGACCGCTGGGGTCAGGTGGCACCCAGCGGTCACATGATCGCCGAGCCAGGAGACAGAAGGGAGAATGCGGAAGACGCCGGACAGGTAAGCAGGCCCCCCCACGGTGCATGCTCCTGGCTCGGCGTTCATGTGACCGCTGGGGGTCAGGTGACACCGGCGGTCACATGATTGCCGGCCGGAATCTCCGTGCATTACATAGCGCTAATTGAGCGCTATGTAATGTGTAAAGGAGAAAGGGTTAGAAACACTTTCTGCCTTCTCCTCTGGGTCCTCGATGAGGACCAGTGCAGGAGTGCATCTGCACCCGATGTGTCTGATAATCGGGTGCAGATGCACTCCTGCACTGCTGTGACGGGCCTGCCCCGACATCGGAGCAGTGGAGGGAAATTATGATGTCGGGGCAGGCCCGACATTGGATTGGAAAGGGTTAAAAGAGCAATTATGGGCAACTGTCGTCCCATGTAATCACTTGTTGGAGTTGCTTGGTTTTCATAGTAGCTCACCTAAAAACCAAGCAACTACCGGCCTGTGTAACCAGGTAGTCTCCCATTTCTGAACAACTGCCAGTTTAATCTGAATGGAAGCTGGCAGCCGTAAGAGATCTCCAAAAGTGGAGCATGCTGTGATTTTTTTTTTTTCCCTCCACGAGCGTAAACCGCAATTGGTTTCCGCTTGTGTGCAGGAAGAATCACTTTTCCATAGCATGCTATGGGCAGTATTTACTGCAGAAGCCAGAGGTGGACGCCCACTCCAGGTTCCGCAAAGTAAATCCACCCATGTGCAGGCAGCCTTACTCTGGAGGACCCGGTACACCCATGCATTACATGGACAGCACATGGGTAATTGTGTAATGTTTCTCCTATGGTGGTGCTACAGTGAAGTTGAAGACATGCAGCTGATCTCTAGGTGTCCAAACATCAAGACTGCCTTTTATTAGCTTGTTTCTGCTGTGTTATGTGATCAATTGTGCTGTAGAAAGCAGGTATATAGCCATCCACCACACTGCTTTTCATTATACAGATCTGCATCCATAACAAGGAGATACCTCCACCATAATGTCATCTTTTGTTCTGGGACTTAGCAGTTGGACTAGAGCAGTGGTTCTGAATCTTTTTCAGCCCAGCGCCCCCTTTAGGTATTGGGATGGTGGCCAGCGCCCCCCAAGCCTAAGGTTGAGCTCACACGGGGTGGATTTCCAGCTGCGGGTTTTGGAGCGGCTTCGTTGCCTGCATTTCGCTGCGGAAATCTCTCCCCATAGAGAGGAGAGAGGCCACTGCGGAGAAAAAAAAGAATTGACATGCTACATCTTTCATTTTCGTGCCGCATGGCCGTTTCTGGATGGTTTGGTCACAGTGTGTGGACGAGATTTTTGCTAAATCTTGTCCACTTTGTTGGCTAATCCAGGGATTAGGAGCCGCATGCGGACAATCCGCAAGGAAATTCCGCAGCAAATCCATCCTGTGTGCATTCTTTAAGCATACTTTATAAAAATGGCTGAGAAGAAGAAATGCCATTTATATTCAAATGAATATTTGAAATACGGATTCATCCTTTCTCCTACAAATGGACAGCTTTGGCATTTTTTGAATGAAGCTATGAAGCCTTTGAGACTGAGTGATCACCTTGCATAAATGCATTCAGATAAAGTGGGTAAGCCTATTTAATTTTTCCAAGATTTAAAGTCAAAGTTTGAGAACCGCAGCACTGTAGGCAAGCTATTTGGAAAATCTGCTCTCAATGCTGATTAAAGGCCTCCTTGCTTCCTATAAGGTCTCTTTATTAATAGCGCAATGTGGCAAATCACATACTATTGGAGAAACACTTGTGTTACCCGCAGTTAAAGAGATTTTCTACAGACTGCCAAAGGTGCAGCAGATTTATTATGAGGCATGCATCTCTTAATAAATTTGCCACATTTCACTCTAGTGAACTTTAGCTTAAGACTGCCGTGTGACCTTCAATATGACACTGGTAAATTTTCCCACTGTCTTATTAAACAATTTAGATAATACAGCAAAAAAGGATTTAAACTGCATTTCCACTCCAAACACTTGTAAACTTGGCAGTAGAGTAATATGAAAAGCATTTCTTCCCTTCCAGTTACTTTTTTCAAAAGGATGTTGTACAAATTTATTCCTTAAATAACTTGTACCAGAATTTTAAGTTATTCCCTATCCTCATGATAGAAGATAATGTGCTGATCGGTGGGGGGCTCACCACTGAGACCTCCGGCGATCTCGAAAACAAGACTCTCGTGTCCCGCTCTGGATTCACTGTGGGGGTTGCTTCTCCCTCCGCAGTTACGTTACTCTAAATGGAGCACTGGTCATGCAGCAGCCAGCGCTTCATTCATTTCAATGGGTCTGACAGAGATACCCAAGTGAGTGCCACTCGGGTATTTCAGCAGTCCCATTAAATGTATATGAAGCTCAGGTGCCTTCAAATGACAAGTCCTTCATTCAGTCTCCTCTTCGATGTGGGGGGTGCAGTAACCCTGCAGTGAGGAAGATGAGGACGTAAACCTCTCGTTCATGAGATTAGCGGGGCTCTCAGTAGTGAGACCCTCAGCGATCAGCAAGTTATACCCTATTCTGTGGAATTTTTTATGCATGCAATATGAAGTGAATAAAGCCCATTGATTTCAATGGGTTCATTCAGAGCTGCATATTTTTCACACGTTTTTCGATCTTTTGAAAAACGCAGCATGTCCGATCTTGGTGTCTTTTACGCACTGAAATAGCCCAAGAAATCAATTGGATTTTTTGCCTTTTTTTTACGCACGTACATACACTACATACTTACATGCATAAAAAAAGCGCAGATCCATTAAAAAAAATGTAGGAAATCTGGGGGTTTTTTTTTGGTTCGACTGAAAAATGCTTATGCTTGTGTGAACAAGCCCTTATAGGGTTCAAATAATTACATACATACAGGTCACAGACAACAAATTCATATAGGGTGCAGATAACTGATCCATGCAGCAAGCAAACTAAACAGCCAAACCTACAAAGAGCCAAAGCCAAATGGGTCATACATTAGTTAATTTAAAATATAATGAAATAATTAGTGGAATTATCTTCTATGTGCCCATCGTGGGATCTGTCACTAGGGCGTCCTCACTCATCATA
This sequence comes from Eleutherodactylus coqui, assembly GCF_035609145.1. Classification (NCBI taxonomy): domain Eukaryota; kingdom Metazoa; phylum Chordata; class Amphibia; order Anura; family Eleutherodactylidae; genus Eleutherodactylus; species Eleutherodactylus coqui. Next base: position 157,862,228 of record NC_089842.1, on the reverse strand, counting down.
TTCAGCAACACCTCCTTGGCATCTTTACCCCGACACATCAATTCCCTTCCTTTCTTAGAGGCATCATCTGCACCAACTGTAGCATCTTGGACATAATCTCCCTCCACTGTTATCTCCCACTACTACACCACAGAACCATGTCTTCTACATTACAATTTTCCCCGAACACAGAACCATATCTAACATATAATAATTCCCCCAACACAGAACCATATCTCCCCTACAAAACCACATCTCCCCCACACACAACCTCCCACCCCAGAACCATGTCAATCTATTAACTTATCTTCCACACAAAACTATATTTCCCCCAAACACAGAGCTGTCTTTCAACATTTCCACTGCCTGCCCAAAAACCACAACTCTCCCCATCACAATCCCACAATTCCCCCTCAAAAAAACACGTCTCCCTATCTCCTGCAGAGCCATGTTTCTTCATCTTAATTTCCAGCAGAATGATATCTCCCTAACTTCACAATCTCCTCCAACAGGAATACATTCCCATCACAATTTCCCCCACCCCTCGGTTCAGAACCATGTTGTCCCTATCTCAAAATCAGTCCCCTCAGAACTATGTCTACCCCATCACAGAATCGGTATTATTGTATCTTGACACCACCAGAAGCTAGGGGTTTGACAGGAGGAATGCCCCTCTCACACCCCCAGAGATCCATATGTTCCCCAACACAATCCCATCCCCACATTAGAATCTGCTCCCCACAACATACCTGACCCCATTCCTTTCCTATCCCCTGTACTTCTCTCCTACAGCCCATCCTCCATTATAACAAGCAGAGCAAGAGGCACTAGTAAGTAATGAGCACTCTCCTAGGCTGTGAAGAAAAGCACTTATTAATACAAGCTCCTTTCACACAAATGTAGCCTCTTAGTGATCCCCAGCCTGCCAGGGGTGCCGTGATACCAGGGTCGGATTGCCCATTCAGTCCACCGGGAAAAATCCCAGTGGGCTGGTCACTACAACTACTGCTGCAGTAGCGGTTGCTATAGGCATCCTCATAAGCCCCCAGTTTACGAGGTGGTCGGATGAGGCTATAAAGTGAAAAAAACTGTATACTTGCCTCCTTTGCTAAGGGCAGCATTATTAATGACGGGTTAACAGGGGGGGGGGGCAGCATTTTTAATAATAGGGCAACAAGGGAGGGGCATTATCAATGACTGGGCAACAAAGGAAGCATTTTTAATGATGGGAACAATATAACCGAGCAGCTTTTAATGATTGGGCAATAAGGGAGGCATTATTCCTGATGAGGGTTTAAAAGGGAGGCATTATTACTACTGGGCCAATGGAGAGGAGGCGCTATTACTTTAGAGGCCACTGGAATAATGGAGGTAAAATTATACAGAAGCATGTATGAACCAATGAACACTTTCCTTCACAGCCAAGAAAAGCAGTAATTGCAGACTGGCCGCAGACAGTCCTGGCACAGACAGGCGATCAGCTGTGTTTCTCTCTAGTAGGGTGGAAACTGCAATCTGCAGTAGTGTGGGCCGCGGGTTGTGCATCTTTAGTCCAGACTGATACATTGTATCAATCTGTAATTGTGTGAGAGTAAGGCCTCATGTTCACGGGTGGATATGATTTGCGGAAGATCCCCCATAGGAATACATGGGCGTCCGCAAATGCATCAAAGCATGTGGATTTGTTTTGCGGATCTCCATTTTGCTGCGGATCCTGCACGGACGGCTCAGTCAGTTATTAAAACGACTAAAAACTGCACAATTTATCTGCATTATTATATTGTCCATATTTGTCACTATTATATGAGTACTTACATAGCAGGTTCTGTTTGATGGGCACTGTGGCTAATACTGCTGTATAGATTCGAGCACTGTATAACCGTATTATTTATGACTCTTTAAATGCTCAGCAGTGAAACTTCCTCTTTGCCTAAGGCACAGTTGGGAAGGTGCCAAGCCAGCCGACCTGTCCATGATTGTAGTCTTAATCTGTGCACCACAGATAAGTCATACTACTTGATCTGTAGCCCCAGGAAAGTGATTTATAATATATTCTCCACATTCTGACACCAGTGATGCCACAATGGCAGTATAGGGTGACCAGGGGGTATAATGTACTGTACAGACAGATACATACGAGAAAGGTATTATAATTGATATTAGATAACAAAATAAACAGATATGGATGTATCAAAATATATATTTTATTATATATATATATATATATATATATATATATATATACACGCTTTTTTTTAATTCTTACTTTTATTTGTATCCGGGTAAGCTGGCTGATCACCAACATGGCTACCTAATAAAGAGTATTTGGCTTATCATCCCTCTTGCCGAGGCCACTGAACAGTAACACTTCCTAATAACCTTTCTAATATAATTACATTGGTCTGATTTTTATTTATGTTCCTTCATTATTCTTCTGTTTTCCTTCTTCGCACCCCGTTCCCTCGCTGCTGTGGTTGCCACGTTGCGTCTCCGCTTGCTAATAACAGTATATTTGCACAGAGGTCTAGCGCAGTGAGCACAAACTGTAATTAGTCGCATTGTACAATGATGTCTCATTAATTGACGCTACGTGTAATTACACCATTGCCTCTCCGCATGCAGTAAGTGGTGGTAACACAATATTTACCTCATCCTAATTCAAGTTGTTGCAGTCGTTCCCTGTAAAAGTAATAGAGAATTGACTCGGAAATTAATTCTTCAGAAAACTTGTCATATATCATAACAAATGGGAATTTATCTGCATCTAGACAGAAATTATAACCTTTTTTGAGCTTCCCCTATGCTGCTAGAGTCACTTTCTGACTATATCAGTTCCACTGAACATATATGGCATAAAGTACATATTGCTATTCCCCAGACGATCGGTGGTTCAAGGGATTTTTTCACCATCAATCTACTTCAATCCAATGAGTATTGCCATCTTTATTAGAAAATACTTGTATTCACTGTGAAAATACCATTGTGGAGCCTCGTTTCTTAGCAGTCTGTGTTGTGCCGTTCCTTTTTCATTCCTCCTGGAAATTGTAATTATAAAAATAAATTGACAACTACATTGGTGTGCCAAAAGTCCTGGGATAGTATTACGTAAATTGATCCTCTAGTGGTGTAATGGCTTGGAAAAGTCCACACCTGTATAAGTTGTGAAGTGTTGTCTTGTGAGTGAGGTTGAGCGTTGGCCAGCGTCCTCATGGTAAGCAGACATTATCAGAGAAGACATGATAGTGGGTCACAGAAGAATGGGACATTTAATTTCCGAAGTTGTACGGACATTTAACATTCCTCAATCCACAATGTCGAGGGTCTAAAGGGAAAACGTCATTTAAGGTATTAGCACCCACGGTGGACAGTGCACTGGCCGCCCATGCACCCCAGTTGTCAACATGACACTGTGTAGGCTGGTGGTTGTTCCATACTGGTGTGGCATCTGTTCTCATGGCATGGGCTGGGTCCACCTAAACATGTCATTGACCAGTGTTTGCTACGTTTCACTGCTTGGTGACCATCTCCAGACCTTCATGGACTTCATGTACCCCCACAATCATGGGATTTAGTCCAATCAGTGCTGACAATTCCAGACTGTAGGTACATCCCCCATTGACAAGGGGCATGGTATTGTCAATTTGTTCATACATTTCCAGTAGAAATTACAAAGGAACACAGAGTTGTAATAAAAGATACTCCAGAATTGCTGTTTAATTGGCAATGCAAGTATTTAGCTACAGACAGCGAACAGGTCCCCTTTAAGTTGTTTATAGGGAAGAAACGGCTACTGCACCTGATCCATGACTGGTGTTAGTGATTGCTGGATATCATGCAGAACACACAGGCTCATTTCCACTTGTCTGAATGTCCGTGATTATAATAACTGAGCTACCATTATAGTGCAATTACAATGTTGCTTTCTGCCCAGGAGCCCATGCAGCTATGCTAACGGGAGGCATTTGATGAGTTGTGCTTCACTAAGCAAACGCTTATCCTCCACCAGTGTATTAGCAATTAAGCAATTATGGGAGGAATAAGAGGTGAGGGCATACTGGCAGACAATGAGACCATGCCATGTTATAGATGACAGTACCCTAGACTTGACTACTATGAGCCAGTTATCGGCTTGGCTGAGCCCTGAGTCATGTGACTCGGTGTTGCCACATGTTGACCAGATTAAAGTAGCACGAGGGACACAAAGAGGCTTAATGTTGCAAGTATGACCCAGCCGGTCATTTTGATAACCCTTTGTTTGCCGCTAGAGTTATACTCCTCATTATAACACGCCATCTAACGTAGCGTGATCTCTTACGTAATGCATCATCCATACTAGCAGATATAGCAGTGCTAGGTTTGTCACTTGGCACAATTTATGGTAATATTAGAACAATCGCCAGAGGAAAAATGTCGCACCTGAAATGTACCAGTTCGCAAACCTGAAATTATGATGTGCTGTAGGTAAATATTACAAAGGGATGTGTGTAATTAGTGGATATATTAATGGTATTAGCAATGACTCCCATTGATGCCTATAAAGAAAGGTCCTTGGTACCCCCCTTTTTTTCCTCCAATCAAACCGCGCCAATCCAGTTCACGTTGACTAGATGACACTTATAACTCCGCTACCTCTATCTATACAGTATGAATGGCTGCAAACGGTTAATTCTTTTTTATAATAGACTTGGGTCTGATTAAGATTACAAACGTTATTACAAAAGAGGACATTAATTGACCGGGAGTGGGGGTTGTCGAAGTAAGCACAACTCTGGATTACCCAGAATTCTTAGCTCTAATCTTTAAGAATGTCACATTCTCATTTTCCCACATTCATAATACAATGACAACAATTTATTTAAAAGGTTTCTCACCCAGCCGTATCCTTTGATCGGTGTTCAAATTGGAGGAAGAAAAGTACACGTGTGAAAAAAGAACTTGTATGAGAAATTGTATTTTGCACAGGTCATATGATTAACATAGTAATTGCATTAAGGGAGATACGGAATGCCTCATACCTCAAGAACAGATCAAGTGGGGCGACTGTCAGCCGAATAATTGCTCCAAAGACTGAATTCAAATGATGGTTGTTCAGTGTTAACATGGCCACCAATAAAGTGATAAGTGATAAGTCACTAGTAGAGATGAGTGAGCATACCCGTTAAGGGCAATTGCTCGAACGAGCATTGCCCTTAGCGAGTATCTGCCCGCTCGGAACAAAAGGTTCGGCGGCAGGTGGGGAGCGGCGGGGGAGAGCGGGAAGGAACGGAGGGGAGATCTCTCTCTCCCTTTCTCCCCTGCTGACTGCCGCAACTCACCGCTCACCCGCACCGGCAGCCGAACCTTTTCTTCACAGCGGGCCGGTACTCGCTAAGGGCAATGCTCGATTGAGTAATTGTCCTTAGCGAGTATACTCGCTCATCTCTAGTCACTTGTCATTTAACTTCAGCTTACCGAAAAAATAGTCCCTGGTTGATCAAAAGTTGCCTGGTGTAAAGCCACAGTCATTCCTATTTGAAGGACTTGCAAACAAATGTGTATGGAGAGCCACTCTATGAACGGTGTCTCAGCAAACAACTAATTTACAATCATCCTTGTGTAAAAACAAACAAATGACTGTTGTTCATACGTTCCAACGACCTTTCTGAGTGACTATCTGAATGATCGTTTCTCCATGGAAAGGTACCCTTTACCTGTAGTGTTCCAGTTGAATACCCTATGAGATAAGTGAAGACATCTTCATTCATGCAGGCAGTGAACTTCTATACCTCATTTTGGTGTCAGCGATCTACATTCTTCATAAGCCTGGAGTCATTGCGCTGTGTACAAGACAGTATGGCTGCCAAGTAAAACATGCCACACCCTGCCTATAACTGCAGATCGTCATCCAAGAGTCTGCTCTGCATAATGAATACCACATCTATCTATCTGTCTATGTATCTATGCAGTATATGCCATATCTATCTATCTATGCAGAATATGCCATATCTATCTATCTATCTATCTATCTATCTATCTATCTATCTATCTATCTATCTATCTATCTATCTATCTATCTGTCTATCTATGCAGTATATGATCTATCTATCTATCTATCTATCTATCTATCTATCTATCTATCTATCTATGCAGTATATGATCTATCTATCTATCTATCTATGCAGTATATGCCCTATCTATCTATCTATCTATCTATCTCATATCTATCTATCTCATATCTATCTATCTCATATCTATCTATCTCATATCGATCTATCTCATATCGATCTATCTCATATCGATCTATCTCATATCGATCTATCTCATATCGATCTATCTCATATCGATCTATATATCGATCTATCTATCAATCGTATAGTACATACCCTTTGTTTACTTTCAGTAGTGGTGGGCTGCAATCTCACATGATATATTTACCAATTCTCTCTAACTTGGTTCCAGTTCGGGTCGAGGGTTAGACGACGTCTTCCTATAATGGTCACTTGCTTGATATCTATGCATATCCTGCATTATGTATAAGTCCCTAGAATTTTGAGAAATAAATGATATAAATGAAAACTAGTAGAAATGAAAAAGCTGCGGTGTCTGCAGTATTAAGCAGTTGTTTTGTTAGATGCAACCAGACTGGTTATTACTGCTTTTATTCAATATTTTTTTCCATTCCACGCAGAAGACTCCTATTTTAGGTTGTAGTTTTATGTGAGGAAACCAAATCTAATTTTACAGATTCTTGGAGTCGTGTAGGAGACATTAGCTGTGCCTCCCTGCTCGCTTGGCAGCCGTATGCGTTGTTTATGCAGATGGCACCATCGTCTGTGTTGTCGTATTTCTGTTTTACAGTTTGTGTTCCTTTGAGCGCTTTGTGACGCGCTTCTTGCCTGAGCACACAATCTGCTCTGCACGCTGCTTGTTGCCCAGGTTCCATGTTCTTCCTGTTTTACCTGTTTTGTGAAATTCCTTGAGTCTCTCATCGTTCTCCAAGTGTCTCCTGATTCCCACAGGTTGCTTCATGCCTTCATGTCCCCTTCGCTTCCCATTCCTGTTATTACATAGATACAGTACATACTTGTGAATATAAAATAAAAAAATGGATCCTCCCCCCCCCCCCCCCCCCCCACTGATTTAATAGTTTTTTGTTTTTTTTTAAATCAAATGGAAGGGTTTCTGTTTGCTGGTATCAGTGTATCTTGACGCCACCAGGAAGTCCTGGTAGAGTCAAGATTGACAGGGGGGGTGACGCCCCCTGTACCTGATTGGCCAGCTGGCAGCCTCCTCTCCCAGGTCCTGGCAGTCAGTGAGCAGAAAATGAGGAGGGGGAATCGTCGGCAGCCACAGGAGGCAGGGAAGCACTAGCAGACAGTGGGGTTGCTCCCTGCGGCTGTTCTCTGCCACATCTACTCCCCACTGTGTGCCGATTCCAGCCAATCAGGAGGCTGGAATCAGCACACGTGACGGGGCGGAGCTACGCGGTGATGCGTAGAAGGGGCGGAGCCAGAACGCCGCTGCTGCCGGACAGACCCGAAGGCCGAAGACCCTTCTGCGCAAGCGCGTCTAATCGGGCGATTAGACGCTGAAGTTAGACGGAGCCATGGAGACGGGGACGCCAGCGCAGGGAAGGTAAGTAAATAACTTCTGTATGGCTCATATTTAATGCACGATGTACATTACAAAGTGCATTAATATGGCCATACAGAAGTGCTTAACCCCACTTGCTTTTGCGAGACAACCCCTTTAAGATGCAAAAATGTTCAGACTATTCTATCAATGTGAATTTTCGGCTGGGTAGAGTTAATCATGGAAGACATTAGTTGCAAAATAACTATTCTTTTAGAATAGATAGTAAACTGTTGCCATGACTACAAGCACTAAAATATAATATCATACTGTGAGGTAGCCTTCACTGACAGCAATGGACTGCTGTAGTAAAATCTGTTTATTCTAGTAGCATCACGTCTGTCCAGAACTGCCAAGAAACTAGGGGCAAACTGTAGGGAGCTGAATACCGGGGCAGTCTGGATGACAAGTTTATGGAAGACTAGAACAGGATCTGACACATATAACATACATAAAGCACCAAGTGGCATGCTAAACAGGAAACCTAAGACCTCCCTGACTGGAGCCACGGGAATCAGAGCACCCACCCTGAAAAGAGTGACCCTACTGCTTGAACATGGCAAAGTACAAGGTCAGAGAGCAACAAGAGCAACTAATAACTAAACATTCCAAACCTTGCTAGTCTTGTCATCCTTTTACATGGGACAACTTTCAGGCACTTCAGCACCCGGTGGTCGTCCCAGTGATATTTGCTCCTGTACTTTCTCACTGACTGGGCCGGAGATTGCTTTGAAATAAAGTGTATTCTTGATCAACACCATTGGCTTCACTCTCTTTCAAGCCATCACCAGCGCTTCGTACAGTACTTGCAGGAACGCAGACAATGGGGAGAGAAGTAAGGATCTTCTCTGAGTACTGCAGTGGTGTCCCGATGGGAACGTCAGAGTGAGTTATAGCGCTTGATGATGTGGTTGCTGCCTGTTTGATGGTTGATGGGTGTAGAGGGCACTTAGAGGGGGTCCTATTGCTAGAGGAGCACTATTATTACTGGGGCCACTAAAGCGGTCACTACTACTACTAGGGCCACTGAGAAGGGCACTATTACTACTGAGGCTACTGGAATAATGGAGGTAAAAACACATGTCCTGATAAGTTACGTCCCCTTTAGATATCTTAGCAGGTATTTTTTGGTGACAAAGATGGCCATCCTAGACCACACTGACTTCCCATTTGACCACTGTAGTCAATGACTGGCCTCCGCAGTTGTATGGGTAGTTGGTAAAATGATCGCTCGAGTGCTGGAAAGCAACGATCATTAAAGAACTAAATTTGTGGGGGGCTCAGAAAACCCCTTTACAGTGCTGTGCTTCTTATAATTGACTGCTGTGGCGGAACTCATACATACTTGATTACTTTCCAGCAGTGACATCAGGAAGATTCCTTAAAGTGATGCGATAAGCGGTTCATAAATGTTGTAACACATGCACCACTTATTTATATAGACCATGTCCACAGAATAATGCAGATGACCCCTTCTTTCAACCCCAAAATGAATAGCAACCTCAGATCAGACCCCCATATTAAATACAGACTCCTTAATCAAATACGGACCCTACGGACACTTAAAATGAATAGAGACCCTGAACTAATCCAGGCTCTAGACAAGACCCCCTAAACTAGTATGGACTACAGACCCCCTAAAACAGACTCCAAACCAGATAACCCTGAAACTAATACAGACCTGCAGTTGCTTGCTTCTCCTCCTTCTTGCAGCCATTTTCATTCCCAGGTGCAACTACAGACATGTTGACGCTGACCCCAGATGCCCCAGTGTCATGGCGGTGATTATCGTGGTTCCTAGGAATAGAGAGTGCTTCATAAGTGAAGAGAGTTGAGTGTCTGCAGTCAGAACATGATGCCTGGGAGACTTAATTTTTCTCCTGAGAATTCTGGAGGTCTCTCCTTTTTTTCAGGAGTCTCCTATATAATTCAGGATAGCAGTATGTATATATATGACATTGGTCAGCTTTATGCGTTCTCCCTGCCAGGGAGAACTATGTGATTGCAGAACACCTAATAAGAATCTATGTACAAGAGTAAAACTGATTACATCTGGCCCGGGAATGACAGCGCTTCTCCCTCTATTGATCTGATTACTGAGCCAGTCAGTAATTCAGGAAACAAAAAGGCCCATGGTTGACTTGACATTCCATTATTGCCATTATAAATACAGAACCCCAGAGATCATAAATCAACAAGACTGGTTTTGTTTCTCACATTCCAGTATTAAAGGGCTGAATGGGTGGCCTCCATGATCTGAAGATGGGAATGGCATTATAGATAACTTACAGGTCAGGAGAACATTCCCAGGAATGCGGCTAATCCTTCTGTCTCCACCTAGTTGGCAAGCTGGGAATTCTAATTATTTAATAGGGAGAATATCTAAATTTCCCTCCTGATGTCTCCCAACCTTCATCCATCCAGTGGATGGATGATGGCTACCTCTTCTTGACTACTGGTTCGTGAAATTAAACTGTCCGCACAGGATGAATGGGACACAATGTCATTAGTGGTTATGGAATGGGTATTGATTTTTTTTTTTTACATTTTAGATGGGTTACTTGGTCTTATTAATCACTCCCTGTTTCCCGTGGTACTAGGGGGTATACTGATGGTCTAATCATATTGGGGATATTGAGTAAGGAAGCGCAGACAGTGACTTATCTATGGATGTGCAGGGGTTGTAGTCGCACCTGGGCTCCAATGTCTGAGGGGCCCCAAAGTCCCACATTAAAAGATACCATTATTATACATGATGGTGGGGCGATAATATGTAATTGTGTAATATAATGTTATATAACTGTAGCTGCAGAGATATTGCTTTCCCTGTGGTCTCCCCTCTGCTTACTTCTCCATTGGTGTCCAATGATTGCGACCTGTAGGCTCCACTGTGTTACCTGTCAGACATGCTCAGTACCTTCATATTCTGTAATAACTACACACTTTGTACAATCCTGAATGCGCACTCATCAGTAACTGGCAATGGGGCATTTTGGGAGATGTAGTTTTTGCGCTCCCTTGTGGTCATTTTAAAAAACCATGCAGAATCTGATGCTTGGTGGAAAGCAGCATTGGTGCAGATCGGCAAAGAAAAAGCTACTGGAATACAGTTTGATGATTTAGATGCATGTTTGGAATAACGGCAATAAGTGGAAACATTAGGGAAATTTTAGAAAATTTTGCCCAGTCTCTGGAATATCCCTTTAAGAAGGTATTAGCACTTCAGAAAATAACAGTGACATATCACAAGCTTTTTAGACACCAAGATGGTGGTATGATTATTTAACCATTCAATATCAGGGTCAATACAGATCATGAATAATGGCACGCATTATTACCCAGGGGATACCCAGCCTCGCTATTGTCCTGTCACTGCAGACCTGGCTGCTTTCTTGTAGAAGAGATTTACTGTTCTTTATGAAACCAGGAGCTAGACTGATGTGCGGCGCGGAGCACACATCCATCATCAGAGCTGTCCGCTCACAACTTGAGCAGTAATGTACGCCACAAGATATACACTGCTATTTATTACCACCGTCCAGTGCTGAGCAGTCTCCACAACCTAAGAACATGACACATTGATAAAGATGTTAGTGAAGTGCTATCAAACGTGAAGGTTTACTCAGTAATGTAACTATGAATCTTAAGACCTCTCCCACAACCGACTTACCAGAAATCATAGGTAAAAAGTTTTAGGCAGGTGTGGCAAAAATGCAGAAAAGTAAGAATTCTTTCAAAAATAGAAATGTTAATAGTTTATTTTTGTCAATTAAGAAAATGCAAAGTGACTGAGCAAAAAAAAATCTACATTAGATCAATATTTGGTGTGACCACCCCTTGACCTCAACACAGCATTAATTCCTCTAAGTACACTTGCACACAGTTTTTTGGAAGAACTTAGCCGGGAGGTAGTTCCAAACATTTTGGAGAACTAACCACAGATCTTCTGTGCATGTAGGCTTGTTCAAAATCTTCTTTTTCCAAATAGACTTCATGATGTTGAAGGGCTCTGTGGGCTCCTTATCATCACTTCCAGGACTCCTTGTTCTTCTTTATGCTGAAGATAGCTCTTAATGACATTGGCTGTATATTTGGGGTCATCGTCCTGCTGCAGAATAAATTTGGAGCCAATTAGACGCCTCCCAGATGGTACTGCATGATGGATAGGTATCTGCTTGTATTTCTCAGCATTGGGGACCCCATTAATCCTGATCAAATCCTAAACTGCATTTGAATCCTAGAATGGTAGAGTTGGAAGGGACCTCCAGCGTCATCAGGTCCAACCCCCTGCTCAGTGCAGGATTCACTAAATCATCCCAGATTTGCTGAAATGCAGCCCCAAACTCGCAAGAAGCCTCCACCATGCTTTAGTGCTGCCTGCAGACACTCATTATCATCCGGCTCTTCGGAGAACTAACTGCCTTCTGTTACAGCCAAATATTTCAAATTTTGACTCCTCAGTGCAGAACACCTACTGCCATTTTTCTTCACTCTAGTTCCTGTTTTCGTACATAGTTGAGTTACTTGGCCTTGTTTCTATGTCACCTGGCGCAAGGAGGCAGAGATTGCAGTCATTCACAATCATCCACAGTCATGTAGGTGCAGCAGTATAGCTTGCATGTTGTGTTTATACTGTAGTTTGAACACAGATTCCATTCCTCCCTTTACTAGGCAGTGCTATTGGTTGTAGCAATAAAATAAATATTGACCCTTCTCCTCCTCTCCTGTAGCTCTAAGTAGGAGGGGGAAGTTGGAGATTATTAGCTGGAATATTCCCAGAAATGTCCTCCGTCACTGAAGTATCTAACCTGATAACAGTGAGTCATTTCCGCTCAACACTGAAAGAAAAGTGGAGATGGAAGAAAAATTACATTGGTACAAAACCTCATGGTCCTCACCTTTGTGACCATTAAAAAGCATTTAGATGGTTAATTCTGAGAAATTGCCGTACGTGCTGTATGTACTCCATGATGCCAATTACATTTGTGTAGAAATAGTATGTAGGTGGGATTGCCCTTTAAGGGTAACGCATCTCCATTGCATTTCCAACTTGACTGGAATGTGAAGTGCATTCCTAATCCTTCTCTCATAGGCTCTTTCTTCATGCTTACACTGTAAGCATGTCTTAAGCCTCACTTGACCAGGTTGGAAAAAAAACCCTCACTCCTTAAATGTTTTTTTCACAGTAAATTCATTACACTAGTTTTATATATTGCACTGACATTTCATACCAACATGTTTTTGCCTGAAATAGTCTTTTAAACACTCTACACTTTCACACCTAGTATGCTAAGAAGTAAAACGGATTCTAAATATCATATGCAATGCCATATGGTCCATGGGAAAGCATCTTATTTCCACCTTTCTTGCTATGCCTAGTAGCAAAGATATGTGGCTTTCAGGGGGGCGTGGCCTGCGACCAGCATGGAAGGTCGCAACTAAGAGGTGCTCCCCAGAGGGGATAGCAAGATCCGTCCAAAATCCTGGCCTGACCAGTACCTGAGCAACCCAAACGGTACCAACGGGCTCCCTGACCCTCGGAGACAACCTGGACCGAGTTTGAGAACGATGGCAGCCCTCTAACTCCCGTAACAGAGCCGCGAGTGGGAGACGGCACCAGCACCCCGCCAAGTTTTCCCGCGCTTCGTCTGCAGCCATCCTTATTATCCTAACCTGCCGCCTGACTGACCCGGAGCCCTAACGGACCACCTCTCCTTACCTACCACCCGGCAGGAGACCCCGCTGGCGCTCGGAACCGGCCGCACCGCTCCAATCTCACCGGAGCCCCTCTGCGCTGTTCCCGGGCTGCGGAGATCGGCGCGCATCGCGGGCCGGGTGAGGGCAACCCCCCCCGCCGCAACAGACGAAGCTTACCTGGAGGAGCGAGGCGCTCCGCTCGCGCCGCATCCGGACCCGGACTAAAGCCGCAGGGGACATAGAGGAGCTGCCGGCGCCGACCGTCCCGACATCACCTGCCCGCGGCCGGCCGCAGAGGTCGTGACTCGTGACGCGCCTACCTCTGTTCGCTCCCGAGGGGGGACCGAGCCGCCGCAGGGCGACCGCCTCCTTGGAAAGCGACGGGGGACGTCCCCTGTGCCCGTGCTGCTGCCGCGGGGCCCGCCGGGGTCCGTACCTCGCCGGAGCCACTACACTGCAACGCGTCTGCCGCACGCCGACTTAATCCAGGCACCACAAATTTAAAGCGGCGCTCCTTCCTCCCGGCGCCGGTGGCGGTGGACCCGGCGATCCCAGCCTGATCGGCTTCTGCGGCTCGACGCGGTTCTGGTCTGCTCCACCGAACCACACCACCTGAGGATTAACCCCTGAAGAAAAACCCATTTCCGGGACCAGACCTGCGGAGCCGGCAACAAAAAACTGTAAGTTGCTCACAGGGGGCTGGAGGACAACATTCAGGACTGAATAGACTCCTCACAAACGCAAACACAGTCCAGGCGGACTATAACACAACCGGAATACTCTATTTCCTGTAGACTGTAATATCCCGCGATTGGCGACCGCCATATCTGACTGGCGCAACTCCCCCACCCTCTTCCACCGCGACCAGACCTAGGCTAGAATCAATTGGGCGCTATCAAGATTTAGCCAACTGAATACTCTTTGTGTGGTAGCCCACGGTAACGCAAAGATATAGACCCCTGATCTCTACAAGCAAATACTGACACAGTCTATACTATAACGACAATTCGCATAACCCGCCACACCAACCCAACGAATTCTAATATGAGTACACGCGCGAAAGGTGGCTATGCCACCGAAAAACTAAAGGAATTTTCTCGCTCTGAAACCCCTGATCACACCCCGCGTGCAACACGACCTACACAGGCGAAGAGCCTGAAACCGAAGCAGGGCAAAGCGCAGAACCTACCATGCGCCAACTCCTAGACGCAATCAACACCTGTAAATCTTCTCTTACTAATAAAATTGAAGAGATTAAATCTGACGTCTCCCTACTACGACAGGACTTACACAATATGCGCGATAGAATGAGGGAAATGGAAGAACGTGTCTCCAATGCAGAAGACTCACTGCGTCCATTAACTACGGCGGTCAAAAAGGCAACAAGAGCGATAGAATTCTGCCAATCCAAAACAGACGATCTGGAGAACCGCTCGCGTCGTAACAACTTACGCATAATAGGCTTACCTGAAAAATCAGAGGGTTCCCATATAGAAACATTCGCCGAAACCTGGCTAAAAACGCTACTAGGAGACGACACCTTCTCTACCAACTTTACAGTAGAAAGAGCCCATAGAGTCCCTGCAAAACCGCCACAGCCGGGTGCCCCCCCGCGCCCCTTTCTAATAAGGATCCTAAATTGCAGAGACCGAGACGCTGCACTACGCCAAGCCAGAATTAAAGGCCCGCTGAAGTATAACAACGCAACGATTTCTATATTTCCTGACTTCTCTGCTGAGCTACAAAAACAAAGAGCTACTTTTACAGAGGCGAAGCGAAAATTCAAAGAGAGACAGATTCCCTACTCAATGGCATACCCCGCCCGCCTACGAATCGTAGCCCAGGGAAGGGCGATCTTCCTCCAATCTCCCACAGAGGCCTTGGAGTGGCTAGATATGCACCCTGAAACACCAAAAGGATGAACGTCCCCACAACACTAGCTAATGGGACTTTAAATCTTGTTGTGACCCAAACGCCCGACATTCCTTTGACGCATAGACTGTGTGCAACACGACCGGGACACCGCTAAAGTTATGGTTGGAGCCCAGCGGTCAGCCGCAAGCCTCTAAAAGGCCAACAGAAGTCTTCCCCTAAAAAAAGACAGAACATCTGCTACCTCTAATTAGATCGTAGCTAAATTGTTTTCTTGTTTTCTTCTTTGTCTTTTTCCTTTTTCTTATTCTCCCCCTCCTTCCCCTTTTCCCCCCCTTCCTCACCCTCTCCCCAACCTTTTTTGTTTTGCTGGTTTCTTTGATATCCGCGGTATAATTTTAGTGAGATGTCAATGTTCAATGTTTTGAATGGTTATGTTTTTGCTCTTCAACAATGTCTTCCACAAACAGGCGCTAACACAATTCCCCCCCTTACACACATCAATACCAACCCCCCCCCATCCCAAGATCACAGACAAAAGACTAAATCTTACGCCCATGTAAACAATGGCGTCCCTAAAATGCCTTAGCTGGAACGTGCGAGGGCTTGGCACAGCACTCAAACGAAGGACGGTATTTGCATATATCAAACAACTAAACCCGCACATCATTAGCTTACAAGAGACTCACCTTGTCAAAGATAAAGCAGACACCATGTCAAAACCATGGATCCAGTGGACTTCCCATTCCTTTCACACCTCCTCCTCTAGGGGCGTCTCGGTGCTAATTCACAAATCAGTGCGCTGGAACCCAATCACCACCCGCAGGGACCCCGAAGGAAGGTACATATTTATATACGGAGAAATAGACTCCAAACCATATGTCATCTTATCCATATACAATCCGCCCCACAATAATCTCCATATCTTGCAGGCGGCTATTGCGTTTGCACATCACTATCCATCAGCTGAGGTGATGTGTCTAGGGGATTTTAATATGATAATGGACCCTATCAAAGACAAATTCTACACATCCTCTAATCCCACCCCCACCTCAAACTCCCCTTTGAGACAATTGATCGAAAGCGTCGGATGGGTCGACCTCTGGCGACTACGTCACCCCGAGACACAGGAATACACTTGCCACTCACCGGGATACAACGCACTGACAAGAATAGACTACATATTCAGTTCCATAGAACTGGCAATACATCTCGCAAGTATAACACACTGTCCGAGAGGCATATCAGACCACAGCCCCATACTGCTAACCCTAAAATTCCCACAAATTAAAATAAGGCCCACATGGAAACTACACCCATTCTGGCTCAAACTTATTGGACCAGACGACCAGATGCCCTTCCACATCTCCTTATTCCTAGACGCCCACAAGGACAACACCCACCCCGCCCTGAAATGGGACACGCTCAAGGCCTATATTAGAGGATTCCTCAAATCAGCTATCTCACATATTAAAAAAACGACATCCCAGGCCGACAGGGAGATGAAAAACCAAACCCTAGAGGCTGAGAAAGCATACATATCAGCCCCCACAGACGCCAACAAAGTAGCCTGGCTCAGCCTATCCCGACTCTATAAGCACCAAATACATGCCAAAGCTAAACGTCAACTATTTTTCTCCAAACAACATTACTTTAAGTTAGGGAACCAATCCAGCCACCTACTCGCTAACCTCATCAAGAGGGAAAACCAAACAAACACGATCCTTAAGATCAAAAACCAGCAAGGAACAGAGTTCACTGACGCCTTATCTATCACCAATTGCTTTAAAGAATTCTATGCTCACTTATACACCTCCACCTCTAATAATACGGTAACAGATATCTTGGCTTATCTGAACGATCTAGACTTCCCTACCCTCTCTGAAGAGCAGGTCAATCTCCTGGAAGCCCCCTTCACTCTGGAAGAGATCCAGCTAATAACCCAAGATATGGCCCTTAACAAATCACCAGGACCCGATGGTCTTCCCATAGAGATATATCGCAAATACCACGAGCAACTAGGCCCACAGTTTCTTGAGGTGCTAACTCAAGCGCAACTAGACAAAACACTCCCAGCCTCATTCTATAAAGCATCCATAGTAGTCATCCTGAAACCTGGGAAAGATCCCACAGATTGTGGATCTTATCGACCCATATCACTGGTGAATGTGGATTACAAAATCCTAACGAAAATTCTGGCCACTAGACTGAACCAGGTGATCCTATCCATAATTCACCCCGACCAAACGGGCTTCATGCCCGGGAAGTCTACAACCATTAACATCCGCAGAGTCCAAACAGCTATCCAGCTAGGTAAACAATATAACATGCCCTGGGCTCTGGTCTCACTCGACATGGCAAAAGCCTTTGACTCTGTGGAATGGGCCTTTCTGGAGGCCTGTTTGATCCGTTTCGGATTCGGACCCAAGTTTCAACAATGGGTTAAAACTATATACAAATCCCCGACTGCAAATGTGGTCGTCAATGGTGTCCCTTCGGCGGATTTCCATCTGGCAAGAGGCACCCGTCAGGGATGCCCTCTATCCCCGGCCTTGTTCGCCATAGCCATAGAAGCACTGGCGATCCGACTAAGAAGTGCCCCTAGTGTAACCGGCATTAAATGGTCAGACCTCGAAAGCAAACTGGGACTATACGCAGATGATACAATCCTATTCTTATCGAACCCATCAGACTCCTTTGCCCAAGCCATGACACACATAGACAGATTCTCCCACTTTTCCGGACTACATGTTAATTGGTCCAAGTCAACAATCCTCTATACAGAGACCAACCCAAAAAACGACCCCTGCGTCGCAAGATACGGACTAAAACCAGTCTCAACATTCAAATATTTGGGAATGATCATGTCACACGACCATAATAATGCAATAGCAGATAACATAAACCCACTCTTAGAAAATATAAAACACAAACTAAAGCGATGGGCTAAACTACCATTATCTGTAGCCGGACGCATAAATCTCATCAAAATGGTCGTCCAACCCAAATGCCTATACATACTACAGCACATGCCAGTGAATGTCCCCAAGCGCCTCTTTAAGTCCCTAAATTCCCTAATGATAACATTTATCTGGAATTCCTCCCGCTCTAAGCTGAGTCTATCAATCCTACAAAGACCCAAAGAGCAAGCCGGAATGGCCCTACCGGACCTCCGGCTTTATTACCTAGCAGGGCAACTGCGAAACATCAGAGCCTGGATCTTGGGAAAAGAACTACCCATAGCAGACAAACAACTAGCTAAACAAGTAACAGGACAAAATCTCCTGAACTTCTTAGAATTCCCAGAATGCACCAAAACCACCGAACTAATCCCACTCCATAAACTGGCTCTTAGTGTTTGGAAAGAAATAAAGACTCTGCAGAGCTACCAGGGTGTAATACCAGAGCTCCCTCTCTGGAACAATCCTGGTCTTACCGCACTACAGACCGTCCCAGACCCACAATACTGGATCGCCCAAGGGGTACAAACAATAAAAGATATATATATAGACGGAATCCTCCCCACTTTTACACAACTGCGAGATAGACTACAGGCCCCATGCCTCCAACTGTTCAGATTCTTTCAGTTAAGACATGCACTAAACTCCCAATTTCCCCCCCCTTCGGCCCGCATATCCAAATTTCCCACAATAGGAATTCTCAAATCCCAAGGACCCAAAGGCCTAATATCAGCTCTATACACACACCTCCTCTCAGCCAAAATAGATCCTAACCCCCCCCCCCAGCATATGATAAATGGAAACTTGCCATTGCTTCCCTTACACCTGAGGAATGGCAGGATATTTCTGAATCCCACCTGTCAGTATCACCAGCTGTAAATAACAAGCTAACCCAGCTATACATTATACATCAAGCCTACCTCACTCCCAATCGACTACACAAAATGCGCAATACGACCTCGGATTCATGCCAGAGATGCCGCCAACCAAGGGCGGACTTCTGGCACTTGATCTGGAGATGTCGGCATGTTGGGGAGTTCTGGTCAGAAGTAATAAATCTTGTAAACTCGCTGTTACAACCCCCATTATCCATTGAAGTAGACCCCAAGGTGGCGCTGTTTGGTTTACTGGAGGAGGATGAGTGGCCATTCCATACTCGGGTCTTCTTACAGAAGACACTATTCCTGGCTCGCAAAGAAATAGCTATGAAATGGATGGCAACAGAACCCCCTTCGATCCTACATTGGATTCAAAGCGTAAACACTGTAACCTCGTATGAAAAAATCATATACCAACACAGAGGATGCCCGGCTAAATTCTAAAAAGTATGGGGAGCCTGGCTAAATTCTTACTCTACCCTGAGTACCAACTGAAATTTAAACCCAATACACGTTAATCCCCTCCCTCCCCCTCCCCACCCCCTAACATCCCCCCCCCCCACTGACAAGTGCCTGGAAGACCTGTAACCACTAAGACCCAAATAAGGAAGAGCAAAACTCAACTTATGGTTTATAAAAGTTCGAAAATGTTTATTGTTAATAAAGTTACAGACGGATAGTTTGGAAGACACAGTAACAAGCTCGATGTTAACCTTTGAAAGCACGAATATGTTTCTATCTACGTTCATATGTACTGTACAAACCTTTTCTATTATGTGTCTCGCAGACTGCTTATCATTAATAAATAAAACGAATTCAAAGATATGTGGCTTTCAGGGTCTCATTGGCATAAGCACAGGGCCCTTGGGCTCCATCACATGCATCCCATTTTGCAGCTTGTATCCCATTGTGTACACTTGGTAGACACCGGAAAAGAGGTAGTGAATGGGTCTATGCTGCTAGCACCTGGCAAAGCCACAACTAAATGTGTGGCACCAGCAAACATTGTGGCCCCTTCATTCATCTGTTTGACTTCCAAATACTATTGCCTGAATGGGGACTAAGGAGTGGAAACATTTCATTAAAGGTTTGGTTAAAGGGGTTTATCCCAACATCTAAAATGATTCCTTATCCACAGGATAGAGAATAACTTAATGTTCAGTGGGGGTCTCAACACTGAGACAACCAGCAATCCCAAGAACTGGGTTCAGTGTCCCCGTTTTCTTGACTGTGGGCTTACTGCACCCTTGTAGTGAGAAGGAAATTGAATGGAACTACAGTCACCCATGTAAAGTGCCGTTCTACTTACTCTCAATGGGACTGCTGAAGATAGCCAGGTTCAAGCGTTCAGCAATTTACGTCAGCCCAACTAAAATGAGTGGAAGGGCAGCCACACATACGTGACCAGTGAACCATTCAGTCTGATGTCGCTGTGGGTAGGAGAAGCGAGGGGGACACATAACCTCTCTTCTTCAAAAATGTATTTATTAAGGTTTTCTTAAACAAAATATAATCCGTACAAATGGTCGAATGAACAATGAATAAAGCTTGCCAATCAGAGTAGCAAACCAATGACCTGTCTCACTAAATAATTTATGGCAAGTCACAGTCATGTACCAATCTATCGGTAAGTTATAGTAGCCATTAGGTATATGACATTGGTACTACTTGTCCTAGGTTGCGAACCCTAGACATGTTAAGACCTTAGAAACTAGGTATTGTAATTCAATTCAGAGTAGCGAGGTATACTATCTCGATCAAAGCGCGAGCGATGCGGCTCGCGGGCCCCCAACCTTCCCTGAGATCTTGTGATGGCCCTATTTATGTTCGTCTGTGCGTCATCTCAGAAAATCTGAGAGGTTAACCCTGTATCAAGGGGACAGAGAGGTAAACTATGGGTCAGAGTTGCGAGTATATGTGGGGGTCCGTCCGCCGCATGTCCCGAATACCTATAACGACCTACAAAAACCATTTTAGGATAGAACAGGAAAGAAAGAAGTAGGAGAAGGGGGAAGGGGATGGGGGAGGGTATTGGCTCCCGTCTCGGTTCCCCGCTCAATATGCTGAGTCTTGAAATTTGTTCCACATGGCCCTAGCCCTAGTCATCTCACCCCTCCGCTTCCAGTGTAGGGGAATAATGGTGCGCATGGCCATTATAAAATGTCTTAGAAGCCCCTTTTTTACATGGGACATAGAGCCTGGGAACATGGACAAGAGAGCCACTTCGGGGGTGAGGACCAGGGGGGACTTAAACACAGCTTCATACAGCCTGGCGACGTCATTCCATAGCGGAGCAATTAGTGAACAACTCCACCAGATATGGTACATTTCTCCCATCCCCGAACTACACCTTCAGCACTCACCAGGAGTTGAAGGGAAGATTCTATGCTTCTTGTCAGGAGTCCTGTACCATTGCGTCATTATTTTATAGTTTAGTTCCTGTGCCTTGCTCGAGATGGACAATTTGTGTGTGAGGGTGTAGGACTTGGTCCATAGCTCTTCAGAGAAACCTCCTCCGAGCGCCTCCTCCCCACATAACCTCTCTTTTTGGGATCTGTAGGGGTCTCAGTAGTGAGACCCCCAATGATCATAAAGTTATGCCCTATCCTGTAAATAAGGAGTAACTTTAGATTTTAGGATAACCCCATTTAAGGGTGAAGGGTGAATCGTAGTAACAATGATCTTCTAATCATACCTGTGATCTGGGACCACCATTGATTTCCAGATTAATAGGGCTCTATGGGAGACTCATGACACAACATTTTAAGCCAACTGCCATTGGTTTCATCATCAATGAGATCTTCAAAGCGTGTATCTATAACATATCAGAAGATAATTCAGACTTGATTTCTCCTGTGAGCTGAGCAGCCTTTGGAGTAGGCTAGGTGGGACAATGGACTGAAATGGATGAAACCGTTTGCTTGATTTTTATTAGCCATACATGCGACTTCTGAGTTCTAATTAAGATGGCAGAAACGTCAAGATAGCTTCAAGTTTCTGAGACACACTTTTTCAACCATGAGAGGTGACCCAAAGCAGTAAGACCAAGGTGGTCAAAGGCTATCAGCCTAAGGCCTCCTTCCCACGAGCGTGACGGGCTCCGCAGCGTAATATTACGCAGTGAAGCCCGTCACGGCGCCCCCCAGAGCCCCTATACTTACCTGCGGGACATAGCGTGAAATCGCTTCCCCGCCCACCAACGCCGCGTCACCGCTCGTCACCGCTCGTCACCGCCCACCGCCGCGCGTCACCAGCCGTGTCACGTGCACGGCCGGCCGTGTCACGTGACGCGGCCGGACCGCGTCATTTGGCGTCATATGACGCTCGGCGGTGGGCGGGAAAGCGTTTTTTCACGCTATCTCCCGCTGGTTACAGCGGGAGATAGCGTGAATGGACGGCTTCCATTGACTGCAATGGAAGCCGTCAGTGCGTACAGCCCGTCCTCACCCGCAGAAAATAGAGCATGCTGCGGGTGAGGACGGGAGAAATCGCGGTGCGTAATTCCGCGGTGGAATTACGCATCGTGAGCATTGTGCTATTAGGTTCAATAGAACCTAATAGCTGCGTGCAACGCAGCGGATTTTCGCCGCGAATTACGCGGCGGAAATCCGTTCGTGGGAAGGAGGCCTAAGGCCTTCACCTTGGTGTTCTGAACTTTGTGGCAGCTTAAAGCATCTGAGAAGCCTACATTAAGTTGTCAATGGTGTCATGAATCATGTAGTCATCATAGATCAAATCAGTTTGGTATACCATTACATCATCTCAAAAGTCTAGAAACCTCAAGTCAACTACAAGCCCATTCATCCCTAATTGAAATGCCACTTCTTGATGGAAATACACATAAAACATTATGTGGTGTGAATATCTTTGCTCTTTCCAGGTCATATGAACTCAAGTCTATTCTTTCTTTTATTCTAGATACGTCTTCCAACTATATCCGTCAACTAGAGACCAAAGTGAAGCTCCTTGAAGATGATAATAAGCTTCTTTCACAGGTAAAAAAAAAAAATCTGTATTCAGTATTGATAGGAAGTGGTATTCACGCTGGTTATCAATTTGTAGCGCCGCGGCCAACGCATTAATCCGTACATAATCACTTTTGAGACTTTATAGGGATTACTTTAATTAAACCAGTGAAAATTGATTTTTCCCTCTATGTCTGGTCTAATTTATTTACTTGGAGAAGATAATTTCCTGATAAGAGCCCTTGTAATCGTTTGAATAATTGCTTTTAAATAGCGATTTGTGCTGAAGATTTTCTCAGAGATGTCGAAAGGGCTTAAAAAATGTTACTGCTTATAGCTCGCAATACGCTTTTATATCATAAAGGCATTGTACTTTCATTTATCAGCTGAATGGAGCTTTCTGCCATTGGTTTAGTTAAAGAGGCTATCCACGCTTAGTAACTCTGTAATGAAATATGGCAATGATCTGAAATACTTTTCTTTCACAATTTTCAGTATCTCTGCTTGCAGTCAGTGGATGGGTTGGATAGAAAAGTCACATCCTGATGTGTTACTCAGAGTTGGTGCCTGATAGGGCCCAAACACCTCTTTGCCACATAAGGCACCAGTATTATAAACATCGTAGCCAGGAGCTTTCAATGGGAAAAGCCTGCAGTACATGGAACGGCCCCTACAAAAAGTACAGATTGACAAAAAGTCAATCGGGTGATATCGGGAACCAGGCGGCAGACCCCCATGAACAGTTAATGCTGGCCTTTACAGAGGATAAGCCATCATTTTCTCCAACCAGGATAACCCCCTTCAGGTTTTTTTTACCTTAAAGGAGATGTCCCGCGCCGAAACGGTTTTTTTTTTTTTTAAACCCCCCCCCCCTTCGGCGCGAGACAACCCCGATGCAGGGGTTAAAAAAACCACCCGCACAGCGCTTACCTGAATCCCGGCGGTCCGGCGTCTTCATACTCACCTGCTGAAGATGGCCGCCGGGATCCTCTATCTTCATGGACCGCAGGGCTTCTGTGCGGTCCATTGCCGATTCCAGCCTCCTGATTGGCTGGAATCGGCACGTGACGGGGCGGAGCTACACGGAGCTACACGGAGCCCCATAGAGAAGAGGAGAAGACCCGGACTGCGCAAGCGCGGCTAATTTGGCCATCGGAGGGCGAAAATTAGTCGGCACCATGGAGACGAGGACGCCAGCAACGGAGCAGGTAAGTATAAAACTTTTTATAACTTCTGTATGGCTCATAATTAATGCACAATGTACATTACAAAGTGCATTATTATGGCCATGCAGAAGTGTATAGACCCACTTGCTGCCTCGGGACATCTCCTTTAAGACTGGCAAAACCTCCTTTTGAAGACTGGACACTTTGTATGTGTTTTTCAGTAAACTTTAGTAAATTTAGTCTTGATCCCAATATCCGACTTCCTGCTGGCTCAGTCTCCAGCTCCTCTCCTCTCCTGAACGCTACTATTAAAAACTTTTCAGCTGCACTCAAATGAGATATTAAAGAGATTTTCTGATTCTTTCCTCAGGATAGGTCATCAATAGTTGATCAGCAGGCAGCTCGGAATCCCCACCGATCACTAGATATCACGCCAGCTGTCATTACACATAGTTTATTCCGCAGCGCTTTTACGTAATCTTAGACCCCATTTACACTGACAGATGATCGCTCAAAAGTCGCAAAAATAATAGTTTGAGTGACAGTTTTGAGGGATCATCTTTGTATAGTCTATAGTAACTAAGTAACTGCTTAAGAGCTATGCAGGCGGAGCGGGACACCGCCGCTATCACTCAGTGAACAATACAACTGTTCTGCATAAGCAAACAGCTGTATTGTTCTCAGCGCTTACAGCTCGCGTCCCGCTGTGGGCTGTAAGAATCTTATCAGTGCTGCCGTGTGTGATAACAGCCTGCACCGCTGATAACAGTTCATCGCTCAATTCAAGAACACTAGAATTAAGTGAGGAACGACTCGTGCACGAAAACTGCACGATGTCCGTGCATTTAGACGCAACGGTTATCACTCAAAAGACAGCTTTGAGCGAATTTTGAGTGAGAATCTTTGGATCTAAATGGGTCTTTTATTACCCACCCCACCAAGTTGGGTACTAATTTCACCAAACCCCGGAAGGATGGAAGGCTGAGTCAACCTTCACCAGCTACCTGAACCTTGCAGGGATTGAACTTGCAACCTTAAGATCGTGAGCGAGAGCTTAGGACTGTATTTCTGCTTCCTTAGGACTCTGCACTACAGGAGGCTACATTGAATTAAATAGGAGAAGCTCCTGCAATATCCATCCGAGCCACTGCACTATGGACAAAGCTGTCTGCATCCAGCTCTATCCGTAGTGACAACTAGGCCAATATCAGCTGATTCTGAGCGGCGAACTCCTGCTGAGCAACTTTTGATAACCTATCCTGATGATATGTCATCCAATAGTAAAGTTCTGGATAACCCCTTTAAGTTGAAAAACTGTGAATGCTGGGAAGTATAGTGCATTAATGAGGAAGGAAATAGCTTGCATCTTCTGCTACTTACAGTAATATAGCATATGCAACATAAAGAACTAAATAAAAGGATTCTTTTACATAGATTGTGCCGCATATAATATTTCACTGTCTTACCTTAGTGACAATTCCAGGTCTTGCTTTTTCTATTGTGCAGACTGCCAGCTATACTAAGTAACAAATATAACAGTTTATTTAATGACAGATCGGAAATGATTAAGGCAGGTACATAATCCACCACCTATAAAAGGGTTAATTACACGTTTTTTTCCTCTCGCCTCTGGTCTGTTTTTGTTGCCAGCGGCAATATTGACATATTAATTAGATAAATGACAGTGCTTAGTAATGATTCAGATAGTGTTGTGGTTCATTAGGATTGTGGCATGAAACACTGCAGGTTTCCTGCCATATTTCATTTGAGTTGTCTTAAAGCGATATCATGGACGGAGCTCGGATTATTAATGCTTCCCTTTATAGACTGTAGTAAGGTCAGACAGGCACACAGATAATTAACCAGTGGTCCCGTCCGCTTCCAGTAGGATTTATATATGACTGGGAAAGGTTTGTGCCCTTCCTCTTCAGAAATGGAGTAATTAAGCCATAAATGGCGCACAGAGTGGTTCTTAATGTTTTTCGTTTATTGGCTTGTGTCATGTCTCATGGCGCCAGCCTAATAAAGCCATCCATCATCTTTGCTCTCATCCATGTGAGGATGAAGGCAGACAATAGACTCTCCTGTGTGGCTTATGTGGTGAGGATTCAGATTATAGTGCCTTCACACCAACCTTGTTTGCACTTTTAAAGACCACTTTCTCTTTAATAAAAAAGACCCCTTCTATCAAGTTATATCTGCCCCTGGGAAAGCTGAATGACAGCTGATATAATATTCCAGCTCTCCAAGGATATTTGATGGCATATCTGCCATGTGTCATAAGTGCACACAATATTGTTGTTAAACTCTTGAATCAAAGCTGAGAGTCTACATATCAATCACCTATCGATGTCTTTGTTCCCAATCCATGGTGGTGTACAGAGGCGAAGTTCTGAAAATGATGTCACTGCCCAAACCTCTGGATGCATATACATATCTGTTTTTTGATAATTATACACTATCCTACCATGAGTAATTGGACATCTGAGCCAGAATCAAAAGTAATATTTATTTACATATGTTAATACGTAAATGGGGTCTAATGACATCGGATATTCTGTTTCTACTAAAGTCTGATACACTTCAGCTGGTATTTCCCTATATTCATCCTGCAAACATCTGGCGAGTTCTCTCTAAGAAAATGCATTGGCCTATCTACAGGGATGCAAGGAGCATTGTCATTGGACAGTTGAGCAATGGAAGGACGTTCTATGGAGTCACAAATCATGTTACTCCATCTTCAAATCAGATGGATGTACCTAGGTGTGGAGGATGGCCGGGGATGCATTTTCTCTGAGTGTAGTGTGCCAACAGTTAAGTACGATGGAGGTTCCATTATGGTCTGGGGATGTTTTACATGGCATGGTCTCGGTCTGTTGGTTGTAGTGGAAAGAACCATGAACATGGGGATGTACCCTGACATGCTAGACAACAATGTGCTGCTGACAGTGTGGCCAAACTCTGGGACTGGTTAGCAGTACTTCCAACAAGTCAGCGCGCCTTGTCACAAATCCAATGCTGTTTATACTGGTTTGAGAAAAAGGATATTCCACGATTAGACTAGCCTGCACAGAGTCCCAACCTGAAGATTATTCAACATCTTTGGGACTTACAAGAAAGTTGGGTCAGAGTTCTTTGAGAGAACTCGCCAGCTGTTTGCAGGATGAATGGAGAGAAATACCAGCTAAAGTGTATCAGATGTTAGTAGAAAGTATGCCACGGAGAGTAGCTGATGTCATCAGGACCAAAGGAGCCCCACTAAGTATTAACCTATGCAAAGAAATACTCATTGTGATTCTTGCTCAAGCGTCCAATTCCTTTTGGTGGCATAATGCAGATGATCTTGCTGTCCTCTCTCATGTATGTACTCATAGACCTTCATCTTTGCATAAAGATTTGTAACTTGCACTCTTATGATAATAGTCATTCTTTTTATCTAGAAGTGTCAGAATCTTTTTTCAGCACATAAGTCAGCATATAACCCTGTAATGAGGATGGATGTGCAGCTAATAGGGTGTCTAATGACCTCTAATGGGCTGTGAAAGCCAAGAGCCAAAACTTCAGTCTACAATGAAAAATCACCCATCAAACTTTGTACATCTTGTTACAATACAGTTTGTACATGTAGCAGCTTGTGGCTGTTATCGCATAGCATATATTATTCAACACAAGGAAATATTTCAGCCGTATCTGAAGTAGCTTTCATTTTCCGGCTAATAAATGCCCTTTTTTAAATGGTATACAGGGACTATTTTAATTATTTCTATCGATGACTGTCAGGTCATCAATAGATCATCCCCGGGACTTCGCTTTCGGATTCCTGACGATCATCTGATTACCGGGGCTGCTGTCTGTACAGTCATCACAGGAAGCAGAAAGTGCTGACCATAGTGCACGGGTCCAGGTTGGTACTCCATTGAATTCAAAGAGAGCTGCCACTGTAATACCAGGCCAGGCCGCTGCGTTATGGTCAGTGCTTTCTGCTACCTGCACTGACTATAGTGACAGTGGCCCTGGGAATAAACTGATTGGTAGGGATTAGAGTGGCAGGTCCCCGCTGATCATCTATTGATGACCGGTCATCAATGTAAATTTTTTTTTTTTAAGTCCTGGAATACCCTCTTTTAAGAAAAAAATAGGGATGGCAAGTTATATTTTACATAGCCCAAGCCATCAAAGATTATAGGCATTGGGGAATGGGGCATGCGGATTCCACTGATATAATTGCAAGTTCTTGGTGTATTTTATAATTAGTGCCTGAAAAAGCTCCAGTGTAAATACAACCCCATGGCATGGTCATGGGTTATGCACAGCTATGGGTTGGTGTGTATTATTGGCCTGCTGTAGTTATGGATAAGCCTATTGGCATATTGTATCTCATCAGTTTACTGGAACTTCAGCTCAACCCCATGTCATATAATGTCTTATAGGTCCATGGATGCCTAGTCAGTCCTATGGCTTGGTCCACTGAAACTGTGGGTGAGCCCTGTGACATTGTGTGTTATAGGTCCACTGAAGCTATAAGTCAACCTTATATCATATAATGCCCTATAGGTTCACTAAAGCTATAAGTCAACCTTATATCATATAATGCCCTATAGGTTCACTAAAGCTATGAGTCAGCCCTGTGACATATTGTGCCTTGTCTTATAGGTCTTTTGAAGCTATGGGTCAGACTCTATGGTTTACAGTGTCTTATAGCATGTTAGCACAAAACCCCATTTATCTTGTGCTTCTGCCTTTTCCTTGTTTTAGTTAGGATGAGTGGATTTAAGAATCTTCCGCTTTATCTGGCAAGGAGAGAGAAAAGTGATTTAATTGCACGTGAAGTTTGGCAGTAGGCAGAGAGGACTATTACCATAGCAGCGCATTACTTCTGCTTCAGACCGTTATTATTGGGTCAGTCTCTGATGACTGAATATAGAGCACATTCATCCTGGAAACTCTTTTTCTGAATTGTCTCTTCCGATCCACATTATATGTTTACAGAGGAGATGGCATCTAATGGACACTGCTCATATAATCCCAGTTTTGAGGACTACATCATTATTTTACATAAAAAAATAATTTGAGGTCATTGGATTTTCTCAATGAAATGAGCTCAGATGAACTGCAGAATTATGGCGTTCTCAGGTCCATGGGTGGGGGGTGCTCTATAAGATCAAGGCCTGGACTCATTCCCAATCCCAGTGTTGGTTGCAGTTGGACAATGTGGGCCCTGGGGTTAATCAGAATTCTTACTGTAGATGTCAGCAGATTTGTGATGGCACCAGTTAGGCACTTGACGTGTCCTTTAGGTCAGGAGAACATGCCTAAGCCCTGCAGCTCCCATCTGCTCCAGCATGCAGGTGACAGACAGTGGCTTGTTGTTCTAGTTGAGGCTCAACGCATTGATTCCAGCAGCGGGGATCATGACCGGTGATGCTAAAGATGACAGCTGCTCCTGACATAAGAGCGTACCTCGTGTCTTGTGTTTAGCTGTCCTTATGAGAGGGATTAGCAAACACACTAAGCAATCTGTTTCCTCTGTCTCAAAACTAGGTGAACTTAGCTTAGATTTATATGCATTGCTAGTTTTGTGCAGACGACTATCCAGTTGCGTGGCGTTTTTGTAACATTATACTGTAGCTAACTTCTACCAGAGAGCTGGGATGATTTTAGGTGGTGGCAAGATAGGCCACATACTCAGGGCTCCCATTTCCAAGGGAGCCCCTTCAAGGACTTGGACGCCAGGTGTAACTTTAGAGTGGAGGATGTAAACCATTTGTAATATATGTTACTATAATGCTTCCTTATTGTAAAATTAATTACTAAGCTGCTGTGCCTTTAAGTGTTCATGGTGCCATTTCCCGCTGGAGAGAGGAGTCACATATTGGGAGGTGGAATTGTAGCTGTACCCCGGATATACAAGAGGACAATGTTGGAGGCCCATGGATCAAAGAGTACGCAATGAACAACACTTCCGGCATTAGGAAAGACGCGGCTCCTGCGGAGTGAAAGCAAACTCTATTATGCAAGCAAGAGAGATAGTAAACACACAAGCTGGCAATGACTCTTCTCGTGAACCGGTGCCACTGGACACTGAAGTGTTCCTCTTAACGTTTAATAAGGTTGGCGGTCAAACAGCAAGATCTGGTCGAGTTATGTTTCATGAGATCTAAGGATCATGTGGATCTAGTGCACCCCAAGCCGCCTCCATCCTGTAACTGCCCTGTCTTCCTCCGACTCAACATTCTGGAGGTATCTAATAGCTTCTCTTGCTCCCCTCTCTTTAGCAAAAGACCAATTCAGTGACCCTAGGGTCCAAATATACATTCACCATCATAACAGAGACTTTGCCATTAACCCCTCTACTGGACTAGATCCCCCATATGTCACTTAGGCATTGAATGGCAGTATTGTGTTGGCAGTGTTGTGTGGCCACTATACGGTAATTCACTTTATCCTCATTGACCTTCTGTGGGGTGCAGAGAAAGACGTGCAATCTTAACAGAACCTCCTCCTGTGGTTTTCATGCTGTGTTGGTGCTGTGTACTCTGGTACTTTATAGGTGCTGTATCTATACTCCATCTCTAATACCGTATGGATGCCATGTACTTGCTAATGTACTGAACACCGTCTGTGTCCTATGTTAATGTTCTATGAGTGCTGGGTTAGTGCTCTAACTGTGCTGTGTGTTCTCCTTAGTGGAGACGTCACAAATCTGCTGGCATCTACAGTAGGAATTCGGATTGTTCCTAGAAATTAAAGCAACTGGAAAGCCTTAAGGGCCACATTATCTAAGAGCTGGCACCAACACTGAGATCGGGAATGTATCCATGGCCTTGATCTTCATGAGGACCTCCACCCACAGAACTCGAAATGTAATTTATCTAATTTCATTGAGAAAATCCATTCTTCTCAAATTATTCCTAATGTAAATCATGAATGGATTTAGTTTTCAAGCTCGTGACAGTGAAATTGGAAGAAACCTCAACAATCTCAGGATATGCAGAAGATACAACCTTGCTGGCAGAAAGGAAGATCTTGAACTGATACTAAAAGTTAAAGAAGGAAGTGAAAAAGCAGGCCTGTACTTGAGTATCAAGAAAACGAAGATCATGACAACAGCCGGTAATAGTACAGCAAAATCACAATGAGGAAATCGAAACCGTTCAAGACTTCATCATTCTCTAATCGAAAATTGACTGCAATGGAGAATCGGGACCCAAAATAAAACAAAGAATCAGGCTAGGTCGCAGCGCAATCTTAAAGGGGTTGTCCCGCGAAAGCAAGTGGGGTTATACACTTCTGTATGGCCATATTAATGCACTTTGTAATGTACATTGTGCATTAATTATGAGCCATACAGAAGTTATCAGAAGTTATTCACTTACCTGTTCCGTTGCTGGCGTCCTCGTCTCCATGGTGCCGTCTAATTTTCAGCGTCTAATCGCCGGATTAGCCGCGCTTGCGCAGTCCTGTCTTCTTCTTTTCTGAATGGGGCCGCTCGTGCCGGAGAGCGGCTCCTTGTAGCTCCGCCCCGTCACGTGCCGATTCCAGCCAATCAGGAGGCTGGAATCGGCAATGGACCGCACAGAAGACCTGCAGGCCACCGAGGGAGAAGATCCCGGCGGCCATCTTCACCAGGTAAGTAAGAAGTCACCGGAGCGCGGGGATTCAGGTAAGCACTATCCCGTTTTCTTTTTTAACCCCTGCATCGGGTTTGTCTCGGGCCGAACGGGGGGGCTATTGAAAAAAAAAACAAACCCGTTTCGGCGCGGGACAGTCCCTTTAAGTATGGATAAGATCTGGAAAAACAAAGAGTTAGGCATTGCAACGAAATGCTGGATAGTCAACACAATCATCTTCCCAATCACAGCTTATGGCTGCGAAAGTTCGAGACTGAAGAAAATGGACCGTAGGAATATTGATGCCTTTGAACTTTGGTGCTGGAGGAAACTCCTGCAAATTCCTTGGGCCGCCAAGATCACGAACAAAGCAGTCCTAGACCGCATCAAACCAAAGTTTTCATCGGAGGGCAAAATTGCGAAACAGAGACCCTCCTACTTCGGCCACATAATGCGAGCGGATTCATTAGAAACATTAATAACGCTTGGAGTGGTCAGTGGCAAAAGAAGACCGGGCCACCAAAGAACCCAATGCCTTCATACTATCAAAGCCAACATCAACATGCAAATGATCGAACCTAAAGAAGCCGTACAAAACAGAACCGCATGGAGAGCACTGATCCATAAAGTGTCCGAGAGTCAGCCCGACTAAACGGGTAAGGATAGATAATAATATTAGATTGTAAGCTCCAGTGGGACGAGGGTGAGTGCTGTATCAACAATGGCTGCAGTATCTGGAATGCTGTCGCCCCGAACCGAATTCTGCATAGACGTACATAGTTTTAATAAATCAGCCTGAACATACCATGCATTTGTAGTGATGTTCTAAAAAGAAGTACATTGTTACTAAAATACATTTTCTTTTTCCTCTGAGGTGGGGGGGGGGTCTGCCTTTTATATAAAAAATCTTACGTAACCACGGTTATTATACTTCTACAAAGAATCAATGTTCTCATCGACTCCAGAACATTTTCTCACTACAACTAATTAGCGCTAATAACTTAATTTCCTAGCAAGTAGGAGGCCAATTTGTGTGTTGGATGAATATTAGACTAAATGTCATAAAAATCAGCAGTGTTTCTACACTGTGCCTGCTGTTCCCATTATATGTTCTAATGGAATAATGTCTTATATAATATTATATAGATGTCACAATAATACGATAAGCTATACCTAGGACAGGATTACTGGATGCCTCCTCACGGTATTCTGTGTTAGCATATATGCAATGTTATATTTCTACACAGGCAGCCCCTATGGCTGATATAGTCCTCATATAATGGTGGCACCAGCTAACTTTGTCCATGGAGGCATAGTCCCATTGCAATATCTGTAATAGCGCCGCCATGTACCATTTGCAATTTGTAATACAGGTGTCTTCCTATGTAAGAGTGGACCCTTTGGGCCCCCTGAGGTATCAGGGCCCAGGTGCTATTTCTGCACTCCATATAGCTAAGCTTTTTGTTGTCCATATCTTCCTTAATTATGGGCATAATTAGTCTTTGGTGGTATGCTCTGGACATATTGTAGTACATGATGTAATGGAGAGGATCTGAGAAGTTGAGAATAGATGGAGCTCATTGGGTTTAGGTCAAATGGGATTAGGTGGGGTTTACCCGTATATGCTGTCTGGACAGAAGCTCTGTCCAGTTCTTGTACTAGTTTTCAAAACAGTGGAAGGGCTTCTAAAGTTGTAGACAATGCACCCTGTCCTCTGATCTTCTCTAATCCTTCCTCATGAGACAGATGTCATAATTAGTGTCACGTCCACCCATGACGTGCTGGATCCGTAACCCGCAGATCCCGCACAAATTGGATCCGTAACCCGCAGATCCCGCACAAATGTGCGCAAGCTGTGTAAAAACAATAACAAAACAAAATATGGTAACTCTTTCCCTATCAAAATAACCACAGAGACGGGGACCTGCCTAAATGCAGGCAATTCGCCCTGACAAGGACGTACGTGATCTTGGCCCTTAGGTAACCCTGCGGGGAAAACTGGAATAACCTAAGAAAAACAATAGAAAAGAAACACAAATTTAGCTAGATGCAGCTGGCAAATGAACGATCCAGAAGCAAGCTCTGACTAAGATCACAGTCAGAGCTAGACTGAAGATTCAACAGCAATTCAGTCCAGCATTAGCCAGACTAAATAGCCCCTTTAATTACCCACAGGTGCAGCTAAGCATGTCTCACCTAATACCATACCCACCAGGACCAGAAGATGGAGAACCACCTGCAAAACCTGCATTAGACTATCAACACGGTAGCAATCCCAGAACTGCCGCAACAATTAGATTGTAACCCTTCTGAACATGATGATGACTTGGACTCAACTCTCCAAATAATCAGGATAAAAAATTCACAAAAAACATGCTTGTTTCAGTGTGATCAAAGCTAAATATTGAGGACAATGTATAGCGGTGTGAGGAGGAACTGTTTACATATAGTACAGTGAGGTTACCTTAATTCCTATATATATGTATACATATTTCTTTAATGCATTGTCAGTGGGACATAACAGATGAGGGATTATCACAATAGCTATGAATTACCAGGCGAATCTAAAGAAGTAGTACTTGACGTACTGGAGATCTTCTAGAAAGATAGTGGTAGAGATTTAGTAAGCTTACACGTACTAGAATTCTGTCTCTATTTGCACCAAAAAAAGGTTACATTTCTTAAAGTGCATTTAGACTGAAAGATGATCACTCAAAAATCGCTCAAACGAACTCTTGAGTGGCAGTTTTGAGCAATCATCTTTGCATAACTCTTAAGTAGCTAATTAGCTACTTAAAGAGTTAAATGCAGGCAGAGCGGGACACCGATGATAACTCAGAGAAAAACAGCTGTTTTGTATATATCTCAGTGGGATACCATCTAAAAGAATGCTATCAGTGCCGCCCACTGTGAAAATCAGCGTGTGGCGCTGATAAGAGCCATTGTTGATTTCTAGCTTGCTAGAAATCAGTGATGAACGAATAGTGCACGAACAGTGCATGATGGCAGCACGTTTAGACACAACGATTATGGTTTAAAAGATGGCTTTTGAGCAAATTTTGAGTGATAATCGTTGTGTCTAACACCACATTTATTATGTGTCATAGACACTTTCTGTGGCTCGCTTGACCAGGGGAGTGACTTATTTGAAAAGGGGCATGGATGTGGCTTTAATATGATATTATGCATATCATACCGCACTTTTCTGTCCCACAAAAAATGTATGAAAACAACCTTTTTTTCTTACATTACAGTCACTGGAAAATGTATGGAGACGTATGTACTTTATGTATGAAATCTGTACTGGTTTTATAATATTTTATGCTTGTTTTGACTAAAAATTCTTGAGACTATGTAAAATTTGGTATCAAATTATCTCCCTCTGAGATCTGGCTTCTAAAGTCTACAGTATTCCGCCTGCCAGCACGTAATCCTTGTTTAAACATGCTTAAATATTTTAGATGTATTAGTCTAATTAATGTATTCTCTGTATTGGCTGAGTGAATGTAAAAACACTGTAGATTGTATCCAGAATTGTGCCAATGTATTGCCCACCTCGGTCACTGATTCTCAGACCTTTCTTCTGGTTTTCAGCATTCCAGCCACAGTGAGCTAAGGACATTACGGAAAGGCTTATCTCCATACCACTCAGAATCACAGTTGTCATCACTGTCTCAATACCAGGAGCCCCTGCAGAACGTGAGTAACCCCCTCTGCCTGCTCTCATTTATTGGTGACAAGACCTAGATGTGTGTGTATTGCAGGAAAAGACAGTTCTCCATTCTCGGCTGTATCAGGATGAATATTTATAAGTTGATACAATAGAGGGGGATTTATGCCCCTAAATAGAGGAAGGACATGAATATTTATAACACTCCATGCCCAAAGGCCTACTTAATTTGCAGCTTGAGAATGTATATGATATCATCAGGTTTATTGTTGGGTAAGTCAGGCTTATAAATGGTTCCCATGTACTATACGGTCCAAGATGATTTCCTAGCACTGGTTATTTCATGAAG
This sequence comes from Eleutherodactylus coqui, assembly GCF_035609145.1. NCBI lineage: Eukaryota > Metazoa > Chordata > Amphibia > Anura > Eleutherodactylidae > Eleutherodactylus > Eleutherodactylus coqui. The sequence goes on along the minus strand of NC_089842.1, from coordinate 157,826,471 downwards.
CTACTCCACTTAGGCATGAAGAATATTACAGTAGTTATATTTATGTACATAGAAGGTAGTATTATAGTAGTTATATCCTTGTACATAGAAGGCAGTATTACAGTAGTTATATCCTTGTACATAGGGGGCAGTATTATAGTAGTTATATTCTTGTACATAGGAGGCAGTATTATAGTAGTTATATTCTTGTACATAGGAGGCAGTATTATAGTAGTTATATTCTTGTACATAGGGGCAGTATTATAGTAGTTATATTCTTGTACATAGGGGGCAGTATTATAGTAGTTATATTCTTGTACACAGGGGGCAGTATTATAGTAGTTATATTCTTGTACATAGGGGCAGTATTATAGTAGTTATATTCTTGTACATAGAGGGCAGTATTATAGTAGTTATATTTTTGTACATAGGGGCAGTATTATAGTAGTCATATATTTGTACATAGGGGCAGTTTTATAGTAGTTATATTCTTGTACATAGGAGGCAGTATTATAGTAGTTATATTCTTGTACATAGGGGGCAGTATTATAGTAGTTATATTCTTGTACATAGGGGGCAGTATTATAGTAGTTATATTCTTGTACATAGGGGGCAGTATTATAGTAGTTATATTTTTGTACATAGGGGCAGTATTATAGTAGTCATATTTTTGTATATAGGGGCAGTTTTATAGTAGTTATATTCTTGTACATAGGAGGCAGTATTATAGTAGTTATATTCTTGTACATAGGAGGCAGTATTATAGTAGTTATAGTCTTGTACATAGGGGGCAGTATAATAATAGTTATATTCTTGTACATAGTAGGCAGTATTATAGTAGTTATATTCTTGTACATAGAGAGCAGTATTATAGTAGTTCTAATCTTGTACATAGGAGCAGTATTATAGTAGTTCTATTCTTGTACATAGGAGGTAGTATTATAGTAGTTATATTCTTGTACATAGGGAGTATTATAGTAGTTCTATTCTTGTACATAGGAGGCAGTATTATAGTAGTTCTATTCTTGTACATAGGAGCAGTATTATAGTAGTTATATTCTTGTATATAGGGGGCAGTATTATAGTAGTTATATTCTTGTACATAGGGGCAGTATTATAGTAGTTATATTCTTGTACATAGGAGCAGTATTATAGTAGTTATATTCTTGTATATAGGGGACAGTATTATAGTAGTTATATTCTTGTACATAGGGGGCAGTATTATAGTAGTTATATTTTTGTACATAGGGGGCAGTATTATAGTAGTTATATTCTTGTACATAGGGGGCAGTATTATACTAGTTATATTCTTATACATAGGAGCAGTATTATAGTAGTTATATTCTTGTACATAAGGGCAGTATTATAGTAGTTATATTCTTGTACATAGGAGCAGTATTATAGTAGCTATATTCTTGTATATAGGGGACAGTATTATAGTAGTTATATTCTTGTACATAGGGGGCAGTATTATAGTAGTTATATTTTTGTACATAGGGGGCAGTATTATAGTAGTTATATTCTTGTACATAGGGGGCAGTATTATACTAGTTATATTCTTATACATAGGAGCAGTATTATAGTAGTTATATTCTTGTACATAAGGGCAGTATTATAGTAGTTATATTCTTGTACATAGGAGCAGTATTATAGTAGTTATATTCTTGTATATAGGGGACAGTATTATAGTAGTTATATTCTTGTACATAGGGGGCAGTATTATAGTAGTTATATTTTTGTACATAGGGGGCAGTATTATAGTAATTATATTCCTGTACATAGGGGGCAGTATTATAGTAGTTATATTCTTATACATAGGAGCAGTATTATAGTAGTTATATTCTTGTACATAAGGGCAGTATTATAGTAGTTATATTCTTGTACATAGGAGCAGTATTATAGTAGTTATATTCTTGTATATAGGGGACAGTATTATAGTAGTTATATTCTTGTACATAGGAGCAGTATTATAGTAGTTATATTCTTGTATATAGGGGACAGTATTATAGTAGTTATATTCTTGTACATAGGGGGCAGTATTATAGTAGTTATATTTTTGTACATAGGGGCAGTATTATAGTAGTCATATTTTTGTATATAGGGGCAGTTTTATAGTAGTTATATTCTTGTACATAGGAGGCAGTATTATAGTAGTTATATTCTTGTACATAGGAGGCAGTATTATAGTAGTTATAGTCTTGTACATAGGGGGCAGTATAATAATAGTTATATTCTTGTACATAGTAGGCAGTATTATAGTAGTTATATTCTTGTACATAGAGAGCAGTACTATAGTAGTTCTAATCTTGTACATAGGAGCAGTATTATAGTAGTTATAGTCTTGTACATAGGAGGTAGTATTATAGTAGTTATATTCTTGTACATAGGGAGTATTATAGTAGTTCTATTCTTGTACATAGGAGGCAGTATTATAGTAGTTCTATTCTTGTACATAGGAGCAGTATTATAGTAGTTATATTCTTGTATATAGGGGGCAGTATTATAGTAGTTATATTCTTGTACATAGGGGCAGTATTATAGTAGTTATATTCTTGTACATAGGAGCAGTATTATAGTAGTTATATTCTTGTATATAGGGGACAGTATTATAGTAGTTATATTCTTGTACATAGGGGGCAGTATTATAGTAGTTATATTTTTGTACATAGGGGGCAGTATTATAGTAGTTATATTCTTGTACATAGGGGGCAGTATTATACTAGTTATATTCTTATACATAGGAGCAGTATTATAGTAGTTATATTCTTGTACATAAGGGCAGTATTATAGTAGTTATATTCTTGTACATAGGAGCAGTATTATAGTAGCTATATTCTTGTATATAGGGGACAGTATTATAGTAGTTATATTCTTGTACATAGGGGGCAGTATTATAGTAGTTATATTTTTGTACATAGGGGGCAGTATTATAGTAGTTATATTCTTGTACATAGGGGGCAGTATTATACTAGTTATATTCTTATACATAGGAGCAGTATTATAGTAGTTATATTCTTGTACATAAGGGCAGTATTATAGTAGTTATATTCTTGTACATAGGAGCAGTATTATAGTAGTTATATTCTTGTATATAGGGGACAGTATTATAGTAGTTATATTCTTGTACATAGGGGGCAGTATTATAGTAGTTATATTTTTGTACATAGGGGGCAGTATTATAGTAATTATATTCCTGTACATAGGGGGCAGTATTATACTAGTTATATTCTTATACATAGGAGCAGTATTATAGTAGTTATATTCTTGTACATAAGGGCAGTATTATAGTAGTTATATTCTTGTACATAGGAGCAGTATTATAGTAGTTATATTCTTGTATATAGGGGACAGTATTATAGTAGTTATATTCTTGTACATAGGAGCAGTATTATAGTAGTTATATTCTTGTATATAGGGGACAGTATTATAGTAGTTATATTCTTGTACATAGGGAATAGTATTATAGTAGTTATATTTTTGTACATAGGGGGCAGTATTATAGTAATTATATTCCTGTACATAGGGGGCAGTATTATACTAGTTATATTCTTATACATAGGAGCAGTATTATAGTAGTTATATTCTTGTTCATAAGGGCAGTATTATAGTAGTTATATTCTTGTACATAGAGGGGAAGTATTATCGCAGTTATAGACATGTAGAAAATGTTGCAGACTGACAAACTGGGCAAGATCTACTGTTTAACTTTCACCATTCTAGGTTTAGTGTTCCTTTAAAGCACAAATTCAAGTTTGCCCTTTGCAGTGGCTCTGGGAGACCATCAGCTGAAAGATACAACAGAACAGGCCCCTAAAATGTACTTCTATAGGATTTATGGCATTGTAGATGTCGTATAATGTAATAAAAACAGCACAGTACTCAGACAGTCTGCTTAGTAGAGATGTGCACACATCTGCATCTCCCAGGAGCTCTGTGAGAAATTCATTGGTTTATTTCGGCTTAATAGGACAAGAACCTGCGATAAATAAAACAGCACTGCCCCCGGTGGCCAATTATAACATTCATTTAGAATGTCTCATAATTTGAAATGTACTTTTTTTGTATTTTGTATTAAAGACTCAACAATCCTTCATCAACTATACTTTTTCATACTAGAGCTTTATAAGAGCTCTAATGGTCCACAATGGCTTGCTCTTATGGGGGATACGAAGCAGGCATATATAGAGGTATATATTGTAAACACTTATGAGGGGTATCTGAACAAGACACTTATTGCTTGCATTTAGGCAGGCAATTATCAGGGCATCTGAAGCAGGGGACATCTGAGGCAGGTCCATAATAGAGGATCTGAAGTAGGCACATATTGGGGTCATATGATGCAGGCAATTATATGGGCATCTAAAGTAGGCAATTTTGTACATTTAAGCAGGCACTTATTACAAAGCATCTGAGGCAGCAATTTACTAGACGGTATTCATTGTAGTCACTTAATAGCATCATCTGAAGAAGGCATTTATGGGACATATAGGCAGAAATTTATGGGGGCAGGTTCTTATAGGCGCACCTGTAGATGAGGCATTCGGGCCTGGGTGAAGCGTACCTGTCTACTGTTTTGAAATAAAGGAAGGATCCCTTGGCCCACCCACCAGGCCATTCATTGTCTGCAGTTAGTGCACCCTACTTTTGTCGGGAAGTGGTCCGTAAATTGGTTCCCATGTCTCTAATACACAACATATGTCACCCTCAGCTCCGCCTGTAACTTTTCAGGGCGACGGTGATACTTTTGGCTTAGTCAGGATTCACATGGGCATATTTGCACATGCAAAACTTCCATGCGCAATATGCAGTGAATAGAAGCTATTGATTTCATATTTTTCCTGCGCATTTTCGTCACGCAACAAAAACAAAAAATGCAGAATGCTCTATTTTCCTGCGCATTTGCACACCAAAAGTCCTCATAAGCCAATGGGGAAGTGCAAATGCGCACAAAATACGCTAGGAGATGCATGAAACCCTGCGTAATTGCGTAGGAAAAAAGAATACATCTGAAACTCATTACACTACTTTGCTATTTCAACCAGGGTGGGTTTTCTTGCCACATGAATGCACATGCCTTGCGCGGAAAAAGTACCGTAAAATACGCCAATGCCTGTGCACATATACATACGCTGGTGTGACTCTGGCCTTATAGAGCGTGCACCAGGCATATATTACTACAGTCTCACCCTTTGTTCAAAGTCCTTTGTGTTTGCATATACCGTGTCCCAGCTGCCCAGACGGAGAATGATTAAGGCAAATGGAAGAGGCTGCATCCTGTTACCTTTGCTCTGTGGAAGCCTTGCAGTCCATGTCCTTGTAAATTATAACCTTATCTTACCTAATAACAGTATGTGCCATAAAATGGCCAAGCTAACCAAATATCCAGGAAAATGCAGCAAACCCAACTAATGAATATTGGTTTGGTGATTCATGGACTGTTTGGTATTGCACCTCTGTACATTTTACTTAAATGGGGCCTGGCGCTATGTAGCAACTTTGCATTTGGGTATATCACTCCATACTGTGATTGCAGCGTTGCAGCCCCGGTACCTGCCGCACGGAAACCGGAAGAAGCGGCGGTCACATGTTGTCCATTGTACACGTGACCGCTCAGCCATTCACAGGCTTCAGCAGTGATTCTTCAATGGGTCTGTTAAATGATGACCACATGACAGCGCAGAAGGGCACTAATTAACAGATGAATCTGTGCAATGTGGGAGGAGCTTAGAAACACATAGTTATGAGTCTCCTGCAATCAGCTGACATATACCTTTCATATGCAGCACATATCTGCCTTATCTTGTTGGGTAGACCTTGTTTAGAAATCAGCAGTACTCGGAGGATTCTAGCTGCAGAAATATAAAAATGATACCAGTGGTACTAAAATACATCTCAAGACTAGAGATGAGCGAGCATACTCGCTAAGGCAAACTACTTGAGCGAGTAGTGCCTTATGCGAGTACCTGCCCTCTCATCTCTAGAGATTCAGGTGCCGACGGGGAAGAGCGAGGAGGAACGGGGGGGAGATCCCTCTCACTCTCTCCCCCCCGCTCCCCCCTGCTCAGTCACGCAACTCACCGCTCTTCCCTGCCGCCACCCGAATCTTTAGAGATGAGCGGGCAGGTACTCGCATAAGGCACTACTCGCTCAAATAGTTTGCCTTAGCGAGTACGCTCGCTCATCTCTACTCAAGACACATCAGGCAACTACATCTATGCCATGAAGGAGAAGTATACTTTAGGCCTCGTTCACACAAGCGTGGTTTTACCGCATTAGAGGTGCGTGAAAAGATCGCATCTATTAGAAACAATGGTTTCCCATAGTAGCGTTCACATGAAGGAATTTTAGATGCGCTAAATTCTTGCACCAATCAAAAATAGGACATGCGATGGCAAAGCTCGCATCTAGGGTCCGTGGTGCGAGAAAAGATAGGACCTCACCTATATTTAGTGCGAACTTTACATAGACCCCTATGGGAGCTGGATTACACATACCTCGCACCTCTCCATAGACCCCTATGGGAGCTGGATTACACGCAGCTCGCACTTCTGATCATGTTAATGGGCTAATTAAAAAAGCTAAAAAATCACCCATTCACGCGATCTTTAGTGCAGTATAACCGCGATCTTTTCACGTGCCTATACTGGGCTAAAACAGAGCTTGTCTGAACGAGGCCTCACAAGAAGTATTTCCCAGAGGAACCTACTGACCGTGTTGGGTCCAGTACTTATCCAAGCTCATTCAGACCGCTTCAAATATTTCTCATCTCTTAGGGCTGTCAGCTACTCAAAACTCTTTATTTCATTGATTTGTGAATAGGATTCCACACATAATTGGGAGGTTGGGTCAGGGTGGGCAACCTGCATTTTTTTTTATACTGGTCAACTAATCCAGAAATCATGGACATATGATGAATGCTAAGGATTACACGTGATACATGTTTATAGGTCAGATACAGATATGAACTCATTACCTGCATTTACCGTGAGCTGCAAAAGAATGATAATTACCGTTATAGTTACCTGTTCAAGTAACACCAGCCTCAAAAGTAAAAAAAATCACAGACACATTTTTTTTTCATAGACACTAGAAAAATTGCCGCATTTTTACGAACTGTCCAGGCATTTCTGGATGATTGGCAACCCTGTGTTGGGTGCTTCCAATTTCCACCTATTAGGCAATGGTCTGCTGTTACTATGTGTGTCATTAGCTTGGCAGAGAACCAGGTGGAACCTGGAGAAGATAAAACAAGGGGTTAAAGGGGTTGTCCCGCGCCGAAACGGGTTTTTTTTTTTTTTTAAACCCCCCCCCCGTTCGGCGCGAGACAACCCCGATGCAGGGGTTAAAAAAACCACCCGCACAGCGCTTACCTGAATCCCGGCGGTCCGGCGTCTTCATACTCACCTGCTGAAGATGGCCGCCGGGATCCTCTGTCTTCATGGACCGCAGGGCTTCTGTGCGGTCCATTGCCGATTCCAGCCTCCTGATTGGCTGGAATCGGCATGTGACGGGGCGGAGCTACACGGAGCCCCATTCAGAAAAGAAGAAGACCCGGACTGCGCAAGCGCGGCTAATTTGGCCATCGGAGGGCGAAAATTAGTCGGCACCATGGAGACGAGGACGCCAGCAACGGAGCAGGTAAGTATAAAACTTTTTATAACTTCTGTATGGCTCATAATTAATGCACAATGTACATTACAAAGTGCATTATTATGGCCATGCAGAAGTGTATAGACCCACTTGCTGCCTCGGGACAACCCCTTTAAGTGGGACCTGGTAGCAGAGGTCTCTTTATAGGAGATTTTGAACCTCAATCCAAAAGGATTGTATTAAAAGGCAAACCCAAACCAAATGACATAATGTTCCTTCAGAAGCTCCACATCTCCAGCAAGAACACGGACACCTGGGGTTCAACTTGTGCAACAGAGGAGGAGTGTGGTACCAAAACATCCAAACTTTATATTGATTCTCCTTATAAGTTACACGGAGTAAACTTTTAGCTGCCCTTCTCCATAATAAACCTTCAGTTGTCAGAGTTGTGTACCCAAACACTGCTCTCGTTTACTTGTGTAAGTATGTCTAACCTCTTGATCTAAGTACGGATCAATAAGCAGTAGGCATACATCTCAGATCAGTCCCTTGGTGGAAAAGCGCACTTTGCATAATTGAACTGAAAGCTTTTAATATCTCTTGTATACATTGTAATAAAGTGTCTTGCAGCCGCTGACACATTTGTAGATTTTGTCATCTATATCGGAGATATATGCCACTCTCCGTTATTACACTCTACATACATTAGTTAACATAGTGTATGCTCATTTGTCTACACACATAATCTGAGTTGCGATTTAGAGGATAGTTTATTTGAAATGTTTTATCATTCTATTTACCAAAGGTTGCTTCGTTACCAAACAGATTGCACCTTTCTCCACTACATTTAAAAACCCCTATTGGATTACCATAGCCTTTAAAAGGGGCTCGGAGAGAACATGTCCACAACCTCTTTTCACTACACAGGAGCAACCGCGATCCACAATTTTTTCTCTAAAATAGGGTCCTAGTTTAGGACCGGTAGGTATTTAACTTTGACATTTTTAATTTAGTTAAAATTGGCTCTATATGCAGTAGACGAGATTACTGGGTTAGGTTTGCTTTCTCTCCTTGATTGCCGAGATGTATTATTTATATAGACCTGTCTGGATGCTCTTTCAGACATCCATTTTTTATAGCCTCTCCTCCGTCGTCTACCTGTTTGGCTTTGTTCATTAAACTCTGCGTTATCAAAAGATGAACCAGATGACTGGTTTTCTGCCCATCCTTCGGCATTGCAGGCAAAACTAATATAAGTGCAGACCCTGAGGGGACGAAGTATGATACAGGGGTTCACAAAACACCAAAGTTGTGTCATACGCCACTACCTCAAGCCTTGAAACGTTTTTCCTGTAGTGTTCCTCAATAGCATGGAGACTGCCTCCTAGGTACATATTACACCATCACACCCTTATGATGGTCGTTTGCCCTCTTTCTTTCTTTTCTTTGAAGGACTGACCAATGGGTCTGCTCCACCACCCTCTTTTACTAGCATTTATGGACCATGGAGAGGTCCAGATTGCATCTATTAAAAGAAGACAAACATGAGATACTGTTCCCTCCTCCCTATAACAGCTGCCGGGGCTCCCTAGTGGGTGAAGACACCCTTTTCTGCACCCCACTATCTTACCACCACCCCCTTGTATGTGACAACTACGGCACTGACTCCTTACCAGCGATCAAATCGTTCATAGAAGAAAACACAACTCTCGTCCATTCAGACTTCAGTAAATAAAGTGGTTTCCCTCGATATACTCTTCTCTTTGAGTATTATTGTCTGTACAAATATCTCCCAGGGAGGCTTCCTCTCTATTTGAATAGAATTCGCTGCTTAAATATCCAACTTCCAGTTCCCTCGGTGCAGGAACTCCCATGCTGATGTACTCAAACCAGTGTCCTACAGCGGAAATTACTGGGCAGGTTGCTGCAGTTTTCTGGATCCGCAGCACTTGAGATCTAAAGGGCTTGTCCAGGATTAGGAAAAAGTCTTGTCACGTATGAATAGCCTTGTTGGTGCAACTGAGTATGATTAATTATGGACCTAACTACAAGGTCAGACTGGTGCACAGGTGAGCAGGATATCTGCGGTCAAACATAGGTGGCTAGAACAGACTACTATAAGGAACTGGGATAATGGCAACAAAGTATTACTTGAACCACCCAAACCAGACCTGCTACTCAAATGGAGCACCACCTCGAAAAGCCCAACCCCACTACTGGAGAGAAAGGCCAGGTCCAAGTTGAACAAGCAGCAGCGACCACGGACTGCTAAGTTACAGAAAACTGAAGCAATTTATATAGAACCTCTGCACACAGGTCTATGGAGTATAGAATCGCTGGAGACAGGTCCGAAGGACGCTGGCCAGAACACAAGCAGTACAACCCAACACCCTCACATAGGCTGGGTTGTCTTTCAGCCCAATCCGTTTCTATCAGTGCTGGAACCAAAAGGAGATGTTAATCCGTCGGTATCCAGCACTAAATAACACTGCACATGCACCGCCTGGCATATCCCATGGTCTGGAGCTGATGTTGTGACGTTGGCATAGACTACTGTCCATAACCAGAAAGTCACGACACTGTCTGCACCATGACCAGGCTGTTTTTGTTTTTCCCCAGATACAGCGCCACTCTTATCCACAGTCTGTTTCTGGTATTGCAGCTCAATTCCTTATAATAAGCTGAATTACCCCTTTTAAAGGGCACCTGTTGCCTGCCTAAAGTACCATAAACTAACTTATCCTGGTTGCAGCTGTGCTCGCTGCTGAAGTCCACGTGCCGGACACAAATCTGACTCTTTTCAGAGTCCAGTGTGTGACCTGTCCTATACAAGCCCATGGGAGAGCACAGGACTTTGAAAAGAGTTCGATTTTCGTCTGGCGTGGATTTCTGTCGTCACAGATATAGAGTTAAAAAGAATAAATTTTATTAGTAATTGATTTAAAAAGTCAAGGCAAAAACAAATGAGAGTCAAAAATAATATGAATACAGTGTAAACAATGCACGAAATGATACAGTGTAAACAATACACCAAACGACACTGATTTGAATACCATACTAAAAATCATACGAGTCCTTATAAATAAAAGGGCTGTCTGGTTCGCACTAAAAAACAATCGCCATCTCAAGGGGATGCGAATCATAACAGCTCAAGTACTAAATACTTACCTTGATAGTGAACCATCTTATATAAGTGACTCCTGAGGACCTCTGGAGGGCTACACGGGAACTGTAGATATACTCCCCCCTCCCTTACCCCCCATAAGATCCTCCCTTTTTATGTTAACTGTTTGTCCTGTCACTATATGTTCTATGTGACTGTTTTTTTGTTGGTAGGCTTTGACTTTTTAAATCAATTACTAATAAAATTTATTCTTTTTAACTCTATATCTGTGACGGCCTCAACCTATAAAAAATATAGATACTTCATACCACTGTGATTTGTGGCGTGGATTTCTGTGGTGGGAACCAGGAAGCTGGTGATTATTAAAAAATACATCACCCGTCTCCATGTCACCTGCCTAATAGCACCATAACTTAGTTCATGGTACTTTAGGCAGGTGACAGGTTCCCTTTAATAGGGGTGCTGACGTTACCTTCTACTATCCACGACTCATTAAGCAAATATGATGGATCTCCTTGATAGACGGAATTGCAAGATAATATTTGGGAATCAGGGAAGAACAGGTTAAATGCAGGGATTAGATAAGGCAGGCGTTTTGACAGCTCTTTAAAGCGATAGGCTCCATTCTCATAAATATTGCATTCCCCTCAATACAAGAGAAGACTTCGGTAGGAACACCCCCGCAGATAATGAATGTTTCTCATATGGTTAATGTGACGCTTATTTTCGCTGGTTTCCTGACGGCTGGCATAATCCAGGCACTGCCCAATCCCTGGTGGTTGTGTGTCTGCTTCCTGACTCTTCTGTGCATTTCATTTTATATAACCTGGATCCGTGCGGATATCTGAGCAGATGCTGCCGCCGTCACGTTAGCCTTAGAGTCACCAGAGAGACTGGTCATGTCTAGTAGAAGTCTCAGCCGTGTCATGTAGGACAGGAGGTCTCCGCTAAGTGTATAGTGCTGACATATTCCACAGCGCTGTACATGGACGGGCTGATGCAGTATATTGTGTGTCAAAGTAAACCAACTAAAGGACTTGTCCAAGATGAGAAAAACATGGCTGCTTTCTACCAGAATCGGCACAAGTCCTGGAAGCAGATTGTGTGTGGTATTGCAGTTAAGCCCCATTCACTTCAATGGAGTTGAGCTGCTATACATGGTAGCCTTGCTTTTCTCATCTTGAACAATGGGCTCTTCAGGAATGTTTTGGAGTCCAGGAGGAGACTGGATAATATAGAGGACACCAACCCAAGCATGGATAGACGTGAAGAAATTCTAAATAAATGTTGTCCCTGGTTAGTTACAAACCCACGATCTCACTTCTTAAAGGTGTTATCCCAAAATCTAATGTTATTCCCTATCCAGAAGAGGCTCCCTATCCTAATCTTATGATCAGTGGATGGTGAAACCACCATCGATCCCTAGAACAGGGGTCCTTTTGACCTGGTCTTCCTCACTGCAGGCTTACTGCACCTTCCCCCAACGAGGAGGAGATTGAATGGAGCAATGGCCGCACATATGTTGTGCCACTCCACTTTCAATGGGACTGTCGAGGACAGCCGAGGTGCAATCGCTCAGCAATTTCCGTCATCCCCATTAAAATAATTGGAAAGGTAGCCATACATGCTGTCACGCCATTCACTGTGACATCAATGTGGGTGGGAGAAGCATCCCCGCAGTGATGAGAAGAGGGAGATCACATGACCCCCACCGATCATAAAGTTATCGCCTGTGAATAGGGAAAAACTTTTAGATTTTGGAATAAGCCCTTTAAAGGGTACATGTCATATCCTCCTATAGGCACCATAAACCAAGTTATGCTGCTGATAGGACAGGGAACAAGGATGTGTTCGTTATACTCACCCAGCTGCCCATTCCCATGCTCGTCAGTCAGTGTGCACACATGCCCACTGCTCTTTACGGGAGTGCATGCACACTGACTGAAGAAAAGTCATTGTATCTCCCACAAGGTTATCATCCATCCCTCATGTTTGGTAACAATATTTTCCTCATTTTTCATCAGGGCACTGCGCGTATATCAGCTGATCTCTCATCTACACCCCCTGCTGGATATATCCCGGTAGTGCAGAAACCAGAAGCTGTTGTACATGCTATGAAGGTAACTTTTAGAAATACGTTTCAAAATTATTTATCATTTTTTTTCAATTTAGATTTGGGCAGCAAATGGTTGTTGGCCCCGTGCATGGAGTGCGGATGCTTGGTACTCTTTAATGTAAGGTCACAAGTCACACAGAAAGCTGAATTACAGAAAAGGTTACTACTGTTTGTTTAGATGCAAACCTTGCAGAGATACTTTCCCTGTCAGTATCTGTGGTTTTGTATTTATATGCAAACGTTCTGCTTCCAGTTCACCTCAAACCAACGTATTTTTATTCTGCGCAGGTTCTGGAAGTGCATGAAAACCTGGACAGACAAGCCGCTGACAGCTATGAGGAGGACCTGAGTGAGAAGGAGAAGGCAATTGTACGAGAAATGTGCAATGTAAGAAGGTCTCTGGGTTGGGATCTACTTTGGGAATCCAATTATCACTGTTTGGGATGTATGCAAGGAGAAATATTTTAATGGGAACATCAGTAACCGCACTGAAGTGTGATCTTTGGGGTCCATAAAAGAGAAGGAACATCATAGAAAAGATCAAAATGGGCCTCTTCTATCTACATCATGGGTTTATCCACCAAGGTTCCCTCAACCTCTTTCTCAAAATTCTTTGGAGACACACAGACCCCTTCTTGTTCCCTTGGAGAGGGGTCCTGTACAACAAGCTTACCAACCAAGAGCAAACATAATGAGACCAAACAGGTTGCTTCAAGGACCCCCGCAGTGTCCTGTGTTCAGCACCCATAGGGGTTGAGGGTTATTTCTTTACTTCCTCTACTCTGATTTGGAGGAGAAAACGAGAAATCCCCAAGCTGAACAAAGCTGTCCAGGCTGGGAGAGTCTTAGATTTAGCACCTTGATGAATTTCATTATTACCTTTAGGCTGCATTCCCACGAACGTATATCGAACCGAGCCGATATACGTCGTCCCCATGTGCAGGGGGGGAGGCTGGAAGAGCCAGTAGCAGGAACTGAGCTCCCGCCCCTCTCTGCCTCCTCTCCACCCCTCTGCACTATTTGCACTGAAAGGAGGCGGGGCTAAGTTTTGAGAATTAGCCCCGCCCCCACCTCTCCCCTTTGCAAATAATGCAGAGGGGCGGAGAGGAGGCAGAGAGGGGGCGGGAGCTCAGTTCCTGCTCCTGGCTCTTCCATCCCCCCCCCCCTTGCACATGAGGACGACGTATATCGGCTCGGCATGAAAACCGAGCCGATATACGTTCCTGGGAATGCAGCCTTAGGGCCCAATCTATTAAATCACATAAATGGCCACATACACAGAAATTGAATAAAACCACTTAAAGGAGTTGTCTACTCTATCCTCTGAATAGGTCATCATTAGTTGATGGACTGGGGTCAGCTGTTCAGGATGCCCATCCGTCATCTGATTGTCCGGCCCACTTTTTAGTGCAGCAGGCCGGACATTGTCATCAGCAGGCAAGGGAGCAAGTGTCGGGGCCAGCTTCACTCCCATTGAAATCAACGGAAGAGCTGTGCACTACAGCACCTCCTGCACCTCTTCTGGTCATGATGTCACATGCAATCCTGATCAGCAGTGAAGCAGCAAAGCTCTCTGATTGATTTCAATGGGAGTGAAGCCGGTCCTGGCACTCCAGAGGATAGGTCATCAGTAGTGGATGGATGGGGATCTGCCGCTTGAACCCTCGCCCCTCAGCCAATCGTCCAGCCAGTGCAGCGGGCCAGACCTTGTCTTCAGTGGACCTACATACTAGGTTACTATAGAAGCGATGACAATCAGCCGTCTAAGATGCATGCACTAGAGGAGGGACGTTAGAAACAAGAGCCCCCCCAGTTGAAATATGTAAGAAATCAAAACTTTGTTTGTTATCCCTGCCATTTCTACCTCTAGGGTAGGGCGTTCCATGGTTATACTACTGGTGACAGATTCCCTCTAAGTATAATTACTATGTGTATGGCTGCAAAGCTTTCCGCAGGCTACAGTTACTGGTTGAGGGTGTAGTAGTGGATAGAAAGGGTTAATGATACTTAAAAGAACATGACATATTTTACAAGGCCACTTGCAGGCTTGATGCTTCGGCATTATCTGTACTTTGGGTTCTTTTAATCTCACAGTTAGGGAAGGTGCCGCTCCCGTCCGTCCGCAGTAACATTGTAAGACTGCCACCTAAGTATATAGTCACATGTTCCTCAGGAAACTCTGCATTTTCACCTTTTGAAGGTGAATTATACATTACAATGCTCTCCAACATCTTCAGGCAGGTCCCCATTGCATAGCAGAGGATAGAATTTTGCACACATTAAGTAACTTCCACCTTCAGACAACTCGATTACTATCACAAGAGATCAGAAGTGTGATGACCTGTCCACCGCCCACTTCCCCTCCTGCTTCACACCTCTTTGGGCCAGCAAGCACCTGGAAGTTCTTCCTTTCCTTGCCCTCTTTTCTATTCCTTCCAGTGCCTATGGAGAGCTGGACATGAGGACTGCATGTGTATCTTATAGGGATGTACCATATTAGAAAGATAGGACTGCTTTCTTCCAAAATGCAGTGCTACGCCTGTCCACAGGGTGTATGTGGTATTGGAGTTCAGGCCCATTGACTCCAATGCAGCCAAGGCGCAGTACCAGACAACCCATTGACAGATGTGGCATGGTTTCCAGATGAAAGTACCCATTTTTCTAATCCCTTTTAAAGGAGTTTGAGTCACTCATTTAGAGAACGGAGCTCTGGCACGGCCTGAAGTGAGGGGAGAACATACGCACATACACACCGCCGCTCCATTTATTTATATGGGACCGCTGCGACAGAGTTCAAAATTCTACTAAAAAAAATTAAATCTAGAATTCTATTTTGCAGGTCGTTTGGAGAAAGTTGGGCGACGCAGCGAACTCCAAGCCTTCAATCAGGCAGCACCTTTCCGGAAACCAGTTTAAAGGACCCTTGTAGAATGACAGTTGTGGAGCAGAAGCCAGAGGCACTTAAAATTACGAACTGCTGTAAATATGGTGACTCAAGGTCATTGATAAGCTGGAGACGCAATACACTGTATATAGATGTACGGCGGAGGACTTGTGTACAGACGGTAGCTACATAGTAGAAGACCCCCTCCCCCAAGTTGAATGTCTCCTATATAGGCCCATGCACGTCCTGCAATAGACCACTAGCCCCCAGCTCAGATTGGGGAATCCTCATCTTATGGCTCTTTGGTTTTCGGACTACAACTCTCAGCAGTGGCCATAGGATCGGCACCACTAACTTAGACCCATTAGTATTACACACTGGATTATAATTTTGTAACAAGGATTTTTATTTAATGGGTTGAGAACAAATCAGGATATTTTTGTATAGAAGATAAGGCTAAGCCCCTTCCCCACATTTTATGAACTTTGTAATAGACCGATCTTGTAGCTGTATCATTGATTTCTATTCTAATTAATATTTGTATTATCAGGAAAAAATGAACAAAAAAAAATCTAAACTTTTCAAAAACTTGTAGATTTGTATCCCTGTAAAGAGCAAAATATGGTTTTGTTTTTTTCCGCCAAACTGCTGTATATAAAGTGGACGGATCTCTATTTTGTTACAATGCTGTACTAGATTATGTAGAAGTTGAAAGAGAATATATTCATTTTATGTCGGCATATAAAAACCTGTGTATATGTGACTGGTCAAGATTCATTTCTCTATTAATGCACAACTGGAAACTAGTGGTATTATGGAGGCATGAGGTAGTTCATATTAGGGAATATACAAAATGCTATAATATAGGATGAGCTGAGAGTCCAGAGAATACACACTATGAAGGTGCCTCACTCCTCACTAGTTATATCACACTTATCAATATTCATATCTCCATTAAAGGGATTGTCTAGTTTTAAATTATTGATGGCGTTTGGCAGAATAGGTCATCAATAGTAGATTGGCTGGTGGTTCGTCCTTCAAAATCCTCCCCAAATAGCTATTCACCAAGCCGCTGCACTCCTGCACTGAGCTGATTTCTGCAGGAAGCAGACAGCTCCGTTTTCTCTGCAGTGGCCAGGCTTGGTGTTGCAAGTAAAGTTCCTATTCAAATGATTAGGTACTTGGCCTTCAATAACAAGCCTGGTCACTGCAGAGAGAATAGAGCTGTCTGCTTCCTGCAGAAATCAGTTCAGTGCATAAGCACACCAACCCTGCAAACAACTGATTGGCAGGGGTCCTTGGTGACAGACCCCACTACTTTACTATCGATGACCTATCCTGAGGATACGTTGTCAATAATTTACAACTGGACAACCCATTTTTATAACCCAGTTATATCATGTGATGAAACCGATCCCCTGCCGATCAGCTGTTCGTTGAGGCCGATGTATTGAGTTTATTTCTGGAGGAAGCAAGAACCTCTGTTCTCATTGCAGTGGTGAGGCTTGGACAAAGTTCTCATTCACTTCAATGGCACCTTTGCCTGTAATACCAAGCTGGGCCACTGTAGTGGGAGCGGAGCTGTCGACTTCCTCCAGAAATCAGCTCAATGGATGAGCAAACCTGATGATTTGATCTTGCACATTTGCTAGAAACTAGTGACATCATTAAGACATAAGGCACACTGCAGATCATACCTCAGCAGTGCTACAAGAGTATATACAAATTGTCAGATTTCAAACACACAAAAAGATGTAGCTACGGAAGTAGCAATCGTTAACATGTCTGGTGCCCTGTAATGCACAAGAAAAGAAGGTATCAGCAGCACTCACCACTACCTATCCGGGGGGTCTTTGTTCAAGGATGAATAGTGTGCACGCCTGACCGGGATCGGATCCAAATCCCTTGTAGCCACAGGTACATGAAAAAGCGTCAGGCAGCAAGTTGTCGGTGCAATCTGTTTTTATGTATCCATCAGAATACAAGCTAACAGCCTCTACATCACACAAAATAGCGACGTTTCGACCTTCTGTGCTGGTCTTTGTCAAGCTTGTCCTAATGACATCAGATACTGTCCATGACATACTTTCTACTAAGGTCTGATACACTTCAGCTGGTATTTCCCTCCATTCATCTTGCAAACATCTGGCAAGTTCTCTTGAAGATGCATTGGTCCGTTTACAATGGTAAAAAGAACATCATCTATGAAGTGATGAATCACGCTACTCCATCTTCAAATCAGATGCACATACCGGGGTGTGGAGGATGCCCGGTGAACACTTTTTTCCTGAATGTGTTGTGCCAAGAGTTAAGTACAGTGAAGGTGCCATTATGGTCTGGGGATGTTTTACACGGCACGATCTCTGTTGGTTGTAGTGGCAAGAACCATGAACATGGAGGTGTACAGATGGGTTATTCTTCAGCTTGACTCTTAACACAATATCATAGTGTATTGGGCTATCAGGATGATTTATTTACCATTTGAATTGCTGTACAATGGGTTTTGTTGTGTTAAGATAAAGGTACAATAGCTTTTTAATGAATTAAAATAACTTTCGGAGCCATGCTATCACAATCAAGGTAAAATGTGATGCCAACAATGTGGTAATACTCCTGGCAATGGTCAGCCATACTTCTAACAAGACAATGCACTTTGTCACAAATCCAACGTTGTTTTACGTTGGTTTGAGGCTATGGATGTTCCACGATTCCCGATCTGAATCCTGATGAATATCACTGGGATGAACTAGTACGTCAGGTCAGGAAAACTGAACAGCGTCCATCTTCTTTGAGAGAACTTGCCACACATTTGCAGGATGAATGGAGGGAAATACCAGCTGAAGAGTATCAGATGTTAGTAGAAAGTATGTCACGGAGTATATCTGATGTCATTAGGGCCAAAGGAGCCCCACTAAATATTATCATATGGAAATGCATACTACTTTTGATTCTTGCTCAGGTGTCCAATTACGTTTCGGAGGATATTGTATAAAGTTGTCATCATGGAGAAGATACACTGTAGCTCACTTCTCCCAGTTGTCACCAATATACGTGATTGGTCAATATCCATATCTTCAGTTTGCTGAGAATACCCCTATATTCATCAGACTAGAGCCATCATGGAGGGACAAAGCACACCGTACCTCCTGCTTCACTGATCAGCTTGCACTGACTTTTTGGAAAGAAAATAGGTAAAAAAGACAAAACAGGACAGGCAGTTCTTAAGACATTTGTGAGGCCTTAGAAGCCCCTGTCAGGTTTCACTAGCAAGGAATTACAAATGAAAGCACTAAACAGAAAATGCCCCGTTTGCACAGGAGAAAGGTCTCTTTGTACTTGGTTACCAGATCATTTCTTCCTGGGAATTTCTGCCACTTGATCAGGTTAAGTGAAACGACCAACATAGAAATGGAAAAAGATGCAAAGAAGGAAGGAGTGCGGTCTGAAAGTTCTACCACAACTTTGTAAAGACGCTGTGAAAGGGTTTTGAAAAGGAGGATTCCGGGCCCAGAATAACATTTAAAAATCAAATGTACATCATCACAATAAGTCATTCTGTAACAGCCTCACTAGACCCGGGCCGGCTACTTTCTCCATTTTCTATATATGTCATGTGACCCTCTGCCTGAGAAACTCTCCTCTTCCTCTGACATCTTGTCCACATTTGCTACTTCCTCCCCCCTCTGTCCATAGCCTCCAACGTCCTGTGAGCAATGCATGATGGGAGGACAAGGGAGGAAGCACTGCGCTGTACAGTTCAGGGTGCTGGAACGTCCTGTCTGTCTGCTTCAGTAGGGTTTCTCTACCCTCTGAGTAAGAGGGAGGTTGGTGCTGGTAAGTTGTAGGACCTGTGAGCTGGGGGCGGAGCTACAGCGCTGGCCGGCAAACCAACTCTGTGCATGTGGGAAGTTGTAGGGAACAGACTGCTGTGTTTACTCCAGAAGTGATACATGTATACAGCAGTAAATTGGCAGCTTCACGGAATGAAGAAGATGATCTGGAGCGGCAGATAAGGTACAGATTGCCACTGTTTAGCTGTACCTACTAGATTTCAGAATTTACATTTTCTGCCCGGAAAACCCTTTAACACAAACCTGCCTGCTTTTAGAGTAACACATTTGTCACCTGCCTTATGGGGCCTGAACCTTATGAAAGGTCTGCCATGGTGATAATTGGGGGTCAGAAGGTGTTAGATGAAGACTCTTGAGTCAGGGCACTAGCTATCTTTGAAGGCAGAGTTGCATACAAGTGCCTGCTTTAGTGGCATATATGAGGGCATCTGTAAGATGCTATACAGCAGTGTTTTTTCTTATTGTCCTTTTGTTTGGATCAGTGTTTTTCAAACTCCAGTCCTCATGACACACCCCATCCCGCGGCATGTTCTATTTCCTGCGGATTTACGCCGTGGGAGGTCTCCAATAGAGCCTTGATGGAGACCGCTGAAAATTGTCCGATATTCCGCGATCAGCTGTTGCCGCGGTTTGTTTACAATCCCGGTACTCCTGGATGTATCACTGCCCCATCATCACATGGTCCAAGAGAGAGATGTACTGTTTGCTCCAATATATCCACCATAGAGTTACAATAGACTGATCAGATACATCACTAATCCGAGTGTCACTGACAGAATATACAGAATACACAACTATCCCCATCTTACTGCCGCCATATACCTTCAGTTGCTGTTCCCTAATTACTCCCTTGCGAAAGTGTTCCCCCCCAGCTCCCACAGTGGAGAGCACACATATGTTTTCAGGGGAAAGAGGAGGCTAAGCTACAAGGCACCCCTCCAGTGGCAGCTTACCTCTTGTGAGAACAAAGACTGGGCATATAAAACCCATCATGCACTATCCTTTCTCCCCCCGGCATTATGAATATGGTGGGTTTAAAGGGGCTTTCCAAGTTATTTCCTTTATATAGTTTTGGGCTCCATATATATATATATATATATATATATATATATATATATATATATATATATATATGAAATCATATACTCACTGTGGTGCTGGACTGCTACTGTGACACCATGGCATCGGACAGGTGATCTCACCCGGCCAGCAGCCCTGGTGAGATCCCATACAGCTGTTACATAGGCTACCACTGTAGTGGCTCCAAGGCCAGTTCCTGCTGGCCTCCTATTGACTACAGCAGTCACATAGGTAAATAACCCAAGTGACTTCTGCAGCCCGATGTAGTGAGCCCAGGGCAGCGGCCAGCTGTGCCGCAGCAGGAGGTATTATTGTTTGTTTTCATTATAGCCAACATGTCCTCCCATTGCCACCAATGTCAGGGGTTCTCAGGAAAACCTTTTAACATTGCCATCCCACTGCTACCACCAATACTGTTTGCCCTGCCCCCCCCCCCCCCTTCTGTATATACAGTGTTGCCCAATGCCCCCAAAAACTATACCAACAAAATACATAGTGTCCTAGTACATGGATGCAGTTAAAAGCAGGGGGTAGAAGTAGATAATCCTGGAACCTATAACCATTTTAAAATTGGGTTTTCTAAAGCAGACAAAACCTTTAGGCCTCCTTCACACGGGCGACACCGCATCGCTGTGAGAAAATCGCAGCGATATCGCATCGC
This sequence comes from Eleutherodactylus coqui, assembly GCF_035609145.1. Lineage (NCBI taxonomy): Eukaryota > Metazoa > Chordata > Amphibia > Anura > Eleutherodactylidae > Eleutherodactylus > Eleutherodactylus coqui. The sequence goes on along the minus strand of NC_089842.1, from coordinate 157,805,186 downwards.
TGCACCGTCCGATATCGTTGCGATTTTGTAGCATTACGTGCAAGGATTTTCGGGGGGGCTTGAAACATAAGCCCTATCCCGAAAATAAGCTGTAACTAAAGGAAAAAAAAAATTTACATCACCTCTTCCGCGCTGTCTGGGGTGCCACCGCATCTTCTCTCCAGGTCCCGGCCCTGATCTTCATCTCCTGGCTGGAAGTGCTGGCTGTGATTGGCTGACACTTAGCCAATCACAGCCAGTGCTCGAAGAATGGCTGTGATTGGTTCAATCATTGCAATCTATCGAGCACTTGCTGTGATTGGCCAAGTGTCAGCCAATCACAGCCAGCGCTTCCAGGAGACGGAGATTTTTGAAATCCCGGCCAAAAGAGAAGATCGGTGCCGGACCTGGGGAGAAGATTCGGCCGGGCTGACAGCGTGCGAGAGGTGATGTATGTGTGTGTGGTTTTTTTTCCCGGCAGTTAGGGCTTAGATTATAGCTTTGACAGTAACATCTGCTACTGTCAAAGTTGCATCGCATCGCATGCAAACCGTGTTTTCGTGCAATGCGATGCAACAGAGAGGAAGGCTCCATAGGGAAACATGGGCTACAAAACCTTGCGTGTCCTGGGCATATCGCCGGACCTGCGAGGTTTGTGTGTCATTTTGTAGCATGCTTCAAAACATCTCATGTGTGAAGGAACACATAGGAAAGCATGGGCTTCACATACATGCGATTTGTAGCAACGCTACAAAATCGCGCGACTTTGTCGCCCGTGTGGAGGAGGCCTTAAGCCACTTGATTGCCACTATTATACATGCAGCCCAGCAGATCTTTCTACTGGACATCAATAGGAACATTGTGGGCACAAAAAGGTAAGTAATGCCCCTTTACCACTGACTTCTTGTCCACCACAAGCTTTATTATGAGTGTACCCGTGAAGCCTCACTTTAGATGACTTTCCTAGGCCTCATATCCACCGGTAGGTCGGCTTCTGCATGCGGAAGCCCGCAGCGGAATCCCACCCTGCCCACGGCGGCAGACACATTTACCTGTGCGAGTCTGCTGGGTCCTGTCCGGATCTTCTTTCTTTTTCATTGTGGATGTGTGCAGAAGTGCTGGCTGCGCATGCGCAGTACTTTCTTTTTTAAACTCCTGCTTTCCTGCAGCCTATCCGCAATTGAATTACAGATGGCCCTTAGATGGGACAGCTTCCATTGACTTCAATGGAAGCCGTCCGTGTGGGATTTGCAGCAAAATGGCACAAACTGTGATTTGTTTTCCGGATCGAAACATCCGCAAGTCAAATCCGCATGCTTCAACGCATTTGTGGATGACCATGTATCCTTATGGGCGGCTTGATTTGCGGATCATCTGCAAATCAAATCTGCCCGTGGACATGAGGCCTTAAGAAATCTGCAGGCAGTTGCTGAACCCTTTCCAATCCAATTTTGGATTACGGGTTTCCTAAAAGGCTTTCTTTTTGCTGTTATACAACGCTGCCATCTGCTGGCTAAAGCCAGTATGTGTGTGCCAGAGAGGCTCCAACAGAGGAGTGGCTGGCAATAGACGGTAAGAATACCCTGTTGGACGTCTTCTGACATTGGAGCTGTACAAACTTCATTCAGAATGTAGGAAGATGTCAACAGTGGATTGAAAAGGGTTAAGGGTTATTCCCACTTTAAAAGGGATGACAGTTAGGATACATCCTTACTATGATTGATGGGGTCTGAACTCTGGCTCAGCACTGATGCCTAATCTACTGCATTTAGAATGGGGGAGGGATGATATTCACTAGACTTTATCAATATTTCAGATAGTACAGACACTTACCTACAATCCCGCCATGATCCTGGAATTAATATAAAGCCAGATAGTGACTAGGCCGAACATTCTTCTGCAGGTAATAATCAGCTTCTTCTTGTGCTGGCTCTGATCATCCAAGGCTGTGTTCAGATTATAATTTACAATATAGCCACTCTACAGCAAATTGAAAACCTACTGTACTTTGCAATTTGGAGACCATGTACAGCACAAAAAAAATAGCGTGACTTATCTTATATGTGAATATTGTGCTCTTACCCCAAATATTCGTTTGTAAATCTGCCTGATGAAGGGGCATCCATGCTCCAAAAACTTGCAAATATTATTTTTCCAGTTAAAAAGGTATCAATCGCCTCACAGTCTAGAATATTAAAGGTCAATGCTGCCACCGTGTGGCAGAAAAGTAATACTGCAGTGTGATACTGCTATAGACAGCGTCTCTCTAAATCTTCTACAGCAAAATAAAGTGCAGATCACTTTATTTACCCAATATGTTTTGGTGCTGGAAAATTACAAATGCTAACCACTAGAGATCTCTCTTCGAACTTGCTGTCTACTACCTGTTGTCATGTCCATCTCTAGGATTACAGGAAATGTATATCGTCTCATGTTGCCAATAGATATCTGTGGAAAGGAAAGGGGGAGAGAAGCATAGAGACACCCTGCTGCCACTAATAGTAAGCTATTTATGGTCTCACAGCTATTGAAATCACATTTACATTGTTTAGTACTGCTGCATAATGTCCTCCATGATGCTGTTACTTATGAGGGTGTGCTAAAGAGAGTTGCAGAAGACAAGATCCTGCTCTCCTATATGTATAGTGTATGGAGACATAACAGCTAGTCTGGGGAAAAAGTAGTGCAAAAAGCTTGAAAAATGGCCAGAACTACTCCTATGCCTTATGTGTACACACACGGCAGCTTATTTTGAAAAATCAGGTACACTTTAAAGAACTTACCAGTATTTTGTCTAGCCTGGAGAAAAAGGGGGGTTGACATGATCAAAACCTTTAACTATGTTAAAATATACCCACACATTCAGATGCCTTTCAGAATAAGCTGTTGTGTGTGTACTTGGATGAGAATGGAGTAGAGATGAGCGAGCACGCTCAGATAAGTCAGTTACTTGAGCAAGCAATACTCTTGAGTAACTGCATTCTTGTCTGAGCAGGTTTGAGGGGGTAGCGGGGAGGAGAGATCTCTCACTATCTTCCCTGCTACCCCCCGCCACCACCTCGAGCCTGCTCGGACAAGAATGCAGTTACTCAAGAAGAGCATTGCTCGCTCACGTAACTGACTTATCCGAGCATGCTCACTCATCTCTAGAATGGAGTAATTAACAAGAGCCAGCATGGGTTTGTAACAAAGTCATGCCAGACTAATCCAATTTCCTTCTATGACCATATCACCGACTGGGTTGATCAGGGAAATGCTGTGGATATAGTGTATCTGGACTTTAGTAAAGCTTTTGACAAAGTATCTCATACCATATTTATTGAAAAAAAATGACCAAATATGGGATTGACAAGGCAACTGTTAGGTGGATTCACAACTGGCTGAGTGATCGTACTCAAAGAGTGGTCATAAATGGCTGAACATCCAAGTGGAAGAATGTATCAAGTGGGGTACCACAAGGCTCTGTCCTAGGCCCAGTGTTGTTCAACATTTTTATAAATGATCTGGAGGAAGGAATTGATGGGAAACTGATCAAATTTGCTGACAACACAAAGCTAGGAGGGATAGCTAACACTAGGTTAGAGAGGGAGAGTATTCAAAAAGATCTAGAAAAGCTTGAACAGTGGGCAGCGACTAACAGAATGGTATTTAACAAGGACAAATGCAAAGTCCTACATCTGGGGAAGAAAAATGAAGAAAGCACAAACAGAATGGGAGGAATTGGGCTAAGCAGCAGCACATGTGAAAGATTGGTCCCTGCGCTAAGCCAATGAGAGGCAGCAGTCACTCACCCATTCATGAATTCATGAATGGGTGTGTGAGTGAGATCTGCCTCTGATTGGTCAGGCTGTGACCAATCAGAGGCAGCTCATTCAGCAGGCGGGGATTTTAAATCCCCGGCTGCTGAATACTACTCACAGCTGTTTAGAGCAGTTCAGGAGGACTGCTGCCGGCCGCGCTGAACTCCGTCTGCCGGGACCAGGTGAGTATATATATATATATATATATATATATATATATTTTTTTTTTTTTTTTACACATTTCTGGATGAATTGCAGGAAAGGGCTTACATATTTAAGCCCTTCCCGACAAATCATCCCGCGCTCGCCGGCGGCCCATTGCTTTCAATGGAGCCGGCTGTATTGCCGGCTCCATTGAATTCAATGGTCAGTGCTCGTTTAATCGAGACGAGTACCGCGTGGTGTTCGTCTTGAGTAACGAGCATCTCGAGCACCCTAATACTCGAACGAGTATCAAGCTCGGACGAGTATGCTCGGTCATCTCTACACATGACTAACTAGCCAGCTAAGAGCCCAACTCCAGCCAATGCTTGTATACTAAGGAAAAAGGCATACAACCACAAAATAATGCTGTGAAAAGGGGAAAAAAAAGTCCATATTGCTAAATCACATCCTGTGTAATACTTAAACTGTGAAGATACCGGGTCTACAAAGAAGACTACTAGAGATGAGCGAGCGTACTCGGATAAGCACTACTCGCTCGAGTAATTTGCTTTATCCGAGTATCGCTGTGCTCGTCCCTGAAGATTCGGGAGCCGCTGCGGCTGACAGGTGAGTGGGGGAGAGGGAGAGAAAGATCTCCCCTCCGTTCCTCCCTGCTCTCCCCTGCAGCTCCCCGCTCCGTGCCGGCACCCGAATCTTCAGACCCGAGCACAGCGATACTCGGATAAAGCAAATTACTCGAGCGAGTAGTGCTTTTCCGAGTATGCTCGCTCATCTCTAAAGACTACCCAAAACATTTCTCAAAGAAATTTTTTTGGTACCTACTGGCCCTTGTAGGTTTATAGATTCTCCCTATTACTGCAAAAAGACAAGGAGAGGTTGCCATTGTGTATTAGTAAGAAATGTCTGGATGCCATTGACATACTAACAGTTGTCAGGTTTACTGCATCTGGTGCCTAATTGGTCAGAATTAAACACATGACCACGGAGTGTCAGAGTTTAAGCTTTCTAGAAACGCCACAACCAAGGACACTCGCAAACACATAAGAGCCAGACCAACCTGCCGTGTCTACAACCACTTCAATTCTGCACACAACAGAGACAGAACGTTTCCAACTGTTATCAGTCTTTACGGGCTTATTCATACAAGCGTATATCGTCCGGGTTTTCATGTCCGACCGATATACACTATCCGTCTCTGCATGGTGAGTAGGCGGACCAGGAGCAGTGCACCGAGCTCCCTCTCCACCCCTCACCACTCTTTGCAATGGGAGGGGGCAAGACTTAGCCCCACCCCCATCCTGCTCCTCCCATTGCAAGCAGTGGTGAGGGGCGTAGAGGGGGCTCAGTGCACTGCTCCCGGCCCGCCTCCTCCCCTTGCAGAGAGGGACAGTGGATAATCAGCCGGGTGTGAAAGCCCGACTAATATATGTCTGTCTAAATAAGCCCTCAAGCTGTATGCACTTTCTTTTGATGATTACATAAGTATGTAGTAGCCATACCAGTGCATTTCTTTATTTTACTCTTATACAAAACATGACCATTTCGGCCTTATGCACCCCACCAAAGACCCCATACTTACCTCTGGATTGTATATATCTATATTACACTCAAGTTCGGCACTATCCAGCAACCTCATTGGTTGTTTGGATTCCCTGATTCAACCTCATTGGTTGTTAGTGCCGAACTTGAGTGCAATATAGATATATGCCTCCGGGTCCACTGCGCGAAGTCCCGCATGACGCGTCAGCGGCATAACATGATGCAGCTGGCAGGGCGCATATCCACGCTATACTTCTGCTGTGCTACAGCGGAAGTATAGCGTGACGAGCGGCTTCCATTGACTACAACGGAAGCCGTCCGCGCGTATGCCCGCGGCAAATAGGACATGCCGCTGGTAATTTCATGCTGCGGAATTCTGCAGCATGTACATTGAGCTGTTAGGTTCAATAGAACCTAATAGCTGCAGTGAAACACCGCGGAATCTGGCCATGGGAATTAGGCCTTAAAGCCCAGTTCACACTTACACTTTTATTGAACTTTTTACATGGAGATGTTTTGATTTCAAAATTTGGATTTGAAAATGTAAATGAATTAGAGAAGAGGAAAGAAAGGAGTAAATTTCTTACCGAAAATTCCTTTTTTCCGAGTCATCATGACGGCATACGTGGAGGTTGAACCTTGACCTTGTAGGGACAGGAAGCAAGAGGCTTGAAAAGGTTCCTCCTGCCTCCCATTCTCCAGTGTCTTCCAAATTACTTACATGGACATCTCGGTTCATCAGGAAAAATATTTTATTTGCTCCAAGACAAAACAACATCGTTAGTCCCATTGAAACATAAATAGGAGGGTAGCTCACCCGAACTTTAACAAAGATATTATGCAAAATTGTCGCATGTAAATTATATATAGGAGTCTCTGGACTTACGTATCCATACCCACATGATTATAGATGTATATGTGTGCTCTTTTTTGGGGGGGGGGAGGGAATTACGTGCCGTCATGATAACTCGGAAAAAAGGAATTTTCGGTAAGAAATTCACTCCTTTTCCCCAGCGTCATCATGACGGCATACCTGAAGTTATAACAGATTACTTCCTAGGGGGGGACTATCGCCTGCAAGACCTTCCTCCCGAACGACAGGTCCGAACAGAGGTCCGTATTCAGCCTATAATGTTTGGGGAATGTATGCAGGTTGGACCATGTGGCCGCCCTGCATATTTGATCCGGCGTAGCCATGGCCCTCTCTGTCCAGGAGCAGAATACTGCTCTGGTCGAATGGGCCTTGAGTCCTTCCGGGATTGGTCTGTCGCTGGAGGAGTAGGCCTGCTGGATTGTTGTTTTTATCCAGCGGCTAATGGACCTCCTAGAAGCTGCTCTTCCTCGGCCCGGCCTCTGAAATTGAATAAAAAGATGGTCAGCCTTCCTAAAGGAGGATGTCTGCTCCAAATAACATAGGAGGGCCCTTTTTACGTCCAGGCTGTGGTATTCTCTTTCCCTATTGCTCTTGGGGTCCTGACAGAAAGATGGAAGGATGATTTCCTGCTGCCTATGGAATCTCAAAGCTACCTTAGGTAGGAAGAAGGGGTCCGTTTTTAATATGATCCTATCATCCAGGACTAGCAGACATGGTGTTTTGCATGACAGGGCCTGGATCTTGCTAACCCGCCTCGCCATCGTGATCGCGACTAGAAAAATGGTCTTAAGGGTTAGCCATTTGATTGATATCTGGTCGATGGGCTCGAAGGGGGGTCTACAGAGGCTTTGGAGAACTAGATTTAAGTCCCAGGGGGACACCGTACTGCGGCATACTGGCCTCATCCTCTCCGCTGCCTTCATGAATCTGCGGATCAGCCTATGTTCTGCTAGCCTATGTTCTGAGACCTTGTCTCAGCAGTGTCTGTTCCTCAATATCCACGCTGTGAGGTTCAGCTTCTGTACATTGGGGCACAACACTGGGCCCTGCGCTAAGAGATCCTCTCTGGCTGGAAGGCGGATCGGATCCGCGATGGCCAGTCTTAGAAGCAGGGGGAACCATGTCCATTTCTCCCAGTACAGGGCGATTAGTATGATGGTCATATTGCTTCGCTGGACCTTCTGCAAGACCCTTGGGATCAGGGGGATGGGTGGGAAGGCGTAGGCCAGACTGATGTCCAAGCTCTGGGAGAAGGCATCTATCCCCTCGGCCCTGTCGCTCGGATCGAGGGAAAAATAGATGGGGCATTTTGTATTTTGACCATTCGCAAAAAGGTCCACCTGTGGCCTACCCCAGGTGTCTATAATGTGTTGGAATTCTTCCTGATTCAGGGACCATTCCCCGGGGTCTAGGCGTCTTCTGCTGAGAAAGTCGGCTGTTATGTTCTGGGACCCCTTGAGGTCGACTGCTGTCAGGGACTGCGCCGTAGCCTCGGCCCACCGGAAAATCCGGGCTGTCAATTTCAGTAGGTGGAAATTCCTGGTGCCTCCCTGGTGGCGAACAAGGGAAACGGCAGTCATATTATCAGAGAAGATCTTAACGTGCTTATTCCTTAGGGTGTCCCGAGCTCTGCGTAGTGCCTCCCAGATGGCCCTGAGTTCCCTGAAATTTGAGTTCTGATTCTTAGACCCTGGGCCCCATTCTCCCTGCAGCAGGCGGTGTCCTACTTGTGCTCCCCAGCCGAGCTGGCTCACGTCGGTGACTACGCAAATGAAGGGTTCCACCACCCATGGGGGTTTTGCGTTTAAGTTGTGTGCTGACCGCCACCAGTGAAGGGACCGTGTGACCGATGGTGATATGGGCATCCTGGTGTCGAGGGAGGTCGTTGCCCCTTCCCAGTTGGCTAGGATGGCCCCCTGGAGCGTCCTTGAGTGTGCCTGGGCCCATTGAATAATGTTGATGCATGATGTCATAAGACCCAGGAGTCTCATCCCATCTCTAATTGTTATTTGCCTCTTCTGACCGTATTTTTGGACTGCCTGCCTAAGGCTCTCCCGCCTGGGTGGTGGCAAGGATAAGGTCTGTGATTCCGAGCTTATCCGGACCCCCACGAATGTTTTGCAGGTCTCGGGGAGGAGACTGGACTTATGGAAATTTGTCACCCACCCGAGTCTCTGGAATAGGGAGACGACCCGCGCGGTATCCTCCCTGAGGTCTTTTGGCGAGGATCCTATTAATAGGAAGTCGTCCAGGTAGGGGATGATGTTAATGCCCGATGCGTGAAGATGCGCCACCATCTCTGCCACTATCTTAGAGAAAACTCTGAGTGCCGTGGATATACCGAATGGTAGGCACTGAAACTGGAAGTGGCACACGCGACTTCCTATCTTCATCTCAAATCACAGGTACCTGTGGTGTTCCGGCCGGATTGGGACGTGATAGTACGCATCTCTCAGATTGACCGTGCTCATAAAGTCCCCCTTTTTTACTAGGGTTACTGCCGACCTAACGGTTTGCATTTTAAACCTTTTATAGGTAATGTATCTGTCCAGGCCCTTCATGTTGAGGATCATCCGGTGGCCGCCGCTTGGTTTTTTTAATGAGGAAGAAAAGAGTAGTATCCCATGCCTTGCTCTATGGTGGGGACCTGGACTACCGCCCCCACTTGTAGCAGATTGGCGATTTCCCTCCTGAAAATATCCTGCAGGACAGGGGATTGAGTGGGGGTAACCCTGAAGTTGTTTGGGAGCCAGATGAGGAACTCAATCCTATACCCCTGGCATATCAGCTGGAGGACCCACGGGTTACCTGTAATCTGCTGCCATTCCCGGGCAAACCTTAGTAGTCTACCCCCCACCTGGGAATCCTCTACGGGGGTTTTGTCTTACCCTTGCTGCCCTTGGGGTAGAACCAGCGGACAGTCTTCCCTTTTCCCTGATAGGGTTTGAAGGACGGTTGTCGTCTGGGGGGGGGGGGGGGGGGGGGGGGGGGGGGGTAGCCCGGTCCTTGCCTGGTCAGGGAAGCTGCGGGTCCTGTCGGTTGCCTTCTTGAGGATTTTCCTCCAGATCCGCACCGAAGATGTACTGGCCGTGAAAGGGGATGTTGCACAACCTTCCCTTGGATGCGGCATCGCCCTTCCAGGTCTTCAGCCAGATTGCCCATCTAGCCATGTTAGATAACGCGGCGCTCCTGGCTACCAGTCTCATGGATTCCGCAAAGGTGTCTGCCAGGAAATCCGTTGCCAGTTTCAGCAGGGGTATGCACTCCTGTATTGCTTCCCTGGGTGCTTTGACCTGGTCGTCCAACTCACCCAGCCAGAGGAACATTGATCTCGCAACAGAGGTAGCAGCAACATTGGATTCTAAAAGGTATAAGCTGCCGTCTGCCAGGCCCGTTTCATTAGAGCGTCCACCCTGTTATCCATAGGGTCTTTAGGATGCGATGAGTCTTCAAATGGAAAACTATATTTATTTTTTTAGGGCAGGGGGGTATTTTCAGTGTTCCTGTACAGTAAATATGACAGGTTTTTATTCTATGACTTAGTACCATTGCAGAGACAGAGTTTATAGTTTAACATAGTAATACTTAAAGGTCAAAAAAAAAATAAAATAAGGCTGTCTGTCCACGGGAGTTTTTGAATTGCGTTCCCCGTGGCGATAATCCGGCCGCAAGGAACACAATGCACACTTTCCATAGCGTTGCTATGGAAAGCGCAGCCCCCCTGTCCTCGATAGGCTGACAGCGGAGATCCGTCTGCAGACTCCTACTCCCGGGTGGCGGCTCCTCCGCGCAATACCGTGGCGTCCGTGGGCAGGCACGCCATCTGCATTCTATCACCATATTTTAACCCCATAACTTTTGTACTCTTCCGTCCACGGGCTGTGTGAGGGGTCATTGAGATCTTTTCTTCTTCCAACTGCCTAAACAAAATTTGTAAGTGGAACAAAGGGTAGATAAGATATGTTATATACATTCATTGTCCCAAAAAAGGAAAATGTACCTAGGAAGAGTTGATCGAGTCGAATGAAATTTTTTATGCGCGATTGTAAAGTTGTATTTAATTACAATATCTGAGCAAAAAGGATTAATTTATTGTAGAAAACAACCCCTGAAGAGCGAATGAGCTAGTGATGACATCACTCATTTGAACAAACAATTGGCTCGTCTATAAACAATCCCTCGCTGCAAAGGCCAAAAAAAAAAAAAAAAAAGGCTTTTGCAGGGCTAATCTCTAAATATTCCCTTCTGACAGTTCAGATTGGAGGGGAGGATTACAGATAAGAGCTGCCAGTTTTCTAAACAAATTTTTCTCTGATCGCCATGATTGGCTTATAGTGATGAGCAGCATGTCATCTGCCCAGTAAACAATGAGCAAAGGAGTGGGAGCAGCTGAAGGCAAGAATACAGTAGGTCGCTACTCAGCTCATGTCTACATACATGCTGCGCTAACTGTACGGGACATCTGCAGTTAAGACATATATAGTTCTATGGCTGATATGAAGGGATTAAGAAGACACTCACTGTAATCACAGGCCAGGTTAATGTTAGATACCCAACGTGTCATCTAGAATAAAAATTTATATATATATATATATATATATATATATATATATATATATATATATATATATATATATAAAGTTTGGGAGGAAAAAAATTAAAAAAAATGCAATCTTACAAATTGTACTTTATTGTAACCAGCATGGTTCTCAGGCGCCATCTGGTGGCTGACGACTTTCTAAATTTGCTTTGTAGTCCAACTTACTCTATAATATTATCACACAGGTTCATCTGGTGCTTAGTAAGGAGTAAAATACTAAGGACTTGATGTAGTGTACCCCTCAAACCAAAAAGGTAGTAATTGCAAAGTGAGGGGTAGACCACACATACTTTGTCTAGGCTTGAAGAATGGGACACACACTCACACACTCCAAAAATGAAGCCACACAGGTTCATAGGTTGTCTTATTCTCTTTTGTGGCGCTGAACTAAAATGCAGAGCTGCAATACCACACGAGGGATGGTGCAGTTTTTAGAAACCGAGCAGGTTAAGAGCATACGGTCTATAGAAGAGAGCAGACACAGATGCAGACTTCCATTATAACTTTATTCGACATTATCTAGATGACAGTTACAGCCGAAGACTCTGCAGAGCTATTTTATTTAAACTTTTACATTAAAAAATATTTACAAACATTTGTAAAACTTTCAAAATTGTCAAAAAAAAAAAAATTAGGAAAAAACCCCCCGACAAGCACAAAGCAAATGCACCGATCTTTGCTTTGAAAACAAATTTTCACTAATTGCCAATCTTCTTGGATGTTTATAGCTTGGCCAATATGGCCTTCACAAAATAAAGCCAAAAATCGGGATTGGAGTTCAGTGTATCTGCTAATCACAGAAGTGGGGAGCTGCCAATTATACCCCAATCAGCAGGTCAATATACTGTATGATATCAGTCAGGCACATTGTAACAATACAAAGACATTCAAACACCCCTTATATACCCAGATTTGGCAATAAGGGGCAGAGATTGTGACATAATGTAGTCATTGCAGCCTGCACGAGTGTATGTGTCGTGTCAATCAATCCCTTCCCTTAAAGTTCAAAAAGATCGCTATGCCATGCTATCTCATCCAAGCAGCACGTCCAAGTCCTGCAACAGGTGGCATGCCAGGCGGTGGAATAGGTGGAGGGACGGGAGGCTGTCCTCCAGGTGGCACTGTTGGAGGGGGATAGGAAGTTGGTGGTAAACCAATTCCAGGAGGTGGGTGATTGGGTACAGTATGGGTAGGGGGCAGTCTTGGTGGAGGGAAATTTGGATTATAAGTTGGTGGAGGAGGGGGATAGACTGGAGCAGGAGGAGGAATGTTAGGAGGAGGGAACGAAGAAGGTGGTGGGGGTGGTGGCACAGTAGGTGGAGGATTAGGTGGATAGACATGTGGATGGTAGGGTATATGTGAAGGAGGACCATAGGCGGGTGGCATGCTCCCATAAGTAGGTGCTTCGGTCTTCATCATAGTTTGGAGACTTTGGTAGCCCTCTCCAGACATGTAAGAGTTGGTTGTTGACATCCCAGTTATGTAACTAGAAGGAGGCGGCGGTGGCCGATGTGGTAGAGGTGGCGGCTGATGAACTGTAGATGGAAGAGTTGGTGGAGGAATTTGGAGCTTGGGTAAGTCTGTAGCCTCAGGGACACAGATGGGATCACCTTCCCCTGGAGCAAGAGGTGGAACCACAGGTTTTCTCTCTATTAGTGAAAAATTAAATGCCATGGCAATTAGCATTGAGGAGATCAATTTGCGCTGTTAAATTTGGGAAGAAATTCCTTAATATACATTTAAAGGCAGTCAAAGTGCACCTCATTTGTTCTTTGATTCAAAACCATTTAAGGAGGCCTACAGGCCCATAATAGGATGAAGTTGTGGCCGACTACAGCATTAGTTTGTCCAGAACAAACATAAAACATATCTGAGGAACAGACAGGCCTTACCTGCTACAGGGATAACAGGAGGAAGCGGCGGGTGCGGAGTCTCAACTTTAGGCATTTTAGGCAACGGTTCTGTAGAAATAAAATAGGTGAGGAGTGAACACTAAGGCGCTGCTCTGATATAAGGGCTCCATTGTAAACCTAAGCTACAGGGCCCTTTCAGAGTAATCGCAGCCCCTCTGCTTGTCCTTGGGTATTCAGCTTCTCGAACAACTAGGACCTCTGGATGCCCATTAGCTGTGGAGGAGCAGTCTTCACAGGCCCAGCTTCTCCTGAGGTTATAGTCACCCAACAGGATATGTGCACTTCTATTGCAGACATTATGTGTGGTTTTCCCGCAGTAAAGTGGAGGCCCATATAGTTCTCATTGGACTGCTCTTTGTTAGCTGCTTTACTTGGTCTTGTGTTTGCATGGCAACAATATATAGCGATCTCTGTATATGCTCTATATATTCTGTGACCAAGCAAACAAGACCAAGTAAAGCTCAATCCAACAAGAATTAGACCTCTCTCGCACAGTTTTTTTTTTTTTTAAACTGTGTTTAGGAGTTTTCAATGTCCTCTTAAAAATAAATAAATAAAAATAAATATATAAGTAAAGGTTGCACAAGGCCTCCATTCACTTCAGAGGGGCCCCTCAGACAATCGTTTTAGCGCAGCGTTAACGTACGCTCAGTCAAATGCTGTATGTTCTATCTTACAGTGTTGCAGGGAGTTTGATGCCGTACATTGCCCATGGAAATTAATGGGATGCATTAATGCTCTTAAACGCAGTTTTTTGCTGCTTACCAAGTCACTGGGAAGAGGAGAAAAAAAAAAAAAAAGTGGCGAAATTAGCTTACTTTGCCTGCATTTGTACAGCATTTTCTGTGCAGTAACAACGCAGGTAATCTCACAAAAATGCTGAAAACCGCTGCTCTGCACACTGTAAAAACGCTACATTTTTTTTTTTTAACTAACGCTTGTGTAAGAGTATCCTCGTACCTCCACACTGGCGATAGACTTACAGCGCTAAAAAAAAAAACAGCGCTAAAAAAAAAAACAAAGAAAAACAAAAAAAACCCCCACGATTTATGTGAGAGAGTGAAGACACTGAATTATGAGACCAATTATTTTCAATAGTTTCATTCCCACTTAGAGGTTTTCACTCAGGCGATGTTGTGAGATTTTCAAATCTCACATGTCCTATCTTTCTGCTATTTGCGATTTTTTTTCTAGCCCATGTTTCCCCATGGATTTTCCTTTCTATCGCAACACACGAACTTGCAATTTTCATATGATGCATTTGACTTGCGTGATAAGTTTGCGCGAAGCAGGAATTTTCTAAAGGAAATAAAAAACAAAACAAAAAAAACGAACAGTCGCCTGAACAAAGTGGTGATTCTGGCACGATTTTCTCACGGAGATATCGTGATCGCGGGGGTGAAGGGGTCCCAATGGGGAGGATTTTGATGCGGAAATGCTGCAAATTTTTAGGAAAAAGCCTGCAGCATTTCCACTATGTATGAATGTAGCCCTAATCACATTAATAAAAAACAGCCGTTAAACCAAGTACAATGCAGAAGCCTACCTTGTGCTTTCGCCTCTTCTTTGGGTGATGTCGGCTAGAAAAGAAGAAGATTAATCATTTTAAATGTGGAAGGCGAACAGTTTAACAGCAATCTTAAGCATGCCAATAGAGAACGACAGAGGAGCACATGTTATAAGAGGCGGGGAGAATGCATCTGTACATAAAACTAATAGCACACGGAGACAAAAGTACTCTGCAGACACATATCCACAAGCTCTGCCAGGGCTCTGCTAGATCATAACACTCAGAACACATCTCCAGTCTACTGATAACTCACCTGGTAAAAGAGATGCCAGGGGACCCCAGTTCTGTCAATAGGTTGCAGTGCCACTCCTGGGACCCCCACCTATCAGACATTTATGACATTAGGCCATAAGCGTCACAGATGGGCACAGCCCCTTAAACAGCATCAAACATCACTCACTATTAGCCTGATATCGCTCTTGCCAACATGTGATGCAAAGCATTTGCAATTTCACAGATGTGATTTTTTAAAATCAATCCTCATGTGCATGATAAGATCGAAAAAGTGTTCCCCATTGACTTCAACGGGAAGCATTGCATTACATGCGATGTCTTAAGATAACATTTGAAAATAATGGGTGAGGCATTCCGAGGAAACGTCCGAAGATGGAATGTGTGACTTATTCCATTCAAAAGAATGGAAGTCACAGAAAAGGGACAAAAAAAAAAAAAAAGACCAAACGGAGTGGCCATATACTTACAGATACAAGAGGGCAGGTAAAAACCACCACATTCCTCAACATACAGACAGCCTGCCAAACGGAGGAGCAGATAGCACCATGTGTGAGGCACTGATGGACAACCACTCACACTCCTTCCTTAGGGCTCTTTCACATGGGTGGGGTGCTGCGATTTTCAGCCTCCAGAATTGCAGCAAAAACAAACAAAAACCCCCCCAAAACGCATGAACAAGAGGAAGCTGTGACCAAGTCAAGGCTGCATCTCCTGTTTTCCTTGCCCATTCAGAAGGCTGGGCGCGGCGTGTATACGGGGAAAGAGTTCAACTCTGCTATATTCCTTCCCCTCTGCGCCCTTTGCCGGCTGCTGGCAAGGGGAGGGGGTGGAACGGGGTGGGAGTTTAGCAGAGCTAGTAGTGATGAACTCCCTCCCTAGCCTATGGGAGCTGCCGGCAAGGGTGGGGGGGAAATTTAGCAGCTGCTAAACTCTCTCCCCCATTCCTTTTTCTAAGGGTTTTCACAGGCATCTTAGGGGACGGCCGGTGTATTCCGGCAAATGATAGGACAAGACCTATCTTTTCCGTCTGGCGCAGAAACGGATGGCCGGAATAAGCCCTCTTTCCCAGACAGCAATTTTACGCACCGGATTAAAAAAAAACTATCCTTATATTGAGGGGGGATGGCTACTTAGTACTTATTCTTACACAAAAAAGCAGATACAGGGTGTCAGGCTGTCTGCATGTTGAGGGATGTGGTGTTTTTTTACCTGCCCTCCCTCTTGTATCCAAGTATATTGCAGCTTTCTGTAATTCAAAACAATGGATTCATATTCATCAGAGTTTTGTGCGCCTCGTGAGAATATGATTCGTGTGAATAAGTCAATGGCCAAAGGCTAAAGGGGACATCCCTTACAGCACCTGAGCCCATATAATCTAGTGATTGGAAACCCTTTAGGCCTCATGTCCACTTGAAAAATACAATCCGCGCAGAATCTGCCGCGGATTTGCTTTAAATGGTATTTTTTTGCATGCAGATATCCGCACACATTACTATCAATGTGATAGCAATGTTGCCGATCCGCGGCAGAATGGAGCATGCCGCATTTTTTCTCCCGCGCGTGAAAAACGCAATTCTTTTAAAATGCCATCCGTGGGTGCAAAAATCAATTTAATGGACCGCGGATGGCCAATGATTCCATTTAGCTAGTGGACATGCGGCCTTAAACTTGGAGTGCTCCCACAAAAATAAATAAATAAATCAATCATTTCTAGTTAAATCCAGTCCATAATTAAGTATTTTTTGCATTATTTACACTTATTAAAAAAAAAAAAGTTTCTCCCCAGATATTCCAGCATTGGACTATGAGACGCATTTAAGTTTTAGTTGGAAGAAAAACAACATTTTTTGCACAGCATTTGGGTTGAAATATTGGGACTGATTGTAGAAGGACAGAGCAGAGCCTATTCTGTGTGAAGTCTACTTAGGGCGATTGTACTCCTACCCCGATCTCTGATCTTATAGGGAGCACTAGCTTCTTCACATCTAGACAGTCTGTTATATATTGTTCAAGGTTTGTAGGCAATATAGTTCCTGCATGGAGAGTCTGCCAAACGTTTTCTATCTTCATTGAAACATTGACTATTATACAACATCTACGTGACTACAACTCTAGATCATCCTACAATCCTTAGCCAAGAGTGTGGCTGTAGTATATATACACACACAACTCTATATCTCAGGCTACTTCAGGATTTATGCAAGTAATTTAGATCCCACAGGATAGACTATTCTTCCATGTTGGCCATACCCTACAGAGAAGTAGACTATACCGGGTCCAAAAAGATATATCCTTATCTACAGGATCACTCATAGAAGCTGCCCGACATTTAGCGTCCAAGTGGTTCAGTTCTGCTATCTAGATATCCCTTGCATTTACACTTTGTTCTTAGGGACTTCCCTCATTCTAAACATCGTACAAACTGTCTCAAAGGGCAGGGAAACTCACTGAACTGATTTATCCATCTTTTCAGAACCTTTGAACTTTTTCTCTGATGTACCATTAACTTCTATACTTATCCTATCAAACTCCTATTGGAATTGAATACTTGGGTGTGATCTCACAGAACCGCTGGTTCATTGGAACACATTCTATGCACACTTTTATTCCTCCCAGCGATCTCCGTCCTTCTCTTTCCACTGAAGTGCGTATTACCTTTTAGCACCTAGTGGTGACTGCGGGACCATTAAACACTATCTAGAGCGCCTAATGCATCTGGTATTCTACATGCAATATACCAAGTCCTTGTGCAAGTCATAATACCAGCTGTTGTCTAACCTAGATACTGACTGGATGTGTATTTTGAGCATTTTCTGAACCTCTTTTCTAAGAGTGGCAATACGGGTGACAGTATTGTTCACTTTCACACCCTCTGAAGTGGTTGTACGTTTGTTAAGGCACTTGTATCTACATGATATTGCTAGGGTGTTCCCAGCACACTTATTTAGGGCCTCTTAACATACATCCCCTTCCTCTCCCCCCCCCCCCCCAGTGTCCACACTGCTGTCCGTCCAAGCTGCAGCTGCGCTGCCAGGACAGTGAGATAACTCACCGCCCCCCTGAAAAATGACAGATTGTAGTTTTTAAAATAGTTATTCACAAGATGCAGAGATTTTCTTTATTTTTTGGATATAAAAAGGTGCGCCTGAGGCAGCATTCACACGAGTATATGCGTATTAAGGTTGCATATGCAGCAGCGTTTACTGTACACTTCCAGCACGCTAATACTTTCAGCCACTAAAATGGCTAATTAGTTCAACTAGTTTAAAGTGTGACCTTTCCCTTTGCAAATGCACAGGAAAGAGCATGCAGTTTTTTTTGGCACAACCAAATTGCGTGCGCCAAATATGTGCACGTGATCGAACCCATTAAAATCAATGGTTTCACTTTTCTGTGTATGGTCAGTGCAAATACTTCCATGTGAATCCAGCCTTATAGTCAGAAAAATACAGTATTAGAATAGCGCCATCTGCTGTTCCCATTGAAGAGCATGGGTACAGTCCACCTCAGTAAGAACTTCAAGTTGGACACATCTACTCAATCTTGTAGTGGAGCATATAGACAAGCAAGACTGAGCAGATGCACAATTACAGGGGTGGACAGTTGCGGAATATCTGGGGGGCGTGTAAATACAAAAAAAAAAAAGTTACTTGTTGGTTGGATGTAACTAGAAGACATTTGAGGGACAACTCCCTTTAAGACCCTGTGATGCATTCTTGTGGCATGCTGCTATGACATAGATGATCGGTCATCTGCCCTCAGTGAATTTCAGATAAGCCATACCAGGGGTCTCTTGGCTTGCTTTGGAGGACTGGACTGTGGGGATGGCTTCTTAGTTTGCTGGCCTCCTGACGGCTGGGTATCTTTCGGTTGCGCTGCCTGAGAGTCTGCGATTAGTTGAGCCTGCACTGAAGCAATCTGTGCTTGAACTTGTGGGGATTGCTGCTGGGCCCCGTGGTGAGGCATTTGCTGCTTTCCTTGAGAATACAAGTCTAGGATCTGGTGACAGATGTCTAAGAAGAAAAAAACATCAATTTTAGAATAGGTCACCCCAAAATATATATTTAGGAACTCTTCTTCCAGTTATCAACCTCATTACTAATCAAATATGTGCTGTGCAGTTGTCATGGGAGATTGGAAATCTTCTCACCCCTGTAGTAGAAAAGTAAGCAGTTTTACACCTAATCAAGTCACTTATTGACACATACAGGGAGCACAAGAACAGTCCATGATCTCCAACAGATATGGACTGTAACTCGAGGACCTTTGTCCTCACCCTGTAGTTACTGACACCTGAAATGCAGAGATCTTTGGTCACTTCAGTTCTGGGGATGTGTATGTAGACACAAACGCTGCACATCCTGAGCTTTTATGAGTAACTGGTTCTGTATAAGACAAGCTGCGCCCGAGACAAGGTGCACAGACTAGGGTTGATGAAAATGACCATTTCACCCAAAATGATTGTCAGGTGACCTGGTGAAATTGGTTTACACATACATTCACTATTCTGGGGAATTGTCTGCTCCTGAAGACCTACAGGCACTTCACAGCAATCTATTAAATAGGTCTTGTTTACAAAAATTTTAAAAACCCACTAGGAATTATAATATATATATATCTATCTATCTTTAAAGAAGTCCATTGGCAGCCCACCAAAATTAGTGTTATCTTCTACGTACAGTTGGTGGTTAAATGTACTCATCAACAGCAAGTTAGTCAAACAACTGCATATTTACTTTTCTGAAGCTGAAGAATAACTTTGCGACATGACATAACGGTCAGGTCAGTCTTTTCATCAGGGTTGACACAGTTTGTTTACTGCTTAAAAAAATTCTATATTAACTCAAAGCTACATATAAATAATTTATAATTTTTCTCTTCACTATCATACACAGCGTGAGCTGAAATATAAAGGGAAATTCTGTCACCAGCTCAGATAGTTGATGAGGTATAATGCTGCATTCTGAATTAGGACTCATTTTAAAAGGGGAAGCATGAAGGGCTTCTAAACTTGAAAGTCATGCGGCATCATCCTGGGGAGTGATGGTTTCGGTAAAAAACACAATGTCAGCATTAAAATAGAAGCACTTGAGTATAAAGTAAGCTGGGGATCCCCAATTGAGTTGGAAGCTCTGTATGACCAGACGGCATGATGCTTGTAACCACCCTTGGTAAATAAGTATTTCACCTATGCTAGAAATTATTGTAAATGTGTAAAAAATAATAATATACAAAGAAAAAACACACACACACACACACACACACACACACACACACACACACACGGTGTCCTCATCTGCAGGGGGGTGGGGAGGGGAGGATGGAAGAGCCAGGAGCAGGAACTGAGCTCCCGCCCCCTCTCTGCCTCCTCTCCGCCCCTCTGCACTATTTGCAATAAAAGGAGGCAGGACAGGGCGAGGCTAAGTTCCAAGAAATAGACCCACCCCTGTCCCGCCTCTCCTCATTGCAAATAGTGCAGAGGGGTGGAAAGGAGGCAGAGAGGGGGCAGGCGCTCAGAGCACTGCTTCCGGCTCTTCCAGCCTCCTCCCCCCTGCAGAGAGAGACACCGTATATCGGCTGGGCATGAAAACCTGGTCGATATACGGTCGTCTGAATCCAGCCATACACACACATACCAGATATAAAAGACTGACCTGACCATTATATGTCACACTTATTCTTCAGCTTCAGGAAAGTAAATACGCAGCTATTTGACTTAAAATATATATATTGAAGTAGAGTAGTTTCAGGGTGTAGTCTTGTACAGACCTTTTTGGCTATACAATCTAAAGATAGCATAAACAGACGACATACTCAGATAGGAGCCATTGACATTATAGTATGTACTCATCCTTGAAGCTAACGTAGCAGGACTAATGTTATAGAACATTCATAGGAAATGTCTAGCCATTAACCATAGAAGTTGATTTAGAATGTATGCAGCAAAAATATTGTGAGAGATATAGGACTGTATGTGTATATACAGGTGGATTTGATTTGTGGTACCCGCGCTGGAGATGCGCAAATCAAGTTGCCCATAGGGATGCATTAGTATCCGCAAAACAATTTAAAGCATGCGGATGTGATTCTCTCCGCCCCATAAGGGAATAGAGGGACATCTGCTTTCACAAGCCTGCAGGGGCAGAGCTGTGGAAAACTTTAGCTAGATGTCAGGAGTGTTGTGCATTCACTAGACCTACTCCTTACCTTCCAGCACGTCGACCGGCACATCCTGAACAAACTGCTCCCACCACCTTCTGTACATGGGCTTTAATGTCCATTCCTGGATTTCAAACTTGCACAAACGTCCAGCGAGATACATGACAGCTACGGCGATAATCTCCGGCTCCCACTGCAAGGACAGCGTGGTGCAGAGGCTGGAAACAGAGCACAGATTATGGAGTAAGGCGGCTTTTACAAGTGCAGCCTGTTTATACAGACAGATAAGTCGTTTGGACTTTCACATTCTTCGTACCAGTGAATGATTAGTAGTTAAACTGAATTATTAGCAAACGAGCCAATGATGATTTTCAGGCTTGCATTAAATGAACGATAAGCAAACAAATTAACGTTCGACCGTTGGCCGTGTTTACACTGAATGAGTCGATAAAACAGAAATGCTGGATCGTTCGAATGTTAACGAGCATTCTGTGTAAAAAAGTACCCTAAAAGCAAAGTCACTGAGGGATCATACTTTACTACAAACTAAGATCTAGATCACCTGTACCTGTCATTAACAAATGTCCACGCCATCTGCACCAACTTCTGTATTTTATTCTTGTCTCCTGAACAAAACAAAAAAAAGCGAATGAATAAAATACATATTACACATACGAAAACAAATCTAGGAAAGCACACGTATTTATCACGGTCCTTTACATTCTCCTACATTTTACCCTTCCCAAAAAAAACAAAAACAAAAACCAAACAAACACATCTTTTCTATTCTTCCTTATTAGGTGCTTAATATAATTGTGGACAGGACCCAGATGTGCCATTAGAGGGGTACAGAAAGTTCTATGGAAATATGCAGTAACCAAAGAGATCCAGGACCGTATAAAAGCTCAAGGCTGCAGGCCGAGGGCACTTAACCCCTTGAGTGGCACGCCCGGAAATTTTCCGGGACCAGCTCCACTGCTCATAGCGACATAGCCCGGAAGATTTCCGGGCTATGTATCACTATGGGAGCTGCAGAGCACAATGCCACAAGCTGTGACAGTGTGCTCTGCCTGCACAGTCCCACAGAGAACAAAGCAAGGGCTTTGAAAAACCAGCAGAAGATATTGCCGATATGCCGGCAATCTCCTGCTTTGTTTACAGGTTGCCATAGAGACCATCGGCTTGTCAGAAGCAAGCCGATGGTCTCTGTGGCAGGGGGAGCTGGTGCTTGGCTGTGAGAGGACAGATAGGTACCTGCTCTTACAGCAGAGATCAGAGAAAACCTCCGATCTCTGCTGTGTTAACCCTTTACATGCTGCAGTCTATGTGACTGCAGCATGTAAAGGGCTGTCACCATCGGACCCCTGGAATGTTATCAGGGGTCCTGATGGGTCCCTGTGGAAGTCCCCTAAAGGGACAAAAAAAATAAAGTAAATATTTAAAACGTAAAAAATTATTTAAAAAATTAAAAAACACTTGTCTCCCTTTTACTTTGTAAAGAAAAAAAATCAAAAATACAATCACACATGTGGTATCCATGCGTCATAATGACCCAGAGAAGGAAGTTAATACATTTAACCCCTTAATGACATGGCCCCTTTTTTTCTCCCCCCCCCCCCCCTCCATTTCTTTTTTTCCTCCCCCCCGTTTAAAAAAAAAACAAAAAACACAACTTGTCCCGCAAAAAACAAGCCCTTATATGGCCATGTCAATGGAAAAATGAAAGTTATGGCTCTTGAGACGCAACTGCAAAATTTGTTGAAATTCAATGATTAGACCATTTTAAAAAACCTGACCTGGTGGGCACGACAGGGTGGTAGGAAACCCGCCACTCAAGGGGTTAAACCAGTCATGGAATTACAAGGTGACCACTGATATTCTTGTAAAATTTATTAGTAAGATTAACATTGTCCTTTAAAATATGCATCTCGGCTACAGCAGATTAATCGGAGGTTCTTCTCCAGTTTTTATGATGTTCTGCAACATCTGAGGTAAAAAGACATCTTCCAAGGGCTGGCACGGAGAAGAAACCCTGTGCAAGAGTGACCAGTGACAGACTGCTTTTATGGGAAGAAATAAACAGCGCCCATGTAGCACCGCTCATCTCCGTAAAGTCATCAGGTTCTGACATCAGAATGTGAAGTATGCACTATACAGACAAGTTGATGCAAACTTTCTAATGAGTATAACTAATGCTTGTCTCTGTATCATGGGTGTACAGGTCTGGGTCCCGTTAGGCAGTCTTGTAGATTATTCCTGTTGTAAACTACAGTATATATAGATCTCCATCACACATTACCTTTCAGCTGTTTGGCATATTTTAGCAGAAACTGATAGGGATGCTCCACTTGTAGATCAAATTTAATGGTTTGAAGAAGAATCCTCTCTAGAACCATAACTTCTTCCTGTATACAGAAATAAAAAAACAAGACGTTTTAGGTTTGTGGTGTTTTAGGAGGCATATTGTGCCGCGGTGTACGCAGTCCGTGGGGATGGTCTTGGCATAGAGACGTTGCACACATACCAGAATAGGAAACCAATTCCCCTCGCATGTTTTCACTTTAATACAGTTTTTTTTTATATGTTTAATTTATGAGGGCTGAATTTCTTGCAAAACCTGTCAATCAGGCTGACAGATTCTGCAGCTGGTAGGGGGTTCATGGTCAAATTCCAGCAAGGGAGAGGGCATGTCAATGAAACCTACATCCAGGAAAGGGAAAGTCCATCCTTGTTCTACAAGCTTTTAGTGTAACAAATAAGTGGTGCTCTGTGAGGCTTCATAAGCTTGCTGGGGTGCGGCGGTCTCACACAGAAGGCACTCAACAAGGTGCTGGAAATGCAGGAAGGTGATCATTCCGGGGCTTTTTGTAAATTACATCAGCATTACAGGAAGCGGTCCAGATAACGCCAGGCTCACACGGCCCTATGTGGAATCCGCTTGCGGAGTCCTTGCGAACAGCCAACTAATGTACTGCGCACCCACACAGCGGTCATACACAGTACACCTTTGTTTATATTTCATGCGCCATTGCAGGTACCTGCAGCCCCTACACAATGTAATTGCATATGGGCTGCGGGTATATCGATGACCATAGAGCACAACAGGTTCTATATCACACACATCTGTGGTAAAATAGAACATGTTGTGTTCTGTTTTCGGCGAGTGGGTCACACAATTTCCAACCCACTAATTTGAGCAGAATTGTGTAATCCAATGTATTTGATTGATCCGCGTATTACTGTGAACCAAACACTTGCGGAATCCGCAATTCCTATCCAGTCGTGTGAGACCGGCCTAAGGAAGATCGCTACTTTCTTATACTATTGGATAACAGCCATCACGTGACCAGGGACCGCTCAACAAGGCCTCTCATCACTGCTCCAGGCTACCTTTGGTAACATGGAGATCTTACTTTTCCCAGGCCCTACCCATCTCCTGCGCATGTGTTCATTTTACTGGCAGGCGCATGCACACAAGCCAGGGAAGTTTTGTGGAGGATGATCGTATCAAAGTTCAAATGCATAGGCCTCTGGTAAGAAGTTTCATCTCCCCTCACGGATTGCATCGGTGACGGGAGATTAAACTCCAACTTTACTTTTACATGATTGCCATTATCTATTGGATAACGGCGATCACATGACTGGTGTGTAATAATCACCTATAGTTAAGTTGACCACTCGGTCGCTGTTTAGGTACTGCAACTTTGGGGATTAGTGAGGTTTAAGAGATTTAACCCAACACTTAAGTGTTGGCATTCCATAGCACAGGGATGTTAAAGTTCTCCCAGATCATGCTGGGAATTGTAGTTTTACAACAGCTGGAGACCACATTCTAGGAGATTACCGTGATGGGCATCAAGTGGCTTTAAATCCAAATATAGGCGTTAAAACCATGTGAAACCATTTGTTGTGTCATTTTTCCAGGTCTGGCCATTATTCCCCATTTCTCACCTTTGGATCATCCCCAAACTGTCCAAATTGCACATCATTTAACAGGCTACGGGCTGTCTTTATGATGTCTTTACACTTCTTAGGAGTTTCTTCCACCTTGCCAGCTAGGAAGAGACAGCAGGCGCCCGTCACCTGGAAGAAATACAATGGTGTCATCTCAGGATAACACGGCATTTAGAGGCCAACGTGGAAAGTACTGAACTTACATATCGGGCAAACTGCTTGAATGAATGGAACATGTAGAACCTGTGGAAATAAATAATGCCGGTGGCAAGCGTGTCATAGTGTCTGAAGGCAGGGTTAAGGAAAAACGTAGCATACTGTAGAAATCAGTCACACTTAGGCTGGGTTCACACAGGGCGGATTTGCCGCGGAAATTCTGTCCAGAATGTCACCGCGGCTGCTAATCCCGGGATTAGCCAGGCATGTGGACGAGATTTCTCAGAAATCTCGTCCACACGAGACGGCAAATCCACCGCAGCAAAGCCGGCACGGATTCGGCAGCCACAGCATGTTCGATTTTTTTACTTCTTCCGCTGCAGCTGCGCTCTTCTCTATGGGAGTGACGGCCACAGCAGAAGAGCAAGCGGCCAGGCCGCTTCAAAACCCGCGGCTAAATGCCACGGGTTTTGAAGCAGCGCTTCTCCCGGCGGAAATCTCACGGTTTTTCGCTGCGGCCAAACCGCGAGATTTCTGCCGGGAATCCGCCCTGTGAGAACCCAGCCTTAAAGAGCTTTCGTCAGCCCCATGTGCAGTGCAGGATCCGTCAGCGCTCCTGATAGGTCTTTTAGTAAATCCTTTTATTCCCCACAAAATAATTCAGCAGCATCTTTTCTTAGAATTCTGCGCTGTCATTCCTCCATCATTCTTCCAGGAAAGTTCTAAATAATTTAACAAAAAGGTGTTACCATTACAGAAGTCAATGAGCCACGTCCCTACACTCTGACAATGCAGAATCCTTTCGGACATGATCAGACTATAGGGACCATGTGAATATTTGTAATTGTGATGAAACAATTGCCAACCCACCTAACCATGTAATAATCTGGTAATTGCTTATGTGCAACTGGCCTTCAGTCACCTCATGCAAAGAAAGAGTAATGTCCCATTTAGGTGAGAGCGCCGACGCCACGGCTAGGTTGTTGGCTCTGAAGTAGAGTGTTTAGACAGGCAGATCACTATTGACTTCACATTCTATATGAAGCACTGAGCGAGGAGCATTTAGACGCAGCGAGAAGTCAGCAATGATTTTCATGCTGGTTGAAAGGGAGCGACAAATGAGCTGTAAACGAATAGGGCACGATGGCTGCGCATTTGGATGAGATTATTGCGCAAATTAGATCATTTGAACGAATTTTGTGCGATAATCGTCCCGTGTAAATGGTCCTTAACAGTATAGAAGAGCACAGTCAAGTTTTAGTAGGATCATACTTGGGCTGTAAGTGTTGCCATCTTTGGACAATCCCTTTGTGTTAGGGTCATAAATTGATAACAGGGTCTGCCACTGTTGGGACCTCCAGCAATCGGCTGTAATCTGTGAGGAACCTGGCAACAAGTGTTCAGCTGCCCTGCAGCGCCACTACAAGAAGTTAATTCTATAGTAACAAAACAGTAGGTGATCTCTAATACATGGATGTACAGGGTCCTCCAGAATGAGAAGCTCATTGTAGCAGATCTACACTATCGCTAATTGATGAGGGTCCATCTACTAACTCAGAACACTAATAACCTTATAGAATATTTTTAAAAGGTGCTACACCATCATCAGGGCTCCAGATGGTAACCAAAAGTTTGCAAACGGCAACAAGGATTTCCAGTCTTTTGGCAATTTGCGACTAGCCTCACTAACTTTAAAAGCGGCTGCCCTACTTCTAGCCATTTTGCTGCAGGTATCAGACCCCTCTGTGCAACATATGGTGGGCCCAGGTTGGTATTGCAGGCCGAGTCTTATTGAAGTGAATGGGACATTGCACACAGCTGCCTGCTTCCTGCAGTAACACACCTAGAAGTAGGACAACCCTTTTAAGTGAAAAGGTAAAATCATCAACTTTCCCCCTGCGTCTATCAGATGCACCACATGCCAGGCACGTCTGCTAGACTTGCCCCTTATGTGCACCCTGTATAAAATCACCTGTTACAAATATGAGATTCATGATGAATTGCCCATTAAATTTTGCACAGAAATCTAGGCATGGTACAACACATATTGGGCGTGTAGACAAGGACAGTGGTTGTGGGTCCATGCCTAGTAATGTGACCCAGACTCCTCCCACACAGGTGACTGACCACATGATGGCGACATCCCCACAGGTCCTGTAAGCACACAGCTGCTGTCCAGCTAGTTGTCATTATTCCATAGCAACTGAAGCCACAGGGGTTTGTAGGGGGATGTAGTCCACCTGTAATCTGCACAGGTGTGAAGAACCTGTGATGACATCACAGCCATGTGATATGGGATGGTCATCTGGTCATCGTCATGTGATCACCCACGGACAGATGGCTGCTCGTATTTTGATACTAGTAATTATTAGGAAATTATAGTACCAGTGTTTCTGCTACATGCACGTCACACCCACAGCTCTGCTACATACAACAGGGATCACAAGCACCAAAGCACTGGAGACGAAGGACCCGTAATGATGTCACCGTCGTGCTCCGCCCCTGATCACATGACCGTGATTTAATCACAGGTCCTGCATCCTTGTGCAGCTTACGGGCAGACTACAAACCCCCTTCGGTCTCAGTTGCTATGGAATACTAACAAAAACCTAGCCGGACAGCAGCCGTATGTGTACAGGCCCCATGATGTCACCATCATGTGATCAGGAGCAGAGCATGTAACTCCCTCACTGGGGATGAAGGACCTTTGATGACATCATGGTCATGTGACCAGGGGCTGAGCATATGTCACTCACACACGGACAGATTGTTGTTAGTATTTTGACTAGGCCACCAGCCTGCAATTATGCCATTAGTGTCAGGCTAAAGAAGTAATTATTGGTGGAGTACCAGCTAGGAGGGGATAATGAAATACCGGACATGAAGGCCCTTTTACATAGGCCGCCAGTCCTTTAACCCTTTCCAATCCACTGTCTGACCTCTGAAGACATTATGATTTAAGGCTGTACAGCTCCGATGTTGGAAGACATCCATTGGGGTTCTCTTACTGTATATTACCAGCCTCTCTGCTATTGGAGCCTATCCAACATGTCACCTCATGCAGTACTGTCACCTCATGCAGTCACTACCGTTGCATAACGGTAGAAAAAGAGTAAACCCCCTAGGAAATCCAGGATACAAATTGGATTGGAAAGGGTTAAACAACTGCACGAGCGCTGATGTTACTGCTGACGTCGCCAACGCTTGTGCAGAGCATTCAAACTGAAAGTCCTGCTGGCGGCTCTCAGGCTTCTCGCTCAATGCCTCACCTCCTATGGGAAGCGCTGAGCGTGAAGCAGTCACACGGAACAAGCCAGCGAGCTTATGAGGTTTTTTTAAGCTGACTGAGAAATCTATGAATGACAAGTAGGTGACTTTTCTTCCTTCACACTGAACGTTATCGCTCACTTTCGCTCGTTTGAACGAATTTTGAGTGATAATCGTTACATGTAAATGGGCCTTGAGAAAGGGTAGTAGCTTGGAGCCAAGCTGCGGCAGACACATTTGTGATATCAGTTAACCACAAGGATCCACAGGGTAGGTGATAGAAGTCTGATTGATGGGGGTTTTACCACCAAGACCCCCACCGCACCAGAGAAAGGGGGTCCTGTGTCCCGCATCCTCCACTAATCAGACTTATCACCTATCCTCTGGATTGGGGATAACTTGTGATCCTGGTATAATGCCCTTAAGGTGTAAGTTTTATGACCCTGCAGTTTGCCAGTAAGCAGCCACTTACATGTTCAGATCGTGGCCAGTGGGAGACACATCCAAGTGAAAATCTGAATGTACCTCTCCCTACATGTGCTGGGGGTACAATGCAATGACTTGGCCAGCGAGACTGCTGCCTCACCCCATACCCTGGATAATTGTATATGGGGGTGGGGCGGCCCTCACGGAGTACCTTCCTTAATTTGAAAAGCCATAACCAATAGTTATTCGTAGATGTACGAAAGGATACAGTCCCAGTCTTGTCCCGACGTCAAAAATAAACCTGGCTCCTTCCCGCCTGTATCTGGCCTCGGTGGCAGGGTCCAGGCCTTCTTGCTGGGAGGGAGTGTGAGCCAGATCCTTCTTGTCCCAATACCAACATGGCTTGGAGTGGTCCAGAGCACCGGGTGCCACCGAGGGGCTGGAGTTTTCCTTGTTTTCCTTCATTGCTGATACTCCCCAAGCATTCAAACTACCTGAAAGAAAAAAAAAAAAAAAAAAGAGTTTTTAAAAAATGCTGAAGTTTACATACAAGGTAGTTGTCATGGAGTCACACTATTACTGTTATGTACACAAGTCTTATCCAAAACAAACACCTTTAACATGCTGTTGGGTCTAGTTTATCAAGTTTTATTGAAGACTGCCAGTTTCTGACCTTAAAGAGTCACAAATTGAGGGGTGTTGGTGCCAAGAGAACTCCCCCTGTAAGAGCTTCTGCGCTCTCAGCACAGATAACATCTTAGTGCTATGGCTCAGGCTGTATTCACACAAGCGAGTGCAGCATCAGTCTCTAACACTAGATCAAGAGCGCAGATCCAGTGGGATCCTTTATTACATTGTAGTCAATGGGAGGCTGATGGAACTGGAAGACACTTGCCTGCTT
Organism: Eleutherodactylus coqui; assembly: GCF_035609145.1. NCBI lineage: Eukaryota > Metazoa > Chordata > Amphibia > Anura > Eleutherodactylidae > Eleutherodactylus > Eleutherodactylus coqui. The sequence goes on along the minus strand of NC_089842.1, from coordinate 157,775,649 downwards.
TCTGTGTGGTGGTTCTTCATGATATGGCTCAGGGGTTAGCACTGTTTTTCAGTCCTGGGGTTCTAGGTTCAAATTTCAAGGGCAACAACAACTTTGAAAGACTCCATACAGCCGTCATCCTTGGTCAGATTAAAACCTACAATTCCAGCACTGCAAGGCAGCAGTGCTAATGACTGAGCCACCATGCTTAAAAGGAAAGCCAGTGAGAACATACAACCTCCATGCAGACGTCGTTCAGTCAGATGTGACCCTAGATGTCCAGTGTTACAAGGTGTGGTGGCTCAGTTGTTATAACTGCTACCTTGCAGTGTTGGGAGTTTTGGTACAAATCTGACCAAGAGGGATGGCGGTGTGGAGTTTTTCAAAGTTGATGATGCCCTTGAAGTTTGAACCTAGAACCCCAGGACTGCAAGGCAACGGGGCTAACCACATTTACTAAAGGGCCACCGCCATATCTTAAAGGGGTTCTCCCGCGAAAGCAAGTGGGGGTATACACTTCTGTATGGCCATATTAATGCACTTTGTAATGTACATCGTGCATTAATTATGAGCCATACAGAAGTTATTCACTTACCTGCTCCGTTGCTAGCGTCCCCGTCGCCATGGATCCGTCTAAATTCGCTGTCTTCTGGCGTTTTTAGACGCGCTTGCGCAGTCCAGTCTTCTCCCTGGTGAATGGGGCCGCTCGTGCCGGAGAGCTGGTCCTCGTAGCTCCGCCCCGTCACGTGTGCCGATTCCAGCCAATCAGGAGGCTGGAATCGGCAATGGACCGCACAGAGCCCACGGTGCACCATGGGAGAAGACCCGCGGTGCATCGTGAGTGAAGATCCCGGCGGCCATCTTGCTAAGTAAGGAAGAAGTCGCCGCAGCGCGGGGATTCGGGTAAGTACTAAACGTTTTGTTTTTTTTTTAACCCATGCATCGGGTTTGTCTCGCGCCGAACGGGGGGGGGGCCTATTGAATAAAAAAAAAAACCCGTTTCGGCGCGGGACAACCCCTTTAAGTGCTGAAAAGAAATGGATGCAAGCGGAAAGCTTACAGATGATCTCATGTCACTAAAACTGAATCAGTCAAAGAAAAAAAACCAAAAAAAAAACTACTACTGAGTGAACATGTTCCTACACCTTCCCAGCCACAGTGTAATACATTCAGCAAGCTGGCCGCCAGGAACACCCCTAAGATTGGTTCATGCAGGGAACATCTTCTAAGGATGCAGGGATCCCAGGGGACAGACTAACGTCAGTGCTGTCTCATCACCCCACAGACCGAGCCACAAGACCGGCGGCCCCGCAGCGAGGAGTCTTCAACCGACGTCAGTGCTGTCCCATCAGCCCACAGACCGAGCCACAAGACCGGCGGTCGCGGAGCAAGGAGTCTCCACTGACGTCAGTGCCGTCCCATCAGCCCACAGACCGAGCCACAAGACCGGCGGCCCCGCAGCGAGGAGTCTTCCACCGACGTCAGTGCTGTCCCATCAGCCCACAGACCGAGCCACAAGACCGGCGGCCCCGCAGCGAGGAGTCTTCCACCGACGTCAGTGCTGTCCCATCAGCCCACAGACCGAGCCACAAGACCGGCGGCCCCGCAGCGAGGAGTCTTCCACCGACGTCAGTGCTGTCCCATCAGCCCACAGACCGAGCCACAAGACCGGCGGCCCCGCAGCGAGGAGTCTTCCACCGACGTCAGTGCTGTCCCATCAGCCCACAGACCGAGCCACAAGACCGGCGGCCCCGCAGCGAGGAGTCTTCCACCGACGTCAGTGCTGTCCCATCAGCCTACAGACCGAGCCACAAGACCGGCGGCCCCGCAGCGAGGAGTCTTCCACCGACGTCAGTGCTGTCCCATCAGCCCACAGACCGAGCCACAAGACCGGCGGCCCCGCAGCGAGGAGTCTTCCACCGACGTCAGTGCTGTCCCATCAGCCCACAGACCGAGCCACAAGACCGGCGGCCCCGCAGCGAGGAGTCTTCCACCGACATCAGTGCTGTCCCATCAGCCCACAGACCGAGCCACAAGACCGGCGGCCCCGCAGCGAGGAGTCTTCAACCAACGTCAGTGCTGTCCCATCAGCCCACAGACCGAGCCACAAGACCGGCGGTCGCGGAGCAAGGAGTCTCCACTGACGTCAGTGCCGTCCCATCAGCCCACAGACCGAGCCACAAGACCGGCGACCCTGCAGCGGGGAGTCTTCCACCGATGTCAGTGCTGTCCCATCAGCCCACAGACCAAGCCACAAGACCGGCGGCCCCGCAGCGAGGAGTCTTCCACCGACGTCAGTGCTGTCCCATCAGCCCACAGACCAAGCCACAAGACCGGCGGCCCCGCAGCGAGGAGTCTTCCACCGACGTCAGTTCTGTCCCATCAGCCCACAGACCGAGCCACAAGACCGGCGGTCGCGGAGCGAGGAGTCTCCACTGACGTCTACGAGGACAAGTGGGTCACAGCATATCAGAAGCATCACTTTAGATTCTGGTTAGACACACCCTTTAGAGGGATCAGCCACAGAAACGTCATGGTGGAAGCTGGCGTCCAGATCCCGTGGGGCGGCAGCACTTAGTCTAGGCTGCAGTCACACGGGGCTCACAGATTCCCAAAATACACGGCGGCCTGCGGGTTTTTTCTGCAGTCTGTTTAGTCACATCACGAAAAAACAAAAAAAATCTGCCTCTGCCATAGTGAGCAGATCTATGGAACACAACGGTCTCCGCTCACCACATACCATACATACAAGAGCTGTAACATTACACTGGTGTGAGCGAGCCCCAGGTCTGGGGGAGAAGCACAAGTCTCAGCATACATTACTCAGGGGGTGCTGACACTTGTAGTCCCCCAGTAGCTCTGTACACTGCCCCCTTTAGGGTGATAGAGGATGAAAGGTAAGTACGCCTGGGTAGAGTAGCAGGATGAATGGGACCCACCGTGCGGCAGGCAGAGAGGACGGGTGTCAAGAACTACCGGCACTAAACCACCTGGAAGAGAGCGACAACCAACGACTCACCGGCAGCGCGCGGCTCCTTGTACTAAGCGGCTTCCGTAGTCAGTCGGCAGAAACTACTAGCGCATCACTCCGCCGGCAGACATCTTGAAACAGAATGTGCGACGTAACGTCATCACCAGTGGACACGCCTCTTCTGTACTCTCTAAAAAGGGCACGGACCTGTATCACCCAATCAAAGCAGAGAACGTCACAATATGGGCGTGGTGAGTGATGTTGAACCGTAAACCAAACCTGACAACTGTAGTCTGTTGAGCTTCACTAAAAGGCTAAGGTGCGAGTGATGGACGGGTGAACCAGCCAATGGGACGCTTCGAAGACGCTCCGCCGTCCAGTCGCTGCTGAGTGATGCTGGGCGCTGGCGGCGCAGGTTAGGTTGCGCTGTTCCTCTCTCTCCATCTCTCCAGCGCTGTACGTTTGGTTCTCCCCCAGCAGGTGACGTGCAGAGAGGCCGCTGGAGTATTAGGGTTGCGGGGGGGAAACGGGAGGTAAGTGCTCGGTGCCCTCCCATCACCCCGGGCGTGAGTGCACTGCACGTCCTGCGCACTGCGGAATAGCCCCAAGAGCTAGCGGTCTGTACTGCTGGTAGGGCAGTGTCCGTGGGGCAGGGCTGCAGTGCTGAGCGCAGTTTACATGGGCAGCAGGGTGCAACAGGTTAAATATCCCTGAAGAGTCTCAGCCGGGGTAGTTGTGCTAGAAGTTATGTCACATGATGCGTCTTCTCGGTGACTCGCAGCCATCCCTGCTCTTTCCCCCGTAGTAGTCTGCTGGTTGACATTAGTTTCTTGCACATGTCACGTTGCAAACATGTCGGTGAGCAGTGTGTGCGGCCATTGCATAACTTCGTGCCAGTGATGTGGTTGCATGGCAGTTCTTGGGCTGTGCCACCCTGCCAGGGGTGGGGGGGTCTTATTACTCTATTAAACATCTTAGGTTCCCCATAACAGTATATACTTTCTAGTAAATGTCCAAAGGATCACATGGCGCGGCTCGTCCAATCACTGATGAGCAAAAGTTGGGTGTCCTCCAAGACATGAGATGATATACAGCGAGTGCTCACTGCGTATATAGCGGGTTTCTCCACCTCTCTGGGCCATCATGGTTGTCAGCCGTCGGGGAATGGGTTCCACAAGGTGGTGAACGTCCTCCATACTCACCCGCTGCACGCCTCCGGCGGTTAGCGCACGTTTTGCGCATAAGTGGGAGCAGATCTTACAGCCCACTCCGACAGATCCCAACATGGCCAATGGGGTTACAGTCCGGTGAGATTGGGGAGAATTCATTGTTGTGTTCCTCCAACCTCTCCGTAGTGATCCGACTTCTTGAAGATGGTCGGCTAACAGGTCCCTGTTCAAGGATTGTGGTATGATGACCAGTGGTCCTAGGCCGTGCCAGAAGAACACTCCACAGACCATGCCACCACCAGCCTGTTGAACGCCATGCTGTATAGCCTCATGCTATTTATGACAAATACAGCTTCGGCCATCTGTATGGGACTTGTGACTCCAGATGACCATCTGCCCAAAGCCCATTAACCCTTTCCAATCCACCGTCTGACGTCTTCCTACATTCTGATTGAAGCTTGTACAGCTCCAATGTCAGAAGACGTCCGACAGGGTATTCTTACCGTCTGTTGTCAGCCACTCTGCTGTCGGAGCCTCTCTGGCGCACACACACTGGCCTTTTAGGAAACCCTGAATCCAAAATTGGATTGGAAAGGGTTAACGTTTGTCCTGCGTCCATGCAAAGTGTAATTGGTGATGACGTTCGGGCACCCTTGTTCATCTTTGGTTAATGAACCCCAGTCAACGCACGGTACTCCGCATGGTCATTGTGGAAATGTGTCCAACTGCTGGGTCAGTTGGTCCACTGTGGCATGTCGTTGCTGAGATAGCAGATGTGCCAACTGATGCCCACCTCTAGGATCAGCCACACGTGGCCTGCTGCTGTGTGATCTTCTATCGGATGTCTGTCCATGGTTCTACCAGTATCGGTATATTCTTGATGCCATGGTTTTGGAACAGCCAACAAGTGCGACTGTTTCAGAAATACTGGCATCACACCTCTGAGCACCAACAGTGTGCCCGCGGACAAAGTCACCCAAGTCACCACATTTACCCATGACTGCCAAGTATTGCCTTCTGATCTGCAGAGGAGAGATCGTCTCTTTATCTGAGAGCAGATCGTGACGCGGCCATCATGTGGTACCACATTACTGATGACGATGTCAGCGGGTCCTAATACAGTGATCGTTCTGTGTATAGACTTGTGCTGACAGATCCTCCAGTATCGGCACAATGCCATAGATGGCTGGTAGCGCTAGACCAGGGGTGCACAACCTGCGGCTCGGGGGTCACATGCAGCACCCAATGCCAATCTGTCTGGACACCTAGATGCTTGTCTGTGTGGCTGCCCTCTTGTAGTCAGAGAGAAGAGGATTGGCGCACAGCTGAGGAGCGGGGACCCCCAAGTACTAATCACCACTGTGTAGTCACTTCTGCGTTACCCGTATACCAGGAGAATGAGTCTGTTGACTCCTGTTTGGTGCTCTAGAAAAGAGTATATAAGTTAGACCAGTGTTCCCCAACTCCAGTCCTCAGGGACCGCCAACAGGTCATGTTTTCTGGATTTCCTCAGTATTGCACTGGTGATGTAATTATTGCCGGTGTCTCAGACATAACCACAGGTGTTCTTACCATAGGAGATCCTGAAAACATGACCTGTTGGTGGTCCCTGAGGATTAGAGTTGGGGACCCCTGAGTTAGAGAACCCTACATGTCCAGTCGCCACCTCTCTACTATAGTCTATGGGAGTTGTAAAATGCTAGGCCGTTATCACAAGCTCCATCATCTACAATGGAGACCGTCAGTTGCATTGATGGTCTCCTTTGGGGAGCAGTATTTGTGGCAGTAGGGGACCCCGTTCTTTGATCCGTGATAGGTGCAGGTTCCATTTGCAGGAATGCCATGAATGTCTTCAAGGATGATACCTCATTACATTTTATTATAGCTGTCATGAATGGGTGATTATGGCCCCAGGGACCTGTGCTATACACTAAACTATTCTATATGGCAATGACCTTGTGGCACGGGTCCGCGGATACATTATGGCCACAGCTGATAGAAGAGTATGGCTTCATGCTGTCATTCACCACCATTTCAGATCCCCATCAAGAAGGGATGGGAGATAATGAATAAGGGCAGCGCTCCTGGGGAAGGAAGGTAGAGAAATTCCCAATATACAAGCAGAGATGACTTACCTGGCATGACTGGGCCACCCTACGAGGGGCAGTCTGGCACACCTGAAGTCCATGTTTGCTTATAAAGAAAGTGTACAGCGCGTTTCGGGGGATGACTACCTCCTTTCTCAAGCACATCCTGTGAAGTAAGTTAATTGTCCTTACTTCTATTTTCTGCAATATTTAGTCATATTCCCTGGAGCGCTGGGTGTTATTTACTCATTTTCATCAAGAAGGGATGTCAGATGCGTCATGATTCCACACACATGAATTTTGCCACTTCACAGGGCTAAACGTGTGCAGATCTGAGCAAAAACCTCGGCAGAAAAGCTGCAGATTTCTGACGCAGGTTTACGGGCGAAGTACAGATGGCAAATTCCGCCATGTGATCATAACCTTATGTGGAGTAACTGGTCTCCTGTCATACCTCGAGGACTATGGTCACAGTGCTTGCTGTGTTTAATTATATCAGGGGTGCACAAGATGTAGCCCGGGGGCCATATGAGGCGCACAATGCCATGCTGGGCAGCCCAAATCATCTGAACACAGAAGTATCTATACGTGGCTGCTCACATGTAGTTTCCATGTTGTGGTGAAGAGGGGTGGCACATAGCAGGCCAACAAGAAGGGACAAGTACTAAGGGTGCACTGTGCAGTCATGTCTGGGTCCACTATATATTAGGACAAGTACTAAGGGTGCACTGTGCAGTCATGTCTGGGTCCACTATATATTAGGACAAGTACTAAGGGTGCACTGTGCAGTCATGTCTGGGTCCACTATATATTAGGACAAGTACTAAGGGTGCACTGTGCAGTCATGTCTGGGTCCACTATATATTAGGACAAGTACTAAGGGTGCGCTGTGCAGTCATGTCTGGGTCCCCTGTATATTAGGACAAGTATTAAGGGTGCGCTGTGCAGTCATGTCTGGGTCCACTATATATTAGGACAAGTACTAAGGGTGCGCTGTGCAGTCATGTCTGGGTCCACTATATATTAGGACAAGTACTAAGGGTGCGCTGTGCAGTCATGTCTGGGTCCCCTGTATATTAGGATAAGTACTAAGGGTGCACTGTGTAGCCATGTCTGGGTCCCCTATATATTAGGACAAGTACTAAGGGTGCACTGTGTAGTCATGTCTGGGTCCCTATATATTAGGACAAGTACTAAGGGTGCACTGTGTAGTCATGTCTGGGTCACTATATATTAGGACAAGTATTAAGGGTGCGCTGTGCAGTCATGTCTGGGTCACTATATATTAGGACAAGTATTAAGGGTGCGTTGTGCAGTCATGTCTGGGTCCCCTGTATATTAGGACAAGTATTAAGGGTGCGTTGTGCAGTCATGTCTGGGTCCCCTGTATATTAGGACAAGTATTAAGGGTGCGTTGTGCAGTCATGTCTGGGTCCCCTGTATATTAGGATAAGTACTAAGGGTGCACTGTGTAGTCATGTCTGGGTCCCCTATATATTAGGACAAGTACTAAGGGTGCACTGTGCAGTCATGTCTGGGTCCACTATATATTAGGACAAGTACTAAGGGTGCACTGTGTAGCCATATCTGGGTCCACTATATATTAGGACAAGTACTAAGGGTGCGCTGTGCAGTCATGTCTGGGTCCACTATATATTAGGACAAGTATTAAGGGTGTGCTGTGTAGCCATATCTGGGTGCCCTGTATATTAGGACAACTACTAAGGGTGCGCTGTGTAGCCATGTCTGGGTCTCCTGTATATTAGGACAAGTATTAAGGGTGCACTGTGTAGTCATGTCTGGGTTTCCTGCATATTAGGACAAGTACTTAGGGTGCACTGTGTAGTCATGTCTGGGTCCCCTATATATTAGGACAAGTACTAAGGGTGCACTGTGTAGTCATGTCTGGGTTCCCTATATATTAGGACAAGTACTAAGGATGCCCTGTGTAGCAATGTCTGGGTTTCCTACATATTAGGATAAGTACTAAGTGTGCACTGTGTAGTCATGTCTGGGTCCCCTATACATTAGGACAAGTACTAAGGCTGCACTGTGTAGTCATGTCTGGGTCCAGTATATATTAGGACAAGTACTAGGGGTGCACTATGTAGTGATGTCTGGGCCCCCTATATATTAGGACAAGTACTAGGGGTGCACTATGTAGTGATGTCTGGGCCCCCTATATATTAGGACAAGTACTAAGGGTGCACTATGTAGTGATGTCTGGGCCCCCTATATATTAGGACAAGTACTAAGGGTGCACTATGTAGTGATGTCTGGGCCCCCTATATATTAGGACAAGTACTAAGGGTGCACTGTGTAGCCATGTCTGGGTCTCCTATACATTAGGACAAGTACTAAGGCTGCACTGTGTAGTCATGTCTGGGTCCAGTATATATTAGGACAAGTACTAGGGGTGCACTATGTAGTGATGTCTGGGCCCCCTATATATTAGGACAAGTACTAGGGGTGCACTGTGTAGTCATATCTGGGTCCCCTGTATATTAGGACAAGTACTAGGGGTGCACTATGTAGTGATGTCTCGGCCCCCTATATATTTGGACAAGTACTAAGGGTGCACTATGTAGTGATGTCTGGGCCCCCTATATATTAGGACAAGTACTAAGGGTGCACTGTGTAGCCATGTCTGGGTCCCCTATACATTAGGACAAGTACTAAGGCTGCACTGTGTAGTCATGTCTGGGTCCAGTATATATTAGGACAAGTACTAAGGGTGCAGTATGTAGTGATGTCTGGGCCCCCTCTATATTAGGACAAGTACTAGGGGTGCACTATGTAGTGATGTCTGGGCCCCCTATATATTAGGACAAGTACTAGGGGTGCACTATGTAGTCATATCTGGGTCCCCTATATATTAGGACAAGTACTAGGGGTGCACTGTGTAGTCATGTCTGGGTCCAGTATATATTAGGACAAGTACTAGGGGTGCAGTAAGTAGTGATGTCTGGGCCCCCTCTATATTAGGACAAGTACTAGGGGTGCACTATGTAGTGATGTCTGGGCCCCCTATATATTAGGACAAGTACTAGGGGTGCACTATGTAGTCATATCTGGGTCCCCTATATATTAGGACAAGTTCTAGGGGTGCACTGTGTAGTGATGTCTGGGCCCCCTATATATTAGGACAAGTACTAGGGGTGCACTATGTAGTCATATCTGGGTCCCCTATATATTAGGACAAGTACTAGGGGTGCACTGTGTAGTCCTATCTGGGTCCCCTATATATTAGGACAAGTACTAAGGGTGCACTGTGCAGTCATATCTGGGTCCCCTATGTATTAGGAGAATCAAGTCTCTTGACCTGTTTGGCTCTCCAAAAATGAGTATATGAGTTAGAGGCATTGTATGTGTATGCAGCTCTCCATTGTAGTTTATAGGACTTCCATCACCTACAATGGAGATCACCATATACATTGCCTCCTCCTCTCTGCAGTGCTGATTGGGGGGGGAGTGACCCACATCTTTACAATTTATAATTGCACATACTTGGGGTATACCATAAGTGTCCCGGATGGGAATACCCCTGCGGCCTTTTTGAAGTGCTTCAGTATGGCAAAGTGGCCCTCAGACCAGAAAAAGTTATTTACCCGTAAATTACATGATGGAGCTTCTGGCTCTCTGGTGTCTGTAGCACTACAACATAATAATTGTCCATCATTTTGGATGGACTGGGCATGCTGGGAGTTGTGGTCTTACTGTTGGAGCTGCAGGTTATGGACCACTGGATTTCAATAGGGACCTTAAGTCCAAGTGCTACACTACTGGTCCAGTTCAGAGTTCAATATTGGCGCTTAGTTCTTACATCATCGTATGACCCCAAACTGTGGGCAGCCCAGACCTCTATGTGAAGACCCCTTACTATGAGCACACCAGTCCATCGAAATGTAGAAATTGGACTATAAGAGTTTCTGCAGGTCTCAACTCCAATCCGTTGCCAACAAAAACCAAGCTCTATGCTACAAGTTATGGGCGGCAGTATATACCACATAAGTGTATACAAGCTAATACCTAGTCCTCTCCTCTCGCTATTGGATCTGCAGGCTCCCTCCTGCACGGAGTTTCATTGCTTTCACAATGTATGATAACGTAGTATGTTAGGCCAAAAAAAGACACATGTCCGTCCAGTTCATTTTCTTTCCCCCAATGTTGATCCAGAGGAAGGCAAGAAAAGACCCCAATGAAGTAGAAACCAATTTTCCCCATGTAAGGCAAAAAATTCCTTCCTGACTCCAATCTTGCAATCAGAATAATCCCCGGATCACCGACCCTTCTGAAGTAATCAGCGACTATAACATGTAATATCGCTCAAGAAAGGCAGCCAGCCCCTCTTATTCTCTTTTTAGTGAGTTCGTCATCACCACATCCTCAGGCACACAGTTCCATAGTCTCACTGCTCTTACAGTAAAGAACCCCCTTCTATGTCGGTGTAGAAACCTTCTTTCCTCTAGCCTTAGAGGATGCCCCCTTGTTACAGTCACAGTCCTGGGTATAAACAGATTGTAGTTACCTGATAATCAGCTCTACAAATTCTGTCTATTTTGTAGTGGTGCAGAGCTGCAGTGTAAAGTATGGAGGAGACATTTCTGCACTGCTAACCTAGGTCCTCCTCTTTTACTGTTCTGCCCATGCTGTGCCACAATATATCTGGTAAACAATCAGCGGCGCGGGAATGGCTCTGAATAATAGTAAAGGTTCAGAATGGAGACGTGGTAATACTGGATAAGGGGTGCGGCACGGACAGTGTATGAATAAACCTGCCTAGTACACCTTGCGTCCTGCTTACCGCTATCATGTTACATCTCCCTTTATATTTACTTGCATCGATAAGTGGAACACAAATGTTCTGGAACCTGAGAGGTTTATGTAACGCGGCCATGTGCGCGCTTATATTACCGTACACAACGCGACGGTTAACCCTATAATTGACAGAGACGAAGGTCTTCTCTTCCTCACAGTTTTGATTTCTGTCAGAGATGCCTCAAAATGAAAAAAAATGGCTGTTTTAAGATTTTAATGGGATTTTCTGAGCTTCAGTTATATGCAGTTCAATTCGGTTCTGTTCGATGCTTTTTAAAAATTTTTTACAATCCAGTTAATGGATAACGGAGCTGAATGGAAAAGTTTGTTTGCTTCTGTGTTTGATGTCCTTTTAACAGATTTAATGAGTAGGAAGTTAGAAAAACAGAAGAATTTAAAACAAAACAAAATCTGTAAAAACGGATGTAAATGGAAGGGAACTGATGCTAATTTTATTTATTTATTTTTTTCCTTTTTAACAGATTCATCTACCGGATTTGTTAAATAGAAAAAAATAAATAAAAAAGGAATCAATTCAAAATGGAATTGCAAAAAACTGATGTGAACGAGCCCTTATTATGACCTGGCTCCCAGGATTGTGTCAGTACAGCGTATTCCGTTCGCGAGTCTTGCGCATGTAATACCCTATACCAATCTGCCATAGACAGCCATGTTGCCGATCACATGACTTGAGCAAAATATGGGTGCAAGAAAAATAGCAGCATGTCCTGCCTTTTGCGCGTATTACACGAGCATACACGCCAAGCTAGTACATAGTGATGTTACGCAGTGTCCTTGTGTACTGATTTCGTGCTGCAAGCTGCACTCATGTGAGCCTGGCCTAAGCAGTATTAACCCTTTGCAATCCAATTTTGGATTCAGGGTTTCCTAGGGGGATTTCTCTTTCTGTCATTATACAATGGCGCCGTCTGCTGGCTAGAGCCAGTACTGCAGTATAGGACATGCTGGAGAAGTCCCCTGACAACAGAGCGGCCAGTAATATACAGTAAGAAAACTCTGCCGGACGTCTTCCGACAGAGCTGTACAGCCTTCAATCAGAATGTCTTCAGACGTCAGACAGTGGATTGGAAAGAGTTAACCTCATGGGGGTGGGAGTGAGCCAATACAGTATGGCGCAATGTCGTACTACACAGTCACCACGCACTATTATTACTAAGACATCTGCAGTGACTTCGGAAGCTGCACCTGCCATTGGCAACTGAAAGTCTTAGTGGCTTATATTTGACAAGCACCCTACTCCTCTAGACACGCTCAGTTCTAATTCAAAATCACCAAAAGTTGCAGGATTTGGGCATTTTCTGGTATCTGAAAAGACTCGCGATTGGTGTTTTCCATATTATGTATTTCAACGTAACAACTTTATTAATACTCAACATGACGTCATCCGTTAACTCGAAAATGTTGGCAGGTATTCAAAAAATTACTGGATTTATCAATTCCTGCTGAAATTTCACTCTTCAATCATGTATCACATGACCCCCTTTCGAATGGGGGCTTAATTCAAAATGGCCAATATGCACCACTATGGTGCCAAAAAGTTTTCCGCCCACCCATTTAGGTCTTCTACAAAGTTTCTTGTTCAGAAGATATTCCGGATGGCCCTGACTCTGAATTGCACCATATAACTTCTAGCTGTTCATGTATGTACCCTGTTTCCCCGAAAATAAGACAGTGTCTTATATTAATTTTTGTTCAAAAAGGTTAAACTTTTTTACATGTATAGCTGCCTGGACACTATTTGAATTGACTTTTTAAATTAACTGTTAGCAGGGCTTAATTTTGGAGTAGGGCTTATATTTCAAGTATCCTCAAAAAGCCTGAAAATCATTTTGCATCCTCAAAAATTCTGGAAGATCATGCTATGTCTTATTTTCGGGGTATGTCTTATTTTCAGGGAAACAGGGTATCAGGTGTCCCAGTGATGGTTTCTCCTGGAGATAAGGGGTGCCTGAGTAATCTGTTAGCTGCATATCTCCATACCTACAGAGTTAGCATGACCACTCAGCCCAGCATTCTAGCCAGGTCTGTGCTACGTACATGGGGTTAGTACACTTAGTCACGCTTTGTGTTAATGGTAGGATGGCAAGAGGGAGTCCTGTGTGAGACGCACTGACGTCTTCAACTGCCGAGTGTCGTCAATGGAAAGTAACATGACGGCTGATCCCCTTCACACTCTGCCCGGTTTTGTGCTGCGATCGTTTGTGATATGTAAATAATCCCTTTCTTCTGTTTCCATGGTGCCAGTGACAAAATAATTGCGCTTTTCCGGGCTAAAACGATACTGGATTCTTATGCAAGCGCATTTTTTCCGTTTTCTTTTATGTGAAGAAAAACCCTAAATGATGTTTTCTGTATTTCCAGAACAGGCGCAGATTCTCCAGACTCCCTCTCATTGAGTACATCTGCAGCAGTTACATAATAATCTGTTTTTCATAGTGTTGCTCAGGCTGCTTGTGATTCTATTACCGCAGTAATGATAATAGGGTGAGCGTGTGCTAGGTCAATTGCAGCCAGTTTGAACAAGAAGGGCTGCAGTGTAAAGCATGGGGGTGGTATGTGACGGGCAAGTTGTATGTGGGTATGATTGACATGAAAGGTGTATGTTTATAGCTAGCCATACAAATTGTATATAGGCAAAATCCCCAGTCCTTGATCCTCTCGCTGCCGGAGCTGATGGCTATCTCATGCATATGGCCGGGTCTGGTTTTAATATTTTATTTCTTGATGATCACTCTTGCCTTTTTACACTAATATCTTCCTTTTTGTTTTTCTCTTTTGCAGTTGTTCCTGAACTTCATTTAAGACTCTCCATAGAAAATAAAGGTAATGTGGTATGAAATCTTTTTGCAACTTGTCCATTAAAGAGCATCTGTCAGCTACTATGAGCCCTAGAAGCTAAGCTCATGGGTTCAAAGTAGCTGCCGTGCTGAGTCCGGGGATGTAAGTCTTCTACTTACCTTTCCTGCTGTTCCCTTGGTGTCAGCTGTCAGACCCGTCATTGAACCCTTTGGGTGGACTACGGAGTGCTGCACGCCTTTGTAGTCCATGGAATGCACTGCAGTGGCGAGTTTGAGAGCTGACAACAGGGGAACATTGGGGAAGGCAAGCGTAAAACTTGCATCAGCTACTTTGCATCAGCCCATGAGCTCAAAGTAGCTTTAAAGGATATTCTCACCTTAGCAACCAATTTTAGTTTTCACCAGTGCATCTACAAAGATGAAATGGCTTTGCAAATAGTGTTAAAGGAAACCTATGACCACCCCTGGCCCCTAAAACTGACTCTACTTGCCAGCAGGGGATAAAGCATCAATAACTTCTCTCTTTTCATAATGAGCCCATGTACTTCTGCAATTAGGTTCTAAAGTCATCCTGTGCCATATGCAAATCAGCAGAGAAGAGTCATCTGGTAGAGAAGAGTCATGCTGATTCATGAGCTGCCAAGCTAACAAAACTCCCTCTCCTTTGATAGACAGTTCTTTGCATCACCCATTAGTCATGAAACCCTGTCTATCCAGAGTAAAGGTGCATTTAGACACAAAGATGATCACTTAAAAAATAGCTTTTGAGTGATAATTTTTGCATAAAGCAACTACTTAGTACTAATGCCTATTAGTACCAATTAGTAGCATATGAGACTCCAGGAGCTGTATTCAGGGAACAGACCACCCGCTGTTCGCTGAATACATTCCCTTTGTTCTACCATGAGGCTGACAGATAAGACCATGTAATCAGCATCCGCTGGCAGAACACAGCATGCGGTCCTTCTCATCATCTGTTCTGCTGAACGATGGATTTCATGCCGAACTGAAATCCATCCTTCGGCAGAAAAGCGAAAGATAGGCACATTTACATGCAACGGTTATTGCTCAAAAGATGTCTTTTTAATGATAATCGTTGTGTCTTAATGGGCCTTAAGAAGGAAAGGTTTGCTTAGCAGCTCTGATTTAACTTGACTCTTCTCAGCCAGATGACAATTCTTTCCTAATTTGCATATTCCATATTTCAAGGCTACCAACTAAATTTGGTATACTTGTAATCGTACTGACACATAAAGTTATGACCTTTTTGCTGCAGTGCGTACACCATAGAAACAACACCTCCCGCCGCCCGAAGATGGTGGAATTTTTTTTTTCCTTTCGCTCCACTTAGAATTTTTAAAAGGTTTTTCAGTACAATATATGATACATTAAACGGTACCTTTGAAAATACAATTCGACCCGCTAAGAACAAGTCCTCCAACAGCTATGTTGGTGGATAAACAAAAGTTTGATTTGTTAAAAGTAGGGATGAAAAAATGAAAATGGGGAGAAAACAAAAGGGCCGCATCCTTAAGGTGTTAAGTGTTGAGAGGAAGGATTGTAGCTAAGAGAAGTTATAAAATGTGGAAAATTTGTTAGAGAAGCACCATTTTTGGCACAAATCTGTCAGCCATAAAGTGATGTGAAGAAGGGGCTAACATGCTTTATGACGCTGTTGATAAATTTCCCCCATCTGTGATAATTTACTGTTTACCCTTGTGGGGTTTTTACTTGTGAGTCCATGAATTCTCTGTTTTCTCGTCCAATCACTGAGACATTGCAAGATCTATGTTTGCACTAATGACTCTGGTATTTTTGCAGGCAAAATCCAAAATGGGCAAGAAAAGTAGAGTGAAAACTCAGAAGTCGGGTAGCGGGGCCACAGCAGCCGTCTCCCCAAAAGAAATGATGAACTTGATCAGCGAGTTATTGCAAAGTAAGTAAGAAATGGTCATGGACCAAAGGACCCTAAGGCCATGTTCACATGGGGCGGATTTGCCTGAGATTTTCTGTGCGAACCCTTCACATGGAAAACCCACAGCATTTACATTGTCAGCTAAGTGGATGAGATTTTGAAATTCTCATCCACATGTTGCAGAAAAAAATCAGCACAAAACCCGGAAATTGACATGCAGTGCAGAATTTAAATCCACAGCATAGCAATTGTAACGCCATTTACACTGCTGAATCAACATTAAAAGCAATGTTGAAATATGCATCAGCGGCGGATCTGATGCAGGCTGTCCGCTGCGGACATTCTGCAGCAATTTCGCCCCTAAGTCTTCCCTGCACATTGATGTGCCCAGCCACCCGCCATGCAGAAAACTGCAGCCTGCTCTATTGACTTACATGGTGCTTTGCTGCTGTTCCCTGCAGAGTGGATGCTGGAGGTGCTGCTGCTTTAGGGTAAACCAGTGAAGGGCACATAGCGCTAAATCAGCAGCATTACATTTTGTTCATTGCCCTAAGTTTAGAAATTGTACTGCATTCACAACTATACAGGAACTGCAGTCTTCCAGCCGCTCTTGCTTGTTCAGTGTCTGTATATAGACTACACTTCTGAGAAGGCAAAATCTTTGCAAAGTTCTGGTCTGCAATCCAGTTTACGAAAAATAAACCTTCTATGTAGAGGTTCAACTAGGGGCTGTCTGTCAATGAACCTGTTGGCTGTTTGTGATGGCAACCACACAATCGTGATCAGTACAAGATAAGTAATGTAATGGATGTACACAGTGACTCTCCCAGCAAAATAGTGAGTGCAGCTCCTGAATATAATACAGGATGTACATCAGGATCATAAATAATGTATGTACACAGTGACTTCAGCAGCAGAATAGTGAATGCAGCTCTGGAGTAGAATACAAGATGTAACTCTGGATCAGTACAGGATATGTAGTGTGATGTATATTCATAGTGACCCCACAAGCAGAATAGTGAGTACAGCTCTGGAGTATAATACACAATGTAACTCTGGATCAGTACAGAATACGTATTGTAATGCACATACTCGGTTACTTAAAGAGTACTTCCACTTTTTTATGTATAGAATAGCTGATTCTATGCATTTTTGCAATGGGTTTTAGCAGCCTGCATAGCAGTCCCCTCTTCTGCTATGCAGGTAGGTAAAGACAGGGAAGAGAAATCCATTTTCACTTAGCTGTATAACAGTAGAGGGAACTCCTCTCCTTCTCCTGTCCTGCTCGTATGCCACCGTCCCCAGGAGCTTTGAAGGAGAAGCTGTTCTATTCTGCAGATGGCTTCTCCCCTCACGGCATTCACTCCCTACCGGACCCGATGCACTGACGGGCTCAATGCATTGAGTGTGACATATAGTAGTGTGCATCCAACGCACCAAGCCCTTGTCAGTGTATTGGGTTGGGCAGGAAGCAAGCGTTGTGATGGGATGGGAGAAGCCTTTTTGTTTTTCTTCCCACGTGCAATTTGCACACGGGGAAAAAAATGACCTCCGCAGGTATTTAAATACCTGCGGATGCTCAATGACTGTTTATGGGGATATTGAACTGCGGATCATCCGCACGAGTGACCCATGCGGATTCCACAATTCAATTATGCCCGTGGGCATGAGGCCTTAAAAATAAAATCTATATAATACAGACACTTATTAATAAACTGTAATATGGAAACAGGACAGTTGTGTCGGCAGAGTTCTATAGAGAACGGGTGCAGACACATCTGAAATGCCCTCTACTGTTATGTTGATTGAAGATGGATTTTTCAGTCGTGTCTTCATCTAGCAGAGAAGGGATTTTGTAAAGAAAATGTACAGAATAGGCTAATAAAACATACTGCAAAAATGCTTAGAATCGCCTATTCTGCACATTAGAAAAAAACAAGTGCAGGTACTCGTTAGCGTTCAGTGTAGATTATGTCTATGTATAAACTGTAAAATTGAGCATTCGTAAGATATAATTAATTATCCTGGTAAAGAATTGCTTATTTGTTAGTTCAAGACTCCTATAGATTCAAGCAGTTAATTCTACTGATTGTCATTGTATTTTGGCAGAGTGCAGTAACCCCAACTCCGCACCAGGGAGAGAGTGGGAAGAATATGTGCAGATCCGGGGACTTGTTGAAAGGATTCGCAAGAAGCAGAAAGGTTAGCAGAAGCTTGTGTGTCTGATAATTAATGGTTGACTGTATGTGTTCTGCATGTCTGATCAGAAAATGACCTATTGTTTACATCAACTTTTCCTTTTAAGACTTTTTTTTAAAGGGAACCTATCCTGTTCTTTATGCTGCCACCAATGAAGGCAGTGTAAAACAGGGAGAGACTTATGGGACTATGTTGCGTAGTTTTCCTGCATTCACATCAACAGTCAAGCAGCAGCTGCATACATGACAGAGGTCCGGCTTCCGCAACATCCGCCTTAAGATGGGTATAGCATATTCATGATGTGTTGCTTGCCCCAACCCACCTGCCTTAGTTGACTTTTTGTGGCTGTTGTACTGAAAAAATATCAGTCCCCTCACGAATAGGCTGAATCTGTCTCTCACCGAGCAGTGCGGCTTGACTATGTAGGAATACTACACAGCATTGCCCCATAAGTGACAAATCGCTGGGATCAGCATGTCTGCCCCTACTTTATGCTGCTTTCAGTGAGTGCAGGATCTAGTACTTGACAGGTTTCCTTTAACTCTTTAGAGACCAGTCTCAATTAAAAAAAAACCGCCTGGTCATTATGTTAAAAAGCCATAACATTTTTAATTTTTTGACCTTGTTTTTGGTGGTAAGAGTTGTATCTTTTTTGGTG
This sequence comes from Eleutherodactylus coqui, assembly GCF_035609145.1. NCBI lineage: Eukaryota > Metazoa > Chordata > Amphibia > Anura > Eleutherodactylidae > Eleutherodactylus > Eleutherodactylus coqui. The sequence goes on along the minus strand of NC_089842.1, from coordinate 157,757,034 downwards.
GTTTCACATCTACTTTGGAACCAGACAAAGGTTTCGTCACAGAGCCGGTTGAAAATACTGGAAGAACAACTGCTACATTCAGCACTTTTTCTTCTGTCCAAAAGTTGTCCAGCTGTGCCGAAACAACCAACCCCCTTATAGTCAAAGGAGTCCGCCAGGCGCTGTTCGGTTCTGCCCTGAGACCGAATCGTTCGGCCATAGGGATTCCCTTTTCCTGCTCCCCAAACAGAACTTTTGTTTAATAGAGTATTGCTTAGGTTTATTTTTAAGGGCATGGGAAATAAACCCTGAAATTCTTTCATTCTTCCATTATATTTTTAGTTTTTCTTTTACGGTGTTCACCATACGGTAGAAGCGAACTGTTACCTTGTTACAGCAATAACAAATTTATAAACTTTTTTTTCATGTGTTACTTCTTTTACACAATAAAAACCCTTTCAAAAATTGTATTTGCATTGCCTCATTCCAAAACCCATAACATTTTTGAATTCTCTGCCAACGAAACCGTATGAGGCATTGGTTTTTGTAGAATGAGTTGTAGTTTCCATTGGTACAATGTTTGGGTAAATGTGACTTTTTGATCATTTTTAATTGCAGTTTTTTAAGACTGATTAACTAAAAACAGCAATTTTCTTTCCAGCGCTTAGCATGCAGTATAAATAACATGCTAACCTTATTATTTGCGTCCATAGGATTATGGCAATACTAAATTTATATATTTTAGTGTTAATTTGGCACATTAAAGCCATTTTTGGAAAAAGAAAAGAGCAATTTTGGCTTTGTTTGTTTTTCTTTTCTTTTTATACACCATTTATAGAGTAGGATAGCACAATATTTTTATAATATGAGTCATCATGAACATGGTGGTAAGCAATATGTTTATTGTTTTTTCTGTAATAAACTGTTTTTTTTGGAGGAGAAAAGTGTTATTGTTTTTTTTTCAATAAACTTTCTTTTTACAAATACTTTTTGTCCCTCAAGGGGACTTGAAATGGTATACTACAATGGTAGTACTATGGTATACTTGAAACTGGTATACTACACTGCACTACTAATGTAATGCGGGTAGTGTACTTCTGACAGCTCAGCAATCTGACCCTGCCAGAGTCAGATAGACTGACATGCCTACCAGATCCAGAGGCCTTCATCGGGTCTTCAGCTACCATGAAACCCATTGTTACAGCGCACTAGGACTGAATTTCTACTTACCACAGTGACTTTACAACTTGGTTTTGGCCAGCCCTCCTCTATTTAGTTACATGAATGTTATAGAGAGGTCCAAATGTGACACCTATATTAGCCATAGTGAGGAGACCCTGGAAAATGTGGCTGTCACTCTGGAGGACTTGCCCCAACCATGTGTACCGTGGGAATGGCATAATACATGTCCTGCAGCTTAGCCTCGCCAGATGCCAAGGTTTTATTTCTTCCTAATATCTCCGGTATATGTACATAGAGCAGCATGATGTCAAATCAAGTACTAAACCCCCATATTGACTCTTTTAAACACAGCAGGTTTATCTGTACTCTTTAATGACAAAAGGGAAGACTATTTTGCTGAGTTGATCCAATGGGCAAAAGAGAACGGTGCGTCAACTGAGGGCTTTGAACTGACCGAATTTCCCAGTGAGGGTTTTGGATTGAAAGCCACACGAGAAATTAAGGTAAGACTTTTCTGTAATGGCTCACTAAAAGGTACCTGCTCAGACATACCAGTCCATATAACTTGGTGAAGGTGTTAGATCTGGACCCCCCTCTGTTATGCTATATGTGTATTGCGGTGAGGACTCTTCCCTGATGCTGGACATAAAGTGACAAGGATTTTGCCATACCTGATCTGTTGCTCCTGGTGGATGTGTGGGCCATCAGAGGTATTAAACATGCCCTTTGTAGCCGGTCTATATCTCTGTATCCGTGCATTACACATATGTTTTTTTTCACTTCAGTTATCATACAAAGGTCCATTTACACCAGGCTGATACATTGTTCGCTCGGTGAAACGACAAATCATTCAGTCGTTCTTATTTATTATATAAGTGAATGAGAAGGACTGAACAATCTGTGTTTAAACCAAACAATAATTTTTATGCCTGCATAAAATGAATGAAAAGTGAATTATTTCTCTTCGGCATTTGCTGCGTTTACTCTGAATGTTTGAATGCACAGCGCACTTGAGTCCTGTTGTCCAGGAGCCGCGTGTGAACAGATGGAAACCAAACTGTGTAACTAAGGCCTCTTTCACACTATAAAGTCATCGCTACAAAACGCATGTATGTGAAGCTCATGGTTTCCAATGGGTTCTTTCAAATGAGTGATGTTTTGTGGCCTGAAGGAACCCATTGGAGACTATGGGCTTCACATCCATGCGATTTACACCGCGGGAGTACTGCAAATCAAAACAAAAAAGCACCAGCGAGTGATTGTGGATTTCCGTGGTTTTGCTTCCACTGATATCAATTGAGCCAAACCGCGGTAAAATAGAACATGCCGCGATTCTTTCACGCTCGTGGAAATCCGCAGAACAAATCCACATGTGTGCGTTGTCAGGCAGAAAGCTATTAGCTTCAATTGAACCTTGCCACTGCGGAAATAGCACACCAATTTTCACCGTGGGAAACGCAATGCAAATCCGTCCGTGCGGAGGGGGCTGGGCTTGTGTTAGCAGCTTGAAGACTAGATGTAGTTTTGTCTGCATTTCAAAAATAATTCTCTGATAAAGTGGCCAACCCCTTTAAATGAGTTTACAATTCTGCACTGATAACATATGTCTTTTTCTACAACCGGAGCTCCTTTATCTGCTATAGGGCTCCAAATTCCCTGCATAAAGTTTTATATGCCAGTTTTCGGCATAAATAAAGTCTCAAACTTTTGCACAAGTGAGGATTTGCACAACAATTTGCTACTTTTAGGCTTCTTGTACCAGCCTTGGCGCTTTTGAAGAAAGTAGGTGGGGCTTGTCAGTAGGGGGTTGGCCACCCCAGACTGACAGATTTATGTACAATTTCTGCCATAAACTGACGTAAATTATGACAGAAATGTACGCCAGGTCGCACTTGGTGTACATTTCTGTGCAGGCACACGAAGATGTGACTAATAGAGATGAGCGAGCATGCTCGGTTAAGGCAATTACATGAGCGAGCATCACTTTTTTCGAGTAACTGCCTACTCGTCAAAAAAGATTCGGGGGGGGGGGGGGGGGGGGGAGAGTGAGAAAGATCTCTCTCTTGCTCTTCCCCACTCTGAATCTTTTCGGACGAGTAGGCAGTTACTCGAAAAAAAGCGATGCTCGCTCGAGTAATTGCCTTAACCGAGCATGCTCGCTCATCTCTAGTAACTAATAAATGAAGCAGCCTGCATCATGGTAAATTATACTAAGGCTGGCATTGGAAATGCAGGCCTTAGTAAATCTCCCCCATAGACTTAAAAAAACAGATTCTCGCATCCTGCAGCTGCCACTAGGGGGAGCTTATGCAGTGAACTCTACAATAAAACTGTATATGGCAATTTCCCTCTAATGATGACTGCTGGTAACCAAAATTGTATTCTCTGTCTATGGAGGGGATTTGGAGCTCTGTATCAGAAAAAAAAGCAGTTTGCTATAAAGATATATTAATATTTTATCTGATTGTGTCTTTTCAATCTGCATTATTGTTTTGTTGCACGTTACACTTTTTTTCATTGTACCTGTTTATGTTCATACGGTGAAACCGCACACATTGTGTTCATCTACCACCCCTTTTGCCTTACCTTTATAATACTATACTCGCCTTTCCCGCGTCTACATTTGCACCGTCAGTGATTTTGACTTGTTAGGACATGTTGTTTTTGTTATTTAAATGCTCGCCGCTTTCCCACTGTGCGCCCAGATCACTTTCACATGATTTGTAGGCAGCGCTAAAAAACTCCAGATTGTATTCTGTCCCCAGTAAATGGAGTCAGCAGGTATCTTGTGTATATTAATGACCGGCCAGATCCCAGTCTTCAGCATGCGTATTATCTGCAAACACAATCACACAAAGGATTGCTCCCTCTCTTAAAAACTGATTTGAATTTGCAGCATGAGTTTTTCAAAAAGGCATTTATACAACCACTGATTGCTCAGTCCTTGGAAAACGGTCTTTTTTTGTTATTTAAGTCGTCGCTTTTCAGTCTATTATCACTTAATTTACAGCAGTTGATAAATTTGGGGATGTCTGATGCCTCATACACCATAGCTAGGCTCCTCTACCCCTCTATGATGAAGAATTGCAATTTTAACATTTCTTTGCAACACTGAAAAGCATTATCCCCCCAACTACAGCAAAAGTTCCATTAGTCCAGCAGTTGATCATTTAGAAAGTTTTCAACCCAGTATCTGTTTTCAGCATAGAACTGTTCTATAAGGCCTCATGTCCACGGGGAAAATCAGGCCCGCCACGAATTCTTCATGCTGAACCCTGCAGCAGGTCTCTCCTGCGGACATAAGGCCTAAGAAGAAGAATTGCTTACCCTTCCGGACACTGCGGTTCTGCCCTCCGTCGCGGCTGGATCTTCTTTCTTCGGCCCAGCGGATGTGCTCGGCATGCCAGCAGTGTGCCGCGCGCATGCGCTGTGCACTCTTTTTTTTGAACTCCTGCTCCGGAGAGCAGGAATTCAGCTGCGGGTGTGCCGCGGATCCGGACGGCTTCCATAGGCTTCAATAGAAGCCTGTGGGAGCCGTCCCCGAGGGAAACCCGCACTAAAATGGAGCATGCTGTGGGTGTTTTCCTGCGCACGCAATCCGCGCCTCAAGGGAAAATGACATCCGCAGGTATTTAACTACCTGTGGGTGTCCAATGCATCCCTATAGGGCGCGGATCACGCGTGCAGGACACTCGCTGTGGATCTGTCCCCGTGGACATGAGGCCTTGGGCTCTGTTGACACCTGCGACACGGGTATCGTCATATTTGATGGATCTGATGCCATTATCGTGCATTTCAGTGGCTAGCCTATGTTAGGGCACAACAGCCAGTCTGAGAAAGCAGTGCTACAGTGTAAAGCATAGGAAGGGAAGGAGGAGGAGCCTGAGTGAAGGATGAGGCTGGATGTGGATGTAGTATTGTCTCAGAGTCCTGTTAGGCAGTGCAGCTAAGATCAAGTCACTAATAGAGTGGAGCTTGAATAAAGTTGTCCTATGGGGAAATCGTACCGGGCACCAGAAATACCACTGTGGATATAATTTAGTTATAGTGCTGTATGACAGGAGGTCATGTCTATAATTTGTAATGGAGCCTGGACTTTTTGAAGATTTAAACCTTTTTCTCTCCTACAGGCAGAAGAGTTATTTCTTTGGGTACCAAGAAAGTTACTGATGACTGTGGAATCTGCAAAAAACTCCGTATTGGGTAAGAAAACCACCATATCAGATTATGACCGCTTGCTGCTTTGACAGCCTCAGTGAAGATCATTGCAGTCAGGAGGCCATACAGATATAGCAGAGTGCAGGTTGTCATTGGCACAACTTTTGGGCATGTTCCATTGTCTTATATGTGATTTCTCCTTGGTTATAATCAAAACCATTTCATCAGAAGTATCCCAATGTGCAAACCAAGCAGCCCAAACAGATAAGGCCACTTTCACACTGTTTTTGCAGTGTCCGTCACGTTGGGAAGATTTTCTGACTTTCACCTTTGATGGATTCTGCTGTATAGCCATACAGGGCCATTCATCACCCATAGGCTCCCATTGCAAAAAACGTGCAGTATACTTGAGTTTTCTTTTACTGGATGCCTCTGTATGGAATAACGCTATGTTCTGCACTATCCCACACAGTAAAATGAAAGGTAAACTGGTTGAGGGAAGCCAAAAGCACATTCTTTTGGCCTTGTTTGCATGAATGGTGGCCTATGGGTATGTATGGCATATGCAAACGCAGTGTGGAAGTAGCTGAACGGAATAATCCAGAAAACATGCCTGGATGTGTGTGTAGCAGTTTTCATTTACTTCTATGGGAGTTCTGGAAACAACTGGGCTTGCTCTGTATCCCCTGACTGAATGCGGCAGTTACATCACCAGACAGGTCAAGGGACCCATATTTTTTTACATGGGTGCGGGTCCCAGAGGTTGGTCAGAAAAGCTATCTTTTCTCCTTAGGGAAAGCACTCAGAAGGTGACTGAGTAGGGAGACTTATAAGGCCATTCATGCTCCTCTGGGTAATATGCAAATACAGGAGAAGGAACAATACCTCTGCAGCGCCGCCTATTGGAAAGCAGCATTGCTGCAAGTCAAACCAGAGGTTGGACGTACATCTAGCAGACATTTATGGCATCCTGTGGATTAATCAAAAATCCCCTTTGATTGGGAAGAAAGTTACTGCTAGTACCCTTTGGCACTGCTGATGTATTGCTCCAGCTTGTAATTACTATCTCGGGAAATGTCATGTGCTTCTGTTACTGCTAGGTGAATACTCCTACAATAAGTAGTCCTTTGTGTGTTTAGGGTCGCTGTACTCACAAGATCGCATTTTGCAAGCAATGGGAAATATCACCCTGGCATTCCACCTATTGTGCGAACGAGCAAATCCCAATTCATTCTGGCTCCCGTACATCAAGACACTACCCAGCGAGTACGACACCCCCCTTTATTTCCAGGAGGAGGAAGTGCAGTATCTCCAGTCTACCCAAGCTATCCATGATGTGTTTAGCCAGTACAAGAACACAGCCCGGCAGTATGCTTACTTCTACAAAGTCATTCAGGTATGAGCACCAATTACATGAGTATTGCCTTTAAAAATCCTTGTATTAATGGATATGAGCATTATAATTCTTCATGAAGGGTGTGTGCACTCTTGCTACCAAACCTTTTTTTTTTTTTTTTATTGCTCTAAAGCCTTATTCCATGTGTCTCCATGGTAACAGACTACAAAAAAACCCTGTGTTGTCTGATCCTACAGTCGTGCTGCTCCTTCCATCTGCGTTCTCTTTTACTTACTGTCTGCAGGTTAGGAGGGAATGGAGTACACATGACTACGCGGACCAGGCTACATTCTATTTGCTTGCAGTCTAACAGTTGAGATGTATAAGTCTGCAAAAAGGATGTATACACAGAATGGTAGAAGAGCTTTAACCCATTAATGGCACAGGATATACATTCTGGCAGAGTGGTACTTAATGTAAAAAGACGTAAACCTACGTCCTGTGGATGGCACAGGCTCAGAAGCTTAGCCCGCACCATCCCGCAGCGGATGGTAAGAGATCGGAGAACACCCCCTTATATGTTGTAATCAAGGTAGATCACGGTATGTAAAAAATGTTCACAGAAGGAACATTTTGATCCCTCTACTATGTAATCACGGGGGAAGTGCGATGGGACACCATTGTCTGTGATCGCTACTGTAAGCGATAATGCATTGCAATACAGGAGTACTGCAATGTATTATCATAGCGATCACAGCTTTTCTGGTTCAAGTCCCCTACAGGGACATAAAAATGTGAAAGAGAAAGTAACAAAAAGAAACCCCTTTTCTGCCCACTTTTTTTCTCTGTGTATAAAAAGGAGAAAAAACTCACATATTTGGTACCATTTAACGACCTGTACAATAAATTGAACACACTATTTATTCTGCACAGAGCAAAAACTATTAAAAAAACAGACCTAAAATATTGAGCCAAAATTCTTATTTTGCTTAAAAAAAAAAAACAATAACAGTGATCAAAAGAAGCCGTATGTACCCCAGTATAGTGCCAATAAAAACTGAACCTTGTCACACAATAAAAAAAGCCCTCACAGAGCTCCATTGATTAGAAAAAAAAAAATTATGGGACTTTGAATGCAGCGATGCAAAAAAAAAAAAAATTGGCAAAAATGAGTGTTTATTGGACAAAAGTGGAAAAACCTAAAAAAATCTATATAATTTTGGTATCATTGTAATAACACCAAGCTACAGATTTTTTAAAATATATTCTGTATGATTAACGCTGTAAAGAAATGCACAAAAAATAATGGCAGAATTGATGTGTTTTTTTTCTTCATACCCCCCCCCCCCAATATTAATATATATGTTTTACAATACTTCATACTTACCCAAAAAATGGTGCCAATAAAAAACTACAGTTTGCCACGCAAAAAAACAAGCCCTTATATAAGTGATAGAAAAACAAAAAAGTTATGGTTTTTGAAAAGTGAAAAAAAAACCCAAATCATTGAAATCCTTAGGGCCAAAATAGGGCATGTTCTTAGGGGTTAATCAATGCTGCATGCAAAGTTGGTCCATTTTTTATTTTTGTTGCATTGGAGCAATAATCATGGTTGTAAAAATATTCTTTCCCTTAGGCCTTATTCACACAGGCAAGCACGATTTTGCCCAATAATTAACTGACCAATCTCGTTGAGGGTTCCTTCACACTGGCGGGGGCGATATTGGGCTGTGATTCACTGCCCGATATCGGCCTCCCAATCCTTCTGAAAACCCCTGGATGTGAGGTGTTTTCACATGGAAACAGCCTCGCATCCCTGCGAGGTTTCTCTCCATCTCCACTGTGGCTATCACAGCCACAGCAGGAGATTGCGATGTTATCCCACTCTTTTTAATGGGGCTGGCCCCATTGAAAACACGTGGAAATCCCTGGATGAGACAGCTTCGCATCCCCGCGGGGCTGAAAGAATCCCCCTGCTGCAGCTGTCACAGTTGCTACAGGGGATTGCGATGTTCTCCCATTGTTTTCAATGGGGCTGGCATTGCTGCCAATCACCACATTGAAAACAATGGCGAATATCGCAAAAAAGAAAGGAGATGCTGCAATGTGTTTCCTGTATAGCATCGCAACACGGTGCCATAAAAATGTGAATGAACCCATTTAAAAGACTGGGATTCATGTTCGTGCAAGATTTGTGCGTCTCTTCTCGCCAGTGTGAAAGCGCTCTGAGAATGTATGTGTTTTACGTCAAATTTTTTTGAATTTCTGTGTTTCAAATGTGCGTGTGTCATCTGAGTAAAATCCGTTTTTCACAGACGTCATTAAAAACAGAAGGTGACCCAATTGATGTAATTTAAAATGCCCATTGAAGTCAATAGTGTGGGGAAAAATGGAGCGCACAGGCATGACATGCGTGCATTTTTTTTTCTCAAGCACCCATTGATTTTAATGTTCAATCTTGTTACTTAAAAAATTACCAAAACAGGACATTCTATATTTTTTTAAAATGCTGACCATCAGTCCATGAAGAAAAATCACACGTTTGAAAGTCTGCATTCACTTTAATAGGTCCGAGTTTCATCCGTTTCAAACTCACAGAGAAGTTGGACATTTAAACTCACCCGTGTGAATAGCAGGATTTTCGTTCCCTCAGCATTACAAGTTGGGTTGCTGCATACGTCTGTTTTTACACCCCAATGGGCATTAAATCAGTGTGGAAATTGGTATGCGGCGTGGATTTTAAATCCACAGCATATACATTTATGCTGCATAGTTTCACTAAAGATTCCACCTCTTCAAATGAGAAGCTGAAATCCACACCAAAACCTACATCAAAATGTTGGTGTCGATTTTCAGCTGCAAATTTGATACAATTTTGATCTGCCCGTGTGAACACTGCCTGAGGATTTCACTTATTGCGTTAGGAACGATACAATCTGCAGCAAGATTTGCAGAGTTTCCAATGGTTGCATTGTGGAAAAATATAGTTTTCTTACATAATCTCTACTGGGTATCCTAGATCCATCTAGAATGTTGCTCTGGTATATCCGAAAGAACACTAGAAAAGTTTTTATTAATGCAACACTCGTCTTTTGTCGTGTGACCTTTAGGAGGGGCAGCCTCTACCGGCTACTGTGATAACCTCAGAACTGGCCTTCTTGCATTAGTAAATCCCTCCATTCCCATTTTTTTTCTTAAGTTCTGTCTTTTCAGTGTTTCTATAGAAATCTTCCTTCTTGTAAATCCCTTTACCCCCTCATTGACCCTCTTTGAAAAGACAAGTGAGGGACGACTAGCAGCTGTTGTAGCTGGAGCCTCTAAGGTGAAGTTGACATTGGGTCACTAGCGAGGAGCAGATAGAAGGATCGGCTTTATCGCTGGATGTTGGGCATTTCCTGCACTGGGTAGCATGGCAGTTAAGTGTTAAGTTGTAATGAATCCCATGAAAGAGACCCATGAACTGCAGGGTTAGGCCGCTCAGCTTTCCATAAACATTTCATCTGGCCTCTGCTTTCTCTCTCTGCCGTGCCCATAAATGGCTGGATTCTGTGCCGGGAGAGCGACTAAACCTGCTTGGCCGGCAAACTCCACGGACGGGAAGAAAACACACATTTTATGTCTTGCAGCTGCTCTTCCAAACCAGCCTGTGGCCCTAAGTGATGAAAAGAAGCAGGTGTGAAACGCGTTAGGAATGAAAATTGACTCCATGTGTGTATCTCGGAGGAAGTGCTGCAATTTGGTGAAGATTTGGCTTCAGCTTTTTCTAGGAAAAGCTGTGTGAGCAGCCAGTGTGGTTACCACTACTTGGGGTAGAACATGGCTTCAACTGATGGACACATCTGTCTAAGGCCTCCTGCGACTTTTCACTCTGCGTTCCCTGCCGCGATAATCCGGCCGCAGGGAACACTTTCCATAGACTTACTATGGGAAAGCGCAGCACCGCTGTCCATGAGCGGAGAATCATAGTGAGTCTCCGTTCGCAGGATTTAAATTGCAGTATGCTGTGAATTACCGCGATTCTCTGCAGTGAGCCTATCTGTCAGATAGGCTCAGCGCGGAGAGCCGTCAGCTCTCTCCTGTTCCCCAGCGGTGGCTCCCGCGGCGGAGATCTGCTGCGGGATATCGCTACACCCTTGGACAGGAGCCCTACATATGCACTGAGACAGGATTCATCCCTCTCCAATAGAAAGCTGAGTGACAGCCTTAGTTCCCTGGAAATGGATGGATTAAAAGAGTTGTCTGGTTCCAGTTACTGCACAACAGTCCGCTGACTACTGCAGCCCATCACCGTCATGAACTCCAGGCATCATGTCACCCAGGATGTGAACGCTGATGCCAGGAAAACGGCCCACGATGCTGCCACGGTCAGGTGACTTCCTATGGCGACATCTTCCACAACAAACGCTGGGAGGGTACAGGCAAGTACAGCTTTTTTTGTAAATTTAGTACAGTTGAAACTATTGGAGACATGTTGTCCAGTAACTGGACAACCTCTTAGATGCCGCGGTCCATGTAAGGGCTCATTCACAACAGTGTGTTCATTTCCACTTTAAAAGGGTCTTTTTTTTTATTTTATTTTTTTATTAAATGGAACAGATGTAAAAATGGAATTCAAGTGGATACAAATAGAAACTATAGGTTCTGTTTTTTTTTTAACAGATACAATAGAGAGTGTCCATTCTTAAAAAATTAAAGGGGTTGTCCCGCGCCGAAACGGGTTTTTTTTTTTAACCCCCCCCCCCCCCCCCCCCCGTTCGGCGCGAGACAACCCCGATGCAGGGGTTAAAAAAAACAAACGGAGAGTGCTTACCTGAATCCCGGCGGTCCGGCGTCTTCATACTTACCTGCTGAAGATGGCCGCCGGGGTCTGCTCCCTCCGTGGACCGCAGCTCTTCTGTGCGGTCCATTGCCGATTCCAGCCTCCTGATTGGCTGGAATCGGCACGTGACGGGGCGGAGCTACACGGAGTCGGCATTCTGCACGAGCGGCTCCATTGAAGAGAGCAGAAGACCCGGACTGTGCAAGCGCGGCTAATTTGGCCATCGGAGGGCGAAAATTAGTCGGCTCCATGGGAACGAGGACGCTAGCAACGGAGCAGGTAAGTAAAAAACTTTTTATAACTTCTGTATGGCTCATAATTAATGCACAATGTATATTACAAAGTGCATTAATATGGCCATACAGAAGTGTATAGACCCACTTGCTGCCGCGGGACAACCCCTTTAATCGTAACCATAATTCCTGTGTGATGGTATAACGTGGCCTCAACCACACAAGCTCTTCATGGAGGGGGCATAAACTATCAAAGTTACTGAAGATGATCACACAGCTTCTGTCATACAATTATAATGAAGTAGATCCTTCTGACTGTATACTTATGGTCTGTGATTTACAGTATTTAGGTGAATATAGAATTCAGAAGGTAATGGCAGCATCCTCCCAGCAGGCAGAGATGGTACAGGCTGAGGCTGCTCATGTGGTGATGTGCTGATGCATTATGGAATTGATAGCACAAAATAGTGGAAGAGAAAGCAGGGAGAAATATCAGCATAAAGATGGTGTCTGATAAGTATCAGACAGGTGGCTGCACTGCATGGAAGTGACTTTAATATACAGAGAAGAAATCCAGAGTGTGGCATGCAACTGAGTGAGGGGTGAAAAAATGTGTTTTCATCCAAGTGGCCCTTTTAAGCAGTTTTCTAACCGCTTTTGCTGTGAATTGTGCCTCACAGTTCAGAACCTTAACCCTGCGGAGGACACAATTAGTTTTGCTTGGAGGTATGTTTCCCCTTTAAAACTTGTAAGGCTTGTTTACTAAACTTTCTTATATTATTCTGTACTCCTTGAAACTTCTTACATGGTTCCCAAGACAAGGAACAAGATTTTGCATAATGACAAGAATCCATGGAGGCAGAACTATGTATTCATGCACCCCGGTGCTCAATCATCGTATCGCCCCTCACACCCTCCAAATATTAGTCATGTCTCCAAGCATCAGCCGCATCCACGTGTGCGCAACAAGGGAATAACATAATCAACATTTCCCAGGCCTCCTCCATTCATCATCCCTGATACTACAGAGGCTGCAGCACTTTCTGATAAGATTCCTCTTGTCTTATCAAGGTGTAATTTGGGTGGACAGTTTAACATCCCGAGGAAGGCGCTTGGTATTCTTGAAGTGTTTCTCGCCCCAACCTTGTGTTCTGCTGCTTGTAAGGGGAGATTGTGACTGTAGTACTTACATGTGTAGAAGTTTCAAAGACTCGCTGAAAGACATTGTAATTAATGCGTTCTGTCAGCGAGACTTGTAGAACTTCCTGTTCCTTGTATGGATTTGGTGCACAAGTCAACTGCTTACAGAGTAACTCCATCATAACAACAGTATAAAGGGATTGGCCAAAAAGAAAAAAAGTTTAGAAAAAACATTATGATTCCCCCCCCTGGAAGCAGTGCCTCTCTTGTGCATGGGCTGTGTCTAGTATTGCAGCATTCAGGTGAATTGGGGATGAGCTGCAGTACCAAAGAAAGCCCATTGACAGGGGTGGCGCTGTTTAGGCTTGAAAAAAGCATGGACAATCTCTTTAAACATATTAGGGAATTGTGCAGGGCAATTCAAAAGTCAGGGCCACCTGAATTATTTTGACTGAAAAGGGATACAAATAGGAAACTTTTTAGAAGATTTAGATGTTGAGCAAAAACTTTTTGGTACCATCGTGGACTCAGTCGAAGAAAAATCAAAGGAAAGGGGGTCATGAGATACATGATTTAAGGGTAGAATTTCACCAGAAATTGATTGGTGCAGTCATTCTTTCAATATCTGCAACCATTTTCCAGTTATGGATTAGGTCATGTTGAGTATTAATGAAGGTATGTTGATTGATGTGGTATAGAAATCCCTAATGGCATGTCTTTTCAGGTAGCAGAAGATGCAGTTAACAATCCAGGACAGGATTAATATCATCCTGATGATCTGATAAGTCAAATATTTTCACTAATTTGTAATGCGCACTGAAGGTACATTTACACGAGGCACTTATTGCAGAATAATCGCTGGAAACAGCGATTTTTGGTGATAAGCGTTCTGTGTACACACGACCACCGACAGGGCACGGAGCGAGAAATCACTCCCATCTCAGAGCCGCCTCGTTTTTAGCTCGCCTAAATACCAAGTGACTATCGGCTGTGTCAACAGACAGTTGTTCATCTGTGATTGAAGTTGTTGCCTTCATTCACCGGTTTTGCAGTGAATGAAGGCGAGTGGCTGGAAAGATCTACAGCGCGCTCCGCCTCCATTCACTGAATGATTATGCTCCTGTGTGAAAGCACATACCACATAATTCAATGTAAGAACATTATTAATAATCACCTCGATCTCATCCATAACTCAAACATAGTTGTAGGTTTTGAAACAATGACTGCATCTATCAATGTTGGATGAAATTCTACCCTTAAATCATGTATCTTATGACCCCCTGTCCATTGAAGTTTTTTGGGCTGAATCCAAGATGGACGCCAAGAACCACCATGGTGTTCTACAAAGCTTCCTACTTGTATCTCTCTTTGTTAGAAGGTTCTGGGTGGTCCTGACATTTGAATCGCCCTCTATATACAGCCCTGTGCAGGTAGAAAAAACATTGGTGATGCCAACAACTGATTGGTCGTATGTTTGCATTTAGCTCAACTGTGTGCATTCAGATTTATGTGTACAATATCCGTTCAAATCCTTTTAATTCGGCATCTGATAATCCAGAAATCCTGTTTATACAGCAGAACGCCTAGTAGAGTGAGCCTGTTAAAAAGTTAAGGTACCTTCACACAGGGTGATTATTGCGGCCGTAAAATTCTGACCTACAAAAGTAACGCATTATTTACCCCACATGGTGAGCTTTGTCTGAAAGAAATAAATAATGACAAAAATGCACTTTTTTAATCACCCCGTTTCCAAGAAAAAATGCAATCAATAAACTATCAAAAACTCGTATGTATTCCAGAGCGGTACCAATGCAAACTCTAGGACATCCCACAAAAAATGAGCCCTTGTGCGCCGTAGAAACAAGGCACACCAAAAGATGGCAGAATTTCATTTTTTCCCATTTCTCTCCATTCCATAGCATTTTTTTTAAACGTTTTTTCAGTACATTATAATGTACATTAAATAGTACCATTGAAAATAACACTCGTCCTGCAAAAAACAAGCCCTCATACAGCGACGTCGATGGATAAATAAAGGAGTTATGATTTTTTTAACCGGGGGGAGCAAAAAACGAAAATAGAAAAAAAGCTATCACTAAGGGGTTAAACAAACGCAAAGTGACTGAGCCAACAATGATTAGATTTTTGAATCCTATTCGTTCCCTCTAAAAGCAGGTCAAAAACTAAGCGACTATCAGCCTGGTGAACAGGCAGTCTCAACTATGAACTGCCTGTTTACTGTGAATGGAGGTCGGCGGACTGAGCGATTCGTGGCCCGCCCTGCGTTGATTTGCAGAACAACAATCGCTGGGGTGATAGGCTGTGGCGCGACTGTTGGGCAGTTGAGTGAAGGTGCCTTTATACTTGCAGATGTTATACTAACATTTGTTTTAGGCTGCTGATATTGTTTACTGTTGTGTGACTACCTGATAATCTGGCATCTTTTAAGTTGCATTGATTTAATCGAAGTGAAAGAGACCAAGCTGTTATACCAAATGTAGCCTATAGAGAATAGTGGCGCTGTTCTTGAAAGAAAAAGCAGATTCTTTTTGTTTTGACAACTCTTTTAAATGGGGCATTGGTTTACTATTCTTAGGCTAGCTGATCTGTATCTGATCAGTGGGGGGCCAACTCCTGACACCTCCTACAGTTTCCCTTCATCGTTCAACAGGCACATCTCCATACCTTTGGTAGTGGTTGTGCCTGGTATTGCAGCTCAGTCTCATTCACTTACATGGGCCTGAGCTCAGAACCAGCACTGCTGCTTTCCAGGCATGCTGGGATTTGTAGTTTTGCAACACCTGGAGGCCACATATCATCTAGTTGGCCTCCCCTCAGGTAGTATATAAACACGTCCATTTAATAGTCTGATGAAGACGAGTTGGGGGAGCCGGCCTCTACATGAGGCAGACTCTCGCTGTTTGTTTAATGACTTTTCAGTGTTGTAGAGGTGCTCTCATTTAATAAAAATGGATTTATCATCTCCTAAACCTTTCCTGCTGTACCCAAACCCCTGGTTTTAAGATATTAGTTAAATGCGCCTGGCGACAGCGAAAGTAATAACCACAAAATAAATCAAAGTCCTATTAACCCTGTGGATGCAGGCAATCAACAACTGTATAGTTGCCAATGCATAGAGTTACAGTAAAACGCCTTTTGTCCGGCATCAATGGAACACTTTGGGTCTTCTGCGAATTGCAGATTGAGGTGCGGACCTCAAATACAACGGGCAGGTTTATCCAAACTGTTGTCCATGGCAACTAGATCAAATCAGAGCGCAGCTTTAATTTTACATGGGCATTGTAAGAAATGGAATCTGCGCTCCGGTTGCCGTGGGCAACATTTTAGGGTCTCATACGTAGCAGAATTGATGCAGATTTTGCTGCGGATTTAATTCCAATTGAAGGGGTGAAATCTGCAGTGATGTGTGAACACACCCTTAGACGTTTTTGATAGATGAGGCCCAAATAGGAGGAAATGTATTATAATTTCATGCGGCAGCAGTAAGAGCCCACTGGAGTAAGATGTGCCGGTTTTATTAAGAGATGCTTCTATATACAGGTTATTACACATGATCCTTTCAATGTGAAGCCCCCATAACACCCATTTAATGACTCAGATACAGAAATTTGTCATCAATGTAAACAAACTCACACCTTCTCATTTAGTAATACTGTGTGACAGTAAGACATTCTTGTTGTCCGTAGCAACCAATCACAGCATGGCTTTCATTTCTCAAGCTGCTGAGGTAAAATGAAAGCTGCACTGTGATTGGTTGCTAGGGGTAACAAGGACATCTTACTGACAGACAGTTTTATTCTGCTATAGTCGTTGCTAGCGGGATATGAGACAAATTGGCTGTCAGCGAATACAGGAGAGCATTTTGTGTCCTTGATTTTCACGTCTACCAGTCTGTTATTAGAGTGTAACGTCATTTTGGAACAAAGTTTGGTGAAGATGTTCAGATGTGCTGCTCCAATATTAAGGGAAAAGGTTGCATCTGTAAGTGAAAACCGCCCGTCCACCAGTAAGCGTGGAAACAGCGGAGCGCGTCTGTGCAAGTCTCACACGAAGTCCTCAGAAATCCCCCCGGCAGAGTGAGCAGAGGACGGATGTCCCGCTGCCGACTGTGTGGGAGATTCTGCGCAAATGTTTACAATGTTATCCCCACCAACTGCAATTGTTACTGTCTCAAACCGTACGATAGAGCGCGGCGGCGGTCTGTGAGAGCATGCAGACTGTGATGGGAAGCGATGGATTCATGGAGTTTTTAGTAATGAAGTCGCCTTCCGTCCTTCGGGCAACAAACATAATGCCAGAATCTGGAGGGGGATCCACTTGTCTCGTGGAGCCTATAGCGACTCCCACGGTGAGTGTATTTTGCACTGTAACCTGTAGGAAGGTGTGCGGCCCCCTCTTTGTCCATCAGGAAACAAACCCGTGGATTTCGCACCCGGACACTACAAATATGGCTTCTGCCGCAGCCGGAACAGGAAATCCCAGGTTTCACCTCCCAACAGATTGGGGCATCCCTCCCATTTTCGGAGTGAAGTCAGCAGTGAGCTCAATAGGCGACTACCAAAAAGATGGATTGGCCGTGCCGGGGGTGATGATGGTGAACCTCTTCCCTGGCCTCCATGTTCCCCGGTCCTTACACCCTGTGGTGTTTATCTCTGGTGGAGTGTAGGAGTCTACATGCCCCCTGACCACTCACCAATGGCGCCAACCATTAATAGATTTCTCCATAATATAGTGAATATGAAGATAACTGCTATGCCCTAAATCCCTAGCATCCAGTCCAAGGGTCCTTCGACACAGAATGATATCGTTCTGTTGATCACTGGATCGTGCAAAACTGACCAATAATCGTGTAAATGCTGCCAGCAACTTGACAGATAATGATAATTTGTTCACTTATTACTCGCCGTTCCGTTTATCCAGGCATAAAAGTCAAATGACGATCTACCTTCATAAACAGGCAGTTGTTTATCTATCAATGCCTAGCTGTTTACTGTGAATGGAGGCGGGCGGCAGGAAGAGATCTCTGGCCCGCTCCACCTTCATTCACTAAATGATTATTACTCCTGTGTGAAAGCACAAGCTACCAGCAATCATCTCATGTAAAAGGACCCTAATGATGCAGTGATGGAGTGGCACAGTGTTCCAATCCCCATCCCTGCGAGCTGTAATGTATGGCTGTACTATGATTACCATGCACACGTAATGTCCCTGCACTGATATACATCATATGTATCATATATGTATTCCCTAATCATCGGCGCTAAGCAACATTACTGTAGAACTATAACTCTCAGCGAGCCTTGCCCTCTCGCAGGCTATTTGTTCTCTCTAGATCGCTGCCTACACTCGTAAGGAGACGTACAACATTAGGCCACTAGGTGGCGGTAGAATGACACCAATGTGACTTCAGATTAAATTTCCCTTGCTCCTTTCTCTTACTGTTCTCAACAATAGTTTCTGGGTAGGAATCCATGTCCATATTTTATCATCACTACACGATCTAGTAAGATTCAGTGTATTTTCTCTGGTGTTGATTGCTTATAGGATTTGTATGTAATATTCATAGTGCTATGAAGCAAGGGTTATGTTGGGTATCTACTACCTCTAACTCTCCAGTACATAAATGGAATGACTATTTGTTGTTACATTGCTGATGACAGCAGCAGCCTTTTTTAGTTTTGATTTCGGCTCCAATATCTAGTTAATTGAGGGGTACTCCAGCCCCCATGATTAGCTGTTATTACCTGGAGGGCCAGTCACATTACCCTTGCAGCTATGGTGTAACATTACATATTGCCTATTAAGTTCCCAGGGCATTTGGGAAGTACACAGATATGACTAATGCTCCAAAAGTAAAAAGGATCCTTGCAGCAACTCCCTGCTCTTTAGGGGAGTCCTTACTGCCATATATAGTATATGGGCTTCAGAAGACATCCCATTTAAAGTAGTGGTATGATGCATTAGTAATGTATTGCATGCAGCTTAATTTCCTGTAAATCTGGTACTCTGTCACTTGTTTCCAGCTTAGATTATCTGGTATCTCATAGGACCAAAAGCGGAAGACTTGAGGCGATGGTTGCATGCATGTTACATACTTCTTACCATTTGATATCTGCTAGTAGCAGTAATGTTACCTATTTAAAGAGTAGGGGAACAGTCACACATTATTTACTGTGCTGTGGGAGTACGTCAGGGGGTTCCGTCACCAAATACAGCACTGTGACGGAACCCCGAAACTGAAAGATATATGGAACCATTCACTTGTATTAGTGAAACAGACACCAATTTGGTGTCCAGTTTTTCAGAAGTTCTATTTATTTCTGTAATATTTGGAGTTTAGAATAATGTAGGTGCTACCTTATTCTATACTCCAAATAGAATGGAAACCTTGTCAAACAGACAGCAAAGTGTCTAATGTAAGTGAATGGTACTGTTCGGTGGTCCCAACACAGTGATGTGTAGTAAGTAACGCTGTATGAACACTCCATAACTGCACTTTTTCAAAACTTTAGACATGTCAGAGCAACCTTGGCAAAACTTGTGATCAGTGGGCATCTGGGTACGAAGACCCCCACTGATCACTACGATAAAGCAGCTGCAGCGCTCACCAGAGCACTATGCCCCTTTGGCTGGCTTTGCTGCTAGTCGGCTTCTTTCGACTGCTGAAGACAGACATATAGACTTCTATAGACATGTATTCAGCTGCTGAGAGGAGCCGACAAGCAGCGAAGACAGCGAAAGGGCATAGCGCTCTGGTGAGCGCTGCAGCTCCTTCATCTGAGCAATCAGCGGGAGTCTTGCCACCCGGACCCCTACTGATCAAAAGTTTTGACATGTCACTCTGACGCATCAAAGGTTTTTAAAAAGTGCAGTTACACTTTAAGGGTTATTTCACACATGCCTGTTTTGATGCCAGTTTGATGCAGGTTTTGAAGCCAAAACTAGTGGATTGGAAAAAATGTGAAAAAAAGTTGAGTTCTTCCTATATACTTCCTGAATCTTTTATGATTTACTCCTGACATCAGTAACTGAATCAAAGCGGCACATACGAAGGCAGCCTTTCTGTGACTATTTTGTAATATAGAGTGTTTTAGAATCGGACACCTTTGAGGATCCTTTAATGCGAGATTAAAGGAATTATACGGTATAAAATATATGAAAACATAAGTCAAAATTAAACTTGCCTGATGATTGTTTACATTTAAAGGGATGCCATAAAATGGCTGTGGTCCGTGCAGTCTGTGGAAACCTGTTCTAGGATGGGGGAATGCATATGTTGACAGGAGGGGGCGGAGCTTAATTCCACATTGTTCAGAACAGTCTCCCTATCTCTGTCCACTTTCCCCTCCCGTCTACCCATGCACTGTCCTGTTTTAGGACGGGTTCCCACAGACTGCATCATTTTGTGGTATTCTTGGAAAACTCCTTTAAATGGAACATGTCGCCTCCCTGCAGTACCAGAAAGTTATGGTGCTGTTAGGGGAGCTGGGTGAAGTATTTTTTTTATACTCGCCCGCTCGCCGATTCCTGCACTGTCACCCTCTAAGAATCACGCACTGCACCAAAATGTTACTCTTTTCAGATTTCCATGCACGTGCTCTCCCATAGAAGTAAATAACGCTGTATGAACACTCCCTAACTGCACTTTTTAAAAAACTTTTGACATGTCTGAGCAACATGTCAAAACTTGTGATCAGTGGGCATCTGGGTGCTAAGACCCCCACTGATCACTTGGATGAAGGAGCTGCAGCGCTCACCCAAGCGCTATGCCCCTTCGGCTGTATTTGTTGCTTGTCGGCTCCTTTCGATTGCTGAAGCCAGACATATAGGCTTCTATAGACCTGAATAAATGCTGCCGCGAGGAGCCAGCAAGCAGCAAAGCCAGCCGAAGGGGCATGGCGCTCTGGTGAGTACTGCAGCTCCTTCATCTGAACGATCAGTGGGAATCTCAGCACCCGGACCCCCACTGATCAAAGGTGTTCACAAGACATCTCAAAAGTTTTAAAAAGTGTAGTTACTCTTTAAGGGTTATTTCACACATGCCGGTTTTGAGGTGACAGGTTCCCTTTAACGACAAGATTGTTTTGCGGTGTTTTGTTTTTGTTTTTTTTAGTGCTTTCCATGTGGTATTTCCCCCCCCCCCCCCCCCCCCCCTTTTTTTTGTATTTGACTTTATAATTTTCCTTTTACTTAAGTTATCCGGCCACAAGAGGTCGAAAAAGGCATGTTATTTTTTTGCCGTTTTCCACTGTTGCTGAAGCATTTATAAAAGTCCCCGTTGCACTAATGTCACGGGGAGAGCTGATCTGGGTCCACATGATGATCATCTGGTCCTGGGTGGTAGATGACCCGCTCCTGCTATATAGGAGCATTAACGTAAGACTGTGGTCGGTGATTAAAGGGGTTGTCTCGTGAAATCAAGTGGGGTTCAGCACTTCTGTATGGCCATATTAATGCACTTTGTAATATACATCGTGCATTAATTATGAGCCATACAGAAGTTATTCACTTACCTGCTCCGTTGCTAGCGTCCCCTTCGCCATGGATCCGTCTAAATTCGCTGTCTTCTGGCGTTTTTAGACGCGCTTGCGCAGTCTGGTCTTCTCCCTGGTGAATGGGGCCGCTCGTGCCGGAGAGCTGGTCCTCGTAGCTCCGCCCCGTCACGTGTGCCGATTCCAGCCAATCAGGAGGCTGGAATCGGCAATGGACCGCACAGAGCCCACGGTGCATCGTGGGTGAAGATCTCGGCGGCCATCTTGGTAAAGGAAGAAAGAAGTCGCCGCAGCGTGGGGATTCGGTTAAGTAATTATTTTTTTTAACCCATCCCTTGGGTTTGTCTCGCGCCAAACGGGGGGCCTATTGAATAAAAAAAAAAAACCCGTTTCGGCGTGAGACAACCCCTTTAAGGTGTTAATATATAATATTCCTCCAGGCTGTGATTTGTGTGTCTGTTCTCACCCTGTGACCAGTCACTAATCTTCTGGGAAAGCCTCAGAGTCGTAGCTACGTGTCTATTTATTGAGGGAAAATATTTGTTGTTGACAGAAGCCATGTGCAGACTGTACGGTGTACACTTCTCAGCTCTGTGTCCTGCAGTTAGAAATTAATTAAAGTGTCTGGAAACTTCCCTTATTTTCATCCAGCCATTGCTTTAAGAAGCTGTCCGACAAATTTCAGTAATGGTAGATTCATCGTTGGGGTTTGGCCATTATCTCCATGGAGCGCTATAGACCTTTTTTGGTGTATGTTGGACAACCACTGCGCCCCATTTTGAGTGTGTGATTTGCAATGGTTCTTTGCTCTGGTTCACAGACGGGCAGTGCCAATTGGCAGTCAGGATGCAGTTGCCCCCAGTATTGCCCTAAAAGAAACGAGGCCATCACAACAGCTCTTATTTTAATGGAAAAAATACAGATGTCCTAAATGGCGCCTGCCTGCTATTGATGGAGCTAGAAACCGTGTTTAGCTTATTGAGGCAACCCAGCATAACCTCATAAAATAGTAGATGTTTTTGGTTTGGCAAGAATCAGAGTCTTTAGACCAATGTTTCCCAACAACCAGTCCTCACGACCCACAAACAGGTCAGGTTCTCAGGATTTCTTTAGTATTGCACAGGTGATGTAATTTATTATCAGCGCCTCAGACGATGCCACAGGTGTTGTATGTATAGGTCGCCCTCAAATCATGACCTGTTGGGGGTCGTGAAGATTGGAGTTTGGAAACCTCTGCTGTAGACTGATCGCAAACTCTTGTTTTTATTGAAATCAGTGGTTTGGTATTCCAAGAGTTGCTTCTGCAATTTCCATTCTCCAAATTTGCCTGAAAGGTCCAAGCACTCTATGGAGAGCTGTGGCCTCTTAAAGGGGTTCATCAGCACCTAGGAACCCCATTAATATTGGGGCACATTGGGGCTGAAACGCTAAGTATGGGGATGTGAGTATTAGATCTACCTTCCTTGTCACTCCCTCACTGTGTGCTGTCAAAGCCACTGCTGAGTGCATCTGGCGGACTACATAGGCATGCGCATAGAGCGAGAGGACTCCTCCTGTTCTATGGATGCGCTTAAGTAGTCTCCCAGATGCATTTAACCGCTGCTCCGACGGGAAATGACGAGGATGGTAGGTATAATACATCACCGGGCTTTAGCATTGCAGCTCCTATGAACCCTTAATTTTAGATTATGGGGCTTACAGGAGCCAACAGACTCCCTTTAATGTATCTGCAAAGACCCCAGTGGTATTATCTTCTAATATACAGTATCTAACACATATATTGTAACAGAACAAATTCAGCTCTACTACAGGAGTGTATTGTGTGGGTATGGACAGATTCAGTTTGCAGTAATGTCCCTGTAAAGGGAGTCTGCCACCAGATTTTGGGCTACCAACTGAATGCACAGGTGGCCGCCCAATGATATGAAGAGTATAATGGCACTTTTTTTATTTTCCAGTGTGACTTCACTCACCCCATGTAGCCTGGTTTTTGGGCTATGCCCTATATGCAGATGTGGGTAGCAGGATCCAAAGGGAGTTCCCGCTGTGGCTGTTTCGGGCGGAGCTGGAGACATCACAAAGTAATGAATGGGCAGGTTTTCACCTGTGATGGGCGGAGATACAATCAGACTGAAGGCAAAGCAGGAACACCCATCGAACATGGGTGATGCTACCTTCATTTGCATGTAGCGCATGGCCCAAATACAAAAGGTATAATTATACTCTTCATTTGATTGGGCAACCACCTGTGTATTCAGATGGTTGCCTAAAATCTAGCAACAGCCTTCCTTTAACCCGCTTCCCCCAGATCCCCCTCCCCATCCTTTTCCAAGCACACATGGCCTCCGTGTGTTGGCTAAGGCCTTTAAAATCACCCAGTTGTAGCTCATTACCTATGAACGAGCAGAAGAATCTTTGTTGTATCAATTATTTACATGTACACTACAACCTGGACCTGTTCCTTCAAGACTGCTCATACACTCCCTGGTTGCAGCAATGCTTACCTCTTTGTAAAAGCTCGTATGCCTGGGTAATCGGTGACGGGTGGGTATGTGAAGCTATATCAGACACGTCATTATATCAGACCGCTCATCCGTATTCCAATCCTTGTTGAGTTTGTGCCCCCGTGTCGCAGGCTGCAGTAATGTGCCCTATCTGGACATTTTTCTACTGCTGAGTGATCTACATTCACCTCAGTACCAGTGATGTAGTGGTAAAGCCATTGTAATACATAGGTCTAGTAAAATACCTTTGTATCTATTCTGTGTGAAACTCCCACCATGCTTCAGGACAGAGCGCAGCTTTCACATCCTGGGAAGAGCTTACCCCCATGCTCATTGTTGCCCTCTGCTGGTTAATACACTGTAAATGAGCTCTCGAGGAGTTGGGGAAAGGAAGTGAAATATTGAGCTGATTACTATTGCATTATCCCATAGAATAGGACTTTCATACTGTTGCCATTTTAATTCTGTGTTTTTGCTGCTGTCATAAGAACTACAAATTCTTGACACGACATAACTGTGCAAGCTTATGGCAGCAGCCTGACCCTAGATGGGCTGTCGATTATATGGCTTGCTCCAGAATTTGATTTTTCTCCTCGCGCCTCTAATCTGAGTATATTTAACCTATCTCTGGCTGCTTTGCAACTACAACTTCCAGCATGCCCTGACAGCCACCGGGAGTTGTAGTTTCACAAGATCTAATATGAGTCTGAATGGGTTAAATCTTCGGGGGAGGATGATCTGATAGCGTAGTAGCTATCGGGCAGGTATGAAAGGGTTATAGGAGAGTGGCAAGGAGCGGGTGGGAGAAGAAGCCACAGAGTTCTCCCACCCAATTGGCAGTCTTGCAGTGTATAATTTTCCTCAAATTGCTCACTGAGCTAAGGCTTTTGTTTTATAATTGATTTATAGTTTGAGCCACTTTTGCCTCATCCCCTACTGTCCTGCACACAGTGCCAGCGAGTACATTACAGTGAGGGATGATAAATTACCTCGCACTCGAGATGCTAATGCATCAGAAGTAAAACCGGGTACGACACCAGGCTTCATTAACAGTGGTAGGAGGCCTCCCCGCACATCCACATCTTCTGAGCCAGGCAAAAGTGTTTGATTACATTCTACAGCATTACAAGAACGCCGCGGCTCCTTCAAAGACTGTAATACGGTTTATTGGGCGACACGAACAGGGGGGAAAAACAGCAGAGAGATGGGGAAGGCGTGAGCTTGTGTTACAATGCAATCTATCGGGGATGGTGACCCTGAGGGCCCTTAACGGAGCATCTAGTGGTAGGGTTCCTTCATGAGGTATAGGGGGCAGCAACTATTTTGTGGACTACATCCACGAATGCCTGACTATAGTCTACATTGTCATCTGCCTCATATGTATAAATAAAAAGCGCTGCGGAATAAGTTGGCGCAATACAAATAAAGATTATTATTGTGTAAGTAAGGGTAAGCGAGGCAGATCTGGTTTTCTACCGGCGTCCTGCATCCATCATTCCCAAGACTTGAGGCAATAGGTATGTGGATGTAACACACACTTACCAACCTTTCAGAAACAGATTGCAGGACCGTTTTAACACCCATCCCAATTTCACCTAGCAACACCCCCAAAATGCCCAGAAATTGATACTTTTGAACTAAATTAATATAAATCCTCTAGTTCTGTTTGAGAGAACTATTAGGCCAAAATAATGACCGTGTGTACAAGGCGAAAATCACTCTGTGATCAAAAAGTAGCAAGTTCTAAGAATTCCTTTAAAGGGGTATTCCAGCGATTCAAAGTGACTTAGAAAATGGAGAACGCGATTACAAGTAATTTTACAATGTGCTATTTTTTGCACAGGTAAAGAGATATTGCGTTACCTTTGGCGTAGTTCTGCATTAGTATCCAGTGGTTGCAACCTCTGTTTACACTGGCTCGGCAGGCACGGTGCCTTCCAATGTTGCAATGAACTGTAGATTTCACTTGCGCGTGAATGAACACTAGCCGCGAAATTGCAATAGGGCATTGTGGGGAATGTAGTTTTTGCACTGCTTGGCGGTCATTTTAATTGAAGATGGAAAAATCTGAAACTGGCTGCCACATTGAGGTGCAGGACGCTGGCCTAAAAAAAGGTACTAGAATTGTTTCAACGTTCCACATGGACGTTTGACATTATGGCAGGTAAGTGTAGGGCCTCCCTCACACAGGCGCTTGAAAAAACACTGCGTTTTGGCAGCACAGTTACAAACGCAGTCAAGCAAGCTGAAAAAACGCAGTCAAAAATGTGGTAACTACATTCTACCGCATTTTCAGCTGGGCTGAAAACGCACCCCATTCGTTTAATTGGGCAATGCATTGCGTTTTAAAGCGCAAAACCGCATGAGAATGGAACACGGCGCTTGAAAAATGCAGCGTTAAAAACACTGCATTTTAACCCTTTCCAATCCAATTGGTATCCTGGTTTTCCTAGGGGGCTTACTACTTTTCTGCCGTTATACAACGGTGCTATCTGCTGGCTAAAGCCAGTACTGCATGAGCTGACACCTTGGATATGCTTCGACAGCAGAGAGGCTGGCAATATACAGTAAGAGAACCCCGACGGACGTCTTCCAACATCAGAGCTGTACAGCCTTAAATCATAATGTCTTCAGAGGTCAGAAAGTGGATTGGAAAGGGTTAATGGGTGTCTGAGAAGCCCCAATGAAATCAATGGTAGTGTTTGATAGTGTTTAGCGTTGCGCTGAAAACACAGCGTTAAACGCCTGTGTGACAGTGGCCTAAGGCTGGGTTCTCTCACGGCAGAATCCCGACGGAAATCACGCGGTTTGGCTGCAGCAAAAAAACGCGAGATTTCCGCCGGGAAAGTGCTGCTTTAAAACCTGTGGGTTTTGGAGCGGCTTGGCCGCACACTTTTCCATTGTGGCCTGCGTTCCCATAGAGGAGAGTGTGGCCGCAACAGGGAAAAAAAAAGTTGACATGCTGCGGCCAGGGAATCCACAGTGCGGCGCCAGCTACTGCCGTCTATGCCGCTCCATGTGGATGAGATTTTTCACAAATCTCATCCACGTGGCTGGCTAATACTGAGATTAGCGGCCGCAGGTGGATTTGCCGTAGCAAAATCCCGGACGGAATTTCTGTGACAAATCCGCCCTGTGTGAACCCAGCCTAAATGTTATGGAAATTCTGACCACTTTCTGGATTATTCCTTTAATTGTGGGTAGGTTCTAGTCAGTGGGGTCCAGACATCAAGTAATTGAGCATTATGCCGCAACTTGTGGGTGTGCTGTGGTAGTGGTCCTAATTGAGGCAAAAAATGGCGCACTTGCTTTATAACAGCCAATCAGACTGCAGCTCTTGTGTTCCAAAAGGAAAGCTGTTGGTTGCTACGATACAACAGGCCTCCTGTATGAAAACTAGTGCTGACGGAAAGGGCAGTCATCGATTATAGCAACCAATCAGACAACTGCTTTCACTTTCCAAAAGGATTCTGAAAAATGAGAGCTGGAATCTCATTGGTTGCTACTCCGTCATATTTTCTTCTTACTGGCACATGCCCGCCATTGAATTTGGACCGATCTCTTTAACATGTTGCTGTCTGCTACAGTGTGAAATAAAATTTTTCCGAGGACAGAAGAAAAAAAAATCGCCTGAAACATTTGTTTAGAGAGCGTAAGCTGAAATGCCTAATTAATTCTTGCTTCCTCGCTGACATGTATAAATGATGGCCGCTTCCCTGTTCATAGCGTCCACCTTATATTGTTAAATTTGCGTTGCCTGCGAGTTCTGTCTCAGAATACGGGGACGCAGATTAATGGAACCTGCTGGGCACAACAAATTAAGTTGACATTGATATATGAGAACATAATAGCACGATGATCCCTGCGTAACATTTCTGGGCACCTCCTGTTTCATTTGGCTCTTGTTAGGATCTGTTAGGAAGCTAAATTATGAAATTTTGCTTAGCAATTTCTGACGTTTTTCTGTTCTCTTCTCTTGTGCCTTATTTTTCTGTAACCTTAGACTCATCCCAATGCGAACAAGCTGCCTCTAAAGGACGCTTTTACATTCGACGACTACAGGTCAGTTATTTATAATTCTTAGTTTACTTTTTTTGGTATTTACTATCCTTTTTGTGTTTTTTTTTTTTTTTTATACGTTTACAGCAAAACTCATTTATGGTATAATGAGCTGGTTGTGTTGAGGTATTTCGGTAGCCGCACGACTCTTCAGCTCCATATAGAGCAAATAGCTATGTAGTGGAAGAAGTCAAAGGGAGCTAATTTCTTTAGCTTGGGGTACATTTTTCAGGCATTGCACAATGGTAAGGAAAGTGCTTGAGAGAAAATGGCAATATATTAATTAACTGCTAGTAAAACACATCATTTTGTGTAAAGGCAGGGTGATACAAGTCTGCATCAAAGAGGGAATTTACTACGTTATTTTATGTTGTCGTATAGTGTTACATTCGCTTTATGTGCCTTTTGTTTCGTACTAAGTGGGGAAAACAAAAGTTACTTGGTGAATTTTATGTATATGTTGTTCTTTTTACATATTTTGAAAGAGAAAATTGAGTTTGTTGCTTAACAGAAATAAAATGTAGAAACAAAAAAAATACACTTTGTCAAATATAATCGTGCCCCTAGAAGAAGTTGTCATTTTGCGTCTAAACTCTGCATGCAGTTACATCTCAGACAGTTACGCAAATCCTTAGAGTTGTGGTATGATTAGATGAACGGTCTTACCACGTGAGGCTCTAAAAGAGGTTCCACTTTTGGCCTATAAAAAGGCTCTCAGAGGCTCCTTGTATGTAGTGACCTCTTTTTCCGCTTGTGTAGAGCTTGTTGACCACTAGACGCCTCTATGACGCAGTCGAAGAGATTTCACCCAGTTAACCGAGTTTGAGAGAGGCACAGTTTTGGAATGCGAGAAGCTGGATGGTCGTATCGACGAATTGCTGCCACCTGGGCGGTTCTGACCAGACTGTTAGGAGGTGTTGGGACCAGTGGATGCGTGAGGGCACACACACCAGTTGACCGGGCTCAGGACACCCTCGACAGATCGCTAGTAGAGAGGATCATCTGATCGTCCAATAAGCATCAGCAGCTCCAACTGTTTGATTGTCAGCCATCCAGAGACAGGTGGCGCCATCGTTACAGGTCTCTGTGTCTGTCGGAACCATGTATCACAGCCCCCGTTATCTGTACTGCCTTTGACACTCACCCAACAACAACTCAGTTTGCAATGGTGTCGTGAATGATGAAATTGGACTGCTATGGGAGTGAAACCAAGTTGTCTTCAGCTTTGAATCCAGGTTTAGTTTAGACACTGTAGAAATGCTGTGTTCGTGTATGGAGACCTAGGGGTGAGCGCCTCTATCCTGCCTTTGCTGTGGAGCGGCACACTGCCCTCTGCTGGTGTGATGGTCTGGGGGGCCATCACATACAACACTTGGTCACCCCTAGTAGTGGTACAAGGGACAATGACAGCTCAGCGATATGTTCAGGACATTCTGCAGCCACATGTGTTCCTCTTATGGCGGCTTCCAAGAGGCATTTTCCAGCTGGATAATGCTCGGAAGCACACAACAGGTTCACAGGAACGCCTCTACACTTCCATGGCTGCCCGGTTGCCAGATTTTTCACCAATGCAACATGTATGGGACCATCTGGGAAACCAACTTTGGTAGCCTTCGAGAGACTCCGTTTCAGCAAATGTGGACCGATATCCCACAGGATACCGTATGGAACCTGTATGCCTCCATGCCCCACATATCACATCTTGTATCCAAGCTAGAGGCTGTACAACGGGGTACTAAAGCCTCCATGCCCGCCTGTATTACATCTTGTATCCAAGCTAGAGGCGGTACAACAGGGTACTAGAGCCTCCATGCCCACCTGTATGACATCTTGTATCCAGGCTAGAGGCGGTACAGCAGGGTACTAGATCCTCCATGCCTGCCTGTATTGCATCTTGTATCCAAGCTAGAGGCGGTAGAACAGGGTACTAAAGCCTCCATGCCTGCCCATATCACATCTTGTACTGCCTCTAGTTTGGATACAACACGGTACTAGAGCCTCCATGCCCGCCCGTATCACATCTTGTATCTAAGTTAGTGGGACAACAGGGTACCAGACCCTCTCTTCAAGGGGTCTGTTTTCCTGCAATAAATGATCCTTTTGCTCTGATATTGTAGTCACTTATTTATATGAACGTTACAATCACACACAGAAAGTTTAATTCGATTCCGACAACTCCTTCTAGGGGCCTGATTTTTTTTTTTTGGACAATGAGTGTATTATACTGTAATACCCCCAACAGATAATTGGCTTTCAATCAATAATTGACCATGCAATATTTTATATACGTTGTATAATTTATTGGAACGTTCTATTAAAATCAATAAACGCTGGCCTCCAGAGGACTCCTCCATCAATCAGTGATGTGTATTTTATTTATGGACAAAGTAGCACATCGCCCCTGGTGTCTTATCAACTGCCTATAGCAATTTGTAAATTCTGCATTTCATAGCAGAACTATCTGCTGTCCTTCCTCCTATTAATCTGGCCTCATCATAAAATGCACATGACTTCATAAAAGCTCCTGTGGGGTCTTTTCTGACTGCAGGTGGGCTGTATCATCCGTCATGACACGACAGAATCAGATTCCCACCGAGGATGGATCTCGGGTTACTTTAGCCCTGATTCCACTATGGGACATGTGTAATCACACCAATGGCCTGGTAAGTGATACCCGAGTGACCATGCTCTAGAAAATTGGTGCACTGGCATCACAGGTTATCCCTATACTGTCTGTCTGATTCTTTCATTTCTTCACTAATATGCTACAAGTAAATATAAGTTTTTCTAGGAAAGATGGATGACAACCAGTAAGAGCTGGGAGTTGTACTGATGATAAGTTGTCACCCAGCTTTCCTATATCTCTGCATAAGTAGCCGGGTATGCACCTTTATAGGCTAAACAGCTGGGTGACAACCAATAAGGCCCCCATTACAACTCCCACTAAAGGAGTATTCCCATTTTATAAAGTGATGGTTTACTAGGATATCCCATCACTTTACGATCTGTGGGGCCATAGTGTTGATTTAGCGCTGCATCCCCGTTTTCTAACTCAGCACAGCAGAGCGCCGGCCCTCCGCAGTACTGGCACTGCAGCATATTGATGTTCAAATGAATGGGGCCAGTTCCCCTGCAAAGTGGGTGCCTGGGGTGCGACAATACAAAAAAAACCACAGAAGCTCCTTCATTCTTAGGATCAGTGGAGGTCCCGAAGGTCAGACCCCCCCCCCCCCCTCCATGATCGTAAAATATTGGCATATCCTAGTGCTATACCATCACTTTATAAGATAGGAATAACCCCTATTAGGCTTTTAAGATCACTTTATTTTGCTTTTTGTTGCTTATAGTGGCACGCTGCATATACTGCACTCCCAATTGCATCTTTAAAGAAGATATATATATATTTTTGATTATATATTATACTCTTGTTGATATTTCAGCTTGCCACAAGAATAGTGTAGTCTTCAATACTATTCTTGCAGTCAAAAACCTCATGCAAATCATTGAGATTCGTCAGTATTTGTAGTCCAGCACAGATGACCCGCTGCAGTTCTGCCACCTTTGACGGCCAAAAAAATAGCAAATTTTATTCTTGCAGCCAAAGTAATGGAAGCCCTGGTGGATTCCAAGTGAGCGCATTGCATCATGGGCTGTGGTCATACATGTCTGTATACCCAAAAGAAATCTACAAATGTATACTGTTATGTTCCATAAAGCACCGCTATACCCCAGCTGTAATGTGGACGGAGCCTTAGAGCTCAGGGTCCCTTCTGCCCCTCATGTAGAAGCTCTGCACAACCCCGAGCCTCATTTATCAAAACTGCCTAAAACTGGCTGTTGCAACCAATCAGCACTCAGCTTGCATCTCTTGAACTGCTGCGGAAAAATGGAAGCTGCCCTGTGATTGGATGCTATGGACAAAGACAGTGATAAATGGGGTTCTATGACTTTAGCTGGTAAATATTCCCATATCTCCATGCCACAGCTATAACTGTAGCAAGCTATAACTTTAGCCACACTTGGGGCCCTTGGCGGATCGATGATTTTTTTTTTTTTTTTTTCCAAGACCAGTCTCCAAAAAGCAGGTGTGGAATGAGAATCCAGTTTTGCTTCTCTAAATACAAAGTGTTTGTGATCCCCAGTAGGTTTCATAAAATATTCAGCGCTAAACCTGTCACGTCAGGTGGAACAGAGTCGCACGTTGAATAATTTTCATTAAAGTTTTATGCCGTCTAAAGAGACAATCTTGCTGCAGGTAAAATAGTATCTAATGAGTCCAAATCTTTATTCATTACTTCTCCCCTTGCTTAGATAACTACTGGTTATAATTTAGAGGATGACCGATGCGAGTGCGTGGCGTTGCAGGACTTTAAGGAAGGCGAGCAGGTAAGAGCTGAGCACTTATGCACAAGGGGCCGTATGGCAAGTTTGTAGCTGAAGGGAAGTGTAAGATGTCTGCTGAGAGCCGGAATCCTTGGAACGGCCTCCATTATGTGAAGAGATGAAGTGATTGTTCATACGTCTCTTTAGCACTCGCTCCGTACTACACGTCTCTCATACATGATACTACACGTCTCTCGTGCGTGATGCTACCCGTCCCTCGTGCGTGATGCTACCCGTCCCTCGTGCGTGATGCTACCCGTCCCTCGTGCGTGATGCTACCCGTCCCTCGTACGTGATGCTACCCGTCCCTCGTACGTGATGCTACCCGTCCCTCGTACGTGATGCTACCCGTCCCTCGTACGTGATGCTACCCGTCCCTCGTACGTGATGCTACCCGTCCCTCGTACGTGATGCTACCCGTCCCTCGTACGTGATGCTACCCGTCTCTCGTACGTGATGCTACCCGTCTCTCGTACGTGATGCTACCCGTCTCTCGTACGTGATGCTACCCGTCTCTCGTACGTGATGCTACCCGTCCCTCGTACGTGATGCTACCCGTCCCTCGTACGTGATGCTACCCGTCCCTCGTACATTAAGGCCAGTTTTAGAACAATCTGATTAATGATTAGCCTTGGTTACTACACCTATAGATAACCTTTCCTACAGGTCTGTGAGGGAAGCAGTCAGGGCAGAGGAGGGACAAAGACGCTTAGCAGGGCTCTAATAGGTTTTCCTGTCCTCGCTGCATATTAATTTTTGCTAATTTAAAAGAAAAAAATATACATAGCTCGTTGTGTCTTATCTTATTTGGCATGTCCCTCCATCATCTCTCAGGATAGAGAAGACATTTAATCTCCTCTTTACTCTGTGCCGATTGTCATGCCCTGCTGGGTAATACACTTTATACAGGGTGGGCCATGGAAAAATATGCCTGGCACCACACTCTAATGAAAGATGTCTGAAAAAAAATCGTTGTTGCCCATAGCAACCAGTTACAGCTCAGGTTTTATTTCTTATACTGCTGAGGTAAAATGAAAGCTGCTCTGTGATTGGCTACTCTTTCTTATACTGCTGAGGTAAAGTGAAAGCTACGCTGTGATTGGTTGCTATTCCTTATACTGCTGAGGTAAAGTGAAAGCTACGCTGTGATTGGTTGCTATTTCTTATATTTCTGAGGCAAAGTGAAAGCTGCACTGTGATTGGTTGCTATTATACTGCTGAGGTAAAATGAAAGCTGCACTGTGATTGGTTGCTATTTCTTATATTGCCGAGGTAAAGTGAAACCTGCGCTGTGATTGGTTGTTATGGGCAACACAGACAGATTTTCTTTTAGATCGCTTTTATAAGAGTGTGGTGCCCGGCTCATTTTCTGTGGGCCAGCCTGTATATAATTTCTCCGAAATATAGAGGGGTACAACAGCTAATCGGAACACATTTTGCCTTACATACGTAGTTGTCATGTGTTAGACCTGTGTAGCCATTGCGAAGTAGAAAATCTAGTCTCCCTAACTAGTAGCTGAACATATATGTCTGGAGTTGAGGTTGTACACGCTATAAAGTGGGTATATTGTGGCCTAAGCTACTAGATACTAAAGTGGTGCTCCAATAGATAGAGCTGACAGAATGTACATCCTGGGCGCTGAAGATCCCACTTTGCCATAGTGGTTAGCTGGAACACATGGCTGTATCCTTGACACCTTACCAAAGGGGTGGAACTTGCAGGGCCAGTCAGTTAGCTGAAAGGGAATGCTTCTTGGCTTTCCAGAATGTAATAAGCTGTGCCACATGAATATTTGAAGCACCTGTTATGCTAAGCATGCTGGGATCTTACTTTTGATCCAAGATCTCTAACCTCTTAAGGATCATTCCAGTGAAAGTAATATAATCATGCAATTAGTACATGCCAGACAAACTCGTTGGATCTTGAGTACAATCCGCCACTGATTTCTGAGCTGCAGTGTCCTCTGGAGCGCCTTGGATCCCTTTGGCACACCTCAGAGGTTTATATTACATAACATTTTAAAGACTCCATCACCTATTTTTATCCCTAGAGGCTAATTTTATGGGCTGAAAGTAGGTGATCTGTGGAGTCCGGGGACGTAAGCGTCATACTTACCTTCTCCGTCATTGCCCCAGTATGAGCGCTAAAAAAGCCACCACTGTAGTACATTGGGCATCGCTGCTAAGTAGTCCCCCCCATTATAAAATTAGAATGGGCGGACTGCTTGGCGTGCTACTCAACGCATCGAGCAGCAGTTTTCAGCGCTGACAACAGGGGAGGTAAGTATAACCCTTACATCCCCGGACACAGCAGGTCACCTACTTTCAGCCCATAAGATTAGTTGGTAGGGCTTAAAGTAGGTAACAGATTCCCTTTAAGTTAAGATCTATTGATTGTTTAGATCAGTGTTTTTCAAACTGCAGTCCTCACGGCCCTCCAACAGGTCATGTTTTCAGGATTTCCTCAGTACTGCACAGGTGAGGTAATTATTGTCGGTGCCTCAGACATTGCCACATATATCTTCTCTCTTTATGATACCCTCAAATCATGACCTGTTGGAGGGTTGTGAGGATTGGAGTTTGGGAAACATAGGTTTAGGCCGTATTTACACGGGTGAGTGTGATATCAGTCCAAAAAACTCCGACAAGTATCACACTTGGAAAAACTGCAATTTGTCTGCGATTGTGATCTGTTTTGTGAGAAAAGCATACATGCAATTTTCCTGCATGTTTTTTTTACACACATAAAAATCACATGTTTTAATAGTAAAAATAGAATAATCCTATCACATTTGCATAAAACTTGCATTCACACACGAGTTGTTCCTTAGGAACTAATGGGTGATTTCTAAGCAGAATCCCCCCAAAATAAGACATGCTGTGATTTTGTTTTTTTGTTTGTTTTTTCTATCTTGGACCATGAGTCTAGAAAAAGAAATTGCTGATGTAAATAAACACATTGATATTAATGTGTTATTTTCATGTGCGAGTTCCATCCACGTTACTATCGGACAGAACTCGTGCGTTAAACTCGCCCATGTAAATACAACTTCAGATTGTTGTCAGCATTGTAGTAGTGGCAGGGACATGGCTGCTTAATATGACAGTTAGCTGTGGGGAGCCATCTGATCCGTTATGACATATCCCAATATCACTTTTTGGTGGATTTCCCCTTTAAATGGTTACTTAATTTCACAGATTACTATGTGTGTGTTTTCTTAGTAATGTGAGGCGACCGATCTAGGTAGGTGCCATGAACATGCCGGCTGATTACTGGGCAGTGCAGGCTCCCCTGTCCATATGTCTGGGCTGACGGTATTTCGCAGGCTGACATGAACAGCCATCTATGGAGCGAACCGTCCAGCTGCTAACACATACAGCGCACCATAACTTTTATTGGGTGGGAGATAGATAATTTGTTATTTTGTTATCACAGTTGGATAAACAGACCAAAGGGCAGACCTCCATTCCACATTTCAGTGCTAGGCTTTACCCTTTTTGGTACAGTCTTGTTAAATTCTGACTCATGTCTCTGTCCAAACCCAGATTTACATTTTTTATGGCACTCGGTCAAACGCAGAGTTTGTCATCCACAACGGATTCTTCTTTGAGAATAATGCTCACGACCGGGTGAAGATAAAGCTGGGCGTCAGCAAAAGTGACAGGCTTTATGCCATGAAGGCCGAAGTCCTGGCACGAGCTGGCATACCTACGTAAGTACAATGTGCAACTGTTGATGAAGCAGGGCTGAGTTTGGCCCATACAGCAGAGGTGGGTTTGTCATTTATTATATCCCATATGGTGTGTGACCGCTACAGCTGCAGCAGAATGTTTTCCTTTTGCATCTATACTTGTTTTTTTTGGGGATTACAGCATTCAAAGACTCGACATTTTTATTTTTCTGTCAACAGAGCTGCTTGAGGGCTTTTTTAAATTTTTTTTTTTTTTTTTGTAGGGCAAGATGTAGTTTTTAATAGTATCATTTTATGGTTCATATGACTATTTCATCACTTTTTATTCAGTTCTTTTGTAGAGTAGGATATGCAAAATTGGCAATTTTGGCCACAGTCTTTATATGCTGTTCACCATGCAGAGTAAATAACAATGCTAACTCTTTTATTAGGGTTGTTGTGAATGCAGAGGTACCAATTTTTATATTGGAGGGGTTTGAGTTTATTTTTATATTTTTCTCCATTTTTATTACACCTTCCATTTTTGTCCCATTCTGAGACCTGAGCTTACTATTACTATTCTAGATGCCTATTAGATCCTTCCTCCGGCAGGGCTTAATAGGACACCGTAGATGGCCACTGTTAGGCCTCCAGGTTCAGTAGCAACCCTATGAATCCATCGGAAAGGGGTGATGGGTGACACAGGGAGCCCTCTCTGTCTGTCAGCCTGCTGGATACTGTGGTTGCATTAACTGCGGCATCTAAAACTAGTTCTCCTCTCAGCTGTTGGTGCAGGAGCTCAGCTGTTATCAGGGACACCCATGAAGGCTTCTGATGCGGCGCTAAAAAAAGGCGCATGCATCGGAGCAAAGCCCTCTGGTGACTGCCACTCAAAAAGTGTTGGTGGTTACTAACGGGTTACATGACAACCTCTCTTCAGATGCATGGTCTCTTACTAGTGGATTGATTGTAGATCCACACACACGTCTTTTATCAGCCGGTTAGTGTTCAATGAACTGAAATGTTATCGCAATCTACACATTAATGAAGTCAAAAAGAAATAAATGTAGCTCTGCAAGCATAAACCTGCATTGTGGTGACGAGAACTACAGGCTTTTCTGTGTCACTTATGTTCACATGATGGTTTTGATTCCAAGGCAAGTGATATTACTTTTCCAAGGATGCTTACAAAAGTTCCTCTAGTTCATCACTCAGTTTTCTGAAGAACCTAATAAATGCTGTGACCACAAGCATGATCTAAAAGTGCCAGAAACGAAATCTGATGTTCTTGCGAGAAGTGGCAATGAACAAAACTACTCACAATGCAGTGTCTGCAATCCACATGCAGAGAGGGCTTGTGTCCCAGGAAGATGCGACCCATTCTATTATTGGGTTCTAGTGATCCATGAGAACTCCACACCGGACAAAAATCAGAAAGGTCATGTTGTGATCAGAATCGCTCAGTTGTGCAGCCTCAGGCTTTGGGCCTTCAGTTTCAATTGATGGTATATTCACATACTAGCAAAATAATGGGGAATGGATTCCACGTTTTAATGTACATTAAAGTGCCCCTTTGTATATTCTAGTGTGACTCCTTCAAATGTTCATAAGCTATGAGTACAATGACTTCTTGTTAATAATCAACTTTGTATCCATATGTGTGTGAGGTTTTAACCTATAGTGAGCTGCTATTTTCCTCACCAGAGCTAACAATCATAAATCCTGTAGGTCATTATGGTTTTATTTGCTTTGCATTGAGAACCACTCTTGTTTGGAGAATTCCCACTCTTCAGGACTGAAGAATACAATTAAGAGGTGGCTACACCCTTGGGATTTCTATCAAGTGCAGGAAGTGTGTCAGTGCGGTATTGGTGGTACCAGATGTAATTAGTATAGAGCGGATACTAGGACTTCTACAGGCAGTGTAATAAGCTTATTGCATGGAATATTCCATTTATCTAATTGATTCAAGAGCCCCTCCGGTGAAATTGTATTCATTCATTATGTAAATACCCCCGCCCCTTCCCAGTATAGATAGGTCGGCTAGTATTAACTTGTTTAGTTATTCCTTTTTAGCTGAGAATCCTAGAGTGCTTCTCCTCAGGTGGTCTTGTGATCTCATTCTGACTATCTGAGATTTACTTGGCTTTATGGTCTTTCAAACTAGTCAGTTTTTCAATCCACATAATTTCTGTGTGATGATATTACATGAGTGTACTACAGGAGCTCTTTAGAGGAGGATGCAAACTCCTATCACAGTTACTGGTGATGATTAGAGGCTCGGTTATTGTCACACAGTTAAAATGAAGGAGATCACAACTCTTCCTCCTGACTATATATTTATGTTCTGTAGCTTATTTAGGTGAATATAGAATACAAATTCTAATGGCACTGACCTCACTGCAGGCAGAGATGGTAAAGTCTCTAGCTGGTCATATGATGCGCCATGGCATTGATTGCACAGTGTAGTAAGAGAGAGCAGGGAGAAATATCAGCATCAAGATGGTGCCTGATAAGCAGGGAAGTGACTGCAATATACATAGGATACCTCAAGAGGGTGACACAATCAAGTCAGGAGTGAAGAGATGGAAAAATGTGGTTTCACCAAAGTGGCCCTTAAGTTATGATGGAATTTTTTAAAGTTTCAAGTCCCTGAGCCTCCTTCGAATTAAATGACCACATATGTGTTCTAGTAGCTATGTAAGGTTCAGGCTTTAATACCCTATTATGTCTCTCTGCGTAGGTCCAGTGTATTTGCATTGCATATTACTGAGCCACCAATATCTGCTCAGCTTCTGGCTTTTTTGCGAGTCTTCTGCATGAGTGAAGGTAAGACATTATGTATAAACATGCCTGCTACAGAGATAAATGTGGTATACTGTTACTTGTAATCCGCATAGAAGCCATCTCCCACTCAGGGAACCAAGCACAATCCTTCCACTACCCTCTATCAAGGACCTTACAATTAGTCATTTTTTTCTGCCTTAAAGGGGTTGTCCCGCGCCGAAACGGGTTTTTTTTTTTTTTTCAACAGCCCCCCCGTTCGGCGCGAGACAAACCCGATGCAGGGACCTAAAAAAAAATCTGCACAGCGCTTACCTGAATCCCCGCGCTCCGGTGACTTCTTACTTACCTGCTGAAGATGGCCGCCGGGATCTTCTCCCTCGGTGGACCGCAGGGCTTCTGTGCGGTCCATTGCCGATTCCAGCCTCCTGATTGGCTGGAATCGGCACGTGATGGGGCGGAGCTACACGGAGCCGCTCTCCGGCACAAGCGGCCCCATTGAGAAAAGAAGAAGACCGGACTGCGCAAGCGCGTCTAATCCGGCGATTAGACGCTGAAAATTAGACGGCACCATGGAGACGAGGACGCTAGCAACGGAACAGGTAAGTGAATAATTTCTGATAACTTCTGTATGGCTCATAATTAATGCACAATGTACATTACAAAGTGCATTAATATGGCCAAACAGAAGTGTATAGACCCACTTGCTTTCGCGGGACAACCCCTTTAAGGTCTATTTAGACGGGACGAATGTCGGGCAAATGATGTCTGACACTCGTTCTTCATACACTTGCTCCCGTGCTGTTGCTCACAGAGCGGCCATAAATGCTGCATAAATGATAGACGAGGAGCTGATCGCTCAGTGTTAATAGCAGCCGCTCAATACTGAATGGCCGCTATGTGAAGTGAATGGAGAGGGGCGGGGGAGCGAGAGGAGAGAAATCTCCTCCTGCTGCCCCGCTGTGAGCCAGCAATACTAGCTCCTGTGCAGCAGCATGGGAGCGAGTATGTGCGAGGACGAGTGTTGGGCATTGTTTGCCCAACATTCGTACAGTCAAAATGGGCCTTTAGACACTCGAGGATATTGACACTGGATTATAGACCACCCAGTGCACTGACGTGAACACCATTACTGCTCTAGACCACCAGGAAAATCAACATTAGCTCACTTACTACAGAAAAGCTGACATTCACACTTTCCGTGTCCTAGACCACCAGGGATACTGACACACACCTTTACCGCTATAGACCACCAGGAATGCATACATTAACCCCTATACTGCCCTAGACCAACAGGGAAACCGATATTATCTCTTTACTGCCATAAACCACAAGGGATAACCTTAACTGTGCTACACCTGGATGCTCTGCAAGTGGGAAAAAAATGTCATGTAATTGCTGCTCAGACAGAGGGGAAGTTGGCTCTTCAGGCGTCCCCTTACTTTGCCCACTATATGTAGATTTAAATTGTGCAATATTGTGAAATGTCCTCTATAACAGAGTTTTCTTCCCAGCAAAGTTAGCAGTTTGTTGAGGATCTCTGGAGCCTGAGCCATGCTAATCTATGTTGATATATCAGTGTGTGTCTCCCTGTTGAAATCAACCTACATCTTTCTATTGTATAATTGACAAAAGCCATGCTAGGGTTTGTAGTACAAGACTAACATGAGGGCGTTCTACTTATAATCCCTTATGGGTTT
The DNA here is from genome assembly GCF_035609145.1 of Eleutherodactylus coqui. Taxonomy (NCBI): domain Eukaryota; kingdom Metazoa; phylum Chordata; class Amphibia; order Anura; family Eleutherodactylidae; genus Eleutherodactylus; species Eleutherodactylus coqui. Next base: position 157,716,573 of record NC_089842.1, on the reverse strand, counting down.
TTTAGCAGTGTATCGTGCAGGTGATCTCATCACTGACCTTTCATTTTACATCTTCTTTACAGACGAACTGAAAGAACACTTAATCGGAGACCATGCGATCGATAAGATCTTCACCTTGGGGAATAGCGAGTTTCCAGTGAGCTGGGACAATGAGATTAAGCTGTGGACCTTCCTAGAGGCAAGAGCTTCCCTCCTGCTCAAGACTTACAGAACCACAGTAGAGGTACGGTCAGCACACAGAGTGTCATGTCGGCCACATTCATGGCAGCAGGCCCAGAAGTGTTTTATAGCATATAACGGCTCCTGCTGCCAAGATAGAACACAGACATAAGGATGAAACTTTTATGAAAGACTTTTTTATAAGTGCCTGAAAGTTTTTGTGTGATAAAATTGCCTTTTTCCTATATCTAGTAAGAAGGTAATTTTTTAATCCACTGGCTCTGCCCAGTAATCCGTAAACTTGCAAGACCCTAAGTAGAAGATAAAGAAAGTAAGTCAAATCCACAATTTAAAAACATAGTTATAGCAGTGTGTTCCAGCTGAGAATCACTTAAAGGGGTTGTCCATTTAATTCTTTTTTTTTTTTTTTTTTTTTTTTAATAGTTTTGTGCCCCAAAACTAGTATTAAAGCAGTATACTCACTATGGCGCCGGAGCACCGTTCCAGCACTGTGGCATCTTGACAGGTTATGTCACTGAGTTTTCTGGTCTGGTAATGTCCTGTAAACCTGTCACATGGGCTTCCAATGTGGAAGCCCAGACAGGTTCACAGCATTTTACTGATTTGCTCAACAAGACATGTCTGATCGATCCCCTTGTGCCCGAGTTGGTTCGGGTGCAGCTTGCCTCACACACCACATGGACACCCCTTTGTGTGCTGTCCTATCCATTTGCATGTCTTATTGCTCGCCCGTGATAGGGGCAAGAATAGGACATGCGATACATTTTTTTCAAACAGACAGTGTCTACATGAAAAAACTCGTTAGTCTGTGCTGCCTCGCTAAATAAAATGGTTCCGTACGCTGTCTGTGCATCAAACATTTTTTGCACGTCCGACACATGGATATAAAATACGCTAGTGCGCATGGGTAGGAGTGATGGATGAGCGAGAGAATGGAGAGGCTAAGAGTTGCGGAAGACCCGACGGGATATGACAAGTTTTATCGAAGCTGGGCAATTTGGATAGACATAAGAAATACACCCATGTTCTCAAGATGGCTAGCCACAGGTAATTGCGAGTGAGTGTGTGGTACACAGACAACAATTGGTAAAAGTAAGGATGGTTTTTGGATGGTCCCCCCCCCCCCCCTCGCACCCTTTCCCCCTCGCACCCTTTCCCCCTCGCACCCTTTCCCCCTCGCACCCTTTCCCCCTCGCACCCTTTCCCCCTCGCACCCTTTCCCCCTCGCACCCTTTCCCCCTCGCACCCTTTCCCCCTCGCACCCTTTCCCCCTCGCACCCTTTCCCCCTCGCACCCTTTCCCCCTCGCACCCTTTCCCCCTCGCACCCTCTCCCCCTCTCCCCCTCTCCCCCTCGCACCCTCTCCCCCTCGCACCCTCTCCCCCTCGCACCCTCTCCCCCTCGCACCCTCTCCCCCTCGCACCCTCTCCCCCTCGCACCCTCTCCCCCTCGCACCCTCTCCCCCTCGCACCCTCTCCCCCTCGCACCCTCTCCCCCTCGCACCCTCTCCCCCTCGCACCCTCTCCCCCTCTCCCCCTCGCACCCTCTCCCCCTCTCCCCCTCTCCCCCTCTCCCCCTCGCACCCTCTCCCCCTCGCCCCCTCTCCCCCTCTCCCCCTCTCCCCCTCGCCCCCTCTCCCCCTCGCCCCCTCGCCCCCTCGCCCCCTCGCCCCCTCTCCCCCTCGCCCCCTCTCCCCCTCGCCCCCTCTCCCCCTCTCCCCCTCTCCCCCTCTCCCCCTCTCCCCCTCTCCCCCTCTCCCCCTCTCCCCCTCTCCCCCTCGCCCCCTCGCCCCCTCTCCCCCTCGCCCCCTCTCCCCCTCGCCCCCTCTCCCCCTCGCCCCCTCTCCCCCTCGCCCCCTCTCCCCCTCGCCCCCTCTCCCCCTCGCCCCCTCTCCCCCTCGCCCCCTCTCCCCCTCGCCCCCTCTCCCCCTCGCCCCCTCTCCCCCTCGCCCCCTCTCCCCCTCGCACCCTCTCCCCCTCGCACCCTCTCCCCCTCGCACCCTCTCCCCCTCGCACCCTCTCCCCCTCGCACCCTCTCCCCCTCGCACCCTCTCCCCCTCGCACCCTCTCCCCCTCGCACCCTCTCCCCCTCGCCCCCTCTCCCCCTCGCCCCCTCTCCCCCTCTCCCCCTCGCACCCTCGCCCCCTCGCCCCCTCGCCCCCTCTCCCCCTCGCCCCCTCGCCCCCTCGCCCCCTCGCCCCCTCTCCCCCTCGCCCCCTCTCCCCCTCTCCCCCTCGCCCCCTCTCCCCCTCGCCCCCTCGCCCCCTCTCCCCCTCGCCCCCTCGCCCCCTCGCCCCCTCGCCCCCTCTCCCCCTCTCCCCCTCTCCCCCTCTGCACCCTCGCACCCTCTGCCCCCTCTGCCCCCTCGCCCCCTCTGCCCCCTCTGCCCCCTCGCCCCCTCGCCCCCTCGCCCCCTCTGCCCCCTCGCCCCCTCTGCCCCCTCGCCCCCTCTGCCCCCTCTGCCCCCTCGCCCCCTCTGCCCCCTCGCCCCCTCTGCCCCCTCGCCCCCTCTGCCCCCTCGCCCCCTCTGCCCCCTCGCCCCCTCTGCCCCCTCGCCCCCTCTGCCCCCTCGCCCCCTCTGCCCCCTCGCCCCCTCTGCCCCCTCGCCCCCTCTGCCCCCTCGCCCCCCTCTGCACCCTCGCCCCCTCTGCACCCTCGCCCCCTCTGCACCCTCGCCCCCTCTCCCCCCTCACCCCCTCTCGCCCCTCTCCCCCCTCGCCCCCTCTCCCCCCTCGCCCCCTCTCCCCCCTCGCCCCCTCTCCCCCCTCGCCCCCTCTCCCCCCTCGCCCCCTCTCCCCCCTCGCCCCCTCTCCCCCCTCGCCCCCTCTCCCCCCTCGCCCCCTCGCCCCCTCGCCACCCTCGCCCCCTCTGCACCCTCGCCCCCTCTCCCCCCTCGCCCCCTCTCCCCCCTCGCCCCCTCTCCCCCCTCGCCCCCTCTCCCCCCTCTGCACCCTCGCCCCCTCTGCACCCTCGCCCCCTCGCACCCTCTCCCCCCTCGCACCCTTGTCTTTCTCCCCATGTCGGTTTGTACCCTACCTCCCCTTGTTAACGTTAACTATAAGAAACCACGCGCATAGGAAGAATATTTAGTTCAAAGAGTTTTATTGGTTGATTTTGTACAAGAAAATTGAAAATGCTGCTGGTTGTTTTTCACAGGCTTGTGTTGTACAGTATCATCAAATTCTCGCATATGTGTTATAATTTTACAAGTCTTGTTAACGAAAAAGCAATAAAAACACTTTGAAAGAAAATACGCTAGTGCGTTGGATCTTTATTCTGAGATTTCTCACAACTGATGACCTAAGTGTTTCTGAATTCTCCCATTTCTTCCCAATCGCAGGATGATAAGCACCTCCTGGACACTGGTGACCTCTCGCTACATGCAGCCATGGCCGTCAAGCTGCGTCTAGTAGAGAAAGAAATTTTGGAGAAAGCCGTAAAAAGCGCCTCTGATAACCGCAAGCAGTACACCAAGCGCCTGGAGGATGGAGACCCACTGCCCAAATATGAGGAGAGCAACATCGCCTTCCTGGAGAACACTGCCTCTGACAGCAAACTCCCCCTGGTCCTAAGAAACCTCGATGATGACGAGGCCGAAGCCAGCGAGCTGAAAAGACAGGAAACCCTCACAATCACAGAGATAACTGAAAATGGCTACCTGAATGGAAAGGACTCTCTGTACAATGGGACCAAGTCTGGGAGTGAAAGCGCCATGGCAGAGGAGGACGTGAGCTGCGATGCCAAATAAGGTTCCTGCACAGGGCAGCCAGGAGGCAAAAGTGCAATTGTGAACTGGTTTAGACTTTTAAAGGAGAAGAGCAGTGGTTTCGGAGACGGTGCGCCTGCATCGCTGTTTTCTCCTTGTTTCTGCAGGAGAAGATGTTGCTGCTTACGATTTTTTTTTGGTTTCTTAATGTTGACTTTAAATGCGTAGAGCAGGAATGGGCAACAATCACCATGGCAGCCAAGATAAGCAGCAAGACGGCAGAATTGACTACTGGTGCCGAGGGCAGGTTGTTGCCTCATTTTGACGGTTTGTCTTCAGAGCAAATATTGATGCTCCTTGAAGAACAGCGTTATAAATAATATATAGATATATCATAGTTTTCTTGAAAAAATTCCAATTTTGCCGGTGTTGGCACTTATTGACCCTTCTTAAAGAGAATTTACCCCGAAAAGCCAAAAAAAAAGAAATTCACAATAAATAGAAGTCCTACCCATTGCCCTTTTCGTGGTGACCCAGAATGGTTGCTGATACAGCTTCTATGGAGTTGTTACCCAGCATTTCCAGAGCCCCACATGGTAATACCATTCTAAAACAATCTTATAATCCTACCACTTCATAACAAAGTGGGTTTGCCACCCAGGATTCCAGAAAAGCTGGGTGAGAAGTGTAATGGCAGCCATATTGGTTGACACCCAGCTTTCCTAGAAACGGATATAATTACGGTATATCATTAGGAATACAGGGACTTATATTTATTAGGGATTTTCTAATTTTAGATTTTTTTTTTAAAGAGGTTGTATGAGACTGGAGAAAAATGGCTGCTTTTTTTTTTTTCCAGAACCTGCGCCACTTCCGTTTTATGCGCTACTTTTGGTACTTCAAATCAGCCTCGTTTACGTAAATGAGACTGCAATTCTAGAGGCAGGCCATAGACAAGGGGGCAGTGCTTCTGGAAGAAGAAAGCCTATTTTATTGATGTCCTTGAACCTCTTTACATAATCTGCACACCGTTTGTACGATTTTGTACTCCGACTTTGATAACGAGGTTTGTTTTAAGACAAATACTGCTTCCTCAGTTGAAGACGAGATAGAGGCCCTTTAGTTGAAGTTAATATATACTTGTAAATAGAAATCTATATTTTAAAACCATCAATCACATGACTAGTACAGCACGCTCAGTCACTGGTAGTTCGGAGGTTTACGGGTCCACACAAAAGCTTTAACCAGTTCAGTGTTGGAGGGGCTGAGAGTAAACACCTCCGAAACTACAGGCAGTAAGCTGCTTCTACATGGTGGCTTCTTGGCTCCTCTGGTTTTCACCATTGCAAGAACTTTTGACAACTGTCTTTTTTTTTTTTTTCTTTCTCTTCCTCTGAAGTCATCAATAAAGCAAACGTGAATGATTTCTGTAGTTGTGGATTATTTATGTCCTCAATTTAAAGAGAACCTGTCCACTTGAACGTGGCGTCCAAACTGCGGCCATCATGTTCTGTAGAGCAGGAGGAGTTGAGCAAATTATTTTTTCGTTTTGTGGGAATAGATTTAGTAAAGCTTGTGTTTTATTCCATTTCATCTTTGCTTAGGGTGCTTTTACACGGAGCGGTTTGTCGGCAACCGATGCCCAACGGGTGATCCCAGCGATGATCGCTGTGCTTTTACATGGGAACAAGCATCGCTAACTGAATGGGGGCAGAACAGGTTGGGGATCATTCCCGCCCGCCTCCGTTCACAGTAAGCAGGCAGTCGTTCATAAGCGAATGACTGCCTGTTTACACAGAATGATACGTCGTCCAGTTTTCTGCATACAGAAACTGAATGACGAACCAGAAGTGAACGACTTCTCGATCATCATTAAGTCGGTGCAGCATTTACACTAAGCGATAATCGTTCAGATTCTTGCTGGATCACGGGAATTGAAACGGGAATCGTTCCGTGCAAAAGCACCATTACTCTGGATTTACAGGTCGGTGGGTGGTATTAGCAGTGATTGATCGACTGCTGTTTCTGTGTAACAGTCATACACAGATAGTTATCAGTCGGTGATGGGATCGACCAATGGACGTCTAAGCCCAGAATAAGCAGCGATATGTAAAATGCAAGTTATACTGAAACATTTCCTGCAAAACTATTTATCAATCTGCCCAGCTCCTGCAGCATGATGCCTGTAGACCTTGCCCTCTACTGATGACATGACTCTGCTGACCCTGCCCTCTACTGATGACATGACTCTGCTGACCCTGCCCTCTACTGATGTGCTATCCTTGCCCTATAATGAAACCTGAGATGACTCTGGTGACTATGTCCCAGTATATACAGCAAAACTGTAAAGTGATTTGCAAAAAAAGTGATGTTTTGGTCAATTATTTATGCTGCAGTATGAAAACTAGATTATTGGTATTTTCGTTTTATACACATATTCACACGTTTCACAGGGTTATGTCTGTTCTTTTTGCTTTGTTTTTATAGTAGAAGTTTATGGAGTCATTGGGCAGGTTAAACCCCTGTATGCAAACACTTTGAGTTGTCACCCACCTTAAATCAAAGTCCGCAGCTTGGGATCTGGGTCTGTAGACTCATGATTTGTAGTAATGTGCCTCTGTAATCTCAGCTGCTGAATTATAAGGTGGATCCTTAGTTTTCTTTGCTGGCACAGAATGAAGGTCTCTGTACATTACTGTCATACTTTCAGAACTCTACTTACTTGGTCATTAGTTTTATACCTGCAGTGGCGATGACAGTTCAGTTGGTTAATAAAGGTCACATTGTCCCCATTTCATCCCTTGTACAGAGAATAATGTGGTACAAGGTGCTGCTGCTACATGCGCTTCACTGTCAGTATAGATGGGGGGGGGGGGGGGGGGAATGGGAGGAGGAGGGTGGAGAAAAATTACATTTCTGGTCCTAAATAAACTGAATTTATTTTATGGAAATACTCTGTTATGTATGAGTGAATGTAAGATAAGGGACCTGTACACGCTCTCATTTTATCAGTGGCAGGAGAAGAGTTTTGTAAAGGTGGAAAACAAATCACAAACGTGACCCAGACACTCATGCAGGAGGAAATTTTTATTTTAAAACTTTTATACCGGTTTTTGTCATAAAATGTATTTTTGCACAAGTGGGATTTTCAGTCTGCAGCGCCGTCCTCCACTTTTTTTTTTTTTTAAAAAAAAGGTGCTGTGGCCACCTAGGACCGACACAAATTATACCAAAAAGGAACATCGAATCTGGGGAACATTTCTTCATAGACGCATGGATCGGTCGAGATGCACCTAATACATTAGGAGCTGTGTGCCTATTAATGTATTAGGCGCATTAATATTTCCACCGACATACAAAGGGGTTGTCTCGCGAAAGCAAGTGGGGTTAAGTACTTCTGTATGGCCATATTAATGCACTTTGTAATGTACATCGTGCATTAAATATGAGCCATACAGAAGTTATTCACTTACCTGCTCCGTTGCTGGCGTCCCCGTCTCCATGGCTCCGTCTAATTTCGGTGTCTTCTTGCTTTTTTAGACGCGCTTGCGCAGATGGGTCTTCTCCCTTCGGCTCGGCAGCAGCGGCGTTTTGGCTCCGCCCCTTGTACGCGTCATCGCGTAGCTCCGCCCCCGTCACATGTGCCAATTCCAGCCAATCAGGAGGCTGGAATCGGCACATGTGACGGGGGCGGAGCTACGCTATGACGCGTACAAGGGGCGGAGCCAAAACGCCGCTGCTGCCGAGCCGAAGGGAGAAGACCCATCTGCGCAAGCGCGTCTAAAAAAAGCAAGAAGACACCGAAATTAGACGGAGCCATGGAGACGGGGACGCCAGCAACGGAGCAGGTAAGTGAATAACTTCTGTATGGCTCATATTTAATGCACGATGTATATTACAAAGTGCATTAATATGGCCATAGAGAAGTACTTAACCCCACTTGCTTTCGCGAGACAACCCCTTTAAGACTGGCATTTAAAATGCTGGCCTTTAACCCTTTCCAATCCAGTTTGTATCCTGGTTTTCCTAGGGGGCTTACTCTTTTTCTGCCGTTATACAACGGCGCTATATGTTGGCTAAAGCCAGTACTGCATGAAGTGACACGTTGGATAGGTTTCGACAGCAGAGAGACTGGCAATATACAGTATAAGAACCCTGACGGACGTCTTTCAACATCAGAGCTGTACAGCGTTAAATCTTAATGTCTGCAGACGTCAGACAGTGGATTGGAAAGGGTTAATACATTTTCTCCACACAGCCACTACTGTAAGGATAGACCACACAGGATAGAAAAAGGATATATCAGTGATTGAGCGGGTACAAAGGCGGACAACTAAAGTAATAAACGGAATAGGTGGACTTCAATACCCAGAGAGGTTATCAAGATTGGGGGATTTAGTTTAGAAAAAAAGCTGAGGGACAACCTAATAACTATGTATAAATATATCAGGGGACAATACAGAGATCTCTCCCATCATCTATGTATACCCAGGAGTGTGACTGTAACAAGGAGGATGTCTAGAGGAAAGAAGGTTTCTCAATCGACATAGGACTGTGTTATTTACTGTAAGAGCACTGAGACTATGGAACTCTCTGCCTGAGGATGGTGTGTTGGTACAAGAGGGGCCTGGTCCTCTTTCTTGAGTGCTACAATATAACATGTTATAGTCCCTGATCACTTCAGAGGGGTCAGTGATCCGATTACTGTAAGAGCAGTGAGACTATGGAACTCTCTTCCTGAGGATGTGGTGATGGCGAACTCAGTAAAAAAAGTTCAAGAGGGGTCTGGACGACTTTCTTGAGTGTAACATTATAGTCAATGTTATAGTTGCCAATTAATTCAAATTGGTTATTGATCCGAGGGTTATTCTGATTGCCAGATTTGGAGTCGGGAAGAAGTTTTTTCCCCTGAAAATTGGCTTCTACCACTTTGGGTTTTTTCTTGCCTTGCCCTGGATCAACATTGGGGGTGTAATAGGCTAAGCTGGATGGACATTTATGTCTTTTTTTCAGCTAAAAATACTATGTTGCTATGATGGAGGGGAAAGATAGCAGCACCGGTTGAATATTGCACCCATCTATCTAAGATGTTACCTCGTTCTGAAGAGACCAGTCTCCTACAAGAATACCCCTATAAATAATTCACCTCTAACCCATCTCCATAACAAAGTCCCATTTGGCCCTTTGTTTTGCCCAGGTTAACACCGGCCCGCAATGCCAGACCCTCTGATTAGCAATATGACCCGTGGCCCCTTTTTGAAGCCTCTCCTGGAATATTTCAATATTAAGATGATCTCTGTCTACACGGGTGATTACAATGAAAGAGATGGAAATATCAAACGCGGGTATAGAGCCGTATAAAAGCTGCTCGCTTTTTCTTGCTACCTTTGTTTTTAATCTGGCTCTCTGAAATCTGGGCTCCCGGCTGTGATAAAGTAAGGGCTTTGATAATAGTAGATTGTTCATTACAAAACATATCTCTCTGTCTAAAGTCACAAATTGACTCCGGCGTTGAAGCTTTATTGAAAATTCGCAGTAATTTCAAGTAATGACCAGTTCTTACAGAAGAACAAACACTCGAGAAAAGGTCATTTTTATAAGCAGCAAAATTGTTCTTCCATTTTTTTTATGTCGCTGTCATCCTTCACTTTAATTAATATCAAAAGTATAGCCGGCTGGCGGTGCCTTCAATTGCCTCCGCGCTGGGAAACTGGACTTCCTGTGACATTTTTAATGAAAAAATGCAAATCGTATTTTGGTAATAGTATAATATGGGTGTTCATTAACTAATGCTAAATTGTAAAGTACACACCTGGGTGAGACGATCTGCCATCCTAGTGAATGTCAAAAGAATAGGCGGTAATGAGTACTTAGATGCTAAATACCTTGGGTCTCGCCACTGTGCATTGGTACAGAATTAACTTTGTCAAAGTCTGCTTAATGCGCCTCGATTAATTGCAAAAGTATTAGACTATGTGGAGTGCTCTGTAAACTCCAGTACATTGCAGTAAAATTCCTTTAGTCCGGCATGAATGGAACACATACTTTAGATTAGCAGATGGTATTATTAAAATATACATTTTTTTCTGGAAGGATAAAGACTAGTGATGAGCGAGCATTGCCCTTAGCGAGTACCTGCCCACTCGAGAGAAATGGTTCGGGTGCCGGCGGCGGGCAGGGAGCTGCGGGGGAGAGCGGGGAGGAACGGAGGGGAGATCTCTCTCTCCCTCTCCCCCCTGCTGACTGCCGCAACTCACCGCTCCACCCGCCGGCACCCGAACCTTTTCTCTCGAGCGGGCAGGTACTCACTAAGGGCAATGCTCGTTCGAGCAATTGCCTTTAGCGAGTATGCTCGCTCATCTCTAATAAAGACCCAACAAGAGGGCAAACTGTTAATACGCAACCTGCTACTATCATCAGAGGAGTCTTGTGATTGGATAACTCTGCCCAGTCTTCTGTCTTGGGTCTCATGAGATTCTGGTTTAGTTTGCAGCTCTAAATAAGAATTTATAAACTATCAGATTTTTCATGTTATTTATTAAGTGGATCTGCAGAAGCACAACTTGAAGCTCCTGGTCCCTAATGCAAAATCAATCTCACTCTCTCACTCTCTCTCTCGCCCTCTCTCTCTCGCCCTCTCTCTCTCGCCCTCTCTCTCTCGCCCTCTCTCTCTCGCCCTCTCTCTCTCGCCCTCTCTCTCTCGCCCTCTCTCTCTCACTCTCTCTCTCGCCCTCTCTCTCTCTCGCCCTCTCTCTCTCTCGCCCACCCTCTCTCTCGCCCTCTCTCTCTCTCTCGCCCTCTCTCTCTCTCTCGCCCTCTCTCTCTCTCTCGCCCTCTCTCTCTCTCTCGCCCTCTCTCTCTCTCTCGCCCTCTCTCTCTCTCGCCCCCTCTCCCTCTCTCTCGCCCTCTCTCCCTCTCTCTCGCCCTCTCTCTCCCTCGTCCTCTCTCTCCCTCGTCCTCTCTCTAGCTCGTCCTCTCTGTAGCTCGTCCTCTCTCTAGCTCGTCCTCTCTCTAGCTCGTCCTCTCTCTAGCTCGTCCTCTCTCTCCCTCGTCCTCTCTCTCTCTCGTCCTCCCTCTCTCTCTCTCAGCTCTGTGAATAAAAACTGTACCAGAACTAAGCTCGGTACATAAATACTGTACCAGAACCAAGCTCCTAAATAAATGTAATAGCAGAACTAAACAGAGGTGCCGCTGATGGGCTGACAGCGGTATCTCTGGACATCAGAGACAAGACAGAGTTGGGAGGAGATTGATTCATGTAGCTTCACAAGATGCTGCCGCTTGGAAGATGATGATCATCTGGTCTATATCCACTTAGCTTGGCCACCAGCTTGTATGGAGGACCTAAGGCCAAGCATGATGTGAGAGGCAAAGCTCTTGGTCCCCAAAGCAAAATCTGTTGCAGAGCCCACTGACTAGCGTGCGTTGTTTATAATATTAGTCTCTTCATATGCGGCTGAGGTATGATATGGGCCCTCTTAGGTACCGCTTACGACAATGTCCCTATTGTAGTTCTTTTTTGTGTGTGTTGGCTGCTATTTAACAGCTATGATCATTGACTGCAGATTACCTATATTGTCTGAAGTAGACTCTTTGTTTCGTCAGTGCTAAAACTGCTGCTGCTGTGTTTCACCCCCATGTTTTACACTGAAGCTCTGCTTGTTTAGATCAACTGCTGTGCATGAGCCCTACCCCAACATAAGCTCAGCAGGCAGGCCGTGCATAGAGAGCTGGTTTCTATCATACTACATTCAAGAATATTGGATCTGGTCACAGAATGATTTTCTCTACTTTGCGTGGATGAAATGTGCCCTAAATAACCTTGTACATGGGGCAAGTGATAACAAAATATCATTGAAGCATATCAGAAGATGACAAATCATTCCCAGTAACATGTATGAGCAATAAGGCATCTTGGAAATCAATGACTGATGGAACAGTGAGGTGACACAGTCCTCCTTCCAGTCATTGTTTTCATTGGCTACATTAAAGAAGTCTGAAATCCACTGTCTGCTCAGGCTGCTATTTCGTCTCTCCCCATTGCTTTACACTGCAGCTCAATCCCTGCCCCATGCTTTACATTGCATCACTGCTTGTTCAGATAGCCAGAACTATAGCCATGTTGACTATTATTAATAAGGAGGATATAGATTGAGATTTTGAACCACAGTGGTCCTATGACCAGGCCAAGTAGAAGACTGGAAATATCATCAGGACTTATTAAAAACCAAACTAAACTGTACTTAAATTCAGAATTCTCAAAAATACCAAGTAGAAAAACTCTAGTATAAAATCTGCAGTCTTAGCATTGGGCTGCTGTGGAACTCTACAGAGAGGCAGCATGTCATATTGTTCTCTGCATATGCCCCATAAGGTGGGGGAAGGGCAGGAATCATGTTTTACTGCTTGTAAACTTCAATTAGCTGGGAGATTAATTTAGTTTCCACATGACTAGATTATGCACATCAGCGATAGCCATTCACCTATGGATTTCTTCTGGCATTTGTGTCAGGACGATGCGGGAGCATCTGCATATATTAGTCGCACTGCTTTCCTATATGTTGAGGACAATGTTTTTGGATCACTGTGTTACAAAAAATGTTTTTATTTTTTTCTGGACAACATTTTTGTGTTTTCTATGAGTTTTGGGTGCTGATTCACATTTATGCTCAGGTTTTGACTGTCAGGAACAGATTGACAGACAATAACCTTAACAGCCGAATAAAGAAGTGCAGATATAATTGTAATTAAATATGTTTTATAAATGTTTTTATAAACAGTAAATCCTGAATGGGTTAACATACAGTTATAAGGAGGACATTAGATCACCAAGTGGCAAATGTATAATGACAACTTCCATAAGTGGCATGGAGATATGGTAAATTAGATGCAATGTTTGTATCAGTCACTTCTTCCTTCTAGTGAGCTCCCTCGGAATAGTCCAGCAGTTATCAGCCGGCATCCACTTTCCTTCATACCATTTTTCAATTGCACGTATGTCCTGGTGAAACCTCTCAGGACATAAGTCCCTGCATCTCTCCTGTTAGACAGGTTTGAGAAATGAGGCCTTTTTTTAAATTGGTCAATATACTGTAACAAAATGGTACAATATTGAGTATCCTACTTTCTTTTGATGTCTATAACTTCATTATCTTGGCTGACAGACAATGTTATTAATGTATTTGGATTCAGCACCCTGAATACAGGTAAGAACACTGATTTTTACACAGGACCAAGTTAATTGATCTTGGCCTCCTAATTGTCATGGGTTGAGGTATTCGGAATATGATGCAGCAGATGGAGTAACCAAGGTGTACAATATTTAAGAACAGAGGAATAAATGTAACCCGTAAAATAATAATAAGTAAGCAACTGAACTTTGCTTTTATTCTTGACACAATGTATTAGAAATTATAATTTAATAATACCTTTTAAGCAACATCACCAACACTTTACTAATGCCACTATGGTTTCATACAAATAGATTTTGGCACAATACCCAGTTCCTTTTTCGGAATTTGCACTCTGTCACCTCTTAGATAGCGTTCTGTCTCCTCCCATAAAATATCTAAGTCCCAAAATTTGAAAGCCTTGACGCTGCTCGCCCTAACTTCCAGGAGTTCTAATATCACTCAATGTCCTTTACACTTCAATCTCTTTCTCCAGTTGTTATAGTAAGCCTGCTGCGCAGATTATACCTGTTTCTGTCGGTGCAAACACCTAAAGTCAATTCAGAGGCCAGCCTCACTTACAGTACATTGCACAGGAGCTACAGCTTGCACTGACTCCAGCAATCCTACATCATTGCCTAGGGAGTTGGGAGTGCTAATCTCCACAACTCTCTCTGTTCTCTAGCCAGTGCCAGTCCATTCTCCCACTCTTCAGGCAGTAGCAATCCTGCTACATCATCCTCACAGCCAAAAGCTTGCTGGTTCCTCTGTCTGGTGCCGACTCAGCTCTCAGCTCTCCTCACTATGCAGTAAGAAATTGCCATTTTTATGTTAGAGCATCATCCAATCAGCAAGTGTTCAGCAAGCATACTCCGTTCCACAGCACGAAATTTAGTGCAAGTTTTGGAGCACTCAGCAATGTTGATGCAAACTTTTTTTTGGTGCACTATATGCAAATTATCATGACTGAAGCCTCTTGGTCAAATGCACCAAGAGGTTTCTTATGGATGTAATTATAACCCCTGAGACTTTCCACCTCATCTGAATGGCAGGGAAGATTTTGCCAGGGTAGTTTGAAAACTGAGCATGGAAATAACTGACCCTCTATCAATTGGGCCTACACAGAAATGTCTGTCCATGGTTAGATGCACTAATAACAATGGCTGCCTCTAATAGTAGGTGTAGTATGTTAAAGGATAGGAAATTAGGACCTCTTTGAGAGCTACTTTCCAAGGATACATTAGAGTTGTACTTCTTATGGAGATGTAAACTTTGCAAACTTTATGAAAATGGAAACTGTACTTCGAGATAACACACATTTTGGGCCTCGGAGTGCACCCTTCGTCAGATACAGAAACTCTTCTTTATCACTGTCAGTTAGTGTTTGTATTGGACTCGCTTTGAACCTGAAATGCGTTGTCTTAAAGCATCACTAATAAAAGTTTACATTTGCAAAGCTAGTGCAACCCCAGTATTAGGTCTTATCAGAGGCGTAACTTGAAGCTTCTAGGCCCCAATACAAAATCTGTAATGGGGCCTCCAACTATAATGCTTTATTCATAGTACTGGGCTCCCTATATGGAAAAGAGAAGCCTTATGGGCCCCCTCATGCTCATGGGCCCAGGTGCAATCACCTCCCCTGCATACCCTATAGTTACGCTTCTGGGTCTTATTTTCCTGTCCTTTAGTGTATTTTGGGCTATGTATTGTCTGTGCTAATCCATGGACAGCACACAGCGCCATTATATGCTTATGAGGACATGCATATTGACATTGTTTCACCTAGACGGATGGCCCATCTGTTTCATGGACGAGGATGCTAGTGCATGTCAATGGGCTGCCTCTGCATAAATCGGAGAGCACATGGACTTGTATACTTCCCTTCCACACTATTGGTTACCTACAAGGGGTCCTTAACATAAAAACTTTAGCTGAAAAAAGTTTTAAACATTATGGAACGTGTACTCTGGGAAACAACAGAGTTATGGTTCAGTTTAAATATCCGTGGTGATGGCGCTGTCCCAGTTTCTGTGACATTACATGGTGTGTGCGATAAGCGCAGGACGGGGAGCAGCCTATTCCAGCCTGATTTGCAGAGCTCTTGAAAAAAGGCCTATTTGTAGTGCATTAAGTGTGTGTCTTTAAGGGGCTTGTCAGGGTATCTACCTCAAGTCTGAATTCCATTTCAATTATTTATTACGCCCCGAGGTGATGTGTAAAATATGCTGCTCGCTAGGAAGACATTATTTACCCTGATTTGCGAATAAATGTGCAGTGGATGATTATGAGTTGTCAGCCCACAACATACTACTTAAATAATCTCCATTATTAGATATTAATGGTACTATTTTAACTCTCACAAAATATTTTGTAATCATTTCCTATTTTTCGTACATTGGAATACGGACCAGCACCAAAGCATTTTCGTTGTTCTCTGTATTGATTAATAGATGAGGATTCTCGATAGGGAACCAAGGGGGTACTTATGTTCTACAGCACCAAAGTGCTATTAGCACCATAATTAAAGGAGTTATACAAAATTCTAAAAGCTTTTTTACTCAAAATAGCACCACATCTGTACACAGGTTGCATGTGGTATTGCAGCTAATCCTCATTTCCTTCAATGGAGCTGAGCTACAATAGCTTCTGAAAGAAATCAGCTGTTTTTCTAATGATGGTGAGCCCCTTTAGCATTAGCCATTGACTTTAGTGTTGATGTTTTGCACTCCTGTAATGAGGAGTCATAGAAAATTGTGGTGTTGTTGATACTTATCCTGCAGAAGATTGCTGCAGCAATTCACATTGACACATAGGCTGGCACAAACAGGAACTTTACTCAAGAGTGATCACTAGCTTCATGGTTACACTTTACAAGGCACAGGTTTGGGCAATACAGTGCTTGGCACTACCATACAGTGCTTGATAGTTTCACTTTTATGAGGCACAAACTCTTGGTGGTTGTGATGTGGAAATGTAACGTGGCAGTAGTTGAAGATATGGGATATCTTGAGAGCACTTCTACGGTAGGAGTGTCTGTTTGCGAAATGGGGGGTGGTTTGTGCACTCATTTTTGGTCACTGTTTTGACTAAAATTGCGACACATCGCAAATTATACAACTTACTCCTTCCACAACTGGCAGCTTGCACCTCGCCCGGCACACTTTCCAGCAATTTCCATCCTGTTTGGCATGCCATATCTCTTTGACTCTTATTTGAAGGTCAGCACTGAAGCCTCCGCTTTGACCCCCATGTAGTGGCCAGCGCTGGTAACTGCAGGCACGGCTCTCATTGAAATCAGTAAGAGATGTGCCTGCAGTTACCAGCGCCGGCCACTACATGGAAGGTTGGCATGGAGACTTTTGCTCCAAATACACAGAGATCGGAGCGAAAGCCTCAGTGTCAATCTCCTATGTAGTGGCCGGCCCTTGTAACTGGAGGCACAGCTCCCATTGATTTCAATGAGAGCTGTGGCTGCAGTTACCAGTGCTGGCCACTACATGGGAGGTCGGCACAGGGGCTTCCGCTCCGACCTCTGTTACTGTGGCACTAACATCTTGCGCTCGCAAAGCTGATCGGTCGGGGTCCCGAGTGGCGGACCCTGGCCGATTAACTACTGATGACGCATCCTAAGGATAGATCATCAATAGTATTCTTGGCTGGAAAATCCCTTTAATCTCGTGCATTAAAATGTTTTTCAGTACATTATATAAGGGGTCCCCAACTCCAGTCCTCAGGGACCACCAACAGGTCATGTTTTCAGGATATCCTATAGTAAGAACACCTGTGGCAATGTCTGAGGCACTGACAATAATTACATCACCTGTGCAATACTGAGGAAATCCTGAAAACATGACCTGTTGGCGGTCCCTGAGGACTGGAGTTGGGGAACTCTGCATTATATGGTGCATTAAATAGTACCATTGAAAAATACAACATGTCCCACAAAGAAATAAGCCCTCAGACATCTATACCAACAGAAAAATAAAGTTATGATATTTTGAAAGTGGGAAAAAAACATATGAAAAACAAAAAACGGCTGCGTCTTTAAGGGCTTAAGGTAAAAAAATATTCACAATCTAGTCTCTTAATAGAATTCTGGCACAACTCTCCCTGTTGGCTCATCTTCACTAAAGGAATATTTAGAAGTCATCTTTGCAATGAATGTATACATACCAGTACATGGAGATCTAAAGACACAGCATTACAGAAACATCAACAGCGCTCAACTTGTACAGCAAGTGCCCCGCGGGCACCCAACACTTTCATAGAACGGGGACCCTGGACAGTGAGCAGCCACCAACAATGGTGTAGTGAAAATTCAGCTCTGCTATATCTGTCCATGTTATATAGCAATCGCCGTACCAAAAAATGCTGCACATAAAACTGATGCAACTGCAGTATATTTATTTGTTTCAAAGATGCCAGAGGCCGTTCTATATCCAGAATAATGCCTTATAAATGATGCATCCTACAGCGTGATCACAGGGAAACCTACGCCCGTATTCGGGTCATTCTCAGCATTCGGCCTGTGCCCTTTCTTTGGAACAATAGGTAGATATCGGCAAGACAAGGTTCTCTGCATGACTGCCTCCCCCTCCAAACACAGGCACACGGAGACCCTATAATGGACACCTGCATGTATTATTAACAAGCTGAAAGCACTTGTACAAAGCTCGGGGTATACGGTCCATGACTTATTTACTCTGACCTAAAATAGCTGCACTTTAATTCATATAAACACAGATGACGTTCAAGTGCTCCTCAGGGGCCTGTGACTACCGAATAACCTCTGGACTAAACCCCACGCGTTTCTGGCCTGTGCTTGTCCTCCATGAAAAATGGGCAAAATCCTTCCTATATTAAAACATCTTTATCTTCCTTTGTTTCTCCACTTGAGTATAGAAAGCCGCTTTGTAAGTGCAAGTAAAGAATCCTTGCTTCTGGTTGATTTGAGTCAAGCCATGCTGGTAATTCTAGTACTACGACGCTGGTATCAGACAGCCCTAATAAGGCACCATTAATGGCCTGGACTCCTCAGTGTATATGAAAATGTAAGATGCAAGTAATATATGAAGCTATGTATGATGATAATTAGAATTCCTTTTCAACGACCTGTTATTTGGAGGTATTATCTGCAATGAAGATACTGCACCAAGCCCTGTTTTAAATAGACGTCCTAAACTCAGTGCGTGAAGCAGAACCATGAACTGATCCAGATCCACCTTATTTCAGCGTTCATAGGAAACTTGTTAGGATTTTTATTTATAGCCACAGCAGCTGGTGCCCTAGTGCCCCCTGGCTCTCATGTGCCCCTAGGGATGCCATCGTCCGAGGGACATTTAGTGGGTAGTGTAAGGCTGTCTGCTGAGATTAAAGTGACTGATCTGAGATGCAGCACAGGATGTCTGTGCGAATAGAAGGATGCGATGATGCATTTACTTATAATTTTGGCTAGATAATGTAGGCTGCAGACTCTGGACTCGAGTGTAAATGGCCAGATTTGGATATTCAGCCTTGTGCCTTTAATTGTGAATAAGACCACGGGAAATATTGGGTGACCTCTGAGGGTCTGCCATGGTTGTACAATACTCATCATTCACTTCTATTGTATTTTGTTACGTGCATCATAATCCATATTGTCCCATAGTGGAAAACACAGTGTATTCTTATGGGCTCAAGTGTAACTGTATAGTCCAGGCCTAGAGCACACACTCTATAGTAGCATCTATTAATTGAGTATGAGGGTGGAGAGAGATTGTTTGTGGTAAGCCATAGACTTACTTCTCAAGCACACTGCTGTTTTATGGCTGCATGTATGCCGAGTTATATTAATATGCTACCCATAGGCGTCTGCGAGGCTTTATTGCACTTCTGTTTGCATTTAATGTCATAGGGAGTACTGACCATTGTTTCTAGGAGAGACTACCTCTATATGATGCCCGGCATACCTATGTCTCTGTAGTTCAGAGCTGTGTGCTGCAAATAGGCTCTGAATGCATAGATTTGCTCTGTGCATAAACTGTTCAAGGGGTTTACCAAGACCTAAAGTTATACTCTATCCACAGGACAGGCAATAACTTTATAATCAGCATGGTCTAACCAATGGAAACCCCACTGATCCCAAGAATGAGGGTCCCAATGGTCCCAACATGAATGGAGCAAAGGTCGCACATGCACACTACAACTCCATTTACATGGGGGACTATTGGGACTTCTCTTGTCAGGATTGATTGGCATCCCAGCAGTCAAACCCTTACCGATCATAGAGGATGACTTTAGAGCTTGGTACGAGGGTTTGTGCCAAGATAACATCCCCTGTTCATATGTCCTATTAGTATATAAAAATGTCATGAAGCAGGGTCCCCCACTTGGGACCCCTATCTATGTCTCAGAAAAGAGAGCTGCTCACCAAGAGTGGCTCCTGTCCAGGTGGACCTTCTGCTGTCCTATAATACTATAGTTCCCCTGACACAGCAACTGCAGGGAAAATGTCAGGCTGCATGTGGCTTCCCCTCTCAAAATTAGCAGCCTACATTGGGTGCCAAAAATGGAACTCCAGGTAATCAGCTGATCGCCCTGAGTCCAGTATTGTCAAAGAGGTTATGCATCTTGGCACAACCGCTTTAAACATATTACTGTGGACATTTATAAGCAATACCCCTTTCTTGCTAGGGACACCCCCGAGTGCTAATAAACTCCCATTTGAATGCAAATGCCTAAATCCCAACCTTTTTACATTTGCGTGCTTGACACAGTCCCATAAAGAACGAGACTGCTGGATATGTGGAGTGCAGTTCCCAGAGTTGTCATAAGGGCGTTCATTAACCAAT
Source organism: Eleutherodactylus coqui (assembly GCF_035609145.1). Lineage (NCBI taxonomy): Eukaryota > Metazoa > Chordata > Amphibia > Anura > Eleutherodactylidae > Eleutherodactylus > Eleutherodactylus coqui. The sequence continues at coordinate 157,696,689 of NC_089842.1, read as the reverse complement.
TACATGCCTCCCAACCATCCCACAATCTGTGGGACATTCCCAGATTTGAGACGATGACCCAGGTGGTAGAAAGCATGTCGCACCCCCAGGTCCTATAGGAAGAAAAAAAAAACATCTCCTTTTATACTGCTTCTATGCTTTGGTCGCCATCCCTCCCGATCCGGCTGATGTCCACTCATTTACCTGTAGCTGATCATGTGCTGCTGCATTCCCTAACCTCAGGGTTAGCACGACTGAGGCCAGTGATTGGCTACAGCGGCCATGTCCCATCGATCATGTGAATAGAGCCACTAATGGAGGTCACTATTACTACTGGGGCTACTAAAGGGGGCAGCATTACTATTGGGGCCGTTAATGAGGTAAAATTAACCCATTGAAAGCAATGGTTTATTAAAACACATGAGTTCTGTGCATCTCCCAATTGCACAGAATTTGCGTGTTTTTCCTGCCCATTTAAATATGGCCTCCGGGCTCTTTCACACGAGCGTATATGGGTTGCCGTTTTCACGGCCGGCCGATATATGCTACGATGTGAAGTGTAAAAACTCATGAACGGGTGCACAAATCGAACGTTTGGGCGCCCATTCAGTCGACATGGGCCCAGGTGCATATACGCCGAGGCCACCATGCCATTGCCCCTTCCCTCCCCCTTGCCGGCTCACCTCCTCTCTCCTCCCCTCCGGCTGATTGCAATGGGAGGGTGTGGGGCAGAGCTAAGCACCGCCCTGTCCCACCTTCTCCCATTGCTGGCTACGGACAAGGGACGGGAAGGGGGTGGGAGCTTAGCTCTGCCCCTCCCCCTACCATTGCAATCAGCCGGAGGGGAGGAGAGAAGAGGGAGGGAGTTTAGCAGTTACGCTGCTAAACTCCCTCCCACCTCCCTTCTCCGGTCGCTGTCATTGGCTCCCATAGGAGCCCATGCAGCGGCCGGTGTATTCCGGTCCAAAAGATAGTTCCAGGACTATCTTTTAGGCCCGACGTAAAAACGCCCAGCGCTATATTGGCCCAGCGGGGCGCTTTTACATCGCAGGAATACGGCCATGTGATCTGATGCATTGGAATCCAATGCATCAGATCACAGCCCATATCGGCCGACCGTGAAAACGGCGGGCCAATACACGCTGGTGTGGAAGAGCCCTCAGGGGGACACTTAGTATTGGGGTCATGAATTTGCTTTATTACAATCAATGACCCATAAGATTTATATTTTTCCACCAACTGAGCTGTGTTAGTTCCTGTTTATTACAGGACAAACTGCAGTATTCATTCATTTTAGGCAACATGCAACTTTTTGATCACTTTTTATTATGTTTTTTGGGAGACAGATAAAATGGATTCTGGCATTTTTTATGTGTTACACTATTTACGATGCGGTATAACAGGCACAGTATTTTTATAGTGCAGGTCTTTATGAACACAGAGATAACTTATATGTGAACTTTTTTTCCCAACCATCTAAAATTTGGTGGGATAATCCCAGATTCGACCACTATTACTGTGAGAGGGTCACTGAAGGGCAGTTTTATGGTGTGGCTTAGCATAAAAAGGGGCATGGCCTACCATAAAATGTCTCCGTGGTGCACCACGCATACTGCTGCATTTGCCACTCTTTTTGCAGCCCAAAAGTTGGGAGGTATGCAATTATCAGCTCACCCTTGCTCATACAGGGGGTGATTGTTATATATTTGGAAATTGCTGTGCGTGCAGTCCCCCGATATACATTTGACTCTGCAGAGATCTAATCTACGCTTTAAACATTTGGTAAGTGAAAACAGATATTAAAGTTGTTAACCATATATTATAAATGTCCAAGCTTCACTATGTCAGTGCGAAGATCCTGCAGCGTACTTTCAATATTTATATGTTATCGTGGAAGTTTGTATAAATCAGTGGTAAACCCCAGACCCTTCCTTGGACTCTGTTCATTTTCACATAATGAGTACAGCAGATCCAGTATGTGTTTAGCTACCGTGTAGTATTTATGGCTTGTTTAGCGTATGCTCCTGGGCTCCCAGCTGCTGGTTAATGCACTTGTTTTTATAGGAAAACCAGCGATACTGGATGGATGCTCCGTATCTACATTATAGGCTAACCAGCAGAAGTTAAAGGGTTAAAAGTGTGTGCTCATCATTGTAGGTTTAGATTTAATCTACATGACATTTTGAGTCACTTTGTATATATACTTGAGTCCAGAAGTACTTGGACAGTGATACAATGTTCATAATTTAGCCTCTATACACCACAATGGATTTGAAACAAAGCCATCAATATATGATTGATGTGTAGACTTCCTTCTTTAATTCAAGGGGCTTAAAGTGAACCTGCCATCACCTATGCGCACCATAAATTAAGTTACTTACCCAGCTCCCTGTTCCCACGCTGTCACCCATGGAAGTCGGCACATGAACAATGCATTGGTCTCGCTCACATTGCACGCTCACATACTTGCTCTCTATTGGAGGGTGCGTGCACAGCCTGCAGAGATAAGTCTTTAGCACTATCCGCATGCCAACTTCCTTGGGTGACAGCTTGGGAATGGGGAGCAGGGTAAGTATGCAAAGCAGATCTCCGGACTCCCCAGGATCAGTGCCATGAGCACCATGACTTAGCTTATGATGGGCAGAGAGCCATGGACAGAGAAAAGTTTGAAGAAGAAAAGGAATGGCTTATGAACCGTCATATGGTGGAGGCAGTATTATGACATAGTATGTATGGTGACAATCAGAGGCGTAACCTGAAGCTTCTGGGCCCCAATGCCAAATCTGTAACAGGGCCTGCCAACTATAATGCTTTATTCATAGTACTGGGCTCCCTATATGGAGAGGAGAGGCCTTATGGGCCCCATAAGGCTCCTGGGCCCGGGTGCAAGCGCATCCTCTAAAGTTACGGCAGTGGTGCCAATGAAACTGGGTCACTGGTGTTTATTGGTGATATGACTGCGGATAGATGTGGCAGAATGAATTCTCCTCAGAAGTAGTAAAATGCTGCAAAAATGATAGGACAGCACTTTAAAGTATAGATGGATAATGACCCAGAACCAGGGGTGTAATGAACTATGGAGCGGCAGGGCTCTACCCTGGAGCTCTTCTTCACTGCCAGAGCCTGGCACGACACTCTGAAAAGCGGCCATCGCACTGAGTAAGGTCCTACACTGCTGTGGAGAAGTGTGTAAAAGATCTCCCATTAGGTCACATGACTAGACTGAAAGGGAAAGGTGCGCCCATTATACAGCTCTGTGGAAGGAAATCAAGTGGAAAGGAAAAGGATGTTGCTGCAAGCTACTGCTGTGGTGGAAGGTAATGGGGTTGAAAAGGAGAGCAGTCTATGAAAGAGAAGAGGAGAAATGGAGAGCAGACTGTAAGGAAGAAGGCGCATGAGGAGCAGTCCGTGGGTCAGTAATATTTTTGAGTTCTATATATATTTAGAGGTCATGTCTGACATTGTATATACAGAGTTGAGTCACATTATTATGACCACCAACTAACATCCACAGTAACTGCCATGTGCCTCAGGGACAGCAGCTAGATGCACTGGGAGTGACTCAATAAGACACTGGTAGGTTGTCTCAGGTATCTGGAGCCGCGCTGACTGCAGTGCATCCTGCAGTTGCTGGAGTGTACATGGGGGGGAGGATCCATAGAGTGAACACGACGATCAAGGTGTTTCCACAGATGCTCAATTGGATTCAAGTCTGGGAAATTAGGCGACTAAGAAAGTACTTGGAGGTCTTGGCTGTGCTCTTTCAAGCACTCTCAGACATTTCTAGCCATGTGACATGTCGAGTTGTTGTGCTGGAAGATCCCATCTGCTCTAGGGAAGACAAACAGCATGTATAGGTGTATGTGATCCGAAAGGATGGAATCCCAACCAAATCAGATCAGATTGTCTTCCACATAGATGAAGGCCCAGAAAAACATTCTCCAGACCATAACATTGCATTCTCGCCACGAGCTTGTGTTCTTCCAGTAATGGTTGCAGGATGTTTGTTCTCTGATGTTTGTTACCTAACACACCAATGTCCATCCGTTTGATGAAGCAGAAAACGTGACTCATTGGAAAAGGCAACCCTGTGCTTATCAGCATTCATCCAATTCTGATACTGCTATGCAAATTGAAGCCATTTCTTCCGATGCACTTTTGTTAGTATAGGAGTAGTGAACATCTGTATGCTTTAGAGCCCCATGCAGTAGGGTTCGCTGAACTACTGTTTTAGACACACTGTAGCGTCTTACTGGTGCTGGGTAGGAGCCACAGGTGTAGTAGCCTTGCACATCTGGAGAGGTAATTAGGGGCGAGCCAGGAGTCAGCAACGGGTGGTCTCAGTATGCAGTACAGAAAGATGAGGTAGGTAACATAGTCTGATGGAAAGCCAGAAGTCAGCAACTGGTGGTCTCAGTATGCAGTACAGAAGGATGAGGCAGGTAACGTAGTCCAATGGAAAGCCAGAAGTCAGCAACGGGTGGTCTTAGTATGCAGAACAGAAGGATGAATCTGGAAGTGTTGTCAGGAGGGACGCCAGGAGTCGTTATCAGGAAGTCTTCAAGTCACTTGTACTTGAGAAAGAGGATCAAGGTCAAGGCTGTGGAATACAATAATCACGCAGGGAGTGGATGAAGGTACAGGCTTGTTTAGGAAGTGCTAATTAGCAGCAGGGTGGGGCCAGGAGAGAGGCAGGAACTGGATAAGGAGCCAGGACAATGGTATGATCAGCTTTGGAGAGTGTCCAACAAGGAGAGAAACCATCCAGAGCACAGGAGATCTCAAGTTCGATCCCTCATACACATGTATAATAGTCCCCTGGTTCATTTTCATGCTGAGCTGCTCCACTGTTGCATATAAATAAGTTGGCCTGTGTGCACAGTCATAGTTATATAAATGGCACATGGTGCTCTGCAATTTTCATGTTTGTTATTCTCAGTGTTACGTCCGTTGGGTGCACCAAACCGTCAGACCTTTGAACGGATGCAGGATTGTGCCCATTTAAAACTGCAAACACTGACAAACTGCACCTCTCTAGGCCAAGATGGAAGGACCCCTGTCCCTTACTAATCAGAGAACCCATGCCTAAGGTCGACTCCACTGTTTTCATCTAGGACCTGGCTATCCCTAATCAGAAACCTGGAGAAGTGCGCTAAACACACATGGTTGAACACGACACTGTTCATACACACACACTGAACACAGAACAGGACAGCACATAAAGCACATGTCTGGCCACCTGCACAGACATACCACACATGTCGCTGTTCACACCACCACACATAGGTTTTTAATACCACATAGAACAGGAACCCCACCCAGAGCTCACATGTATACAGATGGTAAATAGCCAGTTCAAGTGTCCTCACACCAGGGGAATAGAGAGTCAGCCACCGTGCTGACATAGAGAACAGTGTCAGGCATCACCCATCTGACACACATATAGGACATCTGACATCTGGTGGCCACCCCTGCCCAGGGATAGGGAAAAAACTGCGGGCTGCCTGCACCTGTGTGGTCACCGTACCACACACTACACAATGCATGCATCCTAGAACGCAGGGGGGAGGGGGGGGGGGGCAGTAGGTGTCCAGACCATCCTCTGGGGAGGAGAGAGGGACACTACAGACAAAGCATGCAGCACACCAGCTCTGAGTGGGCTCAACACAGGGTACAACAGTAAAGCACTAAAATGACCAGCAATCTCTCACAAGAGTTTGCTGGTATTTATCTGCCTAGGGTGGATTGGCTGGGGATTGGCTGGTGGACAATACCACACCCAGCCAGCTCAATTAACCCCTTCCTCCGTGGGCTACACGCTGCTGACGTCGAAAGTAGGAGGTGGTCATAATAATGTGACTCCACTGTGCACTTAGAGGATCTAGTCTGAGCTTGTATTTAGGAGGTCTGTATTCATTTAAGAGGACATAGAACTCAAATGCCTTAGGTTGGCTAAACCTTTTTACAGGGTGCTGCTTGATAAACCCCCAGATGCCACCTGGCAGACTGTACAATACATGTTAGCAGGGTACATTCTGTGGTTATTCGAGGATTGCTGCAGATTGATCAGACGTGCCTTGTATCTCACTGCAGCTTTTCCTGTCTCTGGTTATGTAAATAAGGACTACTGGGACATTTTTTTCCGGATTTGTAGTTGGTCGGTTGTAAAGGTGACCATCAGACCAGCGAATGTCAGAACAAAAAGAGGAAGTGTTCTGACATGTAATACCGGACTGATTTTATTTTTACCCCAGCAGCTGCCAGTTCAGAGAACAGTCACAAAGTAGCCATCTGTGCATTGATTTCATAAAACTACAGCGCCACGTGACCGCGCATTCCAGACCACAAGATGTCAGGTGACTGTCGGAGAGGAGACGCTCGCTTCACACTGATGTCTGTGCTGTCAGATATAGGCAGTCCATGCAGGGCTGTTGTGAATCTCTTCATTCCCAGAATCCTGTCTCTGGCCAGTTTCACACGAGCGTATAGTAAGACGTCCGTAATAGCGATCTGTAATACGGATGACTTTGCACTGTATGTCATCACTGCTTGATCTGTATCTGCCTCCATATACTGACCTGTATTTACCTAATATTATATATAAAAGGCAAAATCTGTTTGTTTGTGTCGTATACGAATTCACACTTCTGGTCCAATTTGAGTGAAATCTTGCATGAGCATGAACAGGCGATTTCCAGCTATTAGGTCTCGTGAGGAATTAGTGTTGAAATTGCCCGTTCACACGATCGGGAGCTGCGTGGTGCGTGTTATCCAGCTCCCATAAGAGTCTATGGAAACTCCTGCGCAGCTTGCACCAAAGAGAGAGCAGGTCCTATATTTTCTCGCCCCACGGACCTTAGCTGTGTGCATTACAGCCGTATGCCCTATCTTTTTAAGGTGCAAGTTTTTTCGTGCGTCTAAAATTTCTTCATCTGAACATTTCTATAGGAAACCTCTAGTTCTAATAGACGTGCCTATTCTGCGTGAAAACGACGCCCGTGTGAAAGAGCCACAAGAGTGCCGTGCTGGGTTCATTTTTGGGGCCCACTTTATATATTCCAGGACTGCTATTCATAAAATGTCTGTGCAATACACGGGTATATCACCTAGTAGAAAATAATATTAAAGAATGCAAATACAGAGGCAGAAACCAGACGTAGCCCAGTTATTATTATAGAGTGTATTACATGTCTTGCCATGGCAAATATTCCAGGGCTTGCAGTTCTACAAAACTGGAGAGCAAGAGCTGCGGGCTTTGTGTGATCAAGACACCTTATGTGTTGTATTTGTCAGGCCCTCAGGTATATAGCTGCTGGGCCTTTGCCTGCCCGAAGGTTTAATGGAATGGGTTAAGCGGCGCTGCAGGGGTTAATTAGAATTTATGTTTGCCTGGCTCCCTTCAAGTTTTGTGCCCATTGTAAGGGAGTGGTGCTGGGGGATTAGCTTACCCAGGAGGCTGCAGTGAAAAGTGTGCCATTTCCAGCGTTTGGCACATTGGAAGGCACTTGCTCTATGCAACATACCGGATTCAATCTCCTTGCTATCTGCAATCGCCTGTGCTTGGCTGCAAGCACTCTTATATGAGGCCAGCGGTCCTCCGGCGCCAGTTCCTCACCTACCACAGCAGCGTTCAGGGCGTCAAGCACGTCCACTGGCTTGTCTATTCCCCTCTCTTGTGCTCGCTCTGCATTTATACTTTCACCACGATGGCGCAGACGAGGATAAATTGACAGTTAGCCCCTCCAGTCCCCCGTTACAGCGATCCTCCACTATAGACCATGCTAGGCCCCATACTCTTGCTTCTATTAGCAGGCCTCCCACCCCGACAGATGCAGGTGCGCAGTTTGGGCCTACTTCTTCATCCGTGCGTGGAATTGGAATGCCTTCTGGGCGTGGGGTGAATCTGGGGCTAAAGACGATAGTTTAATTTTAGCTTTTCAAGCACTGTTTCTTTGTGCCAGTCTGCAGCCTGGGGCCCTCAGTGGATCCCCGGTTGTTTGGTGGACTACACTACCCATAGAGATTCTTATTACTGCTAGATTGCCTCTGTTGGTAGTCTCTTATCTGCGGAGATGATAGAAAAAATATGGAGGTACGACTTCACATTTGGTCACTTGTTTCTGTGGATTTGTCAATCTTCGACAGGGAGCGTTGTTTTGAGTGGGGTTCAAACAAAATCCGAAGGTTGCAAAAACCTTTAACAAGTAGATCCAGGGGTTTTTATTTTTAAGTTGTGTTATTGCTCAGCAGTTTCCTTACAGAGCTTATCAGTTAGTTATATATCTGGGTACTATCTCTAGTGCATTCAACACGTACGGGGGTGGGGGGGTACAGCCTCGTGGCGGTACAATGAGGAGAACAGAAGGCGACTGTCGCAAAGGCCCAAAAATGGTTGGGACTCAAATGCTACGGATATCTGGTTGTGTCTTATGACATTTCAGTGGCCATTTCCAGAAGTTGTGCCCTTCTCAGGGTCTTCAGGATCAAGTGTTGGGAAGAGCAGAGTGCAGCGATGTAACGTTGCTTGTTGACTCTTCTATAAGGGCCACTGATGATTCTATGGGACATATATATTCAGACACGAATGCTCCGCTTGTGGAGGAGTGCATTCGGTACTTTACTACTCCCACTGCCTCATCACTTCTCCCCACTTTCAAAGTGGTAGTCGAGCAGAGGATGAAAGTTTGCATTTTAGAGATGCTGCCTTAGTAAATCAGTATCCCAAGAAGGGGAAAGCCGCCCTTCTTAGGACAGTTTTTCAAATATTTTTTCCATCTCGTTTACCTTTTGTCGCTTTCCGGCTTTTGCAAAGAATTTAAGGTCGGTGTCAGATTTTCCAGAAGCAGCTTGTGCCAAAGTTCACAAGGAAGTTGAGATGGGTAAGATGCTGGGCCCCTTTAGTGAGTTACCATTTCCGAATTTGTGTATCTCACCCCTTGGTCTAGTGCCAAAGAAGGAAGCAGGAAACTCCTGGTCAATCCATCACCTCTTGTACCCGCATGGCTCTTCTGTAAGTAGTGGTATCACTAAGGACTTGGTTGCAGTTGCCTATGTTTCGTTTGATTGGGCTGTGGAAATTGTTTGCATCAGGGTGAATCAGCCTTTTGTCTGCTACCTGTGCATGCTGTTATCATTTGTTAGTTTGCCAGTTAGATGGGTTATACTATGTAGTTATGTGTTTGCCCATGGGCTGTTCTATTTCTTGTATTTATTTTGAAGTTTTAGCACATTTTTGGAATGGGTTTTGAAGCTGCAAACATCTTGCAACATGGTAACGCATTACTTGGATGATTTTCTCTTTATTGTTCCCCCGGGTTCTAGTCAATGTTGTTGTCTTTTTGACTCCTTCCGTTACTTTGCAGATAAGTTTGACGTTTCATTATCAGTAGACAAAATGGAAGTTCTTACCACTGTGCTATCCTTTTAGGTATTGAAATTGACTCTACTCAGATGGTCTTTCGTTCGCCAGAGGACAAGCTGCAGAAGTTGTAAGATTTAATTGATTCCTTTCGTTTCGTCAAGTAGGTTCAATTGAAACAATTGCAATCTTTACATGTTTTTTAGTTTTTGTTTGTAGGGTTTTGCCTATGGGTAGGATTTTTTGTAGATGTCCATCTTTTGCAATGGCTGGTGCTGTCGCCCTCATTCATTATGTTCAAATTATAAAGGTAATGAAAGTGGATTTGGGCATTTGGCAGACCTTGTAACGTGACTACAGTGGGTGCACATGTTGGAGGGAGAAGCAGGTGTGCAGTCCTGAATAGAGCCTTTTGACAGATGCATCAGGTGCTTTGGGGTGTTTTTCGGGCTCGCATGCTGCACAGGGCCTTGACTTGAGTCTAGATGTTGCTAGAACTTTTCCCTGTAGTATTTGCTGTGGAATTTTGGTAGAATTACATGGCAAACAGGTTAATAGTCTTTTAGTCCGGTAATATGGGGCAGTTCTTGCAATAAGCAGACCTCTTCTTCTCTTATTCAGTCTCAGTCCCGATTCACTGAGGAACATGATGGACGTCAGCTGCTCCCTCTAGTCCATTCTTATCTGGCACCTTCAACCTGGATGGCTCACAGAAAGGCGAGTAGTTACGGTCACCGGGTTCAAAAGAGCTAGCAAATGATGCTTATTTATTGTTGTTCATAACACTTGATTACTTGCAGCAGTTGCAGCTTCTAGTCTGGTTGCTTACTGTTATTTAGTTGTCGTGTTGTTTCACCTCAAACTTCGGGGCTGGGTAGATGTTACAAAAAATTGCTTTCTGGGGTTGGTTTTGAAAGGTTGGAAGAAGAAAGTGGTTCAACTGGGGGGCTAGAAGACCTGTTTCTTTCATGGTTTCATTAATATGGTTATCAGTTTTACCAGATATTTGTTAGTCGGAGTACAAAGTTGTTTCATGTGGCTTTTGTTTTAGCCTTCTTTAGTGCTTTACATATTTCTGAGTTAGTCCCAAGTAGCGCATCTTGCCCAGGCGGTTTACTGTTTGAGGATGTGGTGTTATCTCGATCTGGTGTGCGTTTCCGCATCCGGTGGTCTAAGACATTTGTTTTTGGTAGAGGCTGTTGGATGTTGGTGCACCCTCTTTCTGGGCATGCTTGGCCGGTTCATTCATTGTCCATTTTTCCAAGCGTTTGGAAGACCGGCGCTCATTTGTTATCACATGAAAATGGTTTTCCCCTCACACAATTTCAATTTTGACACTGATTGCTTTAGGATTGGCGCAGCCACCACTGCGAACGAGCTGGGTTTACCAGATGACGAGGTGCGACAGATAGGTCGTTGGTTGTCTGACTGTTTTGCCGGTTATATTAAGCCCGACTTTATTCTACACTAACTGTTTTTCCCCTTCCAAGTGTTCGTCCAGCTGTGTGGATCCTGGGCCATTCTTTTGTGTGTTGGGGAGGGCATCAGCTTGGCTTGGTGGCTGTATCCTTGGGTTTAGCAATTAGCAATGCGAAGGGACATCTAGGGTCTGCATTGGCTGCAGCCATTGCCCGAAATGCTTGACATTATCAAGGATCTGCAAGTCTCTAATGTGTTGGTTTTCCATATTGATGGGATGATCTGTGTCAAGTTCATTTGCAGGAGCTCACTTCGCTCATCTAATTGGACTTGGAGAGGTTCCCTTCCTTTTTTCCTAGTTCATTTAAGCATGGTCGGAGATCATACTGCAGGTCACGTGGCAAGGGATGTTAATGCCATCGGGAGGTACCGCTGGTTACTGAACACAAGGGCGTCCAGGTTTGTTCAAGATAGCGGGGAAGTGGTAGTACAACAACGTAAGTTGGAGGGTGAGAACCTCTGTTTGCTTTTGCCAGATAGCATCCAACCTACAGATATCAGAATGGAAATTTTTCTATCCAGCATTCAAGATGGTATTGAGAAGGCTCTTTTTCATTTGACTGGGGGTCCAAGGGTCTTTCAATGGGTATGCAAGACCTCCTCCATGTTGGCAGACAGTACCACAGTGTGGCATTTCAGGTCCCTCCTCCTACCTCTGGTTTTATATATACTTTAACCTTGGTGGTTTTTGTTTCATCTAGTTATCTAATTTTGAAGTAATAAAGCAATCACGTTCACTTCAAATAAGACTGTGTCTGACTCCTGGTCAACCAACATTAATTTACTTTAAATTGGTGCCTGTGTCCATTATTATACATGGCACTCAAACTGAGTCACTGTGCAACCCTGCTCAGCTCATGCATGGTTTACGGATTGGGCAGTCATAGAACTCGGCACTTGTCTTGCGCGCATTCTCCCCCTCAGCTCTGCTACATCTACAAGGCACTCAATCCTGAAACTCACCAACCCCCAATTTATCAACATTGGAGAAACGGTTGTATTTTGTAATACATTTTGCATATCTTTTGTGAATGACTTCACCTTTCCACTGATTGTCAGTTCCATTATGACTTTATTCTCTATTCACAACCAGAGCTGCTTTCAAAATTCAGCTTATTACCTCTCAAAACAGTCTGCTGGAATTCCTACAACCTGGGAATAAACACTTCGGAAGCGCCAGGAAACGGGGATTGTTTTTAGAGCTACAAACACAAAATCCAAAGCAGAACCACATTGCAAACTTTAATAACATTTGATTAGCATTAACTGGAATACCTCTTTAAGCAAAGTATCTTTAAAGTTACCCTGTATTATGTAGATGTTTAATGCTGGTTGGTAGTGGAGTTCCCCGTTAAATGTGTATGGTTAGAAGTGACAGGATCTGGAAAGACAGGCTCCAGTCCACATTAATTAATCCTCGCCAAAGCCTCGGTTTATATGTAGGAATCTTTCTGCTACTGAAATATTTAACCCTGAAAATGCACTGTCCCGTTCTGCTGGCCTCTGGTATGAGCCAGGAGGGTCTTTCCCCTAGATAATGTCCGGTTTCATGGAGGAGGGGCGGCAGATGTGTGCAGTCTTCTATCCTGGGGTCCAGCATAGGCCCCCAGTCAGTACACACAGTTCATAAATAGTCCAGTATAAGGCCATAGAGCGGAGGATACCTGTTTTGATCTTCCATCCAGTCCTCTGGCTGGAGCATAAATCTTAAGATTTTTCACATTCCAGGGATTGTAACATCTGGGCCTTGTTGTTCTATTAGATTTGATAAATGAGCGTCACCTTCACCTTCCCCAGCTCGCCAGCCTCTTTTTGGAAGGTTTATTTTCGTGTGCAGTTTTCAGTTTTTTTCCTTTCCACCTTAAACAACTCTGAGATTTTTAGAAAAATGCAAATTTCCAAGCATATTGGGGCCACGGCGTGTGACAAGTTTCCTGAGTGGGATTGAGTTTACAATGTCGCCCCTAATTATCAGTGCCAAGTTATTTCATTGTTCTGTGGAAGGAACAAAAATACATATGTTCGTAGCAAAAAAAACCCCATCATTAAAGGGGTTGTCCAGTTGTAAACTATTCTCACGATAGGCCATCAATGGTAGATCAGTGGATGTCTGCCACTTTTAACGTCTTCTGATCAGCTGTTCTCTGAACCAATGTGCTCATACACTTAGATGATTTCTGCAGGAAGCAGACAGCTCTGGTCCCTGCAGTGGCCAGCCTTGGTATTGAAGGCAAAGTTTCCATTCACTTTAATGTCTGCAATACCAAGCCTGGCCACTACAGGGAACAGAGCTGTCTGCTTTTTGCAGAAATCAACTTAGTTTACAAACACACCAGCCCAGAGAACAGCTTATTGGTAAGGGTCCAATGCCGCAGACTCTCACCAATCTACTATTGATGACCTATCCTGAGTATGGACCATCAATAGTTTACAACTGGACAACCGCTTTAACTCTCCTAGTATCAAGAGCAACTGAAGGCTGCATTCAGATGAACGTATATCGGCTCGGTTTTCACGCCGAGCCGATATGCGTTGTCCTCGTGTGCAGGGGGGGGGGAGGATGGAAGAGCCAGGAACAGGAACTGAGCTCCCGCCCCCTCTCTGCCTCCTCTCCGCCCCTCTGCACTATTTGCAATGAAAGGAGGTGGGACAGGGCGGGGCTAAGTTTTGAGAATTAGCCCCGCCCCCGTTCTGCCTCTCCCCATTGCAAATAGTGCAGTGGGGCGGAGAGGAGGCAGAGAGGGGGTGGGAGCTCAGTTCCTGCTCCTGGCTCTTCCATCCTCCCCCCCCCTGCACACGAGGACAACGTATATTGGCTCAGCGTGAAAACCGAGCCGATATACGTTCGTCTGAATGCAGCCTTAACCCCTTAAGGACATGGCCTATTTTGGGCTTAAGGACGCAACGATTTTTGGCGGATTTTCATCTCCATTTTTCAAAAGTCATAACTTTTTTACTTTTGTGTCGACGCGACTGAATAAGGGCTTGTTTTTTGCGTGACGAACTGCAGTTTTTATTGGTGCCATTTTGGGATACATAGGCTATATTGTAAAACTTTTACTATTTTTTTTTTTTATAATGGAGAGAAAACGCATCAATTCTGCCATAGATTTTTTTTAAAGCGTTAATTTTGCAGCATAAATGATACAACACATTTTTTCTGCGGGCCGGTATGATTACAACGATACCAAAATTCTTATATTTTTTTCTGCAATAAAAATCCTTTTTTTGGAAATCTTTTTTTTTCTAAATCGCTGCATTCAAAGTCCTGTAACTTTATTTTTCTATTTACGGAGCTCTGTGAGGACTTATTTTTTGCGAGACAAGCTGTAGTTTTTATTGGTACCATTTTGGGGCACATACAGCTTTTTTAAACACTGTTATTGCATTTTTGTATGCGTCGTTACGGACGCGACAATACCAAATATGTGGGATTTTAGTTTTTTTTTAGCTTTTTTATGCTAATATGAGAATTTTTTTTTTAAACATTTTTCTTACCTTTTTTTTTTACACCATTTGTGTCCCTGTAGGGAACTTACAGCACAGCACTGATGATCGCTGTGATAAGACATAGCAGGGCTACTGCCCTGCAATGCCTTATTGCTTATACAGCGATCACAGGCTATGGCAATACAGGAAGCTGGTATCTGGCATCATGTTGCCACGGCAACCAGCTAGGCTCCCTCTGTGAACCCTTCCCATGCCGCGATCTACATAGATCGCGGCAGGGAAGGGGTTAACAGCGGGGGGTCGGCTATGACTGACAATTTATAATGAAAAAATCACTTATGATCTCGCGCTATCCCCAGGACGTAAGTTTAGGCCCTGTTGCGGGAAGTACCTCGCTGCCAGGATGTAAACTTACGCCCTGGAGCGGGAAGGGGTTAAAGGGGGTCTCCAGTTGTAAACTATTGGCAGGCCCACAAGATAGGGCATCAATACTAGATCAGTAGGGGTCTGCTGCCCAGGATCCTCACTGTTCAGTTATTCTCTGGGCCACAGTGTTTGTACTGAGCTGATTTCGGCATGAAGCAGACAGATCTGCCCTTACTGTAGTGGCCAGGCTTAGTATTACGGACAAAGCTCCCATTGAAGTGAATGGGAACTTTGCTTGTAATACCAAGCCTGCCCACTACAGTGAGAATGGAGCTACCTGCTTCCTACAGAGATCTGCTCAGTGGACGAGCACACCAGCCCAGCCTAGTGATCAGATGGGATCCCTGAGAGTGGACCCGTACTGATCTACTATTAATGACCTATCCTGAACATAGACCATCACTAGTTTACAACTGCACAATTTATTTAAGGGTCATTTTATACAAAGTGATTATTGTTCAATCATTGGAAAATAGACCAACAATGGACTGAACAAGCTGAACCAAAAAATGACAAAAAAATTTAAACTATTACGGTATCTGTGAAATATGTAAATGGACGTTGTTTGAAAGCAAATGACTCATTCACTCATTTGCTCATTCCAATGATTTATTGCTCTGCGTAAAAGGACCCTAAGTGGGGATTTCACACTTACAGGTTGGGCAAACGGCCAATTTAGACAACTCCCCAGGACCCATGGCCTGAGGCTGACAAAAAGTATTAATTCATGCTCCTCAAATTATATTTTTCTAACCCAAACCATGTATATAATGTCTGTAGTGGTTGGTAGGAGGCCTATAACATTTAAGACCAAAGGGTCCAGGTCTTGTTCAGTATGCCCCTGGGTTCTAAGCTTGTTGTGGATGGGAGAGAAATGAGCTAGTGTAAATTTTTATTCCCTTTTTATAACATTTCCAGCTGAAATCTATGGACGTTTTTTGCAAACACTTTGCTTTACTTATCAGACGTGTAACAGGCTGTGGGAGAGTAGAAAAATATCGCTGCTTTCTTTTCAGAAACAGCGCTACTCTAGTCCATGGGCTGTGTTTGTAGGGCAGCTCAAGTAATGTTGCTTGTGGAAGGAAGCAAAATGTGATTGTTCCCAGCAAGAGAAACCAAGTAATCTTGTAGATATGATACCTTTTAATGGCTAACAAAAATACATGATGTTAATGAGAACTTTCAGACTTACTCCGAGTCCTTCATCAAAGCATAATGAAATGGATCTGAAGAGGCATGCATACTTATACCAAACTTTTTTTTATTATCAATTGGAAGGAAGCAGTCATCTCAAACAATTCCTCCAGCATGAACTTTGACAACCACAATGCACTTGATTTTTGAAACAGGGAATCAGGAAAATTTTGAAGGGGTCCAAAGACCAGTCTGCTCCAGAAGAAGACACCAGTATTATAAATGACACATGGTAGGCGGAGGATTACATTACAGATTTTGCATTGGTGACCAAACTGTTTTTCGACCATTATGTGGTTTGAATCACTAAAGCATAGAAGGAAACCTGTCATCAGATTCATGCTGCCTGAACCACGGGCTGAATCCAAGATGGCCATTACTCCTGTGTGTATATTATTCTGAAACACAGTGGCGTTTCCGAACAAACACACTTTGAGGTTTGACTCGGAACTGAGCTCTGAGTCAAAGTGGTGGGCCGCGCTGGCCTCTCTCTGCCCACAGCATGTTGACTGACAGCTCTATTCCTATATACAAAAGATCCTGCATTGAGCAGGGGGTTGGACCCGATGACCCTGGAGGTCGCTTATAACTCTACCATTCTATGATTCTTCATGTTGCGGGCAGGAAGAGGCCGGCGCAGAACACATTTTTGACTCGGAGCTCTATTCCAAATTGCAACCTCTCAGAATAATACATACACAGGGCCATAGGCATATACCCGGGGTTCATGCTGGTGGTGGTTCACGCAGCATGAACCCAGTGACAGGTTCCCTTTAAAGGGCTTTTTCCAAATTAAAGGGTTTGTATGAAATCAGGAAAAAAAGTTATGTGTCTCTCTTATCTTGAAGTTGTGTTTGGTATGTGCAACCCCACCTCATTGAAGTAACTAAAGGCCCATTTAGACACAACGATAATCACTCAAAAAATGTCGCTCAAGCGACTTTTAAGCAATCATTTACAGCGCAAGATGAGCGATCACCTTGCGCTGCCAGCGATGAATGCAGAAGACAAGCGTGGTAGCATTAAGAGGACTGAATAAGAAGCTGTTTGCTAACACATCAGCGCATGCAATTGAATGTACTAAAATAAATCATCTGCATCTAAACAAATGAAGCTATCTCTTTTTGCCCATTGTATTATGATACATTTTTGTTGTTTTTGGAGCCACTTAGTGTCATTGTAACCACAGGCTGCCCAGTAAAATACTGCATTAGAAGGAGCAGTTTATCCCAGGACTCCAGGTCCAGTAACATTTTATTATTATGTCTCAGTAATTGACCAAAGTCACTTTATTTCTGCCGCGCTGATTATTTATATTGCGGGCAGACATCAGTATTAAGTGTCTGGGTCTATGCCGGTCATACGCTGGCAGGTGGTGCCCCTCCAGGATGTCTAGCCATAAGCTCTCAAGTCCCTATAGGCTTTGTAAGTCTCCATGCAATGTGGACAGAGTGAAGCTGTGGCTAAGCACTGGCTAGGGCCAAACGAGAGGGGGGTGGGTTGGGAATTCTTCAGTCATCAGTTATTCTCCTGCCAGAGGGAAGAGGCTGCCCTGTCACTCTCTCTAGTCTAATGGTGTCTTCCCACAGTCTGCTTTGTCCCCCCTCTTATGCCCCTGTCTGGGACCACTCCCCTCTTTGGGTCATGGCAAACAATAGACTGGGATGCAAAGGCACGGAGGGACAATTTGCCCCAGACACAGCTCTGATGATAAATGGACGACCAAGTGAATGTCATAACATGCAAACTGCTGATAAGGTTTCCAGGATGGGATCTGGGAAAAGGGGAGCTTAGACTTCCACCCCTGCGATGGAAATCCCAAGTCTATGATATATTCCCTATTGTTCATTAGCAGTCACTTGAGAGCCATTAACTACTGACATGCCAAGTGTGAGAAATCTGCAGGCAATCAGTCTAATAAGGAAATTCCATCATTGACCTTGACAATGAGACGACCTTGGATTTTAGGAGTGTCTCTGTGACCCTTGATGATGGGCTCAGGTGTCTAGTACAACCCAGCATCCTATTCACTGGCCATTTATGGGAACCAAAGACACTGGTATTCATGTTATAAATAACTGTATTCACATTGTGTATTTGTAAATTCACAAATATTACAATGTTTTCCTAAATTTGCTGTATAATAATATGACACCACGGACAGAAGAGTGTGCTACAAAAATGCTCTGAGCCATTAGTATGCTGCCATATAGTGCTCCATAATGTTTCCCACCCAGCTTTCTCATGTACAGACACAACTAAACATCAGGATTATAAATCACTGAATTTACCAGTAAACAAATTGTGTAAACAGAACAACAAAATGATCATTTTGGTTCAAGAAGCTGATACTTCATACATAATTTTTCTTTTTAACTGCTGCCCGATCAGTCCGTCAGCAACCTTTCACATGGGACGGAATATTCCGCAACAGTGTTAACAGTGGAATTCCATACTGCTAACTGCAAATTCTAATGCGGAACTGCCCGCAGAATTCTTATATTTTTCTATTCAATTCCGCACCAAAATTCACACGTTAGGAATGCGGATTTTGGGGCTGAATATTTTGCAGGGGTGCATATTCTGCAACTCTGTTGCAGAAAATTTCACCCTATGCGAAAGGTTTTGTGGTACATTGGGTGATTCAAAAGTCAAGGCCAGACAGAATATGTTCTGAATGAAAAAAGATACAAGTAGGAAACTTAGATGAGTGGAGGATAACTTTTTGGCACTATGGTGGTGCTTGTCGGCCATCTTGGATTCAGCCCAAGAAATTTCAATAGACAGGTGGTCATGGAATACTTGATGTAAGAGTAGAATTTCATCAGTAAGTGATAGGTGCAGTCATTTTTTCCATACCTGCAACCTTTTTTTAGAGTTATAGAGGATATCATGTTGTGTACTAATCAAGGTGTTATATTGAATTATGTGGCATGGAATAGAATTACTGCATGTCTTTTTAGGTAACAGAATATGCCGGTAACAATCTAGGACAGACTTGTGATCATCCTGCTGATAGGTAATAGACGTTCATGTAAGGTGGCCGAGGCTTTCAATTAAGAATACCCAGGAATACAGCCAGTGAGTGCACAAACTAATAATAGGTCATCAATGGTAAATTCATAGAAAACCCCTTTACGTTTACAGCTGTTATCCACCTCAGTTGCTGCACTGTTGTCGAGTGGGGCTCCGCAAGTGGGTCAAGAGTCATACACAAAAGTTGACCCTTTTAGAAGCCCTCTCTGTAACAGAGGTAATGCGCATTTGCCCAGTTTGCTGTCAGCTAAAACCGTCTAGCATAGCTATAGTGTTGTAGATATTGTGGATGCTGTACAATGCATTTGGAAAGTCTTCAGACACTTTCACATGTTATGGCCTTGTGCAATTTAAAAAAAAAAATCAAGTTTTCCCCCATCATTCTGCACCTATTACCCCATAATGGCAAAGGGAAAAAACAGAAAGTTTTTTTTTTTTTTTTTTTTTTAATTTACAATGATTTCTAACAAACATTTTGCATTGATGTAAGTATTAACACCCTGTGTTTAGTACGTCGTTGAAACAGCTTTGGTACCAATTGCAGCCTCCAGTCTTTTTGAGTATGATGCCACAAGGTTTTCACACCTAGATTTGGGGATTTTTTGCCTTTCTTCTCTGCAGATCTTATTAAGCTCTATCAAGTTGGCTGGGGACCATCTATGGACAGCTATTTTCAGGTCTCTCCAGAGATGTTCGATTGGGTTCAAGTCAGGGCTCTGGCTGGGCCACTCAAGGAGATTCACAGAGTTGTCCCTAAGCCCCCTGTGTTTTCTTTGCTGTGTACTTAGGTTCGTTGTCTTGTTGGAAGGTGAACCTTCTGCCCAGTCTGAGGTCCCTTGTGCTCTGGATCAGATTTTCATTAAGAATATCTCTGTGCTTTTGCTTCATTCAGCTTTCCATTAGACCTGACCAGTCTGTCCCAGCTGCTGAAAAACACTACCACAGTAGGATGCTGCCACCACCATGCTTCACTGTAGGGATGGTATTGGGCAGATGATGATCTATGCCTGGTTTCCTCCAGACATAATGCTTAGCTTTGAGGCCACAAAGCTCAATCTTGATTTCATTAGTCTGAGAGTCCTTTAGGTGCTTTTAGGCAAACTCCAGACAGGCTTCCATGTGTCTTTTACTGAAGAGAGGCTTCTTTCTGGCCACTCTGCCATAAAGCCCATATTGGTGTAGTGGTGTAGTGAGGGTTAACTTGGAATTTTCTCCCATCTGCACACAGGATCATTAAAGCTTAGCCAGAGTGACCATTAGGTTCTTGATCACCTCTCTTACCAAGGCCCTTCTTCCCTGATTACTTAGTTTGGTGGGTTGGTCAGCTCTACGAAGAGTCATGGTTGTTTCAAACTTCTTTCATTTAAGAATGATGGAGGCCACTATGCTCTTGAGAACTTTCAGTGTAGCAGATTTTTTTGTAGCCTTCTTCAGATCAGTGCCTCCATGCAATACTGTCTCCTCCTCATACCTTGGTTTTGGCTCTGATATGCATTGTGAGCTGTGAGATGTTATAACGACAGGGGTGTGTCTTTCCAAATGATGTCCAATCAACTGAATTGACCACAATTGGACTCCAATCAAGGTATAGAAATACCTCAAAGATGATCAAGAGAAACGGGAAGCCCCCAGAGCTAAAACTCAAGTGTCTTACCAAAGAGCCTGAATACTTATGTCAATGTATTTTTTTAAAAAAGGTACAAAGCTTTCTAACATTTTGTTTTCCCTTTGTCATTATGGAGTATGGAGTGCAGAAAGATAGGAAAAACTTTTTTAAAATTTGCACAAGGCCACAACACAACATAATGTAAATACAGTGAAAGGATCTGAAGAGCTTCCAATGCATTGTAGGTCTCCGTCCAGCAGCCATGGGGGCACAGGTCCACTTATTTTCTAAAGAAAGCAGTCATGGTGGAGTGTGACTGCATTCCAACATTAGATATGGGGCCCTATGGTTACTTGTTACACCCCTGCATGGGACCTCATAGTGAAATGAGGAGTGGAAAGGTTGTGATTCCTATAGTTATCAATTTGCCCTCTTGATCTTTTCTCTCTTCCCTGGTATCTTCGTGCTTTTACACCTCCTATCAATCTCTTATGGGCCATAACGTTTTGTGAATGGCCTTCTAAAACAGATGAAAGGATTGTTTGACAACCTGGCAGTTGAGGGAGAATCAAAGACTCATAATATTTATTGTGGATTAGGATAATAGCTAATAGGTACCTGTATTGGCAATGAACAAGTTAACCGATGCATCTTCTAATGATTGCCATATACTCCCTGCATGTAAGGCAGTATTGCTGCAAGCTTGGTATGGAAGCTGTTACATTTTGCTTTTATTTATGTGCTGAATATTGATTTAATTCCAGTAAAGTTTGCCACATAATAAACGTGAGGCCGATAGCGCATGGATTCCCAATTACTGCTGCACCTTTAACCCTTTATGCTCTGCAAAGCCCTGTGGGGCACGCTTATACAGCAAGGCTAATTGTGGATCCCTTTAATGTGTCTAGCTAACATCTGGACATCACATAAAAGGAGCATTTATTTAAACACACAAGCCAGCCGGCGAGTATCGAGCCCGAGAATGTAAGCTTTAATAGTTCCCTTCTGTGCTATTTAAAGTGGCTCCAGAATTACAGTAAATGGGCCGGCCTCATCAGACTGGTGAGGGGGGGCATCCCTGTGATTTGCTGTACGGTGAGCTTTTTCTTTGTTACCTCTAGTTGCTGGAAAGGCTGTACTGTCATCGTATCAGATATTTGTTTGAAATGTTATTATAATACTTGTGGTTTTGTGATTGATATTCTTAACATTTTTAAATGCAATTTGTAAAATTCTGAAATTTCTAGGCGCATTCGGAAGAAATCAAGAAATATATGATTGGACGTGTATTAGTAGAGGAAGAATTTTACTGTGTGCACCAGTTGTGCCACTAAAAGTAACCAGGAGGTGCAGAAGTAGTCTTATCCAGGTCATGGCACCTGAAGTAGTCCAAAGGTCCCTTTCCCACATAAGAACACACACTGTTATAATTCTCACATTGCAGATTTTGCAACACGTTTTAGGTTCTATCACTTATAACCATGGTTATATATTGACTGGGGTGGGGACATTTTTGGTCTAAGGGCTGTAAAGAGTTAAATACCTATGCATTTACAGTACTGTGCAAAGGTTTTAGGCAAATGTGGTAAATGTTGCAAAGTAAGAATGCTTTCAAAAACAGAAGTTTGAATAGGTTATTTTTGTCAATTACCAAAATGTAGAGTGAATGCACAAAAGAAAAATCTAAATCAAATTTGTATTTGGTGTCACCATCCTTTTCCATCAAAACAGTATCAGTTCTTCTAGGAACACTTGCACACAGTCTTTGAAGAAACTCAGCAGATGTAGGCCTGCTTAGATGCTTCTGTCTCTTCATCCCAGACAGACTTCATGATGTTGGGATCAGGGATCTGTGGGGCCATATCTTCACTTTCAGGACTCCTTGTTCTTCATTACGGTGAAGATAGTTCTTAATGACATTGGCTGTATGTTTGGGGTTATCGTCCTGCTGCAGAATAAGTTTGGAGCAAATCAGACGCCTCCCTGATGGTATTGCATGATGGATACTGTAAGTATCCACCTGTAGTTCTCAGCATTGAGGACAGCTTTGATCCTGACTAGAGATGAGCGAGCATACTTGCTAAGGGCAATTACTCGATCGAGCATTGCCCTTAGCGAGTACCTGCCCGCTCGAAAGAAAAGATTCGGCTGCCGGCGGCAGGCGGGGAGCGGCGGGGGAGAGCGGGGAGGAACGGAGGGGAGATCTCTCTCTCCCTCTCTCCCCCCTGCTCATGGCCGCAACTCACCTCTCACCCGCGTCGGCAGCCGAACCTTTTCTTCCGAGCGGGGAGATACTCGCTAAGGACAATGCTCGATCGAGTAATTGTCCTTAGCGAGTATGCTCGCTCATCTCTAATCCTGACCAAATCCCCAACACTCATTATTGTACAGCCCTTCAGCGAACAAACTGCCTTCTGTTACAGTCAAATATTTCCACTTTTGGCTTTTCAGTCCAGAGCCCTTGCTGTATTTTACTGCACCCCAATTCCTAGGTTTTCAAGCATAGTTTAGATGCCTGGCTTTGTTTCTATGTACAAGATATGGCTTTTTGGCCGCAAATCTTCAACGCAGATCACTTCTGTCCAGACATCTCCGAACAGTACATGGGCGTATCTGGGTTCCACTTGTTTCTGCCAGTTATGAGCTTATGGCACTGCTGGATATCTTTTGAAAGGAAGTAAGCATGATGTGTTTTTCATTTGCTACACTACGTTTCCTTGGCCGACTAATGAGTTTATGGCTCACATCGTTGCCCGTTCCTTTGTGCTTCTTCGAATGAGCTTCAACAACACATCTTGAAACCCCAGTCTGCTGTGAAATCTTTGCCTGGGAGAGACACTGATGCAGTATAACTACCTTGTGTCTTGTCGCCAGGGCTTTGGAGTTGGTAAACCGTACCTCCGACTCCTCAATTTTCCCAAACTCCCACTTCTTCATAAATGACTCATGTTTTTTAAGTGATAAATTTGCTATATTAAAATGGATTCATCTCAATTAAAGGTCTCAAAGAAGCAGCATAAGGATACTTAGTCTAATGGAGAGGAAAGGCAATAACTGATTTTCTATTGCTGCTTCAACATCCTAGTTAGTTATCAATGTTTTTGATGAATAGGCGCTTAGATGAACAGAAAATACATTTTAAGGACATTTCAAAAGTTTCCTAAATTCCTATGAATCAGATATGCAACAAATTCTGCATTGAATTAATTATACCATATTTATAATATACATATATTTTTTGTTTATTAGCCGGAGTAGGAGTCAGTATATTTCTACCGACTCCAACTTCGTCAAAATGGGACTCTGACTTCATGGTTGCTTTGCTCAGTGTTGCCATTGTGCATAACTTGTGACATGAAACTGTCTTCCACAACCTCACTTTTTTAAGCAGAGTTTGGCTATTCCTCACCCAGTTTTAAGCCTCCTACACGGCTTTTTGCATTCCAGTTAACGATGATCATTATAACCTGTCTGGTATAATTGGTTAATCATACATCTGACTATAATCCTACAAAATCACTGACAAGTGTACCTAGAAGAACTCATGAAGTTTTGAAGGCAAAGTGTGGTCACACCAAATATTGATTTAATTTCAATTTCTCTTTTGTTTTACTCACTTTGCATTTTTATTATTGCTGGACTTTATACAGTATACGTTCTTGCTAGAACCCTCTGAAAGGTCACATGACTGTTTTTTACTGTAACTTTGCTGTTGTGGATTACCAGGACATGAGTTGCCCATGGCTAGGTATAAAAGGCAGGTGCTGTTCCTGGGCTGTGGTGTGAGTCAGGAATGTTTGAAGAAATCAGAGAGCCTTGTGAGGAGTGAGCTGCCCCAGTGCTACTGGAGAGCTGGGTTTTCCTGTACTAGATAGAAAGAGAGAGTGCAACTCACTCCAGGAGTGTTGCTACCCACCTTGTTCCAATGCAAGTGATGGAGAAAGGTCTGCTAATCATCCAAGAAAATGTCAGCTGTGATTACTGGCCACAAATGCTGAGCTGTCATTGGGAGAGAGACCACCAACAAGAACAGATAGATCAACAGCCAGTACCTTAATATTCAAGTTTTGGTTGTGCGTAATTATGAATACCATCACCCAGTGGATTTAGTTAAGTGAAGTTCCTGCAGGACTAAGTTGCTTCATTCGAGACTCCTATTTTCAAACAGAATCTGTGGAGCTATTTCCCTTGGCCCGGATAAACCATTTATTGACTATGATAATTCTATCTTGCATGCACAATATTAAGGTCACCCTATTTGTAGGGAGCGGACCGAGTTATAGTGTTAATCGACTGTCAGTAAACTGTTTGCATGGTATCCAAATAATACTGTTGTGTGTTATTGTCATCGTATTCTTTATCATACATTCAATAAACCATTGTTTGTCCAACCAAACTGGTGTAAAGCCTCTCCATCACCGGTGTCATATTCTGTTCCATGGTTACTATGGGTTGCTCACCTACCACAATGAGCACTACAGCACTAGGGCCTGTACTGTACACCGACAGAAACTGGTTTCTTTACTTGTACACACTTGATGGTTACACTTCTGGTATACAGAGAAAGGTCCTACTAATGGTTCTCTCATAGAGGTGCAAAATAGAACAGTGTGTAAAAACAGTGTTCAGTTCTCACCCTGGCAAAACCAGTCAGCAGGTATTGCAGTCCTTGTTTACTGTGAAATACCTCCCAGGGCTTCAGTGCAGAATGAACTACTACTATGACATTGTCAGGCTAAGCACCTATACAGTGCTGGTGGCATACAGCAAGTCTTTCCTATTGCAGCTCCTATTCTTACCCTCCCTGCCGCACAATAGCAATAAAGTACAACAGGGGCAAAATACGTAGACAGAATAGGCAGTTGCCTATGACGGTATTGATGTGTGAGTGCATTTGAGCAGAAATGCAGTCTTAAGCTCTCGATAACAACCTGAATGTTGAAAGTTCAATCCCGCTTGGTTCAGGTAGCTGGCTCAAGGTTGACTCAGCCTTCCATTCCTCCGAGGTCGGTAAAATGAGTACCCAGCTTGGTGGGGGGGGGGGGGGGGGATAAAAAACAGATTACCTGAAAGTGCTGTGGAATAAGCTGGCACTACACAGACAACAAGATTTATTTTTATTTTATTTTTTATTTTACGGTTTGGATAAAGACAGCAACATCATACCTTTTTTACTCATCAGTGTTCACCTGTACAAATAACAATGCTAGGGATTGGTGGGAAGGGGAAAAAATGGGGGACTTTAAAATGAAGGAATGCCTCTCAAACAACATTCACGCGGAACAGGAACTAAGGGTTTGTTCACAGGGGCTTAAGCACATTTTGGCAGCGTAATATGCTGTGTATTTACGCAACGAAAAATCACTTAGCGTATTTCACCTGCTCCTCATTTGTGCACACAAATACAGTGTGTATTTGCGCATGCAAAAAAATAGGCAAATGGACTCATGTATTTCCCTAGTTTTCCTGCATATTCACTGCGTATTTGTGCCAGCTAGAGATGAGCGAGCATACTCGCTAAGGACAATTACTCGAGCGAGTATTGTCCTTAGCGAGTACCTGCCCGCTCGGTAGAAAAGAGTCGGGTGCTGGCGTGGGTGAGCAGTGAGTTGCGGGAGTGAGCAGGGGGGAGCGGGAGGGAGAGAGAGGGAGAGAGAGATCTCCCCTCCGTTCCCCCTTGCTCTCCCCCGCCGCTCCCCGCCGGCACCTTTCTTCCGAGCGGGCAGGTACTCGCTATGGACAATGCTCGCTCAAGTAATTGTCCTTAGCAACTATGCTCACTCATTTCTAGTGCAGCCCATTCTCTTCAATGGTTCATTGCGGCATTTAATAAGCACAAAAATAGAACATGCCACCTATTTTTTAATGCGATTGACTATCACGTGAAAATAATAGCCTTATGTCAATGAACGCATTGAAATCAATGGCTTCTATTCACTGCATATTACGCATGCAAAAATTGTGCATGTAATATGCTGCACGAATACGCTTGTGTTAATGAGGGTGGTGAAGCGCATTCTACAATCTGCAACTTGGGCATCAAGACAGCTTGTCGAACCCTGAAATACAATTGCAGCCACTCAACAAACTCTCAAAGTTCTAGTTAGGGGCTGGAAATACCTCCGCAAACATGTCCCTCTCATTTGCAAACCTTAGCCATACACCACAGTCAAGAATGGTCATATTCCTATAGCAAACAAACATCAGCCGTTTTTCTAAGGAAACGGGCTAACTTCCTACCTTCTGATTGACACTTGATAGTTACAATGGTGCCCACGACGGTAGTTCAGCTTTATGCCCTAAGCTAAAGGGATCTTCTTCTGGTGACATGTTCTCTTTAAAGCACAAATTTCATTGTCTAAAACTTTGTAAAAAAATGAAGATTTACATAAAGATTTCTCCAAGAAAAACACAGAGACACCTGGGATTTTTAAGTGTTTGAGAAATGTGGTTCATTTTGAAATGATGATTTCAAGCTCTCATCATTACAACAAGCCATTGGTTTTAATTAAATATTATTGCAGCAGAATCCGCGCACGAGACCGGCAAAGAGAGAAATAATTATTATTCCTCATTTTCCTGCCGCCGTTTACCAGCGTTGGAACTAATTAAAATAAATTAAATTTGGATGACTTTAGAAAGGTAGATCAATATGTGCGGCATTACCGGAGGAAGGCACAACACGAAAGGTAATATTTGTAAAGCATCTTTATTCTTTTTTTTTTTTTTTTGCATAGAAAATTACCGCCATTTGTCTTCTAATCAAGCCAGACTGCTGCGCCTTGTATGTCCACATTGCTTTTTTATTTTTGTTTTGGAGTTCCGCTTTTAGCTCAAAATTAAATCTATACTGTAAAAGTGGGGCAATCGGTGGAAAACTTCGGATGGAAGGTGGATTAGTTCTGCTGCACAGTAACAGATTTACTCTGGGAATTAGTGATATTGCTGCAAAGCTTCAGCACTTTATAAGCAGCATATTCGGGAACGTGGCTCATACTGAGTAGGTCTATGCAGCATTTTTCAACTGTGATTGATCTCTAGTTTCATAAAAGTTGAAAATAAAGTTTATAATTGAGATGCTGCTCATCTCATCATCTGGAACACATGATATTTTCAGAAATTCATGTCCCATTACGCTTCAAATCAAAGGTAGACGCAGGTCCTTCAGTTGATATGGGATTTTGCTTTAAAGCGTTATTCCGGGACCTTTACTGCTTGTACTATTGATGACCTATCCTCAGGATAGGTCATCAATAGTTGATTGGCAGAGGTCTGCCACTCGGGACTCCTAGGGATTAGCTGATCTTAATCCCCAAACTCATTGCAGCCAAGCTGGACATTGACAGCTCCATCCTCATTGTGGTCAGAACCAGAAATGTAATAGAAGGCGTAGCTTCCATTTATTTCAATGGGAGCTATGCCTTCTATTGCATTTCTGGCTTTGACCGCAATCTGGATGGAGCTGTCAACATCTGGCTTGGATACAATAAGTGCAGGGAATGCAATCAGATGACTCTTGAGTATCCGAAGCGGTGGACCCCAGCCGATCAACTATTGATGACCTTTTCGGAGGATAGGTCATCAATTGTACAATGAGTAAACGCCCTGGAAAACCCCTCATCTTCATAAGTAAATTAAGTCTTTGAAGAGTTCTAAAATCTACCTGACCTGCAAGGGATGCCATTGGCAAATGATTAAGCCCTTAACCCCCTGTCTTATAAAGGGGAAAGGTACCAAAACTACCTAGAAAGACCTTACTTTGCTTTTTGTTATAAGCGCTGCCCACTATGTATTACTTACAATCCTGCTGATTTATTCTAGCCGCTTGTGACGGCAGGGTGTGCAGCCTGCATAATCTTTCTCTGACTCCTCCTCATTGGTTCCGCTATTGGAGGAGTCAGGAGGAGGATGCAAGCTGTGCCACGGGCCAGCAGCAGGAGCGCCCTGTGTGAAGAACAAGAATGTACAGTTCTGAAGGTACCACTACTAGACAAACTGGGGCCATACTGGACCACAAGGGGGAAAGCAGGAACACACAGGACAGTTATTACTGGAGATGGGGGAAGCAAGAGCATAGAGGACCACTATCACAGGGGGATAAATAAGGGCACAGAGGGATCACTATTACTATGGGGAGGGGGAAGCAGGAGTACAGAGAATTACAATTATTTTGAGGAAGTAAGCGCTGTGATTGGATTGAGCGCCAGCCAGTCAAAGCCAGCGCTCGATGAACCAATCAAAGCCATTCAGTGATCTCATTCACTGAATGGCTGTGAATTATTGAGCGCCGGCTGTGATTGGCTGGTGCTCGATCTAATCCCAGCGCTTACTTGCTGACGGCAGGGGAATTCAAAGCCGAGAAGAGAGATGACAGCGCAGAGAATTACATAGCAGCTTGCAGCACCGCCTGGGAGAACAGCGTGTCGGGGACATAGACACCGGCTGGGAGGGGAGTGTTGCGGTTTTTTTTTTACCTAGTCCCTCACTCCAGTATAAGCCAAGGGGGGCTTTTTCAGCATAAAAAAATGTGCTGAAAAAATCAGCTTATACTCGAGTATATACAGTATGTACTTTCTGGCTGCAGCTGTGTAGTTGCATCGGGGGTGGTGGGGTGGGGGAGCGAGCTTAACTGTTGTCCCAGAGCCCAGAAGCCTTTAACTGCCTTCCTAATTTCAAGACACCTTTGGTAATTTTCCACTGTAGTGGCCTGGAACACCTATTCCTGGCCCCTCCATAAATGTCATACCTGGCATGTCGTTTGTGTGGATGCACTGTGCAAAATCTCTTGTCTCTTTTTATGTGTATTGCACAGCTGCAGCAGATAAACGGTTAATGTCTACATGAGACTGGGAGATGTCTGCAAATGTATCAATTTATGTCCTGTCATGTGGTATGCTAAAGACTATAAGTATGAGTGTCTGAGAGCAGGAAAAGGCCTTCTGTTTTTCTGGGTTCCTGAGAGTGCCAGCCACATGGGGTACCTCCAACCCTCATGTGGTGAATAATGGAAGAGGAAGAAAAGTTTCCTGAAGTTCCCAAAGCCAGGAGCCACTAGAGAGGATGGAGAAAGAGAGAGACAGAGTGTGAGCAGTGAAGAAAGTCAAGACCACCATGCAGAGGTACTTCAAAAAGTGAGTGTCTGTGGAGAGTTTGCCCCTTCCCCTTCCAGGAGCAGCACCATGCAGATAACGAGGACTGTAGGGCCGATGTCCTTCTGAGTATACTCTCTGAGAAAGTTTCCTATTCCACGAGTGGTACCATACAGATAACGAGGACTGTAGAACTGGCATCATCTTGAGTTCCTCCCTGACCTCCCTTCTTCTGTCTTGCCTGCATTAGTGTGTTCTTAAGCTATAAAGTGTTGAAGTTTGACAAGTAAAGTTTTGCCAGGCCCTGACCGTTCCCAGGGACTGAGGTACTTAAAGGAGATGTCTCGAGGAAGCAGTTAATTTTTTTTTTTGCCCAGTCCCCCCCATTAAACACACATTACTAAGCCCCCCTGTAAATGACATTTCTAGCTGGTTCGTACTTACCGTTCCAGCGTTTCAGCAAGTTATAAAAGTTTCCTCAAGATGGCCGCCGGCTCTTTCCCAGTCGCTCGCTGCAGCCCGACGTGCGCGCTCCCGAGACGCCGCCAGCTGTGTCTCCATGGCAACCAGACGCATCGCAGCCGCCGACCAGACGCCCCGCAGCCGCCGACCAGACAGCAGGTAACCGGCGCTAGCCCCCGGCTCCCCAGCGCTAGCTCCCCCGGCGCAGCGACAGCCCCCCCGGCCTAGCGCTAGCTCCCCCGGCCTAGCGACAGCCCCCCCATCGCAGCGACAGCCCCCCCGGCCTAGCGCTAGCTCCCCCGGCGCAGCGACAGCCCCCCCGGCCTAGCGACAGCCCCCCCGGCCTAGCGACAGCCCCCCCGGCCTAGCGCTAGCTCCCCCGGCCTAGCGACAGCCCCCCCCGGCCTAGCGACAGCCCCCCCGGCCTAGCGACAGCCCCCCCGGCCTAGCGCTAGCCCCCCCGGCCTAGCGCTAGCTCCCCCGGCGCAGCGACAGCCCCCCCGGCCTAGCGACAGCTCCCCCGGCGCAGCGACAGCCCCCCCGGCCTAGCGCTAGCTCCCCCGGCCTAGCGACAGCCCCCCCCGGCCTAGCGACAGCCCCCCCGGCCTAGCGACAGCCCCCCCGGCCTAGCGACAGCCCCCCCGGCCTAGCGACAGCTCCCCCGGCGCAGCGACAGCCCCCCCGGCCTAGCGACAGCTCCCCCGGCGCAGCGACAGCCCCCCCGGCCTAGCGACAGCCCCCCCCATCGCAGCGACAGCCCCCCCCGGCCTAGCGCTAGCTCCCCCGGCGCAGCGACAGCCCCCCCGGCCTAGCGACAGCTCCCCCGGCGCAGCGACAGCCCCCCCGGCCTAGCGACAGCCCCCCCCCATCGCAGCGACAGCCCCCCCGGCCTAGCGCTAGCTCCCCCGGCGCAGCGGCAGCCCCCCCCCCCCGGCGCAGCCCGGCGCAGCGGCAGCCCCCCCCCCGACCCATCACTTACCTGGGAGGCTTCTCGGGGCTGCTGGGCTGGGCTGGGCTGGGCTGGGCTGGGCTGGTCTTCTCCGCTGGGCAGCTCCAGTTTCTGCACCTTCCTCTAACAGAGGATGGTGCAGAATGGCCGCTTCAGCGCGCTCCCGAGCAGTGACAGCTCGTCTGCGCATGCGCAGAAGAGCTGTAGCGGGGAGCACACTGAAGCGGCTCGTGCTGAATGGAGAAGACCGGACTGCGCAAGCGCGTCTAAAAAAGCAAGCTGCCAGCGAATTTAGACGGAACCATGGAGACGAGGACGCTAGCAACGGAGCAGGTAAGTGGAATAACTTCTGTATGGCTCATATTTAATGCACAATGTACATTACAAAGTGCATTAATATGGCCATACGGAAGTGTATAACCCCACTTGGTTTCGCGAGACCACCCCTTTAACCACTAAATCGTGTGTGGACTCTTTATTACCGCTGAGGTTCATTCCGGTGAATAAAGGAACGGTGGCATCACATGACAATCTAGAGTTCTACGGCATGTATATTGGCCATCCCTCTCCTCTTCCTGTGTCCGGAAGAGGCCCAGTGAAACTCTCGCCGAGGCTGTGTGTCCCTCTGGGGAGTAGTCTGGTAAGCGACACCGTGGCAAGTGACAGCTTTACCCTCCCAGCTCCTCAGTGTATGCCCAGTGTTCTAAATTACCCTTTGGGACGCTGCACCACCATATATTAAAGCTCCGTCCTATTGCAGCCCTGTGGGTCTTGTTTGACTAACACATTGAGAAATGCCATTGAGTCCTTGCCTTACTTAGAAGTGAACCTCAAACTCAGATCATTGTTGTTTATTTTAGAAAAGTGTAAAAATGTTGTCAATCAATCTGAGCCATAGACGTATTTATTGGAGTGTGTTAATACAAGTTTCTGAAAACAGCATATGTATTTTTGAGAAAATTTAGTACAAAAGACGCTGAATTTGAATCATCATCGGAGGCGGAAGATTCATATTTGAGAAAGATTTTCCCCCACCCACAGCGGATCGGGGGAAAGTCACGAACAGAGGATACAAGTGGAAAGGTAAAAGCATGAGGAGGTTGGGACATTGAGGGGGAAGACAAGGAGCCACAAAGGACGAATCCACTAATATTACCACAACTTTTTAGCAGGACTCCCAGCCCTTGATCTGTATCACATGTTGTATGGAAAATGCCGGGCATATGAACAAATAATGGTAACATGTACATTTTAAGAAATTTTATTAATTACAAATCTAAAGATGTGGTGTGTCTGAATAGTTGTGACTACCTGTTGGATTGTATAGGTAGGACGAAGTGAGAATTTCGTTGTCCCATCAGAGACCATTACGATGACATCTCGAACAAAAGACAAATACCAATCTCTCGTCATGCACAGATGGTGCATGAAGGGGACCCTAATTTCGTCAGTTTCATTGGCATCCAGCTGGTTGCTCTGAATCCCAGGGGGTGCAACTGGGATAGGAAAATTCTTCAGACAGAATGTCAATGGATACATAGGATAAAGTCCATGATATGATATCATTTATGTCTTCATTTCTGGCTAATGTCTGTAATTACAATTATTTCGATACAAGCACCCTCGTGGTGATCTTGTTTTGGAAAGGCTTTTTTATTGCACATGTGATGATAGGAACTTGCAATAGGAGTGATTGCAAATGAATTTCTCTTCAAATCCTCGCAGGATTGCAGGAATCTGAATGATGATCATTCAGTATAAATGCATGCCGTGACTGAATGACCAATGCTAATTCGTACAGTTATCATTCAGTTTATGCATGCAGAAAAACTGAACGATGATCAGCCCATGTAAATAGGCAGCGTTTATTTATGAATGACTGCCTGTTTACTGTGAATGCAGGTGGAATGATCTCCGGTACGCTCCACCTCCATTCACTCAGCAATGACCATTCCTGTGTAAAAGCACAGGAGTGATTATCACTGGCACAAGTATTGGGCACATCCATGCCCAACAGTCGTCCTGTGTGAAAAGGCTTTTACTTTCCCGATGCTTTTGACATAAGACGTGACAAGCACATTGGTGTGTGTAACACGCTGACCTCCTTTTGGAGAGTTTGTTAAGTTTGTCCATGCTACACAAGATGATCTTTTTAAATGCTTGTATCTGGATTCTTCTTGTAGACTTACTCTCTCAGTGCTTAAGATCTAAGATGAGGAAACACCGGTGAGGTTTTATGTAGTGTCTTAGACCACCGATCCACTACCAATGTCATAGAACCAGTGCAGCCATAGGGTTCCCACCTTTGTTACAAAAAAAATACTGGCCAACGTAATGAGGGGCCTGGTCAGGTGGCATGGCTAGGGTCATAGCTTGTCATGGCGTTCAATTTAACCTCAGTTATTTCAATGGCCCCTACAGTAATAGAGCATTCTCTCAGTGGCTGCTATAGTAATAGCGCCTCCTCTCAGTAGTTCAAGTAGGTATCAGTCAAGCGGTTGTTCATAAGAACATTCAGGCCTGATATTCACCCGTTTCAAAGGTCATTTGGAAGTGAGTAGTTAAAGAATATATGCCATTTGACCTTTGGGCAGGGCATATAAAGAACCATGGGGCACGGTACCTTTAAGTCCTTCTATCAGCACTTTGATAGATGGCTTAGTGGACACACTTCTCTACTCCAGCTGTCTTAAGACATGATGGGGTCTATCCTGGTGAAAGATTCTATATATGCAAGGACCATTACCTTATGCGCAGCATTTAACATACAATACAATTTTGTTGCTATGTAGTTCTTAAAGGGGATGTTATTTAAATGAGTCCTACATGGGGTGAAATAAAGCAGCTGGTACTCCCCTCTCCCTGCTCATTCCTGGCGGCTCTGGGTCTCCCTGCTGACATCATCTACAGACTGCAGTCAGCCTAAACTGTCTCCAAACAAGCTGCTGCTGCGAATGACAGCACTCAGTGATAATCCTGGAATGCTGGCATTGGCTGCAGCAGCAGATTTGGGTCACAGTCTGACTGCAGCCTGTAAACAAACAGCACAACCAAGATCCGGAGCCACCAACAGGGGATGAGTGGGGAGAAGTGAGCATTAGCTGCTTTGTTATTTTACACCAAGGGGTAACTGCCCTGTACATAACCTGGACAACCCCTTTAAATGCAGAAAGGGACATAATCTTGGTACGGAAGCTCTGGCTAGACAGGAATAATATTTTACTCTGGATAGACCGGCTTTGTAATACTTGTAGATACATATAACTGTAGCAAACTTTAACTTGACACTTAAGCGTGTTAAAGGGGTTGTACCAAAATTGTAAGATATCCACAGTGAGGGGGAGACCAAGTGGTGCACCAGAGCAAGTGCACCAGCGCTCCATTTACTGCCAAGACAACCAAGAGGCATCTGCTGGGGTATTTCTGTCAGCCCCATTGAAGCGAATGCAGCCCTGACCTTGCATGCTCGGCCAGCACTCCATTCAGAGTGACCCCTGCAGTGACAGTCAGAGCAGGACACAGGAATCCCATTATAGTGAGACCCCCATCAATCAGCAAGTTATCCTCTATACTGTAGTAGATAGGGGATAACCTGCAATTCTGGTACAACACCTTTTATTAAACTTAGTCCAGTAGTAAGAGCAGCATCAGAGGTGTAACTTGACAATCCATACAATCAAGATGACTTCAAAATCAGATAGCAATTTTCTTTTTATTCCAAGGTCATGACAGCAACATTTCTGAAGATGATTACATTTTACTAAACTGTTGCATAGAACTTTTTTTTGTCCTTTCATTGGTTTTTCTTTCATTAAGACAAGTTAAATTGTTGCAGCAAGTTATCCATGTTGGGTTAAGCTTTACTATATCTGTACATTTATTTACACTGCAACGAACTTCTTAAAATATCACAATATAATCTAAGTTTTCACTTCCAGGCTGACACAGACCAGACGATGCATTCAATTTAGTGTAAAATCAAACAAGAGGAGCTACTGAGAAACTAGAGCAGAGAGTATGCATTTCTATGAAACCAGTCCTGATTCTGTGATATAACCGTAGTTGTTAAAAATGGCTGCCACTAATTCCTGGCCAGGTAGAACTTATTTCACTGGTTTTATTCAGGCATCACTTAGCTTTTGATAGAGACCGAGATCGAATGCATCTTTAATTACATTTCAGCACTAAAGCATTGCATTCTTCTGCTGTTGGTCAAGTGGCACAAATACATTCCTGGCATAGCTCACACACCTCTGAATTACCTTGACACATGTCTGTACTCATAGCCACTGAGCCAGGTCTGTGAAATGAATCATTAGTATCACACGAGCTTTCAGTTTCTGTCCACCCACACTTCTCGTCTCAGTACATCTACTGTTGTGCACGCTTGGACCACATTTAAGTGAAGTGGGCATGGCAAACACAAAAAATGCCTCTATTGATAAGGAGTGGACATGGTCAACTCTGATAGATAGTAACATTGATTGAACCTTTGTACTGTATTAGCGGGATTAGAAAAACATGGCTGCTTTCTTCTAGAAACTGCGCCCCAGCTGTCCATGGATTGTCGGAAATTGCAGTGTGCTTCCATACCTCACAGACTGTGGATAAGTTTGATGACTATCTAGGCGCTATCTATTGCTAACTAAAAGATAGGAACCATAATACCTTGTAAACAATATGTAATAACAGTAATACCTCATAAACAACATCATTAACACTCAGGAAATACAGGATACAGAATAAGATACGAAGCTTCCCTCTGGGGGTTAACACTTCAATATAGTCCGTTAGAAAGACTGATCCCAGTATATACTCGCAATGTCTCTTTAAGGCTTACTTGATAGCACAGGTGACAGTTAAGTCTCCCCTGGTCAACAAATACGGTAACTCAGTCCGTGGACGGAGGCTCGAGCAGCAGAACCTTGCCGACAGTTCAGTGTCCTTAGGATAAGTCTTTGGCAGCAGACATGTTGACTAATTATATTTTAACCCCTTCCTTATGAGGCTAGCTTCACTTACAGTTTGGTGTGTGGAAGTTGCCACTTCCACTCACCCGAGCAACACAAGCGAACTTGCCGTGTTCCCCTTGGGTCAGGAGCACAACTCTCCACTCCTCTCTGCTGACAACGAGCAGTCCTGTTCTTCTCCAAGTATGGGTAGCACTGCCCCTAGCTCTTTCTTAGGCTCAGTTATGTGTCACCTCAGCTCCCTTCCTTTTGGGCCTCTTCTGCTTACAGCCAGTAGCCTCTCCTTCCTCTGTCCAGCACCTGCTCACTTCACTATGCCGATAGAAATTGTGCTTTTTATATCAGAGCCATCACAATCACAATCGGTCCAGTGAGTATGCCCATTTCCACTGCACCTATCTCTATGGCAATCTTATCCCCTTGGGGTGAGTTCCTTATATCTGCATGAATTGAAAGCTGGTTGAGCATACTCACTGCCGCACTATTCATTTCACTGGGACTGCTGGAGGTAGATGAGCATTTGAATTTGGCCATCTCCGGCATTCCCATTGAATTAAATGGAATGACCACTCCATTCATTCGAGGACCTCCAGGACCCCCATTTTCTGGATTGGTGGAGATCTCAGTGGTTGGACTTCCCCCAACCTGAAAATTATCCATTAACCTGTGGCTAGGAGATAACTTCTATGGCTTAGCGCAAGCTCTTTAACGCCAGTTAAATTAGAGTTTTAAGGCTTTGGATGGAATTAAGGGTCATGGTCAATGGTCAACCTATCCAAGTTATGCAATCTTTACTAGAGCCAGACTGAGCATTAAGGTGCTTGTACAACTTGTTCAACTGACAGCTATTCTGCCCAACTTCCCTGTATAGTAGCACGCTCAGAGTGAAGGAGCCACTGTCAGACTGCTCTGTGGGTGTCAGGGCTCTGTTTTCTTTCCAGGAATCCATCACTAGTAGCTGCTGCTTCACGCTTTTAGTATTGTGATGGACTTTTACTCCTTGTGACTTGAGGTCACTGTTTTCCCCTGAACTTGCCCTTAAACAAGATGGCCGATACTGCCTCTTTCATAAACCATCTAATTTCCGGTTTAAGTTTTCATAGAAAACCTAAACTTTGGACTGTCTGATTAAGCTGATCCACCTAGCTCCTTTCTCGTGCCCCGGGGAACTCTTTACCAGACTGTTCTCATATTCCCATAGATTATCTACCACACTGTGTTCCTTTTAAGCTGACTCTCTAAAGATCCCTAACAATAATCTAAACTATGCTCAGCTCACCTTCTCCAGGATATTGGATTTCAGCTATGACCCACCATTATTGTAACAGGTGATGACTTACCTCCAGGAAGAACAAACAATCAGGCTTTGAAATTCAATATGCTTGATCCTTCTTACCACCAACATCATATGTCAGGAGAAAGTTGGGAGGTCATCTTTCCAAACCTGACCAAATGACATCAGATAGGTATTTGGTAAGGTTTGGCTGTCTTTTTCATATTCTGCATGGGGATCTGTAGGGCTGTGCTTCAAGGGCCCATGGTCAAAGGGTGCCTAAAATGTCTTAGAAAGTTACAACAGTCCATAACTTTAATGTGTCATGTCTAAGGTGGTTGGTAGGGGCCCATAACATGCCTGGAGGCCCAGATCATTCCCTCAATCTGCCAATGATCCTTATATTGATCATTATAATCTTAAAGGTGTTGTCGAGGCCTATTCTCCCACTTGAGCTGACACTGGGCGTGAAGAAACACAACTGCATGCTGAATGGAACAGTTGCTGAGGAAACTTTTTAATGCCCAGCAAGTATCCTTTTCTAATTAACAAGATCCGTTCACGATACTTGCTGTGTATTGGATGTTGTGTTTCTCCATGGCCGATGTCAAAATGGGCGGGAGGGTATGCCTGAACGACCACTTTAATCGTCGGCTCTTCAAAGTGACGGCATCCATAGATTTCAATTCTTGAAAATAATTTTTGTTATAGTTTCCCAGCTTTAGAAGATAACTTATGAATTATTTTACATATTTGCCTTTCTCTATTCACGCAACAGCAAATAAGACAAATATATTTAGCTAAAAAAGAAAAGCGCTGCGACTTTTACCATTGCTATAATTAAAATGATATTTTCATTATCTGGGAAGTGTTTGAAAGTCGGGATGGCGCTCTCCGTTAATAGATAGCAGGGAGACAGCTCTGTCTCTTCAATTAGACACTTACCGCATTTTGACAGATCACAAGTTTTCTCCTGCCATTGCGCATAAAACAATTTAGGATAATTGAAATTGTGCTTTGTAGATAGAGGCTAACTCGGGGGTTGCTGTGAATTCTGCAAGACAAAAGGAAGAGCCACTTTTATGTTGCTCGTATTTAAAGTCAATGTTAATTTGGATCTTAATTTTTTTTTAAACATAATTAAAACAATGTTATTACTCTAGCCAATATGCTAATTGCTTCTATTGTAAAAGCAATAACCAGATTAACTCCCAAGTTTTAGGTTCTGCATACACATTACGGTTAGGTTTCTGCAATGAGTAAAGGCCTTTGCTAAAATGGTTGCTTCTAGTACTTTGGAAGTACAACTTTGGCTCTATTCATACTGCTGACATCTACCTCTCATGGAAGCCGCTGATGTATGACGCTGAATAGGCATACAGTACCATAAGCCACCTATTGACTTCTATTCTAAAAAATGTGTATTAAGCAGTACACATTTTTTTTCTGTATTTATGGGGGAGCCAAGTACACCGTCCTACCCAGAATAATTGGTCATCTGATCAAGAATCAAAAGTAGTATGTATTTACATATGTTAATACTTAGTGGGGCCTGATGACATCAGATACTCTCAGTGACATACTTCCTACTAACGTATGATAAACATCAGCTGGAATTTCCCTCCATTTATCCTGCAATTGTCTGGCAAGTTCTCTCAAAGAGGATGGATGCTGTTCATATTTCGGGACTCAACATTCGAGTTCATTGCAAAGCTGTTCAGTAGGGTTCAGTTTGGGATTTTGTTCAGATGAGTCCAATCGTGAAATATCTATATCTTCAAGCCAGGGGCTGGCTGTCAGATTTCAACATAGAGGGCAAGCACACAGAACTCGCCCATGAATGGAGGCCCATCCTAAAGGTGGAAACACACAGTGCAGATGGCTCCATAGCACCAAACCATGGCTAAGTGCTGTAACTAATTATGCTGATATTGTGCAGCTATTGGCCACCCCGGGTGGGTGTAATTTGGCCGTGTACAGCCTGCACACTGTGGGGGAAATTTATTAAGACTGGCATTTTAAATGTCATTCTTAAAACTATTTCCCCTGGAAAACAATACACTAATACATAAAAAGGTGCATACCTATTCATGCATTAGGCGCATGTCAGCAGCTCTATATACCTGTACAGAAATGTACGCCGGGTCCGACCGGCTGTACATTTCT
The DNA here is from genome assembly GCF_035609145.1 of Eleutherodactylus coqui. Taxonomy (NCBI): domain Eukaryota; kingdom Metazoa; phylum Chordata; class Amphibia; order Anura; family Eleutherodactylidae; genus Eleutherodactylus; species Eleutherodactylus coqui. The sequence goes on along the minus strand of NC_089842.1, from coordinate 157,657,252 downwards.
GGTATAATTTATACATAAACCTGTCAGTCTGAGCAGTCCCACCCACTCCCGACAAGCCCCTTCCATTTTTTTCCGTACAAAAGTGGCAAAATTGGGGCAAAAAGCTGAAAAGTCACACATTTTTGGGCTACTGGGACTCGCAAAAATACATTTGACACCGGAATTTGGACGTAAAAGCTTTTAGAAATGTCCCCCTGTGTGTTTTTTGCTGTTCTACCATTTATCTATTTAACATAAATGCAACACCAAAGTTAACTTCAGTATATACATACACCACCCAACCAAGCTTAGAATATAAATGTAGCAACAGAACCAATGTAATAGCATATATATGGTACAAGAACCAAACCTATTACATAAATGCAGTATGAGATCCAAGCTAATACCATAAATGCAGCACCAAAACCAAAGAACTACAGTTAGGGCCAGAAATATTTGGACAGTGACACAAGTTTTGTTATTTTAGCTGTTTACAAAAACATGTTCAGAAATACAATTATATATATAATATGGGCTGAAAGTGCACACTCCCAGCTGCAATATGAGAGTTTCCACATCCAAATCGGAGAAAGGGTTTAGGAATCATAGCTCTGTAATGCATAGCCTCCTCTTTTTCAAGGGACCAAAAGTAATTGGACAATGGACTCTAAGGGCTGCAATTAACTCAGAAGGCGTCTCCCTCGTTAACCTGTAATCAATTAAGTAGTTAAAAGGTCTGCGGTTGATTCCAGGTGTGTGGTTTTGGATTTGGAAGCTGTTGCTGTGACCAGACAACATGCGGTCAAAGGAACTCTCAATTGAGGTGAAGCAAAACATCCTGAGGCTGAAAAAAAAGAAAAAATCCATCAGAGAGATAGCAGACATGCTTGGAGTAGCAAAATCAACAGTCGGGTACATTCTGAGAAAAAAGGAATTCACTGGTGAGCTTGGGAACTCAAAAAGGCCTGGGCGTCCACGGAAGACAACGGTGGTGGATGATCGCCGCATACTTTCTTTGGTGAAGAAGAACCCGTTCACAACATCAACTGAAGTCCAGAACACTCTCAGGGAAGTAGGTGTATCTGTCTCTAAGTCAACAGTAAAGAGAAGACTCCATGAAAGTAAATACAAAGGGTTCACATCTAGATGCAAACCATTAATCAATTCCAAAAATAGACAGGCCAGAGTTAAATTTGCCGAAAAACACCTCAAGAAGCCAGCCCAGTTCTGGAAAAGTATTCTATGGACAGATGAGACAAAGATCAACCTGTACCAGAATGATGGGTAGAAAAAAGTTTGGAGAAGAAAGGGAACGACACATGATCCAAGGCACACCACATCCTCTGTAAAACATGGTGGAGGCAACGTGATGGCATGGGCATGCATGGCTTTCAATGGCACTGGGTCACTTGTGTTTATTGATGACATAACAGCAGACAAGAGTAGCCGGATGAATTCTGAAGTGTACCGGGATATACTTTCAGCCCAGATTCAGCCAAATGCTGCAAAGTTGATCGGACGGCGCTTCACAGTACAGATGGACAATGACCCCAAGCATACAGCCAAAGCTACCCAGGAGTTCATGAGTGCAAAAAAGTGGAACATTCTGCAATGGCCAAGTCAATCACCAGATCTTAACCCAATTGAGCATGCATTTCACTTGCTCAAATCCAGACTTCAGACGGAAAGACTCACAAACAAGCAAGACCTGAAGGCTGCGGCTGTAAAGGCCTGGCAAAGCATTAAGAAGGAGGAAACCCAGCGTTTGGTGATGTCCATGGGTTCCAGACTTAAGGCAGTGATTGCCTCCAAAGGATTCGCAACAAAATATTGAAAAAAAAATATTTTGTTTGGGTTATGTTTATTTGTCCAATTACTTTTGAGCTCCTAAAATGTGGAGTGTTTGTAAAGAAATGTGTACAATTCCTACATTTTCTATCAGATATTTTTGTTCAACCCTTTAAATTAAACGTTACAATCTGCACTTGAATTCTGTAGTAGAGGCTTCATTTCAAATCCAATGCGGTGGCATGCAGAGCCCAACTCGCGAAAATTGTGTTACTGTCCAAATATTTCTGGCCCTAACTGTACAATCCTTCTCTGCATAGTCAGCTTTAGATAAGGATTAGAGATGAGCGAGCACCAAAATGCTCGGGTGCTCGTTACTCGGGACGAAATTTTCGCGATGCTCGAAGGTTCGTTTCGAGTAACGAACCCCATTGAAGTCAATGGGCGACCCGAGCATTTTTGTATATCGCCGATGCTCGCTAAGGTTTTCATTTGTGAAAATCTGGGCAATTCAAGAAAGTGATGGGAACGACACAGCAACGGATAGGGGAGGCGAGGGGCTACATGTTGGGCTGCATCTCAAGTTCCCAGGTCCCACTATTAAGCCACAATAGCGGCAAGAGTGGCCTTCCCCCCCTCCCAACAACTTTTACTTCTGAAAAGCCCTCATTAGCAATGCATTCCTTAGCTAAGCACCACACTACCTCCAACAAAGCACAATCACTGCCTGCATGACACTCCGCTGCCACTTCTCCTGGGTTACATGCTGCCCAACCCCCCCCCCCTGCACTACCCAGTGTCCACAGCGCACACCAAATTGTCCCTGCGCAGCCTTCAGCTGCCCTCATGCCACGCCACACTCATGTCTATTTATAAGTGCATCTGCCATGAGGAGGAACCGCAGGCACACACTGCAGAGGGTTGGCACAGCTAGGCAGCGACCCTCTTTAAAAGGGGCGGGGCGATAGCCCACAATGCTGTACAGAAGCAATGAGAAATATAATCCTGTGCCACCGCCATCAGGAGCTGCACACGTGGGCATAGCAATGGGGAACCTATGTGCCACACACTATTCATTCTGTCAAGGTGTCTGCATGCCCCAGTCAGACCGCGGTTTTTTATAAATAGTCACAGGCAGGTACAACTGGGAATCCCCAACTCCGCAATGGGAATTCCGTGTGGACCCACAGCATGGGTGGCTCCCTGGAACCCACCGGCTGTACATAAATGTATCCCATTGCAGTGCCCATCACAGCTGAGGTAACGTCCGATTAAATGCAGGTGGGCTTCGGCCCACACTGCATGCCCCAGTCACACTGGGGTTCTTTAGAAGTGGACACATGCAGTTACAACTCCCTGTGGACCCACAGCATGGGTGGGTGCCAGGAAGCCACCGGCGGTACATAAATATATCCCATTGCATTGCCCATCACAGCTGAGGTAATGTCATGTTTAATGCAGGTGGGCTTCGGCCCACACTGCATGCCCCAGTCAGACTGGGGTTCTTTAGAAGTGGACACATGTAGTTACAACTCCGTGTGGACCGACAGCATGGGTGGCTCCCTGGAACCCACCGGCGGTACATAAATATATCCCATTGCAGTGCCCAGCACAGCTGATGTAACGTCAGCTGTAATGCAGGTGGGCCAAAAATTAATTGGATTACACTGTAGGCGAGGACCCCAAAAAATTGGTGTACCAACAGTACTAATGTACCTCAGAAAAATTGCCCATGCCCAACCAAGAGGGCAGGTGAAACCCATTAATCGCTTTGGTTAATGTGGCTTAATTGGTAACTAGGCCTGGAGGCAGCCCAGTCAAAATAAAAATTGGTTCAGGTGCAAGTTTCAACGCTTTAATGAGCATTGAAACGTATAAAAATTGTTTCAAAAAATTATGACTGAGCCTTGTGGCCCTAAGAAAAATTGCCCGTTCGGCGTGATTACGTGAGGTTTCAGGAGGAGGAGGAGCAGGAGGAGGAGGAGGAATATTATACACAGATTGATGAAGCTAAAAGGTCCACGTTTTTGATGGTGATAGAGAACAATGCTTCCATCCGCGGGTGCAGCCTACGTATTGCTTAGGTATCGCTGCTGTCCGCTGGTGGAGAAGAGAAGTCTGGGGAAATCCAGGCTTTGTTCATCTTGATGAGTGTAAGCCTGTCGGCACTGTCGGTTGACAGGCGGGTACGCTTATCTGTGATGATTCCCCCAGCCGCACTAAACACCCTCTCTGACAAGACGCTAGCCGCAGGACAAGCAAGCACCTCCAGGGCATACAGCGCGAGTTCAGGCCACGTGTCCAGCTTCGACACCCAGTAGTTGTAGGGGGCAGAGGCGTCACGAAGGACGGTCGTGCGATCGGCTACGTACTCCCTCACCATCCTTTTACAGTGCTCCCGCCAACTCAGCCTTGACTGGGGAGCGATGACACAGTCTTGCTGGGGGAGCCATAAAGCTGGCAAAGGCCTTGGAGAATGTTCCCCTGACTGCGCTGTACATGCTGCCTGATCTCTGCGCCTCCCCTGCTACCTGGCCCTCGGAACTGCGCCTTCTGCCACTAGCGCTGTCGGAAGGGAAGTTTACCATCAGTTTGTCCACCAGCGCCCTGTGGTATAGCATCATTCTCGAACCCCTTTCCTGTTCGGGAATGAGAGTGGAAAGGTTCTCCTTATACCGTGGGTCGAGCAGTGTGTGCACCCAGTAATCTGTAGTGGCCAGAATGCATGTAACGCGAGGGTCACGAGAAAGGCATCCTAACATGAAGTCAGCCATGTGTGCCAGGGTACCTGTACGCAACACATGGCTGTCCTCACTAGGAAGATCACTTTCAGGATCCTCCTCCTCCTCCTCCTCCGGCCATACACGCTGAAAGGATGACAGGCAAGCAGCATGTGTACCCTCATCAGTGGGCCAAGCTGTCTCTTCCCCCTCCTCCTCAAGCTCCTCCCCCTCCTCCTCAACGCGCTGAGATATAGACATGAGGGTGCTCTGACTATCCAGCGACATACTGTCTTCTCCCGCCTCCGTTTCCGAGTGCAAAGCGTAAGCCTTTATGCTTTGCAGGGAACTTCTCAAGAGGCATAGCAGAGGAATGGTGATGCTAATGATTGCAGCATCCCCGCTCACCATCTGGGTAGACTCCTCAAAGTTTCCAAGGACCTGGCAGATGTCTGCCAACCAGGCCCACTCTTCTGTAAAGAATTGAGGAGGCTGACTCCCACTACGCTGCCCATGTTGGAGTTGGTATTCCACTATAGCTCTACGCTGCTCATAGAGCCTGACCAACATGTGGAGCGTAGAGTTCCACCGTGTGGGCACGTCGCACATCAGTCGGTGCACTGGCAGACCCTGCAGCAGTTCGTGGGCCGTGTGCCTCCTCTCTCCTAAGCTGAGTAGTTTCAGCACGGCCTGCTGACGCTTGCCCACCGCTGTGCTGCCACGCCGCGCGACACCGACTGCTGGCGACATGCTGCTGCTGACACATCTTGATTGCGAGACAGAGGTTGGGTTGGAGGAGGAGGAGGGTGGTTTAGTGGAGGAAGCATACACCGCCGCAGATACCAGCACCGAGCTGGGGCCCGCAATTCTGGGGGTGGGTAGGACGTGAGCGGTCCCAGGCTCTGACTCAGTCCCAGCCTCCACTAAATTCACCCAATGTGCCGTCAGGGAGATATAGTGGCCCTGCCCGCCTGTGCTTGTCCACGTGTCCGTTGTTAAGTGGACCTTGGCAATAACCACGTTGGTGAGGGCGCGTACAATGTTGCGGGAGACGTGGTCGTGCAGGGCTGGGAAAAGTAGTGGCAACTGGGAACCGAGTAGCGCGGGGTCGCCGCCGCCATCATGCTTTTGAAAGCCTCCGTTTTCACAAGCCTATACGGCAGCATCTCCAGGCTGATCAATTTGGCAATGTGCACGTTTAACGCTTGAACGTGCGGGTGCGTGGCGGCGTACTTGCGCTTGCGCTCAAACAGTGGTGCTAGCGACGTCTGGACGCTGCGCTGAGAGACATTGCTGGATGGGGCCGAGGACAGCGGAGGTGAGGGTGTGAGGGTGTGGGTGCAGGCCAGGAGACGGTAGTGCCTGTGTCCTCAGAGGGGGGGTGGATCTCAGTGGCAGGTTGGGGCACAGGGGGAGAGGCAGTGGTGCAAACCGGAGGCGGTGAACGGCCTTCGTCCAACCTTGTGGGGTGCTTGGCCATCATATGCCTGTGCATGCTGGTGGTGGTGGCTCCTCAGCTGATCTTGGCGCAACAAAGGTTGCACACCACTGTTCGTCGGTCGTCAGGCGTCTCTGTGAAAAACTGCCACACCGTAGAGCACCTTGACCTCTGCAGGGTGGCATGGCGTGAGGGGGCGCTTTGGGAAACAGTTGGTGGATTATTCGGTCTGGCCCTGCCTCTACCCCTGGCCACCGCACTGGCTCGGCCTGTGCCCACACCCTGACTTGGGCCTCCGCGTCCTCGCCCGCGTCCACGTCCTCTAGGCCTACCCCTACCCCTCAGCATGCTGTATTACCAGTAGTGCAGAAACAGAACGCTGTAATTAAATGTGCCACTTATTGGCCTGTGATTGGAGGCTGACTTCGCTTACGGAACGCACAGCAGAGCCAGGAAATAATTTTGTGCAAGCCTGCTGTAAAACTTAGCTGGCTGCGTATGAATTAGGAGGACAACTACACCCAGCACAGACCCAGTACACTGAGGACAGTCACAGGCAGCCCAAATAGATTTTTTTTCCCCAAATGTTTTTGGAAAGGCCCACTGCCTATATTCAATAAATATGTCTTCTGTCCCTGCCTCACCACTACTGGCCCTGGAGTATGTAAAATAACTGCAGACTGTTGCACTGTGGACTGGAATACAGCGGTGATGTAACAGCCAACAGAGAGCCAGGAAATAATTTTGCGCAAGCCTGCTGTAACACTTAGCTGGCTGCGTATGAATTAGGAGGACAACTACCCCCAGCACAGACCCAGTACACTGAGGACAGTCACAGGCAGCCCAAATAGATTTTTTTTCCCAAATGTTTTTGGAAAGGCCCACTGCCTATATTCAATAAATATGTCTTCTGTCCCTGCCTCACCACTACTGGCCCTGGAGTATGTATAATTACTGCAGGGCGCAATGCTCTGCACGGCCGATATACGAAAAAAAACAAAAGTGCAACACTGCAAAAAGCAGCCTCCACACTACTGCACACGGTTAGATGTGGCCCTAAGAAGGACCGTTGGGGTTCTTGAAGCCTAAAATACTCCTAACACTCTCCCTATAGCAACTCCAGCAAGACAGCACTTCCCCTGAGCTATGTCAGAATGCATCTGTGGCGAGCCGCGGGAGGGGCCGATTTATATACTCGGGTGACACCTGATCTCGCCAGCCACTCACTGCAGGGGGGTGGTATAGGGCTTGAACGTCGCAGGGGGAAGTTGTAATGCCTTCCCTGTCTTTCTATTGGCCAGAAAAGCGCGCTAACGTCTCAGAGATGAAAGTGAAAGTAACTCGAACATCGCGTGGTACTCGTCACGAGTAACGAGCATCTCGAACACGCTAATACTCGAACGAGTATCAAGCTCGGACGAGTACGTTCGCTCATCTCTAATAAGGATATTGCAACTGCATTTTTCTGCTCATCAGTGCAAGGTGACCAATGGCTTAGCAGTCACATGACTTGTAGGTAACAAGGATAGCAAGTCAACACACCACACTGCCACCTGGAGGAAGAAGAAGGATAGTAATGACCAGCGTCCTTGAGCAGTGGCATACAGCATATTAGGTGCTTATACAGAGTGAGGCGACTGTTGGCCTGCGAGTGTGACTGTGGATTGTATATGAGTTGTCAATAAAGCTTTGGTATACTACGTATAGTAATTGGAAAGACGAACAGTCTCAACTATATGTCTAAAGCTCCTTGACTCATCTGAAACATATGTACCAACCTATTCTTCTCCATCTAATTCATTTTCAGTATTGCTATCTTCTTATATGATAGTAGGGTCTTTGGGCCCCCATCAAACACAAGGCCCAGAAGCAACTGCAGTCTCTGCCCCCTAACAGCTACACCACTCAGTAGGTTAGTAACAGATAACTAAACAGTAATTCCCATTTATATCAAAATCCTTGAAACATCCTTGAATTGCCAAGACGTGACAACCAACATGGCTGTTCTTACAGCATTCAGTAGACAATGACAAATCTGTCTAGTTATCCACTGTTACATTTCCTGCTATCTTATCACTACTGAACCATTCAGTGGCCTGGAAAAGTTGAGTGACCACCTTTGTGGGTGCTGTAGAAATGTCACAAATTTTGGTGCATACCATATTTGAGCTAAAATATGTTTTGGGTTTTTTTTGTTTTCTTTTGCCACTGCTAAAAAGGGGTTCAATGAAAGGGGCGGGGCCACCACCGGTCTGACAAATTTACTAGAATTTACACCAGAAATTGGTTTAAATTGTTAGCGCAAATCTACACCCGCTCATAGCAGATATAGATTTCAATTTTTGCGGCATGGATGGCCAAAGATTTGTCAAATTCATTATGATGCTCTTAATAAATTTGGTGCATTTTACTCCAGAGACTGGACCTGCAGGAAGATCATTTGCATATTCCCTGTTCATTGTAGGAAGAGCAAAGAGTCACTGAAAGCAGGAAGATTCCTGGGATTAGCTGGGTTTAGCTTTTTGGAGGACATTGCCAGACCATGCGCCGTGCAAAGAGCATTGGAAACAAACAAGAAGAATTGGAGCTCCTAACACAGGAAGAGAAATATGATGTCATAGGCATCACAGAAACTTGGTGGGATGATACACATGATTGGAATACAAGGAAACAACTTATTTATAAGGAACAGACCAAAAAAAAAGAGGAGGAGGTATGTTAGGAAAACACTCTGGGTAAGAAAAACCCAAAAAGAGAGAATAACAGAAAGGACACTATTGTAGCCATTTACAGAAACTGTAGGGCAAGTGTCAGAAAAGCTAAAACTAATAATGAATTGAGGCTTGCAACAGAGGCCAAAATCAGTAAAAAAGGATTTTTGGGGTATGTCAAAAACAAACAAAAAGTCAAAGATGCTATTGGATGCTTACAAGATGAAAATGGTGAATTGGTTAAGAATGATGTTGAGAAGGTCGAACTTTTAAATTCATATTTTGTATCTGTTTTCTCTCAGAAAGTAGATGGAACATCAGCAGATCTTCCCTGTGCTATTGGGGGAATAAAATAATGCAGGCTATCTATAAGCCAAGAGATGGTGAGGGAACACTTAGCTAACTTAAATGAATTCAAGTCTCAAGGTCCAGATGAATTACATCCTAGGATACTAAAGGAAGCTACAGAGGTAATTTCTGAACCACTCGCCATAATCTTTGAAAATTTCTGGAGAACAGGAGGTCTCAAAGGATTGGAAAATGGCAAATGTTGTCCTGATCTTCAAAAAGGCTGACTTCTATACCGGGAAAGATCTTTGAACAAAGTATTAAACAGCATGTATGAAAGTACTTGCATAAAAATGGAGTAATCAACCAGAGCTATCATGGGTTTGTAAATAACAAGTCATGCCAGACAAATCCAATTTCCTTCTATGATAGAATCATCGACTGGGTTAATCAGGAAAATGCGGTGGATATAGTATATCTTGACTTTAGTAAAGCATCTGACAAAGTATCTCATACCATACTTATTAAAAAAATGACCAAATATGGGATTGACAAGGCAACTGTTAGGTGGATTCACAACTGGCTGAGTGATCGTACTCAAAGCACATCCAAGTGGAAGAATGTATCAACTGGGGTACCACAAGGCTCTGTCCTAGGCCCAGTGTTCAACTTTTTTATAAATGATCTGGAGGAGGTAAATGATGGGAAATTGATCAAATTTGCAGACGACACAAAGCTAGGAGGGATAGCTAACACAAGGGAAGAGAGAGAGAGTATTCAAAAAGATCTAGAAAAGCTTGAACAGTGGGCGGCAACTAACGGAATGGTATTTAACAAGGAGAAAGGCAAAGTCCTACTTCTGGGTAAGAAAAGTGAAGAAAGCACATACAGAATGTGAGAAATTGGGCTAAGCAGCAGCACATGTGAAAAAGACTTGGGTATACTAATAGATCATAGACTGATCATGAGTCAGCAATGTGATGCAGCAGCCAAAAAGGCAAATACAATTCTGGGATGTATTATGGGGTACCATAATTATCCCTCTCTACACTTCCTTAGTCAGACCTCATCTGGAATACTGTGTCCAGTTCTGGGCACCCCACTTTAAAAAAGACATAGACAAACTGGAGCAAGTTCAGAGAAGACTTACCAAGATGATGAGTGGTCTGCAAATCATGTCCTATGAGGGACGATTAAAGGATCTAGGAATGTTTAGCTTGCAAAAAAGAAGGCTGAAAGGAGACTTAATAGCTGTCTACAAATATCTGAAGGGCTGTCACACTGCAGAGGGATCAACCCTATTCTCATTTGCACAAGGAAAGATTAGAAGCAATGGGATGAAACTAAAAGGGAGGAGACACAAATTAGATATTAGATAAAACTTTCTGACAGTGAGGGTGATGAAAGAGTGGAACAGATTTCCACGGGAGGTGGTGAGTTCAACTTCAATGGAAGTCTTCAAACAAAGGCTGGACAGATATCTGTCTGGGATGATCTAGTGAATCCTGCACTGAGCAGAGGGTTGGACCCGATGACCCTAGAGGTCCCTTCCAACTCTACCATTCTATGATTCTATTCCAAACGTATATTGGTTTAAAACTAGCAGATGCATGAACTCCAGTGTAAATAAATCTCCCCACTGCTTTTAGGACTATTTTATGGAGATTCCTAGTGCTTTGAAGATACTAAGCACAGGAGCAGTTTAATTTTCAGGGGCACAGGAGCTATCATTGTATTAATGCTATAGTAACAGACTGATTGCATTTATTGAAATGTCCTTCACTGTCTAATAGCTTGAGTCATTCTCATACTTTCGATTTTAATAAGAGAATGCTCATAAAGCACAGAATTCGCCCTCAGTTTGTACATCCTTGAAAGTCTAAGTATATAGAGCACAGGTTCAACGTATAACAAAGAGCCCAAGCATATTTTTAGAAGCTACGGCTTCTTATGTCACTGATAAGACATGCTCTGAGGCTTTAACAATCCCATTCAGTTTCACGAGGCATAGCTACATTCAGGGGGTATTAGTGTATCTTGTCACCACCAGGAAGCTAGGGATTTGACAGGTCTTGGATGCAGGAACACCCCTCTCACACCCCTAGCTCTAGATTGGTGACTTCTCAAAGGTCCTAGCAGCACAGTGTGCAGTGATCTTAGCCTTGGCTGGACGGGTAGGGATTAGTTTAGCTGTTAGGCTTACATTATTTGCTGAAAAGGCTTCCATGTAAGAGAAAAAATAATGTAAGCCTAACCCCAAAACACCCCTAACCCTAACCCTCCTGGCAAGGCAAAAATCACGGCACTGTTTGGGCAGAGAACAAGCTGCTTCTTCCTGTGGGGGGGACTTACAGTGTTGGCCACAAACAGAGATGAGTCCGCTCCACCGGCGCTCTTAACCGCTTAGACATGCGGAGCAACGCCTCTCCGCTCCCTCCTTGCTGCCCGCTATAATGGAGCGGAGCCACGGATGTTCAGACTGCTGTCACCGGGAATAGTGACAGCGTCCCCCGTAAGGGAAGGGCACACCGAGTGCAGCTGGGGAGAGTGCCACCGGGGACACTGCAGACAGGGAGAGTGACAGCGGCCATGGTAAGGGGAGCCCACAGGCACTGCAGTGCTGCTGGGGGGAGGCCGCCGTGGACAGTGCAGGCAGCGAGAGTGACAGCGGCCCCGTAAGGGCAGCCTACAGCCAGTGCAGCGCTGCTGGGGGGGAGGGCGCCGCCGCCTACAGTCACAGCAGATCCAGCAGCACATGCAGTATACTCACATCAGGATACTGCTGTGCTGAGTGCCAGGACCTGCTGTGAGGCCAATTAATCACAGTTTATCAAGAACAGGGGGCATCACCCCCCTGTCAAGCACCAACTATCTTGTCACCACCCACACTTCCAGTGGTGACAAGATACAGGAATACCCATTCAGGGGCCCCGGGCAGATTTTCCATACTATATCTTAACAGTAAGTGGCTACAATGTCACCAGTAGAGTAATGATGACCACATTCCGCCACCCCCCCCCTTTTTTTGCTTCAGCATGTCCTGCGAATAGGAGGGTGTTGTAAAGTTCCAATCAGAAAGAGTTATTTCAGCTCATTGCATCTCCGTAAGATCTCAAATAACTTTCAGAGCAAGTGGACCAACATCTTCTTGCCACAGGGGAAGCTGTATATTGATAATCTAATGTACGCATTTAAAGGCCAAGTTTCTCTACTTCCCCTGTACAGCAGCTGCTGCAATGGCCTTTGCTTGGCTTCTATACTTGCCTCTTTTTCTGTGGGCCCTGGTGGTCATCTTGGCCCTTTTTATGAGTACCCCATATGTAGCACATACAGATGTAGCCTCTTCTACACCCCCAGCCAGTTAATGCGGCCACACACTGTTCCAGAAACAGCCTCCGCCATGTCTTTACAGCTATTATATACAGCCCCTTCTCCACTAATGATGATAGGAAATGGGACAAGGCTTAGAGGGTAGCTGTTTGATCACAAAGGGCAGAGCCTAACAAAAGGAGATGTAACTTTGCAGGTGGGGCTTAGGATGGTCTTGAGCACCATTTGTTTTTGCAAAGGACATCTTCTTATGGAGAAGACAAACTCCTCCACTACCCTACAGCCTCACCATTAAACACTATATTGATATACAGATCATAAAAATGAGCAATGTTTTCCAATTACATGCTGTTAAAAACTTACATAGAATAGCACCACCTAGTGTTCAAAGTCAATAGCAATATGCACATCCACCTAATGAGCTGAGTGTTGGAGGACACACATGCTCAGTTGATCTTCACACAGCCGAGTCTCTGCATAATGTTCACTGCAGAGCAGTAAATACAGCGAATAGACATAACTTTTTGCCTGCTTGTCAGGAAAGGAGCAGAGCAGCTGTAGTACATGGCACTACAGCTGAGAAGATAGAAAAGAAACATGTATGCTGGTTACATGTTTATATGTCTGCCAGTATATCTGTGCATTCTTGTGAATCCATGATGAGCTAAACTTTTTTTTACTATTTCTTAGGGCATAAGCGTATTTCGGTCACTTGCTACACTACCGAAAATCACTTACACCCATGTATTTCCCTCGTGCAAATACAGTGCATATTAGCGCATGCAAAAAAGTACACAGAACGGCCCATGTATTCACTGCATATTTGCATCGGCCCATTCACCCCAATGATATTGCGGTGCATAATATGTATCAAAATAGGTCATGCCGTGTATTCTTTCACACAATCAAACATTGCTTGAAAAAGGATGTTTATGTGAACGAATCCATTGAAATGTGTTCTAGTCACTGCACATTAAGCACGCTAAATTGTGCGCGTAATATGCGGTGCAAATACTGCAGTGTGAACATGCCCTTATAACTGAGAAGACGTTTTTTGCAAGGTTAGTAAGAAGGGACTATATTGCTAGCTGCCAGAGGGAGGAGAAGACTGATTCTGTCCAGAGCATGCCCCCAGCAACATAGATTAGCAACAGCATCAAGGCGGACACGTGGAAGGTCTTTTGCTATGAAAATGATTCATGAGATAACTTGCCCATAGATAGAGGGAAGTGGTTATTGTGTGTGATATGTTACTTTTCAGCCAGCAGTCAGCAAATATGTCCAGCCAAATTTTCTAACTAGATTTGGGGGTTCTCATCCTTTTAAAAGGGAAACTAAACCTAAAAGTACATTAGCTTTACAGGTGAATAGAGACTATTGTTTTCTGTTATCAGCCATAGCAGGTAAGCCTGCCCCCATTATCACCACGTTATCTTATATACAGTGTATCTAGTTCACAGAAACCTTTACATCTACTGTATATATGGCTGATATAAGCGGCACTTTTTCTAAGCTTTGGACTCCAGGTTTCCCGGCTCTTTATAGTGCACACATTTCTCACTGAGCGGAGTCCAGCATGTCATTAAAATAGTCTTTCATCTCGCTGATGATTGATTCTTGTTGGCATTTCAGCGTTAGAACGCAAGACGGTGTTTTCGTGAATTCTAGAGGGCAAGAGCAAAAGCCACTCTGTGTCAGGTCACTTGCTGACTTGTCACAAAGAAATACCGACATGAAATACTTGCATTTACATAAGTTCATTTCCTTATTCTGCATCTTAGAGTCCACCCTGCAAATGAAAATAAGTAAATAATCACATTAACTACGTGTTTTTGAACCTGGACCTCTCCATTTCTTATGGAACTACAACTCCCAGCATAATGGAGCCCCAAGCACTAACACAGTCTGACAGTAAGTCCAGCCAAAACAGAGCCTATAAAGCTTAGTGCTGCAGCCTTTCTCATTGTGACTGTAGCAGAATACTTTCCTAATGTCAGTGAATGGAAGCATTTATTGTTTATGTTAGTAACTGAAACATCCTGATAATCTGCAGCTAACACGGGTTCAGGGCTTCTAACAGTGCATTAGACTTCCAAGGTGCCCTGCAGCTGTATGAGCAGGACAACACAAGGACAGCTTTTCAGCCTTTGGATGGAAAGAAGAATGTTTCCATTCACTGATCGTATGCAGAGATTTGGAAAACAGCGAGAAATTGAAGCACAAAGTATCAGAAATGTACACTGTATATGCGTTATAAGAGTCTTCATTTGGATACTTAGCCTCTATATTTTAAGAGTGCCAATCTAAGGGTATGCTATTGGGGTTGCAGAGTTAGCAGTCACACTTGGACACTGGTCTCCAAAAATGCCTCTGCCACATAAGAGCTCACCAGTATTATAAATGGCCCAGGGTACGTGAGGAAGCCTGATACACATTTTGCATGTAAACATGTTCTATTCCCTAGAAGCAAGCAGAGGTCCTGAAAACTGTGATGATTTGAAACATAAAGATGCTTAAAGTGTACCTAAGTTTTGAACAAGTTTTCTAAAATACACCAGGTTCTCCTTACCCACTAATCTGCTGCTGTCTGCACCCTGTTTCATGTCTAGAATTTCTGATTTCAGGTGATCTTACGCATTTTTCTGCTGTTTGCATTCCACTTCCAGGAAGGGGATGTGGAGCAAGCCTACGATTTTAGCAGTAATTCATGTCCTGACTTTCTTTCTCTCATGTACCATGCTGCATTGCACTGTCTCTGGTCCAATCAGCAGGGAGGCAGAATCTGAATGTCTGCCCCTCTGCTTTCCCAGGATGATTCAGGGATTTAGAGACATTCTGGCCAAATGGTTAGTAAACCCACTATCATGTATGTGTGTAATATGCGCACTTAAAGAGAAACAATGCTCTTCTCAACCCATGTCACAGGCCTCATACTAGCCAAGCCGGAAACCTACTGCACACTGATGAGGGACAAACTTCCCCCGAAACAACTGTCTGTGTATGGATTCTGGCTTGGTTTTCAATTCCAAGTCATTGTTGTAAGGCATGTATAAAGAGTCTAACATTGGTTTGCAGGAATGCTGTCTTTCAATAGGTGACACTGCAGAGGTATTGTTCCATCTTCCTTATTTGCACACACCCATACTCTATAACAGCAGGAGAGGTGGAGATTGTACAGATCTTTACCAGTGTCTGCAGATCTGTCAGCCTGCAGCCTGTAAGTGCAGAAGAGCAGCCTGTGAAGCTAGCCCCTCCCCCTGTTGCTATGAAAACATCCCTGTGTCCTTGTTATTACAGAAGCTATGTACCTAACCACAAAGAGTGGATTGCAGAGAAGCTGGAAGGGAGACACCTAGTGGCAGACACTTCAAACATGATTTATAGTGGTAAAGCAACAAAATTGTTAATGCAAGTACAGTGGTACCTCGGGATGCGAGTGCCTTAGCTAGCGAGTTTTTTGACTTGCCAGCAGGCTCTCTCCTGAATTTTTTCTCTGATTTACGAGCATAAACTTGGTTATGAGCCTGCTTGCTAGTCAAGAAACTGGCAAGCTGAGGCTCAGGGGAAAATCTATACTCACCTGACGTTTCATCCTCGTGATGGTCTGCGGCACTGCTGCAGGCTGTTGCTCCCTCCTCCATGCCGACACAGAACATTGCTTTCTGGATGCGGGCTTGAATGCCCCACCTCCAGCAAGGTAAGCTCTGATTGGTTAACTCAGCACCGCGTCATTGAATAGCTCTGATTGGTTAACCCAGCACCAGTTTTCATTGGCTGATGCGGCGCTGAGTTAAGCAATCAAAGCTTAGCTTGCTGGAGGTGGCCCCGCATTCAGAAAGTAATGCTCTGTGTCGGCGTGGAGGAGGGAGCGACAGCCTGCAGCAGCACCGCAGATCATCGGTGAACACCATTTCCATTGGGTCCCCTTCTATGAGCAGCAATGGAGAGTCGCTCTGCATGTGTGCCATGTAATATTACATTTCCACTGCAGCCGCAGTTATGGATAAGGGGCTGATCACTCAACTGTTTCGCCCATGGACCTGCACATACATGAAGCTGCAACTTTATAACCACTGCCTTATAATACGGCAGCCGGGTTACATTGTTGCAATTCCAGAGCTGTCTTGAGACAAGTACATAGTCAAGAGTCCAGTAATATTATGGTTTTAGTTGCCAGGGAAACATAACAACTTGATTGTCCATTGTAAATGATCACTTATCTTCTCATTCGATGACCAGATGGTGATTTCTGAGGTCTCGGGGACAAGGCAATAAGAGAAATAAACTTGAGTACCTGAATACCCAGCCTTTATTTGTTCTCTGTTGTGAAAGGTTAAAGATTACTGAGATAATTGGCAATAAATGTGTGTCATTTGAGGACTTTTGACCAACAGTCATAACCAGGCTGTGATATTTATTAATGTACATGATTTGGAGCCACAGGACATGACATGGCTTTTCTAACATACAGTGACAGTATTACTGGTTAAGGCTGCCTGCAGACGGCCGGGTCGGATCCCGCTGGGCGCCGGGAGAGACATTTCTGTGCGGGCCTCTGCAAGACCCACACAGAAATAGAACATGTCGTGATTTGTTTTCTGGGTGTGATTTCACGCGGACAAATCACGGCCGTCTGCCTAGGATTGCGTTTTCTAACGCAATCCTATGGCAGCTTCCACGGGCGGAAATTCTGTGGGAAATCCCGCCGCAGAATTTCCGTCCGTGTGCAGGGGGCCTAACACTGGAAGATTCTAGACCAGTTCTATCCCTCTTAAGTACCCAATTTGATGTCATAATGAAGCCCTAATAAGCCAAGCTTTACCATGCAGGGTTTCACCAGAGGTGTAATTTGAAGCTCCTGGACCGAATGCAAAATCTGTAATAAGACCCGCACCTACCATATGGCATTTATAATATTTAGGTCTTCTTATGTGGCAGAGGGGGCTTTAGGCAATCTTAGGTATTAGGGCCACATGTACTACTGATACCTCTGTACCTCCTATAACTGCCTCCATGGCTTGACAACTGCATATTACAATTGCTACATTTTGGATGTACGAGAACCACGTGGCAGAAGCTTCATCCTGGACCTAAGTGCATTATAACATACCCCTTCACCCAGTCTTAGAAGCATGCAATATCTAGTAAAGAAGATCTGAAGAAGGTCCTAGAGGGAAAGCCTAGCTAAACCACTGGGATGTACTATGTATTATTTTAATTACTTTAGTAGTAGAGAAAAGAGAAAAATATGAACGCCTTTAGTTCAAGCATCACACATTCTATACTCTTCTATGGTACAATTTCCAATCCAACTTTTGTAGAAGACTGTTCGTTGAAGGCGTGGGAAAGCCTTTTTATTGGAAACCTTTCAGTAGAACAGGCTACTTTAAAATTACACCCTGAAGGTAGGGCAAAAACACTGGGACACCCTATCTGTTAATCACCATATGTTGGGGTCCCAGACAATTCATTTTACAATAAGTTATAATAATAAATAGATGAAAAGGCTACTTATTGGAAGGAGCCTAGGACGTACCTACCATGAATCAAGTTGAGCCTCCAGCCTCCAGATGGAAGGGCGTAGTTTATTCCTGGGGTCCAAAATTTCTGAAAACATTTGTGCCTATCTTCAACTATTGACGTTAATTTTTCATTAATTAAATACCAATTCATTTGGAGTTTTACTGCCGAGAAATCCAGGGAAGCCTTTCTCCACGAATGGGCGATGTTTTATTTTGTAGCTAGGAAGAAAAAAGATATTAGTTTCCTGGAGACTGTGAAGATATTCTCAATGCGCTTATTCAATAAAGCCTCCCAGGGATTCTTACGTATATTGCACTTGGTTACTGTGTAGATTAATGAGTAAACTCTGATCCAGAGTCTCTTAGCTCTGAGACGGGACCACCAAATGTGAGGGTCATTTTCCTTTTTATTTACATACTTTTATTTTATTCTGTAATTTTTTCAAACTTATTTTTGTTACTATTTTTTCACCATCTATGTCTCCCAAGATGTTATATAAGACCTCTAGGGGTCATTCACATGGTCTTTTTTTTAATTTTACACATTTCCACTGTAACTGGGGCATCCATAAGAGTCCCAGTTACAGGGGAAAAGATCCCCATGTAGTGAAATAGTCACTAAGAGAGCTGTGGACAAGCAGATGTGTCAGTCAGTTATCATACCCCCAGCTGTGCTGAACACCCTTTCTGGTAGACATTGGTAGCAGGGCACGCACACACCTCTAAAACATGTTATGCAAGCTCCAGCCACTTGTCCAGCTTAGACACCCCGAAGTCAAAGGGATCTGAGTACATCCACTCTGACATACTCTTGGACCATCATGGATAAGTGCTGCCAGTGACTTTCAGTCCTACCCTGTGCTTTTGTTGCAGACTGCGACAGGCTGAAAAAAGTATGCCACTCCTCTATTAGACTTCCTTTACCATCGGTGGTAATGCTGCTGTGGGAGCTTCTTGCTAATCCGCCATGAGCAGCAGAGCTGTGATCCATTGTGTGTGCATTCCCGTGGCCATGGGGAAATGCTTTGCTTAAGCTACTTAACAGTCTTCCCTGATAGTGCTGCATGTTGAAGTCCCTCTTCACTGCTGGAATGAGATATGTCATTTTGGCTTTGTAGCGGGGATCAAGGAGGGAGGCCACTCAGAAATGATCTGTTGTTTTTATGTGGGTTATGTGACGGTCCTTCTGCAAGTACTGCAGCATAAAAGCATGTAAGGGTGAGGGCCCACATTTCTCAGGGTCAGGTCTAAGAGTGTCGTATGGCTGGTCCTGCCATCCACGTTGAATAGCTGGGGATAGTGGTGGAAGGAACATTGCGTAGTGCTGATAGTCCCTGATAGTGCTGCATGTTGAAGTCCCTCTTCACTGCTGGAATGAGATTTGTCATTTTGGCTTTGTAGCGGGGATCAAGGAGGGAGGCCACTCAGAAATGATCTGTTGTTTTTATGTGGGTTATGTGACGGTCCTTCTGCAAGTACTGCAGCATAAAAGCATGTAAGGGTGATGGCCCACATTCCTCAGGGTCAGGTCTGAGTGTCATTTGGCTGGTCCTGCCATCCACGTTGAATAGCTGGGGATAGTGGTGGAAGGAACATTGCGTAGCCCTCTCCCCAACCTCTGGACTTATATTATCATCCAGCTTTTCATCCTCTATACTTCTCCCATGGGTGGAGAAATGTGTTGGAGAAAACACTCCCTTTCTTGCCCAAAGCCACACTCCCTGCTGTATTGAGTAATGGTGGACTAGCCAGACAGTTGGGAGATTGGTATCTCTTCCTCCTCCTCCTGGGACAACAACATGTCATTGTCCTGAGGCCCTGTAGCATCGGTTACAGTAGGCAAACAACAGGGATAGCCATATTGATCAGAGCATAATCACGAATACTCATTTTGGTCGCTTCCTCAAGGGTGGCTAAAATGGTACACGTCTGAGCTAGTCGAAACTGGATGAGCGGCAAGTAGACTAAACCACTGGATGTAGACTGTTGCCTTTTATTTAATTCTTTTCAAGTGGCTGCTCTGTAAAAGTAACAGATTTTCATGGCTCCCGAAACTTTCATAATGGAGCCACTAATGCAGTCACTGGGGTTAATATTGTTATGGTAGCAGTTATAAGAGGGTTGGGCTGGCAAATGCCCTAGAAGAATGAGAATACCTTGATGTAGCATGCATTGTCCTTAAGTTATACTGATTCAGCTTGCAGAAGGTCGCCTGGAACTATGGTCAATGATTGTGATTCTCTCCTGCTTGCTGGCATTGTATTATACTGCTATTTGAATGAGCTGTTGACATCTCTTTCTTGGCGCACAAGTTGTTAAGCGAATGTTAATGAGAAAGATCGGACTCCCAGTCTGCGCCGAGGACAAACCGTCATTTTTTTTCCCAGTGAAAGGTGGAAGTACTTGAGAGCAGAGAGATGACACAATTTAATAAAAACCTACAATAAAAAATCCATTGTCTACAGTGCTGCTTTTTTTTCTCCTTGCTTTAACTCAATTTATTTTTCATTTTGTGGACAAGAGATTTACCCCTTGGTATTAGTTTATGATTTTGCTGAGAGAATTATCCAACATTCACACTCAAAATAGGAAATATTATTTTTATTATTTATTTTGGGCCGTGGCTTACCTAGAAACAACACTGAGTCAAATCACTTCAATACCACTGTGTTTTTCATTACAAAGTTATTACATGGAGAAATTACTGCAAATTATCTGAAATGAATGGAAATTATGAGGTTTAAATTCCCCAGGTTACAGCAGGCACGATGCTGGAAATTTCGTTTGTCATCTTGCTGAACATAATTGCTACAACAAAATGTCTCCCATTTTACAACTGCGGCATAACTTATTTATACCGGCGCTGTTGTAATTTTACATCAATAAGTTGCATGGGAAGAGTGCACAGGTGGTCACGGAAAACAAGCATTTGCGCTGGGGTTCAGGTGGAACATTTGTCTGCGAACAGCTTCTTATAAAGAATGAGATATTGTATGGCATCAGCTCTAATCTGTAGTGGAAAGGGGGCTGCTGGGGACCTGATGCAAGAAAGCCTGAGGTTGTCTGTACACTGGGTAGTGTAGCGGTGACCTTGGGGTCAGAGGCATATCTTGAAGCTTTTGAACCCCAACTACAAAAGATTTCCACCTGCTATGAGCCATTAACGGTACTGGTGTATTGTATGTGGCAGACAGACTTTAGTATGTGACTGCTACCTTCTATAGCTACCACCAAGCCTGTGATACTTCACTTGCGGGCTTTATGATAACTCCATTGTTGTGCAATTTTGTGGCCTATTAACCCTTTCCAATCCACTGTCTGATGTCTTAAGACAATATGATTTAAAGGGGTTGTCCCGTGCCGAAACGGGTTTTTTTTTTTTTCAATAGGCGCGAGACAAACCCAATGCATGTGTTAAAAAAAAAAAACGTTTAGTACTTACCCGAATCCCCGCGCTGCGGCGACTTCTTCCTTACCTTAGCAAGATGGCCGCCGGGATCTTCACCCACGATGCACCGCGGGTCTTCTCCCATGGTGCACCGTGGGCTCTGTGCGGTCCATTGCCGATTCCAGCCTCCTGATTGGCTGGAATCGGCACACGTGACGGGGCGGAGCTACGAGGAGCAGCTCTCCGGCACGAGCGGCCCCATTCACCAGGGAGAAGACCGGACTGCGCAAGCGCGTCTAATCGGGCGATTAGACGCTGAAATTAGATGGCACCATGGAGACGAGGACGCCAGCAACGGAACAGGTAAGTGAATAACTTCTGTATGGCTCATAATTAATGCACGATGTACATTACAAAGTGCATTAATATGGCCATACAGAAGTGTATAACCCCACTTGCTTTCGCGGGACAACCCCTTTAAGGCTGTACAGCTCCGATGTTGGAAGACATCCGTCGGGGGGTTCTCTTATTGTATATTGCCAGCCTCTCTGCTGTCGGCGCCTATCCAATGTGTCACCTCATGTAGCTTTGGCTTTAGCCAGCATATGGCGCTGTTGTATAATGGCAGAAAAAGAGTAAGCCCCCTAGGAAAACCAGGATACAAATTGGATTGGAAAGGGTTAAGGGGTTGTCCAGTTTAGAATAACAGTTTTCATATGCCCTATTAGAGAATTCTGAGTTTAGGATGGGGACCCCAGTTCAGGATCCTCATCTCTTGAAAGGTTACAAAACGTGTCTCCTGCTCTAGAGGATCTGTCCTGTCTTGTGAAATGCGTTGCAGGTGCAGAATATGACGCCGGTGATGAAGAGGCTTTACCCCAGTTTAGTCGAACAAACAACGCTGTACCGAATATTCGATAACGAATAATATGGCAATAACACACAAAAGTATTATCTGGATACAATGCAAACAGTTTACTAATGTTAGATTAATGCTATAACCTGGTCCGTACGCTACGAATAGGGGGTCCAGAATATTGTGCACGTAAGATAGAATTATCACAGTCAATACATGTTCTACCCTGGCTGGGGGTAAATAGCTCCAAGAAAGCTGTTTGAAAATAGGAATCTCTTCTGAAGTAACTTCGTCTTCCAGGAACTTTGGTTAACCAAATGAATACATCCACTAACTGAAATATGCAGCCACTGTCCCCTGAGCAAATTATTAGCACAGTATATTTGGGGTGGCTGTACAGCTCCGAAGCCAATATTCTGTCTTACTGGTGAAGTGCCTGTGTGATGGTACTTATCATTACACACCACCGGAACTTGAATACCCAGATACTGGCTGTAGGTCTGTCTGCTCTCCCTGGTGGTCTCTCTCCTGGGAACAGCTTGGCATTTGCAGTCGATAATTACAGCTGAAGTTTCCTTGGATGATCAGCAGACCCTTCGCTGGCACTCACATTGCAACAAGGTGGGTAGCACCATTCCAGGAATCCGAGTTGCGCTCTCTCTGATACAGGAAAACCCAGCTGTTACTGTGTGCCATCCATAACAGGTAATGCAACCAGGGTGACGTTATTACGTCAGCCTGGTCCAAATGGCTATGCCTTCAGTTCTGCTGTTTGTCTCTCACCTGCCGCTGCAAAAGGTCCCTATGACATTGTTGTAAATAGCTCACTGGGGTCTTCCTCTGTACTTTGCTGTAACATCTCCAATGGTGTATGGACTGATAGGCCAACAGGAAGGTGTGTTCCCTGTTTGGCCAATCAGTCATGGTGTGAGTATATTTAACCAGGTCACACTCATTCCTTGGTGTAGTTCATTCTGTAGTCTAGCTGTTTGTGTGAGGATGTGTGCTGGGTAGTTCTCTCTCTGGATCCAGTTTGGTGTGTGAGTTTAGTTCTATGTTGTGTCAGATGGGTGTAGTCTGCTTCTTGGTGTTTGAGTCTAGACTTTGTGTTTTGTTGTTGTTTGCCTGGATCTAGATTGGAATTCATGTTTGGTGTTGTTTGTTCTCCTCTGTCCATAGGTGTGTTGACGCTTGAATGCCCTCCGTCTATAGATGTGTGGACTTTCCCTTTTATGCTTGTCGATGTGGCCTTTTTTGGACCGTTATGTGTTACGGATTTGGGAGTGTGGGTCCACTGGACCAACCAACCAAGCCTAGACAGGACCTGGTGTGGTTGGCAGCTGACTCCTCAGATAGAGAAACTGATGCCTGGGAAGGAATGACTGACCCCAGGGCTGCAGAGGGAATGGAAGGCCCCTACCTATAAGCAAGGCGATTGCCCTGATGAGGGCAGCCCTGGCTGGAACCTGTGGCCATGAATCTTGGGCTAATTAGTTACCCTTAATGGGGGTTTGTAGGGGATGTAGTCGGCTCGTTATCTGCACAGGGATAAAGGACCCGTGATGATGTCAACATCATGTGATCGGGGCGGAGCATGTAACTCACTCACTTATGGACAGACAGGTGGTCGTTAGTATTTTAACAAGGCCAAATTTGACAGACAACTATTGTGCCGTGTTCCATTAGACGCCATATTATGTGGGTATTCTCTACTAGAAACATTATTTTTAGGGGAACATATCTTCATAATAGAGAAACTCTATGCTTGGTACATGGACAAAATTCGGACTTTAAAAATTCTTGATGGCCAAATTTATATTAGCATGCAAAGATATCCTCTGCATAGACATCGTTTTATATGGTGAAATTTTTAGTGTCTTCAGCCACCAGTAAAGAGAGCTTATGAGCATAAAGGGGTTTCCCACGAAATACATTTATCATCTATTCACATGATTGAAGATAAATGTATAATCACTGGGGTTCTGACTAGAGATGAGCGAGCGTACTCGGAAAAGCACTACTCGCTAGAGTAATTTGCTTTATCCAAGTATCGCTGTGCTCGTCCCTGAAGATTCGGGTGCCGGCACGGAGCGGGGAGCTGCTGGGGAGAGCAAGGAGGAACGGAGGGGAGATCTTTCTCTCCCTCTCTCCCGCCCTCTCCCGCCCGCTCCCCGCTGTGACTCACCTGTCAGCCGCAGCGGCACCCGAATCTTCAGGGACGAGCACAGCGATACTCGGATAAAGCAAATTACTCGAGTGAGTAGTGCTTTTCCGAGTACGCTCGCTCATCTCTAGTTCTGACTGCTGAGAATGGCAGTTCCTGAGTTCCCATAGTGAATAGAGCAGTGGTGCGTTTGTATAACCACGTCCGTCAGTTCCACAGCAATGAGTGAAGTGGTGGTTCTATTGACTAGAGAGACTTTGGCACTGCCATTCTCATAATCTCATGTGGATAGTTGATAAATGCACTTAGTAGGAAAAATACTGTTTTAATATTGAGTCCAGTATAAAAACAGCATGTTGTCATCTCCCAACATTTTCAGACTGAATTTGTACCATGTTCCATCAGATGCCATATTCCAGTACGTATCTGTTCTCCCCTGCTAGGCAAGAATATCTTCATGATAGCAAAGCTGTATGCTCTGCACGTGGAAATAATTTGGACTTCAATTGTCCTTGGAGGCCATATTTATATTATCATGTTGGAGATATCCTCTGCATAGACATGGGAAGGCAATTAACATGTAAAGAAAGTCGAAAGTTTTGGCACAAAAATTAGCAACTTTTTCAGTTTCTCCACGGCACTTGCCACTTTTCCACAAATGGGCTGGACTGAACGGGAGGGATCTCCCATGGCTGGGCAGATTTACTATAGTTTTCAGCAGAAAATTGGCATAATTTAAGATGCAACTGTACTTCAGTTTAAAATATTGAGAATAGGTTTGTGTTACCAACTATAACTTGGGTGCCCACATTATTTTACCAGCTCACTTTCGGTTTGGGGCAAAGTTCTAGATGACATTCCTTATACGAGTATATACCACTCTGAAAGGTTCAGCTGGGCCCCTTAGCACTAGAACCTAGGACGCGCTGGTCACGCCACTCTTAAATACTATGTAAAATATTTATCCCAAGCATTAGAATAAAGCATTGGTCCATTTCCTTTGCTTATGCATTTCTTCACTGGTCTTTGGTGAAGTTCAGTGTTTATTTTTATCAGATGTGGAATGCAGCGCGCTGGTTTCAGTCCTTGCTTTCATTTGTAGCAGCCTTTTCTTCCCGTGCTGTAAATCTCCGAAACAGTCACATAAATCATACAAATTGTAGAAAAATATTGACTGCACGGTTATGAATTCGTGAATGCTTTTAAAATACTTGAACGTCGACCATGACCCTGATCCATACATTGTGCAGCAGGAGAGGAGTAAGAATGGTCGCTATGACCTGTGATCTTCTGATGAATTTACCAGTGTCTCTACAGATATCAAGAAAGGATAAAGAGAAACCATAAATCTGACTTTGTGGCAAAAGTTCTTAGCAAGAAGCAGAAAGACAAATGAACCAGGATCTTACAGTGTCCACGGCCAGCATACTGCTGCCAGACGGCCCGAAATGCCTTTTTGCACCCACTTCACCACGTTCCTCACATATCAGCAATTTTGACTGTTTTCTCAGCAATAATCTCCAGTAACTGTCACATTATACTTGGCAAGAGTTGGTGTCTGTGCTATATAATCAATTAGAAACAGATATCCATGCCTCTAATGTCATAGATGAATAGCAGTAGTTTCTCTTGTACGGATTCTGAGTTACGGGATGTTCTCTTCTCTATTCACAGCTGAAACAAAATTCAGGATTCTGTTGGTTTTCAGAGTTACCTAGTAACCTGGGGTTTACTCTAAATTGAGGAAAACCTACAGCTTAGCTGTCTTTAAAGGTTTTTCCAACACATAAATAGTAATGGGCTATCGTTAGAATAGCTCATCATTGTTTGATCCATGGGGACTAAATCCTGGCATCCTCACCCTTTAGTGTTCAAGATGCACCTTGTCCTCTTCATTGGTTACCCCGACACAATGCTGTACACACACTTGTGTCTGTGACCCCTACTACAGCTCAGTCCCATTCACTTGAAGTGCAGATTTAGGAATAGTCACAACCCCTGATACACAATTTGCTGCCACTACCTACAGAGTTCTGGGCAGGTAAGTACCCAACACACTGCTCTATAGTGGTTGTTAACACACTCTAAGGGTAAGTGCATACAGGATGGATATGCTGCAGGTTTTCTGCAACAGATATGCATATGGAAAATCCACAGTGTATTATAGCAGAAGCAAAGTGGATAAGATTTTACCAAATGTCATCAACATACTGCAGAGCAAATCTGTTTGGAAATTGACATGGTGCAGATTATTAAATGGGTTGTCCAAGTTGTACCATCTTGGTACAATCGCTTCGCTATTGAGTAACAACTTGTCACGTCCAACTGGGCGCACCACGCCTCAGCAAGGACGCAAGGATGGTATCGCGTCCAAAGAGGACGTACTGGAGCAGATTGGAGACAAATTGCACACCAATAAACAAGTAAGGGAAGAACTGCGTACTGGACTCACGGGCAGACATAGCATAAAGACTGACTAATAAAACACCAAGCATACCTGCATAGATAACCAGAAAGAATAGCTATAAAAGTAAAAGGTATTGGTTCACGAATTGACCAAGGCACTTAAGCCCACGAGCCCGCCGTCAAGGGTCCTTGTTGTCTCATGAGTCCCTACTCTCACAAGACAACTACCAAGTGAAACCAGTCTGCATGTGGGGGACGGCCTCACACTGGAACTTAGGGACCCACCTCGCCCTGAATGGTAAATGCTCCACAGCAGGACAGGACACAGCTCACACCAAGATGCCAGGAATTTGCATGCAAGACAGAACAGGACTGTTCATACACCTAGTCTGGCCACCTGCACAGACCCAATGAAAATATCACTGTTCACACCCAAGTCCAGCCACCTTCACAGACACACACAATACAGAACAGGCATGCAAGCAAGCAAAATCCTAGGGTGAAGGGAAGCCAGCATCCTCTAGCCAGAAGGGCTAGTATATATGAGCAGCAGACCAGGGGAATTGGCTGGCTGGAGAAATCCACACACAGCCAGCTCAATTAACCCACACCACTGGGGCTGTGCTGCTGGAAATCCATGTAGAACAACAGATCCAGCAGCACAACCTGAGAATACTCACTTCTCCTGCTGAGTCCTTAGTTCCCCCACACCGGTCTCCAATACAGCTGCAGCCCCGCCCAGTTTACGGGACGTCACAGGGGCTGCAGCCAATAACAGAGCTCAGCGTTCGATCTGTATGAAACAATTTGTTGTTACTCAATGGGCAAAGGGTTGTACTGATATGGTACAGCTGAGACAACCCCTTGAAATCTTCAGTTTCTCAATTTATGTTGTAAAAGCAAATCAAATGGATGGCAGAGAAGAACAAATGCAGGTAATACACCCCCAACCCTTCCGATGGCAGTACAAATTTTTTGTCCTGCAATTAGAGGGTTGCTGTAATGTTATTGCCTTCTACTTGATGCCATGATACCCATTGAAAGAGTTAAAGGGTTGTGAAGGCTATTTCTGTTGATAACCTATCCTCATTATAGGTCATCAATAGTTGATTGCCTGGGGTCTGCCGCTCAGGACCCAGGCTGATCAGCTAGTCAAAACACAGGGTATGGATTAGAAGTAGATCGCTCTGACCCCAGGGCTGGGAATTGTGCAATTCTGATTGATTTCAATGGGAGCTGCTTCTACGATTACCAGTGCCACCCACTACACAGGGGTCGGAGCAATCTGCTTTCGCTCCATTCACTGTGTTGTGGCACAGGCACTCAAACTGCTGATCGGCTGATGTGAAGCCACCCTTACTCTGTGGGCACAAACCCTCAATACTGATGTAGCAAAGCTGAGTTTGTTATTTGGCACTGCTCATCATGAAATCAGAATACATCACTTACAAAATGCAAAGAAAACCTACTGCAACACCCAGAGTTATTACAGTGCCCAAAACATCTGCTGCATCTCAATTTTCATAGCTTGCCTTTACACATCCACACTTTAACCAGTCCTTGGCTTGGTGACATTTAGCGACATAGCAGAGTGGATTAGGTCATGGTGTACACTGCTATCTCCATTTCGTTTGATCTGTTGGTTTGTATTTTTGCTGTCTTGTGTGCACACACCGGTGCTTAGATACAATCACATCTAAATACTGTATGTTCCGTATCACATTATAAGTATCTGTAATTGCCGTCTTTTGTCTCCGGTAATGGGCAGGGTGTAATTTGCGGTGCAGATGTGTACGTAATCTACCTCTGTTAGTTTAATATCTCATACACATCACATACGCGGATCACCTACAGAACAGCAGGGAAAGTGGAGGAAAAGTGATTCTGTCGAATCTCTGCAAATGGTTTTGAGAGAGTCAGAACGGTAGAAAATGAAGATTTGCCAGCCGCTATTTGAATATAAACACTCCTCACTTACATGCAGGAAAGTTTAAAGGAAGCAGATCAAGGAGGGGGAAGAAAAGCCGGAGAGAGACAGTGATGCCTCACATCTTCATGGGAATGTAAGAAGACAAAAGAGAGTAAAATGATGGCAATTTTATGTATTGCACATAAGGGCTGTCTGAGTTAATGCATATGACAGGGTAATATAGACA
This sequence comes from Eleutherodactylus coqui, assembly GCF_035609145.1. NCBI lineage: Eukaryota > Metazoa > Chordata > Amphibia > Anura > Eleutherodactylidae > Eleutherodactylus > Eleutherodactylus coqui. Next base: position 157,628,506 of record NC_089842.1, on the reverse strand, counting down.
TGATTACAAAGAAGGTTCAGCTCTGCCCCTTCCTGTGTGACGACCAAAAGAAATATATGTATGTGCGTATTAACCCATTGCTGCTGTCATATTTCATCTGTTACACATAGGCAGTTTCTCATTTGTATGTACTATTATAAGTGTTGGAATTAGGTTTGTATGAGTGGGGCAATAATAAATGTGAAAGAGGATGGAGGACTTCATAGCAAGATCGAAATGGTCTTCTAGGACATGCATTCTGTTGCCTTCAAACATCCCCCTCCACCTCTTCAGTGGCGTCTGTTGGTGGTTAAACTGTCCCATCATCCCTCTAACACCCACTTCTTGCGTGCCCCTGGCTGGTGGCCAAACTATTCCACTATCTCCTCCCCTTGACTGGCTACCAAAGCATCTCACCATCCCTAACCCCCCTATTTTTCAGTGCCCTTAGTTGGCCATCAAACTATCATTCCCACCACCCCTCTTCCCACACACACACTTCTTGAGGCATTTAGCTGGCAAACGTACTATCCTGGCACCAAATCACTCTTCATTGTAAGTGTCCTTCGCTGATCATCAATCTATCCCACCATCAACTTCCTCTCCTTCATGGTTGGCTTTGGTGGGCTACAATATTATCCCATCTTCTGCTTCCTGAGATTGTCTGTGTTACACATGTTAGGATAAAGGGTACAGCCTGGCATAGTTATATTGGGTGGCAAAGTGGGTTGTTGCCTAAGACCATTATTTCCTAAGGGAACTTACAAGGATGAGAACATCAGGAGCAAGAAGAATATTTCTCTCTTCTGTCAGTTCCACTAGATAAGCAGAGAGCTTTGGGGCTGTTAAATCACAGCCACCGAGCCCTCTCAGAGGTGACCAGGGGCTACTTTGCCTGCTGACCAGGGCACAATTTTGAATAAAACAGGCTGGCAGAAAAGTTTGGGGTGTGACCCTGAAAACTGGTATGTGTATTTGGTGGTACAGCTGTTCCCCTTATCCCTGTGTCAAATCCTAGCTTTTGAACAAAAGCCAGTGGCCACCAGTGACATCATGACATCCTAGTATATAGAATCTTGTTTTCACAGAAAGAGAGCTAGGTTCCCAGCACAGTGGTTGATGGTGCATGCTCCGCTGTCTTTCTCCTTGAGATATGGAAACTGATGACTTCCAGAAATCGGCAATTCCAAGAGGTTGGATTGCTTAGACATTTATGGAAAATCTAATTGATACACCATGCATTTGCAAAAAAAGCAGCATGGTTCTCCAGTGGTGGTGAAACTACAATTTCCAGCATGCTCTAACATTTAAAGGCATGCTGGGAGTTGTAGGTCCAGAACAGCTGGTGAGTTACATGTTGGAAAATAATAGTACAATCCCACATTATGCATTTGGCATACATAGTTCCTGGCAATGTAAGAGAGCTTAAAGGGGTAGTCTAGTTACAAACTATTGAAAGCCTATCCTCAGGATAGACCATCAATAGTATGGTGGAGGTCTGCTTCCTAGTTGCCTACTGATAGGCTGTTCTCTGGGGCGGTGTGCTTGTGCAGGTGACCCTGCAGCTTCTGATTGGCAGGCAGCAGTCACTTGACTTCTTCTGTCAGCATATATTGGGGGAGTCACGGGACTGCAGCACTGGATCATCGGGGCTGAGGACGGGTAAATTCCATTAATTTTATTGCTTTTACTCATTAGGCTTTAATTTTACAAACTAAATTTTAAACTGGACAACCCCTCTGACTTTAAAGGGGTTGTCCGGCGCCGAAACGGGTTTTTTTTTTTTCAACAGCCCCCCCGTTCGGCGCGAGACAAACCCGATGCAGGGACTTAAAAAAAAAAACCGCACAGCGCTTACCTGAATCCCCGCGCTCCGGTGACTTCTTACTTACCTGGTGAAGATGGCCGCCGGGATCTTCTCCCTCGGTGGACCGCAGGGCTTCTGTGCGATCCATTGCCGATTCCAGCCTCCTGGGCGGAGCTACACGGAGCCGCTCTCCGGCACGAGCGGCCCCATTCAGAAAAGAAGAAGACCGGGACTGCGCAAGTGCATCTAATCCGGCGATTAGACGCTGAAAATTAGACGGCACCATGGAGACGAGGACGCTAGCAACGGAGCAGGTAAGTGAATAATTTCTGTATGGCTCATAATTAATGCACGATGTATATTACAAAGTGCATTAATATGGCCATACAGAAGTGTATAGACCCACTTGCTTTCGCGGGACAACCCCTTTAATGGAACTGAGCTGCAATACCTGACACAACCAAAAGGGGAAAGAGTGGCGCTGTTTTGGGGGAAAAAAAACAGAACCCTTTTGCTAATCCTGGATCCTACAGTTTTCACCATATCATAACATTAATGGTAAATACTCAGGAAGGTAAATTAAGCTGGTGCGCAATACTGAGCAAAATAAATTGCATCAGTGCATGTTAATGGATACAGAAGATTAAACTGGTGAATAATACTTCCCGGGGTGAAGCGATGTGTTTTTCTGGACACACCTGATTTAATCTGTGCAATATATTGGGCAAAGTAGATTGAATCAGTGCATTATACTGGTTTAGGATGATCGACCTAGTGATTAAACTAGGGAACACGAATCAATGTATGATAAGTTATAGGAGATTGAATCTGCGGTTTCATTGGACTTTGGAGACTGGGGTGTTGATTATATTGGCAAAGGACACGATAACAGTCTCTGATTCTATTTAAAAGGACACTAAACGTAACGTCTATCTTATATCCATTTGCTTTGCGTCATTGTATGCAATCTATTGTTCCCTGTAGTCAGCCATTTGAGGATGGGGAGAGGTTGGCTATTGCATTATGTTGTGTAATGTTGTAGCCCATAGATGAGAATTAAGTTGCGGCTCTTCAACTTTTCAGATCAGTCACTATTGCATATTGCTCACTAACATCTATTGATCGCAATCCCTAAAAGTTCTATCCGACTGTTTTATAGTAAAGGTCAGTGTGCCATCGATATAGTCATATGCTCATAATGCCCGATAATGGTTACTTTATCCTTATATGCCTTTGTAGGATCTGGAACAGTGGATCAGAACGAGGGATCTCTGATCACTATAAACATATACTAGGCAGCATAGGATTTAGTACCTATTTAGGGCCCTAAAGGCCTCTGTGGCTCATAAGTAGACAGTAGTATTAGGCTACTTTTATACACAGTGTATGATTTATGCTGTGACTCCACACTGAATTTCTGTACATGATGTTAGTGTACAAATCAGCAGATTTCACTCATTGCATTGAAAAGGGGAATGAAAGTCTGCAGCATATCCCCAACCGATAGGATATGCTGCAGACTGAAGCATGTCAAGAATCCACATTGGGCGTTTTGTGCTGTGAGCGAATGGGGTTAATTAAAGGGAATCTGTCAGTTACTTTGAGCCTTTCAAGGTACGCTTATAGGCTCAAAGTAACCGTCACACCGAGTCCAGAGATGTAAGCTTTATTCTTACCTTCCCTTAGGCCTCATGTTCACGGGTAAATTAATATTTAAAATCCTCAGCGCTTTTCCCGCACGCGGATCCGCGCCCCATAAGGATGCATTGGACACCCGCAGGTAGTTAAATACCTGCAGATGTCATTTTTCCCTTCAGGTGCGGATCGGCGTGCGGGAAAAAAAACGCGACATGCTCCATTTTAGTGCGGGTCTCCCGTGGGGACGGCTCCCGCAGGCTTCCAATTGAAGCCTATGGAAGCCGTCCGGATCCGCGGAACACCTGTACCATAATTAAAACTCACCTGTCCTGGACGCTGCAGGTCTCCCTTCCTTCCCAGCCGAATCTTCTTTCTTCGACCCGGCGGATGTGCCCGGCGCATGTGCGTGGCATGCTGCCGGCGTGCCGAGCACATCCGCCGGGCTGAAGAAAGAAGATCCGGCCGGGAAGGAAGGAAGAACCGCAGCGTCCGGAGAGGTGAGTTTACTCTTATTTTTTGGCTTCATGTCCCCCACGGACATGAGGGACCCGCTACGGATTCTCCATGAAGAATCCGTGGCGGGCCTGATTTTCCCCGTGGACATGAGGCCTTAGTCTTAGCTCTCAAACCCGCCGCTGAATGCTTCTGGCAGAGTACATAGGTGCGCGTGCAGAATGAGAGGACTACATAGTGTGCACCATTTATTCACAACGAAAAACGGAGCTATGTACTATTTTAAAACATATTACTCTATATTATACAAATCATCATAAAAAAATTCATATATTGTCTACTCAGAGGTGAAAAAGTTGTTAAAAACAGTACAAAGACTGAAAACATCAAGAGGCTACATCAGTAAACATAATTACTGCCAATAACCATTTAAGTGCTATGTACATGATATGTTAATACACGACAAGAAGGAGGGAAAAAGAATGAACATTGCATTATGCCCTATTTTTGAACATATTATGCATAAAGTGACAGTGCACAAAAAGGAGGGGGGGGGGGGGTAGGGGGAGGAGAAAAAAAGCCATTTGAACAGGGGAATAATACCTCCAAAAATATTGGATGGCCTAGTAGTTGAATATCCTAAGATCTCTACACTGCACTTTCCTCCAAAAGTGCATAAGGACCCTAAGCGGGGATTATGTAACCCTGTGTGTAAATTCATAGATTACTATTTAAAACCTTTGTTGGAGACCCTCCCTTTATATGTCAAGGACACGACGGATGTCCTGAATAGTGTCAATGGTCTATAGTCAAAATTTGACATGTACTTAGTAACAGCAAATGTAGAGTCGTATACAAATATACATCAACAAGGTCTAGGTGGGGTTCATTTTTTCTTGGGGGCGAGTAGATGGTATGGTCTGATTTGTGAGATGGTAGTGGAGCTATTGAAGTATATACTGACACATCATTTGGTTTTTTTAAAAGATTGGTTTTACCTTTAGTGGCACAGCCATGGGGGCGGTGTGTGCACCATCTTATGCCAACCTCTGGTTTGGTATATTGATGATTTGCTGATTGTGTGGCAGGGCGACATTCAGCAGTTGGATACATTCATGGCGGCATTAAATGAAAATGAATTCAATATCAATATGACAAGAGAAAGGCAGATTTTTTGGGATATTCAGTTGATAGTTGAATCGGATGGATATATTCAGACTGCTATACATTAGGATACTGCGGTGAATTTTTGTTTGTATGCATCTTCTGCTCACACTCCAGCCACGGTCAAGGCCGTCCCAACTTGTCAATTCCTCAAGGCAAGGCGGATTTGCTCCACTCAGTGCAATTTTGAATTACAAACACACAAATTGTAGATGAGGTTAAGTGATAGAGGGCATAGTAAGCACTATTCAGGGTTATAAGAGGGCCTGTAGGACCAAACATGAGATTCTACTTGGGCCATGAATAAGAAAGAATGATGATGATCAAGTGGTTCGTTTTATTTCAACTGATAATTGCAGGTGGGAACATAAGCACAAATCTCTTAAAATACATTGGTCGGTTCTGTAAATGAACGCTACACTTTTCACCTGTATTATGAAGACCCCCCCCCCCCCCAAATGACAGCATGGATATGCAAAAAGTTAAAGGATATCTTGGTAGGAAGCCAATTTGCGCCCAGTATTCCAAATGTATTTGGTAGTGATGAGCCAAAGGGAGAGTGTTATCCATGTGGCAAGTGTATATCATGTCCCAACATAGCGACCGATTTTTAATCTGCGGATTGCACTAAAGACTTTGAAGATCAGGATTCAGGAACCTTACTACATGCAATTCTAGCTGTGTAATCTATTATGCCATTTGCCCCTGGGCAAAAATTTATATTTGGAGGCACTAGTCGGGCGCTCCGTATCAGGACATGTAAGAGATATCATGGCGGCCAAACAAGAGGAGAACCCTCATTCTTTAAAAACCATTCCCAGACAATATAAAATATACCACAATTGCAATCAAAATGGCTTTAAGGTACGAAGAATTGAGAAAATTCACGGTGGTATCAGAGGGGGGAACACTAAGCGATTGTATCTCAGGTTGACTGTACAGGTGCTTTTAGAAGGAACAATTACTGTTCAAAGAAGTGAAAGTGAACGATAATCGTTTGGTCTAAACGCAGCCAACACCGAACAATATTCATTCAGTTTTCATTCATCGTTCATGTTTTTAAAATCTAAAAATTATCACTGGCTCATTCACTTATCGTTCGGCTTAAACAGCACTTGTTCAGTCTTTCACATTCACTAATACAGGAAATGTGAAAGACTGAATTAGGGCTCATGCCCACGAGCGATGCGGAATATGCCCTTGGATTTACGCCACGGGAATACAGCAAATCAAAACAAAAAAGTGCCAGCGAGTGATGGCGTTTTTCTGCTGTTTCGCTTCCTTTGATGTCAATGGAGCCCTCACGCCGGTACAAAAATGCATGTGTGCATTGGCAGGCAGAAAGCACTTAGCTTCAATAGAACCTTGCCACTGCGGAATTCACATGTGGATGTACGTCGCGGAAAACACGATGCAAATCCGCCCGTGGGCATTCACCCTGATTCTAAACTATTCTTGTTTGAATGAGCCAACAGTGTATCTGCCTGTCTAAGCCTGCCTGTCCACGGGCGTTGCGATATCCCGTGGCGGATCTCCACCGCAGGAGCCACCGCTGGGGAGCAGGAGCCTGCTGACATATCTCTGCTGTAAGCCTATCTGACAGATAGGATCACCGCGGAGAATCGTGGCAATTCGCAGCACGCTGCAATTTGTTGGCCGCCAGCGGGAAATCGCTGTGATTCTCCGCTCGTGGACAGGGGGGCTGCACTTTCCATAGCAACACTATGAAAAGCTTGCATTGCATTCCCCGCGGACAGATTATCACAGCGGTGAACGCAATGCAAAAACGCCCGTGGACAGGCAGCCTTAACAGAGGCACAAGAGAGAACAAGCAAGAGATGATATCATTCATCGTTCAAATGATCTGGCTCTCCGGATTGGCTTTTATATGCAGCTAGCGAAACATGGACAACCTGTATCCCAGCCTCTTTCTCGGCATGTGGCTTGCTTGACTGCCATATCCAAATTTCCGTCCATGTCCTTTGACCCCATGCATGTGCCATTGATGGCGCAACAGTTGTGGCTGATGAGGGCAGTCATTTATAGGGAGTTGGCATCCTTGAACTGTAACTACACCCCTGAGGAAGAGGCAATGCTCGTCAGGGAGTGTGGATACATGAAGACACTGATATATATGGGTGAGATATGTTATATATGCCAACTTGTAATGCCAATGTTTGTGCATAGACTGCTTGACGTGTGGAATGCTGAGGGAGTGGGGATTATATTATAGACTTTTACATCTGTTTTGGGTGACATTTATGTATCTTCTGATGATGAACAATTATGGGCATATTGATACTATTTATTTGAGGATGATGCACAGCATCCTTTCCCCCCTTTTTTCTTTTGTGCATTGTCATTTTATGTATGATATGTACATTAATAGGGCATAATGCAGTGTTTACAATGTTTATCCCTTCTCCCTCCTTGCTGGTCAGGTATTATTAATGTGGCCCTTTAATGGTTATAGGCTCTTGTGTGGCTCAGAGTGTTAGGGCAGTAGAAATGCAGTCCTAAGCTCTCACTCACGACCTGAAGGTTGTGGGTACCAGCCCTGAATGGTTCAGGTAGCCAGCTCAAGGTCGGGAACAGCTGGTCTTCCATCCTTCCGAGGTTGGTAAAATGAGCACCCAGCTTGCTGGCGGGTAAAAGATGCCTGGGGAATGACAAACCACCCTGCAAAAACAGTCTGCCAAGAAAATGTCACGATGTGACGTCACCCTAGGAGTCAGTATGGAACTTTACCTACCTTAATGGTTATTAGTGGTAATTCTCTGATTTAAGCCGGCGATGATTTTGGACTGTGTATGATAGCGTATCTCACGCATGCTGTCATGCGCAGTCTTCCTGGTTTCTTTTTTAGTTTAAGTTTCCCGCTCTGTCGCTTTGAAGCGGCGTGTATAAGCACCTCCCATATGCAATATATACAGTTCATTATGTGCTTATAGAGACCAATGGGCTCTATCGTGCATAATACGCAACAAAATAGAACATGCTGCGTTCTTTTTTTGCGCGCGTATTATGCGCAATGAATACTTGCAGTAGTGAATGGATCAATGACCCTATTCACCGCATATTACGCAAGTGTAATACCTGGTGAAATTACGCTCGTGTGAGCCCGGCCTTAGCCTCTTGATGTTTCCAGTCTCTACTGTTTTGTACAACTTCTTCACCTCTCTATGGACAATAAATTACTTTTTTTATGAGGATTTGAATAATAAAGATTCATATTTTTTGAAGTAATATATGGCTCCGCTTTTCTGTGTGAATAAATACTTATATTGGAGTTGCTACTATATTATTTTTTTTTGGGGGGGGGGGGTACGAGATATTTAGGAATGAGATATTTATCTAGGATGTTCCTAGCTGCTATATGTTTTTATATGCTTTTAAACCACATTGGATTAATAAAGTGCACCACGTAGTCTGTGGAAGGAATTGCAGCGGCGGGTTGGAGAGCTGACAGCAGGGAATCGGCGGGGAAGATAAGTATAAAACTTCCATCCCTGGACTCAGTGTGTCACCTACTTTGAGTGCATAAGCTTAGCAGGCTCAAAGTAGTTGATAGAGTCCCTTTAAAACTCTATTCACTAACCTTGTACTGTACTTAGAGAATGTTGGTGTGGATTCCACAAACAGTGCGTGAAGTCTGAAGCCAGCCTTAGAAATGGCACATTGGATAATGGTTCCTGTTACTAACTTTGTATTGGGTCCAGAGACTTTGTAACTTCTCTGTGACTATATTCATTTGGACCCTTTGCATCCAGGAATTGGTTAATGACATCACCTTCTTCTGTGGCCAATCCAGTGAGCATTGGACTAGTTAAACCCACAGTTGCCTGTTCCTGTGATTGTGGTTGCTTTGAAACAGTCATGAACTTGGGGCTTTGTATCTGGATGCTGGGTCAGTAGTTGCTGGAGCTCAGAAGCCAGGGTCTTGATTCTCTACCTCTTGGCTTACCGCTGATTAGCGGTGCTGCTGTTACTATGAAAAGTCAAAAATCGTGTGATCGCCCGTGTGAAGGAGCCATAAAGAGCATTTTCTCTGAATGGAAAGCTATATCAAAACCCCTCTGGAAACTATAGTAAAATAGCAGCCATATTGGTTATTAGTTACCTAGTTTTCCCTGAAGCATCTAAATATTCACTTCTTCTGATTAATTTTTACTGGCTTTGTTATTTAGTATCCCCAAAAATCTACTCTGTGCTACCAATCCATTAGAATGGAAAACAGCTGATGTAGTCCCTTACATGCATGGTGTCTTTCCAGAAGGGGCAAATATCGCAGTGCCAAGGCAGCACAAAACGTATGGGTGGTTTTGCGCTACAACTGTTGCTAACATGATTTCAAACAATGTTGGGAAATGACATTTGAGGGCCAGGTAATTTGGCTAATTTACACCAGTCCTAACTTAGTATTTATTTTTTCTCGAGCCGTTTCATGTGGTTCCAGTTTGCACTCGAACGAATACTGGGCTGTGTTTATTTATAAAGGCCCAACGCGATCTGCGCTTTACTGCAGCCATATAAGACGTGTAAATAACACACGAGCTTAAAGATTTGGTTACAATGGCAGGGAGTAGCAAACAAGTTTTATATTACTCCATTTCTAATATGGAAGGAGGGAGTTGTCATCCAGGGACGGGCCCTCACTTACCATGTGACATGTACGAGGGCCCGTGTGGACATCTGAAGTGTCCACAGGTCTCCAAACCCAAATTCCAACATCCTTGAAGAGAGACCTTTGGGCATGAGGACCCAGGAGCGACTTCTACTTCCGCACCATCTCTATAGCTGACTTCCCTTGATACATGGAGGTTCAGTATCCAAATGAAAACTTTTGTAAGACGTTTAATATCTCTGCTTACTGCCAATGAGTTGAAACACTCTTGTTTGCATCCAGAAGTGGAACCCACATACTGATCTTATTCCACAGACACAAGTGTAGGGCTAATTATAATGCTTTTACATGTGATGGAAAATTAACCATAGAGAATTCTGCATCAAAATCCACATGGCTAAAAGGGCATTTAACCATGGAATTGCTGTGGCTTTTCAAGGAGCGAAATCTGCAGTCATTCCGCAGCAAACCTGCTTACTAGATATGTGGGGTTTGGTGTGTAATTATCCGCCACATGTGAACGCAGTATTTCCATACCATTTTTGCCACGTGTGAAGGTGCTTTTACATGGGAGGAATATGCCGTCCTTGAATTTTGCACCAAAATCCGCATGGCTAAGGGTATGCTCACACATAGCGGAAATGCTTCACATTTTTGCAGCATTTCCACATCAAAAACAGAGACAAAATCCAAACCATTTTTGTTACATGTGAACGTACTGCGAGGGCGACTTCAGACAAGCGTGTACACGCGCGCATTGTGCAGAGAATAGAACCCATTGTTTTAAATGGGTTCCTTCTCACTGTTCTGTTTCATGCTCGCATTTCGCTCACACGAAAAAATGCAACGTGCTCTGTTTTTGTGCACCCAAGGTCCCGCCCTCCCATATGAGCACATATGTTCGTGCGGGTATGCGCAAAAGACTGCACATACTTACAAAAACCAACACCCCATGTGAATGAGCAGTGCATGTGCAAATGCGCCCAATATTTGCACAGACATGCACGCAAAAACACTCTTTCACAGCACAAATACGCTGCGCAGGAACAAGCCTTTTTGTGCTTATACGTGCGTATTTGAGCATGTATTAGCTCAGTGTTTTTGCACAATAAATGTTAATTTTTTGCACATGCATCGGCATTTTTTAATATACTTTTTGCACCGATATGCACCAATGCTGCAAGCCATAATTAGTCTAAGGACTTATTTACACGAGCATATATCGGCCGCCGTTTTCACTGCCGGTGGATATATGCTACCATCTAAGCTGTCTTCCCCTTTCCCTCCGCCTCCCCGTCTCCCTCCTCCCCTCCAGCTAAGCTCTGCCCCGTCCCCCCCATCGCTATCTGCGGATAAGGGGTTGGGCTTAGCTCTGCCCCCATTCCCCCCCCCCTTCCATTGCAAACAGCCGGAGGGAACGAGAGAGGCAGAGAGACGGCGAGGGGGAGGGAAGAGTGAAAGACAGCTCAGATGGTAGCATATATCGACCGGCCATGAACATGGCGGCCGATATACACTCCTGTGCATAAGCCCTAAAAGTCAAGATGTGCTCTTTTTCCTACTTAATTACACAGTGTTATACACATCTCCTAGTGTATTGTGCGCACATTTGCATGTCCCCATTGACTTCTATAGGAACCATTGGTGTGCGAATGCGCAGAAAAATAGAGCATGCTGCGGGGAGGTTTTTGCACACCCGAAATGCGTATCAAGGCTTAGGGCTTAAATGCACATCGTTGTGCATACGGCGAGCGTAGTTGTGCATACGGCCGTATGAAACGCCCTAAGGTGGAGGAAAGATTCTTCCTCATAATGGCAAAATCATATAAGCATCACTGGTGGACCTGTGTTGATGTAGTGAGGAGCAATGGACATAGGTGCGAATAGGGACAGTTCTGCTTCCTAGCGTGTTTGGTGGAGGGGATGGTTCAGGCCTGTGATCCATCTACTTCCAAGCCCTATAGCAGTGGGGTAGTCTGCTCTATGACCACTACTTTACTGGGACAGACAGCAAGTTTTTCACAAGATTCTCCGAAATATGGACTTCAAATGGTTGAGAGTTATAAAAACGTGTCCCCAAATTGTTTTTTTAGACGTTCTGACATGCTGCAAATGTGAATTCAAATGGAAGACATGACCTGAGACTGTATCACACGGCCGTATGCACAGCTACATGTGCTTGTGCATGAACAGGGTTTTTTTTCACTTCTCGAGACGTCCAAACTCTGTGTCATAGCGCAGGAGTTTGAAAAAAATAGCGATTAGACAGATCCAGGCCTATCTTTCCCGCACATAGTATAAAGTATTAAGCACAGCCTAGTATTCACGCCTGAGAAAAGAGCTAGTAGAAACAAAACCATGGAAGGCGATGGTTTTGTTTTGTCCCGTTTGACTATCACGGCGGCATGGCGGGAGTAAAACAAGCCCACGTGTTTAAGCCCTACAGACACATTTGTGTCGCGTGTTTGTGAATAGGGTCTTACGTATTTGTGCATTCAACTGTATTTTTTTACTGCGCTTTCTGTGGGCGCAAATCATGCACATTTGCGCGCACAAAGAAACACGTGGCCATGGTCCCGTCCATTGACATGGATAATTAGCCTAATTAGTTCCATATGGTCTATTACCTTGCGCAAATGGACAGGAAAATAGAACATACTGATAATTATTTTCAACAATGGAAATGCGCACACAAAATACGTGTTTGTGAACTAACTCATCAAAATCAATGGATTCTATTCACTGTGTATTGCGCGCGCAGGTTTTACACGCAGCACTAATGCGTTCCTGTGAATAAGCCCTTAGGTACACGCCACCTCCGGGCCTTTTTAACACTGTGTTATTGTTAATCTACTGTGCAATTATATCAAATTCCCAAGACACATGAATACTGTAGACATCGAAGAGGAAAAACTGCCACATACAAAGCAATGTTTATTTGCAAATACCCTTTGTATCATTAATTGTTGCAACTTTCACATATTCTAAACACAAACGATTCTCCCGAACGCCCACATAGACAGCGCTAGGATCTATGCCAGCGTTCTCACCAGAGCCGTCCATCACTGAAGAAACTGCAGCGGAAAGTGCTCTTTCTTAAATTATATCTGTTTCTGGGAAAGTTATGTGTAACAGAGATTAAAGAAAAGCTTGGGGTTGTTATCCAGATTTCCTAGACTCCTGAATGGTTATGAAGTTGTAAGAGGGTCAGTTCTGTATGTGGCCCTCAGCCCTTTTTATAGGATCCTACTGTAGGATAGCTCAGTAAAAAGACAGCAGTAAATTTGTATCTTAAAGGCATTGTCCCACTTGTAGGAAGCAGACAGCTCCATACGTTGTGCAGTGGCCTGGGATGGTACTACAAGCTGAGCTTTATTGAAGTGAATGGGACTCAGTACCAACTCAGGCCACTGTGCAATCTACGGAGCTGTCTGCTTCCTACAGCAAAACACCTAGACGTAGGAGAACCCCTATAACTTTATTCCAAAAGGAAGTACAATACAAGCATATTTAGGTATAGAGGTTGGCAGTTGCTAATAGCAGTGAAACAGTAATAATAATCTTTATTTATATAGCGCCAACATATTCCGCAGCGCTTACAATACAGGGGAAATAACACAAGACAACGGTTACATGAAGTAATCAATTGATGGAAACAGTAGGGGTGCGGGTCCTGCTCCAACGAGCTTACATACTACAGATAATGGGGTGATACAGATGGTAGAGGGGCTGGAGATGTGCACGGTATGGCGAGGTGGAGAGTGAGGGATGCTATACACACAGACAATGGTCAGGCCGTATAGTGGCGGAATCAGGATGACTGCAGGGGGCGGTTGATTACGCCTAGCATGGATTACAGTTTGTGGGACAGGGAGCATGTTATCAGGCGGAGTACAGAGGGGTTTGGTTTAGGGGATATGGTATGTCTCCCTGAAGAGGTGCGTTTTTAGAGCACATCTGAAGTTTAGTGTGTCAGTGATTGCCCGGATATTTTTTGGTAGCCCGTTCCAGAGGACAGGTGCTGCTCTTGAGAAGTTTGTAGGCGGGAATGAGAAGTTTCGAATTAAAGGGGTGGTCAGTCTGATTTTATTAGCAGAGCAGAGGGCGCTGGCTGGGTGGTGAATTGAGATGAGGGAAGCAATGTAGGATGGGAAGGTGCTGTGGAGGGCATTGTGGATGAGGGTAGTGAGTTTAAATTGTATTCTGTATGTGACGGGCAGCCAGTGCAGTGACCGGCACAGGGCAGAGGCGTCCGAGTAGTGGCTGGACAGAAAGATGAGCCTGGCTGCCGCAATCAGGATGGATTGGAGAGAGAAGAGTTTGGCGCAAGGGAGGCCGATCAGCAGCTAGTTGCAATAATCGAGCGAGAGTGGATGAGGGCAACAGTGAGCATTTTTAACGTGTCCATTGTGAGAAAAAGGCGTATTCTAGCGATGTTCTTGAGATGCAGTTGACAGGTTCGGGGGAGAGATTGGATGTATGGGGTGAAGAAGAGATCGACGTTGAATATGAGCCCAAGGCAGCGGGTGTGCTGTCTGGGAGTTATGTGGTGCCACACACTGAGATGGAGATGTCAGGATGAGGTCGGTTAGTGGAGGGTGGAAACACCAGTAGGTCAGTGTTAAAGAGGTTCAGTTTTAGGTAGAGAGAGGACATAGTGTTGGAGACAGCAGACAGACAGTTGGTGGCGTTCTGGAGGAATGTTGCTGTGATGTCCCAGGAAGAGGCGTATAGCTGGGTATCATCAACATAGAGATGGTACTGGAAACCAAATCTCCCGATGGTCTGTCCAATGGGGGCTGTGTAGATGGAGAAGAGCGGAGGGCCGCGGACCGAGCCCTGGGGGACCCCAACAGCAAGGGGAAGAGGAGGGGAGGTAGAGCCCGCAAAGGAGACGCTGAAAGAGCGGTCAGATAGGTAGGAGAAGAAGCAGTGTCCTTTAGACCAATGGAGTGAAGCATACTGAGAAGTTTGTGGTCGACAGTGTCAAATGCTGCAGAGAGTCTCTCAATTAGGACATGCAGCGCACCGATTATAAAGTCTCTTAGAGCGCACACAATATATATACACATGTAAGTGGGGTAATCCCCAGATTACTTTTATGTTAGTGAAACTTTTAAGCTTTATGATTTGCTAAAGTACTGTTACTTTAAGAAGGGCCCAGAAAACTTAGCAATGGGGGAGTAACTTAGGAGTTGATAAAAGTAAACTCTGCAAAGAAGAGAAAAGTGTGATGCAGTGTTGTCATCTAAAGGGCAAAAGTGCAAGTAGCGACACAGGTGTGATGAGTATCACAGGTCTGGGAGTGAGATGGACTTTCACTTGCACTGTTGACCTGTTGACGAGTTGCCACCACACCTGGGGTATGAGATCGCTTAGCTGTATACCGCTATGTTGGAATAAAGATATCTCTGTTGGAAGTATGTGGCCTCCGCTATCTTCAATCTCTACATACTGCCTGCAGGCCGGACAGGAGTGTGACTGAGCCTTCTGCTCTTCCTATGGTCAGAATGTCACATCCTGTCCTGAGCAGTAAGCAGAAGAGCAGCGCGGTGCTCCCATTGATTTCAATGGGAGTGAAGCCAGCACTCCAACTTCCTCCTCTAAATACCGATGACTGTCCGGCCAGCCGCCAAGACAATCAGCTCATAAATGGAGGTCCTGAGCGGCAGACTCCTGTTCATCATCTACTGATGACCTATCCAGAGGATTGGTCATCAGTTTAAAAAAGCCTGGAATACCCCCCTTAAGTTCTCTTTAAAACCTATTACAAAAATATTAGGCAAAGATTATATTTGTTACTGTCTATGGTAAATATAATTTATCAGTTTAGCGATTCACAGCTTTTTTACTTTTTCGTTTTAGATTTGGACAAATCTTGATTCCCACACTCTCCGCAAGCCCAGAAAAAGAAAGGCCAAAAACAGATGTTCACAGGCAGAAGCCTCATATAAGTATTTTTTACTTTGCGCTTGAAACGTCTTGTGGACTATTTGACCGTAAATGATGGATTCAGTGTGATATAACAGAGGGTTTATGTGTATGGTGCCACAGAAATGCATTAGCACTAAGTATCTGTGAGGTCATCCGGTATAAATTGATGTTGGTCGGGTTCATTAACCCCCATAAAATGGACTTTTTCCATACCTATCTGAGATAATATCAAGCTATCAAACCCCATTATTTCGGACAGGTAGGATTATTTATTATGACAGGCAATGAGTTCAGGGATTGGCATCATCAGGATAGTTTATGTTCATTCTATACGCAACATGATATGTCAGGAAGCTGGTCTTCAGTTTACTTTCAAGGTTACTGACTTTTTAATTTTTTTGGGATTTATAACTTTTTGTAATAATCTTTTTTATTTTTAACCTTTAAATTGTTTCATTATTTTCTAGTGTTTTTATTAGTACATTTGTAATTGATTTTTGGAGATTTCTCTTTTGTTTATTAATTTACCATTCTTTATACAGATTTTTTTTCATTTTTTATTTGTTTGAGATGCTCATTGATCTAGAAGAAATTTGATCAGAAATAGTGACTATATTTGAATAATTCTGCTCATTATATTATTATTTACAGCTATTTTTTTATTTACTCTTTTGGATGCCAAGAAAGATTTTAATTAAGTTTGTAAATATTTTTCCTCATTACTTTTTAGCTTATTTTTAAAAAAATTCTTAATCATTTTTGTATTTTGTAAATTTTTACACAAATTTTAATTATAATATTTTTTTGGAATTTTTCTTCTGACATTTTTATTGATTTTTAAAAAAAAGTTTGTATATAAATTCTGACATTTATGTATTGATTTTATTTCATTGGTGTTTTTTTATAAGATGCACGTTTGTAGCTTTAGAGGCAATTTCATCACAATTTAAACTGTTTGTTTTTCCTTCTCTCTCTTTCTGCACATAAGAGGTATTTTTTTTTCTTCTGACTTCTCAGTATAACACTGTAATTGTGTAAATAATAATTACATATTAAAATATATTACTATTATTAAAAATAATACTAATTATTATTACTATTGTGTCTATATTTGGACACTAGGTGGCACTGTTTTATTGATTTACATTTCTAGTTTTTTTTACCCTGAGAGTACAAGTAGCTCATGTTAGATTTGCAGATATACAAAGGAATAAGATTATTTATTGAGAATAAACTATGCCTGTGCAGGTCTGAACATTCAAATAAACATACGATGGAAAATATGCATGGTGTGTGTTTCCCTTTTAAATCAGTCCAGCCAGTAACTGTGACCAGGTAGAGCTGTCACTGTAGGCAAAAGTGCATTAAAATGCTCTACTAAAGTCGTAGACATGTTCAAAGCATGGTTATCTTAAAAGGGTATTCCCATCCTAGACCTTTATAGCATATCCACAGAATCTGCAATAAAAAGCTGATAGATTTGAGTCCCACTTCTGGAACTTACATCTATCTCAAGAGGAGGGTCTGACCCCCCTAGACCAGCTGTGTAGGGTGGCCGGAGGAGATCGGGAGTTACAAAAACAGTCCAGCAGGTTGTATAGTGCAAAAAAGTGAATAGGAGTTATGAAAACAGTGCCGCTCGCTGTGCTAGGCTGTCTTACTATAACTTCCATTCACTTCTATGTGAGTCGTTCCCACCATGGTAGTGGGGTATAGGGAAGGTTTCGCATCTCAGCCATGATGGATGTAGATGGGAATATTCCTCCAATGTCATTATTTCATTCACATAATTTACTTGGTACTACAGTACTGCAGGGATATTGTGTGCCGCCATATGGTGCTTAAATTTACTGTTGGATTTATACTTTAACTAATAGACAACTCTGTTTGACATTGGCAAAGAGAGGTACAGTGGGGCCACATAGAAGTCTAAGGGTGCTGTATTAGGACTCTGCACAACTCAAAGGTTGCATGGAGCTGTATTACACATGTGTGTATGAGGCCTAAATCTGTATATTCACATGGTGGCCAGAAAGGATAGATTGAAACAATGTATTTTGTCACTTCTTGATGGAGCAAGGATGGTTGGCCACCCAGGGCTCCCCTACACAATAGTTGGTGGGAGAGGGGGGGGGGGGGGGGGGATTTCATTGAAAATCAAAACAGAAAATAGAATTTATGACAGTGCTGTCGTCCAATGAGTGCATCCCTTCTCAGACTGATGGGAGTATTCGTCAGCCAATGAGAGTTTTCGTCCATCTGAGTGAGGAGAGAACTATTCATTGGTACAGAAGGACCAGGGAACAATGAATAAAGCCGGTATGACTTACAGCTCCTCACTGATCTGGATGCCAACACATTCGGTCCTGCTGCTATCCAGCATCAGGACATAAAGTGTGGTGGCTGGCATCAGGACCCTGTGTATACAGCTAAATACTATCATATATCCTGATGCTAAAGCCATATGCTATCACCTGATAAGATAGGAAAGTTCTTATAATTTGGGAGTCTGGGCTGATAAATTTATGGGTCTGGTCTGGGAGCTGAATTAGTTTTGGGGTCTGGATTGAGAATTAATTTTGCAATCCGGTCAATCTTGTGGAGAAGTCATCATGGTGGTTTGGGCCAGATTGAAAAGAAAAGAAAGGTGAAGTCCCAAGTATTCTGGCTGTAACTGAATCTGATCACTAGTGTATTCTCACATAGTCTGCAGAGTGATGATTCTCTACAGTGAACCCATGTAGAACCTGGATCTGAACACTATTTGGTCACTGTATGGCAGTATTATTGGTTAGATTGGTGTTTATGTAGTGGTAGCATAGTCCTTATACAAAATGAAGGACAAAAACATGGGATTTGGCACAACTCCAATGGTGAAGAATCAAAACTCCATGAGTTGAAAGTTTTTCTTCTTTATTGATTGGTATCTAGAAGCTGTTTGGCGCATTTTGTTTAATCTGCTTGGGACACCCAAATACTTTGTTCCGACCCAGCAAACGTGAATAGCTAAGCAATAACAGTTTGTACTGTGGGCTATAGAAGACACCTATCTAGATTTGATGGGGATAGATATATAATATACGATTTTTGATTTGAGATATGAGCCAGTTACCACATTTTGTGTTTGTTCAGCTCTCACACTTGTGGTAAAGTATTTTTATTCACTTTTGAATTGTTTGCATTCTTTTTTGCCAGTTGTCCTTAAAATTTGTCCCTTCCTTCGTAATAAAAGTTCCAGAAGAAGAAAATAACATTTTTTTTTCTTCTAATGCATAGAGTTTTCCTGTACTGCCCCCTATGAGGGCCGCAGATCTAATTCCACAGCCCCAGCCAGATTGCTCCTATGAAGTGCCCAACGGGTGGCTGCTTGTGTTCCAGAGACGAGGTGCATTAACATTGAAAATTGTCCTTTTAATCCTTAAATTAGGATGGAAGCTTTGAAGGATAATTATGTTCTATATGTAACAATGGTGTAATCTGTAAACAGTTTGACTGTATGTGGGGGGCACCTCGGAATGTATTCTGCATAATTGTTTTCAAGATGCACTTTGTTATTTGGACTTAAAGGGAAATAGGAAAAGAGGGGTAACATCTCCTAGCGCTATCCAGGCTGATAAAGCACCAGAGCTGGCAATTAAATTCAATAGATTCATGGTATGGAATAGATAAAATGCACAGATTAACCTTTTCAGATCTTGCTAGAATCATGTTACATTTTTAGTTTTTTTAACCCCTTCCAATCCACTGTCTGACGTCTAAAGACATTCTGATTGAACGCTGTACAGCTCCGATGTCGCAAGACGTCCAGCAGGGTATTCTTACTGTATATTACTGGCCTCTCTGTTGTTGGGGGGTCTCTCCGGCATGTCACATACTGCAGTACTGGCTCTAGCCAGCAGATGGCGCCATTGTATAATGGCAGAAAGAGAAAACCCCCTAGGAAACCCTGAATCCAAAATTGGATTGCAAGGGGTTAATTGTCATTGGAATTAGGCCTCATTCACACAGGGGTGATAGTGATGAGGCACTGAAGAGAACAGTCTTACTAGCTTGCTTGATGCTCAGTTTTTTTGCAGCAGATTTTCTGGCTTGTAAAAACTATTTTTTGCGTTTTTTGCAGGGTTTTTTTGCCCATTATTTCCTATGGCAACTTAAAGAAATTCCCATTGGATTTGCATCTCATGTGATTTCCATGGGATGTGATTTTTACCAATGAAAACTATTTGGGCGGCAGCACATGGCCATGTTTTAGCGCGTTATTGTGTGCGGGAGAATTCCGCCTGCGAAATGCGGAGAATAGAGCCTATTGATTTCAATGGGTTCATTCTCACTTCTTTTCTTTGCTATGGGTTTTCTGCTGTGGAACACTTGCTGCAGATACACACCATGTGAAGGCAGCCTTAGAGGATATTCACATATTGCGGAAATGCTCCAGATTTCACAAATCTGCCTCATTTCTCAGGGCAGGCATTGTGGATGGGATTTCAAGAAAATCCTTAGGCCTCGCTCAGAGGCGTAACTTGAAGCTCCTGGGCCCCAATGCAAAACCTGTAATGAGGTCCCCAACTATAATACTTTATTCATAGTACTGGGCTCCCAATATGGAGAAGAGAGGCCTTATGGGGCCCCCCAAGGCTCCTGGGCCTGGGTGCAACCGCATCCCCTGCATCCTCTATAGTTACGCACCTGGCCTCGCTCACACAAGCGTATTGTGGCAATATATTGCGCACATATTTTTTGCTTATAGACTTGTATGGGAGTCTTAAAACGTGCAGATTTTACGCAAGGCATAAAAAATAGAACATGTCCTATTTTGGGTCGTTTTATGCATATAAGCCACCTATTCAAGTCTATGGGGTGCGTACAATACGCAGTGCACACAGATCAATACACAGTGCAAAGCTTCATATTTTGTGCAGCACTTCTAATCTCGTATGAGTGAGGCCCTATAGGATTTTTTTAAAATATGGATTTTTTCCCCTATTTATATAGAAATACACATATATTTATATTTTATTGCTTTTTTTGGATGCTAGGAAAAAAACGATAAAATGTTAACAACCCAACGCCCAACTGACCTTCATGTAGTTTGAAAATATTGAAATATGAATAGATTTCTGTTAATAAAATATGAAATAGCCTTAAAATTGGTGATGTTTTATGAGACTGTTTACATCAATCTTTATTGAACGTTCATATATGCATCTCTACTAACAGTGATGACAAAAGGAGAAAGGATCCTGTTTCCCTAAGAGCTTACAGTCTACAAGAAATGCATATAAAAACTTACTGTATAACAGTCTACTATGTTTTAGGAGTATTTCAAGGTCCACCGTCTTCTTCTCATACTGTGTATATTAAACCAGGTGATCTACAGCGCCCTCTAGACAGATGTTGGGAAATTAATTCTATACATTTAGATTTTTTTGTATTTTTTTAGGCAATGCCATCTGTTTTTTATTTTACACCCTCAGACTTCATAGTATTTTGCATTCTCATTCATACCTCACTGAAGGTAAGGTTATGGATTAGGTTTATCAGTCCTATTTAGATTCCAAATAAGACTTCCGTACTTCGTTGGTAACAGTGGCTCTGCTACATCTCTAGATGTGTAAGGGTGGTTTCAGATAAAACAGTTTTTAGTAAAACTGCTGCCTTTTTGGTGGCTTTTTTCCTGACATTTTTCTAGCTTTTTTTTAAACGCTACAAATAAATTTTAACTAAACGCCAAATTAAAAGATAAGGCGCACTACAGGCATTTTTGAGCAATTTTTCTCAACTTTTTTGGGTCAGTTGCGTTTTTTTTCCAAAATGCGGCATGATCTATGTATCACATTTTTTTCCTGATTGGCTTCTATATAGAACCGGAAAAAAAAAATATAAAAAAAAATGCATGTTCTGCATCCACATCTGCATTGGAGGATTCTTTAGGAGCTTCTGTTAAATTTGCTGAAAAAAAAAATAGTACAATAGGTAGCGCTATTTTTTTTAGGTAACCTGACGAATACCATGACAGCAACCTGACGGACCCAATTATAGTCAGTGGGGACCACCGGGTGCCGTCCGTGTCTGTTATATAATGGATCCGACACTGCGTTATTTTCCTATGGCAGAACACATCAGCTGCAATGATTAGCGCAAATGTGAATGGGGACTAAAAAATGTCTGCATAAAAATAACGCCACCCAGAAGATTCACGTGAAATTCACGGTGTTTATTAGAAGCCTAAAAAAGTGACAAAAAATGTGTGTGAAGTAAACGTAATGCTAACGATGAACCCAGTGGAAAGTCATTTGGATAGCTGCCAATATCCTTAATGTACATTGTCCATACAGTATGTATAGTCAATAGTAAATAGAGTAATAAAAAACATTGAAAGCGGTTTAGGGGCCACAGACAGAACGATTAGAGCGGTTGGATCATTATCTATAATTATTATACCTATATTATATTGTTATGTCACTGCTTGTCTCCAGAGGCGTTACTACAGGTGATGCAGAATTTGAAGTCACATACAGACCCTGAAGGGGCCCAAAAATTTGTTCTGCCGCTGCTGCTTATAAAAGTTCTTGTAATAATCACATATTTGGTTTCCATTTTTTTATTTTTAATTACAATTTTTTTTCAACTGATCCCATGTTTGGGCTGCATATATGACCTACATCCCAACTGATTGCATTACATTAATGTAATATATTCTTTACCTCCTCAGTGATCAATGAAAGATCGAAATGTGGTTGTCTAATCTAACTCTTGGCCGTAGTTTGTGGTTGAATACTATTCCTCTCAGACATGGCGGGATGTTTATTGAGCCCCTGTCGGAAAAAAAAAAATTCAGTAGGGCGGTATGATTGGCTACAGTACGGTACATGGTGAGAAAGCCCCTGACCCAGGCCCAGCCGTAGACAAGGGGCCGCGAGGCCAGAGGCGCAGGTCAAGGTTGTTAGGAAACTGCTATTGATCTGCCTTTGAACGTGAGACAGAGATAGCAAATAGACTAAAGGGGGAGCTGTGAGACAAGACATTAGAGCTAATGATCACCGGTGCCAGACAACTGAAAGCAAAGGAGCAGGCAAGGAACAAAACAAAAAAAAAATACAAAATGACTCGATTTCTTTTTTTAAGCAAATTTATAAAGTTTAACAAAATTCGACTTCACGAAAATCCCCTAATTCATAGTATAGACTTATTTTATTCTCTCTGCTGGTAGTGAGGAAATAGCGAAAAATAATCCAAGAGGTTATGCAAAAACGTAGTAGAGCTGAGTTTGTCATGGGCCGCCACTCAATGTTTCCACGATCTTATATTATCTGAGTATACTCATTTACATGGGTCATGAAAAATGCACCGTCTTCACTGCGTGTGGTTTGTGTGTTTTTGGTGTTTTTTTTTTTACGTCCGTGTTGCATTCATGTGTCATCCGTTTTCAAAACACGCGAGAAGGCCGCATGATGTCAGTTCTGTCACAACACACAGCAAACAGGATTGCAAAAATACTCCCCCACACAGTACGCTAATGCGTTTTCGCTGCGCTTTTTTAAAGCACCCATAAACTATAATGGCCAGTTTGGTCTGTGAATACGACCCGGACACGCTGCGCTATTTTTTGTACAAGCAACTTCAGACGAGCATAGTTTTAACGCTCAGATAACCGCGCTATAGTCGCGCTAAAACAGCGCGGCTATCTCAGCGTTAAATCAGGTGAGCGAATAGCAACTGCGAGCATGTTGCGGCTGCTACTAGCAAGTATTCAGAGTCTATGGGAGCCGCCGGCGCTGTGCCGTTAGAAGCTAGGACATGTCCTGTCTTTTGACGGAGAGAAATCTCTGCGTCAAAAAAAGCGCCAATTTGCGGCGTGTCAAAAAATCGTTCATCTGAAAGAGGTAAAAAACACAGTCTGAATACACCGATGGTTCTGTGTGCTTTCCGTATTCAGGCAGTAAAAAATCTGAAGTGAATGCGTCTATGTGAACGGAGCCTTGGAGAGTGATCGTGATGTACAAAAGAGATGGTTAAATGACAAATTCAGCTCTGTTACACCATTTTAACCTAAGGATCATTGGATTTTTGGGTCACAAAACATTAAAACGCTTATGAATAAGGAGCGGGTCATGTAGACTTAAACATGGGTAAATGATGATGATAATTACAGTAGGCTTGATTGCACTAAATATACAAACAGATGAAGCAGAGCTGAGTTAGTGATGTGGTGCAGCTTCTGGTGATATCTTGGCAGAGAACAGCTGAACCTACTGTATTATCGTAACTCAGAGAGGTATCTTTGTTTGTAAGGACTATACAACACATGAAGCTCTGATATATATCGTACTACTAGGAAAGGCACCTTTTGTCCATCACTATTGCAGAATTATGAATACTGTCCAACATTGTCATTTTCTTCATCTACTTCATCCGCCGAGCCGTCCTGATACTTTTGCCTGTTCATTGGTTTAAACCGACTTCTGTTTGCCCGTGAAAATTAAATTAGATTGCAAATGCAACACATGGAACTACATGGAATGATTCCTCTCTGCTGCATCTGACAAACTCAGCTCTACTACATCTGTATATCTACTATACAGATAAGGAGTTTATAGCACATGAAGTCCTTTGTGTTCTCCATGTCCTCATATATTCATATTCTAAACTTTGTGCATTCCTGACAAGGCCTGTGTGACCCCCTGACATCCATCATTATGACAGCAGGTGGGGCCTGGGGGTGGGGGGGTTGCAGACTTTAGGTGAGAATGAGGATAGATCCACTGCCTGGGAGAACTGCCTCACAAAAAGTGGAGGAATGAATATGAAAAGGGGTGTAACATATCTTCTCCTCCCCTCATCCACCACTGAGGACATCCCCATTCATAACCACCACACCAGTAATTATATCATTAACTCCTCCAGTGCCGCATTTGAGGGGAAAACCATTCAACGGTGAAAAGAATTTAAATCAACTTTGTAGCATCCGGAAAAATAATGATGCAGATTTGTAAACTATTGCATACTGTCAGGGGGAATTTCTTTAACCTTTTCCTTGCCATCGGCTTCTGTATAGTCCTATAGAGCAAGGAATGGGTTAAAAAAAAAGACATTCCTTGACCAGCTGAGCAGTAACAGCACCATGCTGGTTTCTGTAAAAGGATAGATCAGGAATAAGTTTGCATGTGCTGGACTTTGTTAGATTTCTGCCTGGGGGACAGAAGGGTGATGAGATAAACCATCTCAATTCCCCTTCCCCTCCCCCTCTTAGCCTGGCAGCCTGGACCCTGCTGGGCCCTGGACAGACAGAGCCTCTGCTTATTATACAGTTTTAAGGGGGCCAATGCCCCATTGATGGCACTGGGGGACCGGAAAAGATGGGGGCAGCCGATAGGAATGCAATTATTGCTTAAAATCGCTCGTTTGAGCGATTCTTTTGGCCAATAGTTGGCCTTGTGTAAAAGTCCCCTTAGTTATCTTTTCTAGTACAAAGCAGCAAAGCGAAATGAAAATGATGTTGTAATAATATAGTGTAGGGGGCGCATGCAGAAAATGAAGCACATAATGTATTATAATATAATATGGTACAGTCTAAAATATATCAGTCGTATATGGTTTAGGAGGATAATATACAATTTCATATAATATGATACAAAGTAGCATAGTGTACTATTACATAGTTTAATATGCCATATTACAGCATAATACAATGTTATATAAAACAGTATAATAACTAATACAGTATAATTGGTTTGGTAGGGTAATACATATAGATGACTCTGTAGGGTATTACATCATTTAATATGGTATGATATGTTATAGTATAGTTACTTTTATAAAGATTACTATGTTATATGAAATACAACACATTACAATACCATATAAGATAGTATATTACAGTATTATATACTGTAATATGGTTCCGTAACAGTTACATAATTGAATGTAGCATAATTTAGTATGTTACATTATGAGATAAAATAATGCAATATAGTGTAATCTAATACAATGCAATGTAGAAAGTATAGTTTGGTATGGTTAGGTAAGTTTTGATAAGTCATGGTAAGGTATGATATAAAATGAGATGATATTACATATTGGTATGTTATGATATGGCATGTGACAGGTGATATGGTATGACATGATATAGTAGAAATGTTAGTGAGATATGTTCAAGCCTATTATATGATATAGCATGGACAGTTGTAAGATACGGTAAAGTATATTACATGATATAGTGTAGATAGTAGTGAGATATGGTAAGGCATATTACATGATATAGTGTAGATAGTAGTAAGATATGGTAAGGTGTATTATATGATGTAGTACAGATGGTGGTAAGATATGGTAAGGCATATAGCATAGATGGTGGTACGATATGGTAAATCGTATTATATGGTCTTGTATACTATAGTATATCACAATATCATACATACTTGCAATTTGGTATAACAGAGCATAATGTTATATAATATACCATATCTTCCAAAATATGTCACCAAGAGGATAGAAGAAAAGACCGCATCAAATAAGGATGGAATAGAACAATTAAAAAGCCCCTTGCATTTCATTATTCCACATTTGCCTGTATTCCAGCACAACCACTCCAAAAAGTGACCCTAACATTATAATACCCAGAGCCCCAAAATGCAGCAAAGCAACATAACAAGCAAAGGCAATCTGCATCAATAGCGACTGAAACTCCAGATGTCTCTGTAGACCAAGGTACTGAAGCAATGAAGACACCTGCAAAGCAAGACTTGCCCCTTTTTTTCCCCTAATCGTCGCGATCGCACGTGCGGAAACGTTCCACATTTATATGTATCAGTTTTTTTTAAATAAAAATATGCAAAATCTGATATAAAGCACTGAATGAGTATGAGGTGAGTGATATAAAACATATCGAGGGTCGGGTGCGGACATTATTTTGTATGTACTTAAGATGAAGTGAAGCGATACAGGCGACAGAATCACAGGTTTCTAGTTCCACTTTCTACTTCATCATGTGTGACTGCTCGGGTAATGGGCAGGCTTAGATGTAATAATTAAAAAAAATGAATGTTTCTATGCAGGCGACAATATTGCGAGTGGTTCCGAGCGTCTCTAATGTATTTGAATGCGCCATCTACAATTAAGCAGTTTAACCTCTTGCAGGATGAGGATGAAGATAGAAGGATGCCCTTCAAGGATGGGAACGACAGCGCCTCATTGTCTATGTGCTATCTCATGATTACTGATCCCATCCATGATGTATATGTCGCCGCCATATATGAGCAGTATCATAGTATACATATTCATCGCTTCATCTGAACACTTGGATGGCATCGTACTCCGGAGCTGTAGGCTTGGGGCACACCAGTAATTGTTCTTTTACATGTAGTTTGAATGGTTAAGCCTTGCTGCTTACTCAGATGGCAAGGACAGATGTTGTCGGGGCTAGCACCGTCCTTTTGGTTTCATGTCATAAATTAGGTAAAGCAAATATTAATATAAGGTGATAGGAATATAAAGAGTGGGGTTTGCTACTACTGGATAGGGAGTACAGCCATGTGGAACCTGCCTCGTGCATGGGAGAATGAAGCAGAACATCTTACTACTTAAGACATGGGCAAAGAATTTGGGAATGGAAGGGGTTTAACCCCTTCACTGCAGAGAACATGTACATAGATATTATACATGCACATGACTCCCCTTCTTGTGTCACTCCCATTCATCTCCTTTAGATTTTAAGCGCCCTCCTGAACAGGGTTCATTAGGTATACTGCTTCTATGGAGGGTGAGAAATGTGGGGCCGCTTTGTATGTATAGAACAGATAGATGATAGGATTTGCTCTCACGTGATTATCTGAATGCACATTAATGAAAAGGATGGATTTAACGACTATCTTGTTTTATATTATATGCATCAGAAGAGGGATGATCGATTGATAGATAGATAGATAGATAGATAGATAGATAGATAGATAGATAGATAGATATGAGATAGATAGATATGAAATAGAGATATGAGAGATAGATAGATAGATAGATAGATAGATATGAGAAAGATAGAGATATGAGATAGATAGATAGATAAAGATAGAGATAGATAGATAATAGATAGATAGATAGATAGATAGATAGAGGATAGATAGATAATAGATAGATAATAGATAGATAGATAGAAGATAGATAGATAGAAGATAGATAGATAATAGATAGATAGATAGATAGATAGATAGATAGATAGATAGAAGATAGATAGATAGATAGATAGATAGATAGATAGATAGGAGATAGATAGATATGAGAAAGATAGAGATATGAGATAGATAGATAATAGATAGATAATAGATAGATAGATAGAAGATAGATAGATAGAAGATAGATAGATAATAGATAGATAGATAGATAGATAGATATAGATATGAGAGATAGATAGATAGATAGATAGATAGATAGATAGATAGATAGATAGATAGATAGATAGATAGATAGATATGAGATAATAGATAGATAGATAAAAAGAAAAGAAAGATTAAATAGATATTAAAAAAGGTTTTGAGGTGACAACTTCTATGCATTCAGAATGATCAATGCTGCCATTATATTCTCTTTGGGATAAAGTGGGTTAAATTTAATATGCACTATATGGGGTATGCAGTACATGGAATACAGGAGATAGATAGATAGATAGATCTGTGTGTGCAGGGTTCAGCAGGGTCCAGACTGGGATAAAGTGGGTTAAATTTAATATGCAGTATATGGAATATGGTAGATAGATAGATAGATAGATAGCTAGATAGATAGATAGATAGATAGCCACAGCCATCTTTTTCCTGATGGGCCAGCTCTTCTTTCATAAAGAGTTAACCCTTCACTAGCCGCAGTGTATGTTTTAATGGGTTAAGTCATCTGTTAAATAAGTAATTTATCTCATACCTTTCCTGTTCACAGTGATTAACTCTTCCTTTGCCACAATTCTCTTATTGCTTTTATTTTCTTTCCCCTACAAACTAGTAAGTGCTGGTAAGATGTTAAGTGTTTAGCCATAGCTGGCTGCAGTGTAGGTGAAGGAAGGGCATGGGTGACCTTTACCCAGGGCATGTGAGGGTGCAGCAGGCGAGGTGCAGTGTGGGGCACACACAGGCAGTGCATGGAGCAGCAGGCATGTGCTTCCTCTCCTCCTGTGTTGTGTATATACACAGCACCGTATATTCCAGGCAGGGTACAATGTTAAAGAGCCACCACTAGTCGCCCCCAGTGCTCCTCAGTCTCTGGGTCTTTTTGTCTCTGGTGCAGATTAAACGTCACGTCCGTACTTGAACTTGAATTTTATCCCATTGTACAGAGGCAGCCCCAGCCATAGAGAGACAGAGAGCTCCCAGAGAACCAGGACTCCGCCATCTTCACCATGAAATAGTCCTCCCCCCAGTGCCAGCCAAGTGGAGCAGTGCAAAGTGCTGGCCAGTCAATTGCAGGGCAGTGCCAGGCTCACTGCTAGCAGCAGACATTCACTCACTCTCTGGTGGCAGCAGGGTCAGCTCCCCCTCTGGCATTCTTTTTTTGGACAGTGATTATTGTTTTATATTTTTGTTTTATTTTTATTTTTTTTTGCAATTTAACATTTTTTTGCATTGATATTTTTTTTTGCATTGATGGGAGAAGTGCCATTGGAGTGGGCACAGGCATTTGGTAACTTGGAGGAGAAGTGCTGCTGCTTCCTGGCACAGAGGGGGGCACCCAGGTCTCCTGCTCTGCTGAATTTTATTTTTTAATTTTTTTTTTGAAGAAGCACCAGGAGGAGGAAGAAGGAGATCAGAGAGCAAGGAGCAGGAGGAGGAAGAAGGAGAAGAAGGTGCTGGGAGAGGAGGAAGGAGTCCCCCGGTTGTCTTGCAGATCTCCGGGCGATGCCACTGTAAATGCCACTGCAATGTCCCGTCGCAAGCAAGGGAACCCGCAGCACTTATTACAAAGGGAAATCATTACACGTAAGTGTGTGCATGGGCAGGGGGCACAGCTCAGTGCCGGGGACCGGGAGGCTGCAGGGGATCCTGGAGGAAAAGTTTTGCACAGGGGGGCAGAGAGCTGGGAAGTTGAGAAAGTTGCAGGAGGACACATGTGATTCCCTGTTTCTTTTTGACAGTGTCGCACATTCCAAGATCCCTCTCCATTCATTTTACTGTCAGTCCCTCTCCCCTTGTATTGTGATAGAAGGGGGAAAGTTCCAGGGTCTGCAGATCTGATGAAACACATTGGCCTTTGTCCCGATCACATTTCCTAGATCACTGTCTCGATCAGATGCGATTTAGCATTATTGCAGGGCAGTGAGTGCTTTGTAATGACTTCCATCCTGACTTTCTTTTATGCTATAGTCGGTGCAATCAATAGGCAATAATGATTATTGTATCACTATTGTAGTAGTATTATCTAGTGGCTTGATTGCATAGATCTCTTCATGCAATGCCATCCAATGCAATTTATTAAGCACTTAGCACAATAGTTTATTATGACTTTTACTGTCACAACCAAATTGCATGAATTACTTTATACAATGCAGTTCAATCCATTATTATTAGTATAAGTGATATAATACAGTGCAGAAGGACTAAGTGCAATTATTCAGTGTGTTACTCTATGATATTTGCTGAGCCGCCTGCGTTAGAATATTGCATTGGAACAATGTGGTTTGCTATTGCATATAGTATAATGACCACATTGCATTCATCGTTATGTAATGCAAATATTTTATTAGGATTATTTAGTGCAGCGAGTAATAATCATGCACTAAGAGGTTATAGGGGGGCAGATTTGTGCAGGAGTGCTAAGGGGATCAATTTAAATTGCACTAGACCAGATTGCACAGACTACTTCATACAATGCAATCTATTACAGTTGTTGTTATTATTATTATTTATTAACAATTATGAGAATATTAATATTATTCTTCCTGTGCAAAAAGTTAGAAAGACTGTTATGGCGAGGATCAGATTGCACAGATCACTTCATACAAAGCAATTTATCAATATTATTATTACTAGTGCAATGAATATTAGAACATTGCACGGCACTGAGCGGCAGCAGACATGAATGTGCAGTAAAAAGTTGGAGGGGTAAAGGGGGGGATCATGGGGAGGTAGGACCTGAGCAGGACAGGCTGGGGGGAAAGCTAATGACAAACACATGGTTATAACAGAATTACAACTGCCTGGTTGTAAAATGGAAATGCAACCAAACTGGCAGCAGAGTCTGGGGAGGGAGAGGGGGGAGAGAGAGGAGGGGGTGCTGGATCAATTTATTAGGAGGGGAGGGAGACTTTGCACACTGGAGATGGGACAGAGATCTCTCTCCGGTAGAGCTGGCACCCACATGTCTTGGTTTGCCTCCATGTGGGTGCTGCAAACATGAGAAAATAAAGTCATTGAGCAAGAGAGGGTAATGGGGCCCATGTCAGGAATTCAAGGAAAGGAGTGTCAGCTCTTGTGGTCTATATGAGCTATAAAAAGTTTAGGTTTGTGTCTTATAGGCCGCATACAACCCATGTGTATGACGAGTCTCCTACAAAGAGTATACAACACTTGTAATAGTATAAATTGGCGCAGTTTTAAGTATAAGTGATGTTAGTCTGTCATCTATGAGCCCTGTGGTAATAACAATATACGTGCATTTAAAAATATCCATGCCCGCCATAAGTGTGCCAGTCACCTGTAACCATATCATGGCAAAAATTTGTGAAATGCATTGTGACCTATAGCCAGGTCAGTGTTGGCACCATGGAGCTTGCACTCTAATTGAGACAGTAAAAGTGCTAAAACATCTAGAACAATGTATGTGGAGCATAGAGCCTGTCAGAGATACTTGGCGTCACGTATGGCCTATTTATAAGTGTATACGGATATATGCAGGTTTGTTGTCGTCGTGTTATTTGTGCCGTGTATTTTGTAGTTTTTCATAGAAATTTAGAATAACAGGCGCCAAGTATTTCCCTCATGGAAATGTCATGTATCAATATAGTACAGTGTCTGTGTATACATGATAGTAAGGTGCTGGGTTACATATATTTTGCATGGCTTGATGCTATATAGCCAGGCATTGAGCATTAATATTTATATATACATGCTGTGTTGATTAACATGAACTGCTAACAGATATGAAATGGCTGTAGTGAACAAAGTAAATAGTCGGCTGGTTATTGGGGTCATATTTATACCGGTACATGGGTCGTGTTCATACAGAAGAATGTGTTCATACAAGGGGTACATAGGGACAGCACTGTGCACATACATGGGGTACATAGGGACAGCACTGTGCACATACATGGGGTACAGAGGGACATGACTGTGTTCATACATGTGGTACATAGGGACAGGACTGTGTTCATACAAGGGGTACATAGGGACAGGACTGTGCTCATACTTGGGGTACATACGTACGGGACTGTGTTCATACATGGGGTACATAGGGATAGGACTGTGCTCATACATGGGGTACATAACGACAGGACTGTGCTCATACATAGGGTACATAGGGACAGGATTGTGTTTATACATGGGGTACATAGGGATAGGACTGTGTTCATACTTGGGGTACATAGGGACAGGACTGTGCTCAAACATGGAGTACATAGCGACAGGACTATGTTCATACATGGGTTACGTGGGGACGGGACTGTGTTCATACATGGGGTACATAGGGACCGGACTATGTTCATACATGGGTTACGTAGGGACAGGGCTATGTTTATACATGGGGTACATTGGTACAGGATTGTGTTCATACAACAGGATAGGACTGTTCATACACAGGGTACATGGGGACATGTTTGTTTTCATGCATGGGAATAGTATTGTTACATACAGTATGTGGACAAAGTTATGTTCATACATGAGGACAGAACTTTGTTCACATACGGGGAAGAACTTTGTTCATACATGGAAACAGGACTGTGATGATTGTACACATGGACAAGACCGTACTCATACATAAGAACAGGATTTTGATTATACATGCAGATAGCACTGTATTTCTATAGGGCCATACATGGGAACAGAACTGTGTTTACAGAAGGGATATGTATGAACAGGACTGATTCCATACATGTGCTAATATGCAGGAGCGTGTTCACACATGTGGAAAGGACTATGTTCATACTTGGGATACGTGCGGTCAGGATTTTACTCTTACATGCGCAAAGGAATGCGTTCATACGTGGGCACATGACTGTCCATATGTTGTCCTACGTAGGGACAGAATTGTGTCCACACATGAGGTACATGGGCTCAGGATTGTTTTCATACATAGGCTTAGAATTCTGTCCATACATGGTGTACTTATTGACAGTTTCTGGGTTACCTTCTTCCATGGGGTGAAGTGTTCATACGGGGGCAACACAAGGACAGGGATCTAAGGAGTCTGAACACAAGGAGGTGACTGGTGATGGTGAAGGGAGACAGGAGCCCAGGGCTCAGCTTATTTTCCCGCCCCCTGCTCAGGCTTCACAAGCGGCTGCATCGTCTCCCTTTCATCCCGGCCCTTCTAGCCTTTAAAAAATAAAAGTGTAAAGACTCCCAAGGCTCCTGCCTTCTCTTACCCCCAACCCTAAGGTGTCTGTTGAATGCCTGTGTCCGGGGAAACGTAGAGAGGGGAGAGCCGGGGAAGGCAGAATATTTATGGTAGATTTTAACAAATTTAAATAAATAAATATATATAGGGATATATAAGGGACTCTCTCCCCTCCCCTGGCTTGCAGGGGAAAGCTGCCTGCTCTGCTACCATCCTTTCCTTCTCTCCCTCTACCATAATTCTTCCCGTCGTATTTGGATTTTTTTGGACACTGCAATTTTTAAAATATATTTTTGGAAAAAAAAGAGGCAGAGAGATGGGATTGTTGCTGTCAGAGGATACATTTCTGCTCCATGGTGTAGTTTGTACCTCGTGCACATGGTGTAGAGATCTGCTCATTTATTTCTAGCTTTGCAGAGCAGGTGGTCCTTAAATTGTACATTTTGTATTTTTTTTTCTTTTTGCATTTTTTTTGGGTAGCACCATATGTGTATTAAATTTGGGATCTCTGGATTATCATAGATGGAATCTCTGAATGCAGAGGCCTGTCAGTTTTTCTTTTTTCCTTCTTTGCTTTTGGGGTGGGGGAGGCATCAGTGAACCCCAATATTTGTCTGGAATGCGGAAGGACATGAATCAGGTAGGTATATTTTTGCTGTTTACATCTCCCTGATCTTAGGATTATTGATCAGTGATCCAGAAATGACATCATTGGAGGTATTTGAATATTCATGAAATGCGTTGGAAGACGGCATAACCCCTTCTTTGCCAGAGTCATTCATGGTGCACCATGTTACACTCTAGTGCATATAGGTTAATGATTTCTAGTCTCAATGAATAATGCAAAAAAAAAATTAAAAATGGGAAAACCAATGAATTTTATTGTTTTTATATACCCTCAAAATTTATCCTCTATCTTTATGGGGGTCCTCCGGTATCTTTTTGCTAGACGTTATGGTATTTGACGTATGCATCTCTTCTTAAGTTGATCTGCAAGCAGAGTCTGGTTTGCAATTATATACAAGTGCCAGTCTCTAAGTGGCACTGTAGTTTAGTATAGGCATGCGTATTGATTTTTACAATGCTGCAATGCAAATTTAGAAACGGGAAAGTACAGTAGTTACCTAGGGTTGGGGTATCCCCCCCCCTCCTCCCCTCCAGGGATTAGCAAATTATGCAAATATAAAAAAAATTACAATGGGAGTTGCATACCCTACGTGGAGTTCTAATTGAAAAGAGAACGTGTTAGGGTTTGTGATAGATTTGCAAGTTACTGAGACATTTAAAGGGACCTGCTACATTGGATATAATGAGTTGTATATTGATTATATACAGCGTACTCTGCTGCCTGGCTTCCTTATTGTATTATGCTGTGGATTAGCTTGACATCTCTTGAATAAACAAGACAGCATTACTTACTGGCTTGAGACCTGAAAACAAGTGATCCCAAGCAGCATGCGGCCCTACTGGTGCAGACCTAACTGGTTGAGCTACAAATAATCTATAGCAGCCTGATATGTAATAAGGAGGGAAAAAAAACTGAAGAGGTGAGCGAGGGAAAGCGTCCATGCTGGAGCATGAAAATACCTGCAGATGTGGTGGAGAGAGAGTAGTCAAACCAGTTTTTATTGTTTATTGTGTAAAAAGCCCTCTGGTTTGTGTTATATAGGAATCTGGTGACTGGGACGAGCGGGCGTTCTGCATCAGATAGTTATCACCTTATGGGCTCGCAGGGAGTTTGCACACACACACACACGAAAAAATAGAAATATCTTCTACCTGCGTGCAGTGGGGATTGCAATTGTCGTTCTAGTTTGTAGTTAAGAACAGCAGAGCACAGCATGCATGGTGACCTATCTGTAATAATCGCTGAGGAGGGATTTTACTGATACTCAGGCCTACAGTCCTTTCCACTGAGTACAGATCGTCTTGTTTGATAATATTGTAATAATGAGCAAACTTTCACAGTTTTAATTTACACACATGACATGGGAATAGGGTGATTTGTGCTCAGATGTATACACTTGTGTATGGAATGCTGTCCATTTCTGTATGCGTGCTTGTGTATATATTTGTGCGAACATGTGTATCAACATCAGTCTTTATATTCATGAGACGGTCTATAGATATTTATATATTCATGCATGTGTATATTTATGTGTCTGTATGTATATATGTTAGCGTATCTATCTCTCTCTCTCATATCTCTCTCTCATATCTATCTATCTATCTATCTATCTATCTATCTATCTATCTATCTATCTATCTATCTATCTATCTATCTATCTCATATCTATCTATCTATCTCATATCTATCTATCTCTCTCATATCTATCTATCTATCTATCTATCTATCTATCTATCTCTCTCTCTCATATCTATCTATCTATCTATATATGTATGTATGTATCTATCTGTCTATGTGCATACACCTATATACAAGATCCTTCTTCTGCACGTCGGATGCAGCAGGCACATTAATGTATAGTCCACGCTACCTGTGGCTCATCGCTCAACAGCAATTAAAGTGCATGGTCCTCCTTTCAATTTCCCCCCTCTTTATCTAATATATAAGCACTCTTTAAGTGTTCTAGTGCATAAGTGACATAATCTCAACCTTAAGATTTCATCAGTCACTGTGTGAAAAGATGGCAGATTTTCCCATGAGATGACAGGCGGCAGGCGGCTCACTATATGGTCTGCAGCAATTCATGTATTAATCATGTATCCTTATAGTGAAGTCCTTTTTCGCAATAAATATATAGCAGCGGAGTATAAAAGCCGCTAACCCCTTCGTTGCCAACAGGTAGCGTAGCACAGGAAAATGATTGTGGTTGGGCGTCCCTTGCAGTGCAGGAAGGAACCTGACTTGTATGCACTAAATATCTATGCACAGATTAAAATTTTACACGCGAGCGCTTGGGTCGCTCGTACTTTGCAGATTCACATAACAGGCCTTGTACAATTTTATAGGCCACTCAAAAACATCCAAGGTGTTTAAAAAAAAATTGCTATTCCCCCCCTCCTTATTAGCAATTTTCTAGCAGTACATTCTTTAAAAGTGGCTACTGCAAGGTGTGGCGTTCCTGTGCATTACTTATGAGGGTTTGGTAGAGACCTAACACATGTGCCCTCGTTCGCAGAACTTGTGTGACCGGGCATGTATGTGCAAGGTGTCGTCTTATTATGACATCGATAGATGGAGGTCTTGAGGATGATGATTAGGTGTTAATACAACTCAGGAAGGATAGTTACATTGTTTTAAGGGGCCAGCTTTGGTTTGTGGCTCTTGGTCACAAGGTCCAGGGGTGCAGAATTTATAGTGACAATGTGTTTATTGCAAATAGTTTTTTTTTTAAAATAAACTTTTGCTTTATAACTTGTATTTATTTTTTATGCTGCACATTTCAGCAGTGCCCTAAAGGCAGATAACTGACAGACTCTGGCTACTAGGGGGAGCTCCGAGCCTGCAGGATTGTGAGCTGCTGGTTGCAATTCCTTCCTAGTATTTTAACTGTGAAATGTTGAAATCAACACACAAGTCTGTTTACTGCTGCAACATCTGAGGCACAAAGAGAACATTTATTTATGCAAATCCGACCTGTTCTTTTGATGCTTTTGTCCGTACCTTTAATAAGTGCGTCCAGTCCACTCGCTTCACATGTCACAGACCTGCAGTGGGGGGGGGTTGAAGTTTACAACTATGTCTTAATTAGCCTATGAAGGATTCAGCGTATAGCTTTTCAAAGTGATATGTTTAAGTAAGCGGTACAATTTTCTTAAAATTTTATTTATTATTTTTTTGTTATTCTTAAATAGTTTTTAAATAGTTTATTTTTTTTAAATTCTTTTTGGATTAAGTTCATACATTTTATAATAGGCCGAACCTTAGTTTGGGTTATTTTTAATACACCCTTTAAAAAAAAAAAAAAAAGTTTCTTTAATGAAATGATGTGATAAGCTATGATAAACTTGTGGCAGGTTGCAAGATGCTACTGTAGAATCCATTGCCCTGAAACATAGTAACCAGTCTCTTGTTTCCTAGAGGCACCGTCCCATGTGTTAGGGTTCAGTTTAGCCTCAGTTTACATCTTTCAAGCCATTGTTTCGTGTATTAGTTTTAGGATACGTAGGACTAAGGGGGAGATGTGGGGAAATACCCATTGCAAGGAATGCGAGCTTATCTGCTAATCTGCAAGAGAAATAAATTAGGTCAGACAAAAGACAAGTGCTGTCAGAGGAGTCTTCAGTCTTAAATATAGGGTAGCAGAAACATATCTTATTAGTACTTTACTGCATATTTCAGTAGTGCACACAGGAGACATGCAGACAGTATACATATCTTTTCAAAATCCCTTAAAAATTTCAGGGGTGGTGGGGAGGAGGGGGGGTTTTCCTTTCCGCGACACAGTAAGAATATTACATGTGGTAATTTAGCTCATCTCACTTAATTCCGCAGTGCATATAGTGTACGGAGTGATCGCATTAAAAAAAAAATAATAATAAGTTAACTGTATCTTTCCATTTTGATTTTGAAAAACCCTTCCGGAAACCTGAACATTCTGCGCAGGCATGAAATAGTTAAATGAAGGGAGTTGTTCCCTATAGTAGCTTAGTTTTCTATGTGTCAGATAAGCAGTCAGCAACTCGAAATGCGTTGAATTACATTTGGCGTTTTTTTTCAAAAAATTCTATTTTTTTTTCTACCTTGTGGTAAAACAGTAGAAAGAAATCATTGTTTTTTTTAGTATTATTACAAGCGGAATCCAAGTGTCTTTCACAATTTGCATTAGTTCTAACCCCCCCCCCCCCCCCCACCATGCGCATTCCACCTCCTGCATATTTATAGGTTCAATAAACGCTTTTCAATAAAGTATATTTATATTTTCAATAAACCTTAGATGTGTGTTCTGGTCACAAACTGTGAGAGCGAGAGAGCCTTTTAAAATACATCACACTAAATTATAAGCTCTCAACTCTGGCTACTTATGCAGATTTTTTATTTTTTTTGCCTGTAAAGAAAAAAAAAATGTAAAAAATAAATAAATAAAAAGTAAAAATAATGAATCAAAAAGGATAAAGAAAAAATAATAAAATATGAAAGTACGTGCAGATAGATGGATAGATACGAAATTTGGGGCCCCAATTTTGACGCAGATTATTTTCTAACCTCGCTTATCTTGTCTGCGGATGTATAGTCGCTCAGATAGGGCTTCAAATTTGACTAAAATATGAAATTTAGCCCCCCCAAAAAAGTGACAACTATAAATTAACCTTTGCCATTTCGGCTGTCTGAGACAACAAAATATGACACCACCTTTTTGTCCGTTATCTCTGATGAAAAATGAAAAAAAAAAAGCGACAAAAATTAAAAATGTGATTCATATATAGTATATCCAGTATAATATATAATTTATGTTACCATACAGCTTACAGATACATGATAGTGCCCAATGATAGGATTTACACCTTTCTCACTTTAAACAGTGCATCTAATATTTCAACTTTTTGTTCTGGACTTGGACGCCAGCGTAGCTCATATGACAGGTTTGTTCTCAGGTATTTTAATTTGCATTAGTTATTTGTCTATTCTGCTTCCTAACAGCTTGCAGTTGTTTTTATTGTATTTTTTTTTTTAGAATTTTTTTAGAGAGTGAGCATAATTACACTCGGTGCGACTTAGTATTCTAGACTTATTCCGTTTTTTTATTCCTTATCCTCTTAATTGGTTAAGTGGCATGCAGCACATTGCTCTTTGTAATCTGTTACAAGTCCTTCAATGCTTGAGTTGGTCAAGAGTCTAATTTTTCAGGCAGAACGGTGTAAAATGACTTCTTTTAACTCTGTTGACTATATTGTCGATATAGAGTTTTCGTCTTTATTACACTCCCAATATATGCGTCAGGAGTCTCTGTCTGCTGTTCAACCGTTTGTGATGATCTTCAGCTTCTAGAACAGTTTTACCTCGATGCATTTGGACCCTACAGTAAGTACAGTATCTAGGGAATAGGGCTGTTCTATTATTAGAGGATGTACAGGTGGAGGAGAACTGAGTTTGCAGGGTGCTGCAGAGCTGAATTTGTCATTTGCTACAGTTTTACATATATGTATATATATATTGATATTGTATATGATTTTACGTAAGACCGCAACTGCATTCTGCAGAGCGCCCCAGTTAGTGCACTTATTTTTGGCTTCAGTAAGAATAAATATCACTAGAAAGCAACTGAAAACTGAGGCAACAGTAGCAAATTTGTAGGTACGTTAACTACCGGGCCCTGGGAACCTATGGTATTATTTTAATACAGAGAGTTATCATTAAAGGTTAACAATTCAGCCCCAAGTGACAAATTCAGCTTTGTTATATTTGTAGAGATCAAGGAGGGGTTGCGGGAAATTTTTGAAGGTGCGAAAAGGAACAAAAGTAATTAATCTCAGCCCAAAACTGTTAACTCACCTACTAGGTGGGTCCAGAAATATATTG
The DNA here is from genome assembly GCF_035609145.1 of Eleutherodactylus coqui. Lineage (NCBI taxonomy): Eukaryota > Metazoa > Chordata > Amphibia > Anura > Eleutherodactylidae > Eleutherodactylus > Eleutherodactylus coqui. The sequence continues at coordinate 157,588,903 of NC_089842.1, read as the reverse complement.
TGTCAGTGAAGTAAGTGGATGGGGTTGTATCACTGCAGGGATGGGGTAGGGTTAAATGTTGCTTTACACTGGATTTGGTTGAGGGACTGATAGGGTTCTCATAGACTCTCCTAAACCTCTAGTTTAAGATATTGATCTGTAACTATTCAGATGCTTAAAACTGGCTAAAATGAATAATAAAGTGACATGACGAGAGTCTGGCTTTTAAGAAAAAAATACCATAGGTTCCTTGGGTACCCTAACAATCTCTATGTAACAGGTTGCCTCCTTTCACTTACCTGTAACTGATAAATGACCAATGCGGCTAGATGACTTTATACTTTGTACAGCATTGCAGAGCATGGTGATACATATATATATTGTTATGGCTGCATAGTCAGTGTGTGGTGCGCAGCTTTGCGTTCCGGCAGTAAGTGTCTACCTGCAGTCCTATATAAAAGCACAAGTAACGTATTGTGATGAAACAGTTTGTGCCAAGCAACAAACTCAACTCTGCTTCATGTGTGATTCATGTATCCGGAGTCTACTTCTCCTCCAACTCAGTCTATTAGCAAAATTGTTATAGTGCACGTTGGATAATCAAAGCAATGATCTGATTGTTTGCCGAGATTAGCGCCAAATTTTTGACCTGAATGCTGTGCAACTTTTTCTGATTACAAAAAAATTGCAATTATACCATAATAGATCATTGGGAGGATGGATTACATTACCATATCATCAGTTTAGACTGAATTGATATCACATGACGGCATGACTATTATTATTCATGCTGCTTTACTATCACACGTTGTGGCCTGTGTCCCTTTATGTTGTATATGTGACCCTAAAGGACATTTAGTCTCATTTTTTTAAAATTCCAATTAAATGTAATTACTTGAATTATTTCCTCTCGGCTGTTTGTTTTTTCATATATTCGGCTGTTTTATCTGTTTCTAGAGAAGTTGAGCGACAACCAATATGGCCGCCATTATTACCGAGTCCTTCTGGACTCCTGAGTGGCAGCTCTATGAAATTGTTATAGTCTCTGTCTGGCTCTTACTAGGTTTATCTGAGTCTGGGAAAGCTGGGAGCAATAATGGTGGGCTGATAGTTTGCCACCCAGCTTTCCTAGAATCATATAGCTGATTCTATATAGCCTATAAAGTCCTGTTATATAATATGATATCTTCGTTGTATCCGCCATGATCCGAATATTCAAACACCATTGTAACCAGACCTGTGAAGCACCTTGACCGCCTCGTGTAAAACATGACATGCGGTAGGAACATGGGTGTTACCAGGAAACGATATTTTAAATTTTTATTGACAGTTTCGTAAAAGTAACCTAGAGCCGAGCAAAGGGTAAACAAAATCCTATTTCCGGGAATTTTTTTTTCCGTACAGCTCCGTCCTGCCTATTATCATTAACAGCTGGTTAGGCATCCTGTCAAAAAAAAATAAAAAATCATTTAATTTTCCTAATATAAGACTCCTCAGTCTTAGCGGTAATATTTGTTTAGACTAAAAGAGTGAGGACATTTCATGCAAACGTCGTGTTCTCACTTGAGTCGCATAATTTTTTTTTTTTTTTTTCAAAAATCATCTGCTACAATTTCAACTTTCCCTTGCAATTAATTATAACCCTGAGTAATCTCGCATGTGATAAACAGGCTGTTTATTGTCTGGTACAATACAAGTTACATTTTGAAGAGGGTGCGTCTCTGCGACATCATAATGGCCGGCGCAGAGCAATAGGAAACATTTTTTAGGTGTTTTTTTTAAATATATATAACTTTTTTTACCCCCCCCATGAATACAGTGAGACATGTTTGATGTAAATAATCCGTTCGGGTGAGAGGATACAGGTATGATCTCAAGTGCTATGTACTGCCAAGGGCATGCTGCATCTCCTATGATGGGGAGGATGAAGGGGAGGGCGATGTTACAGGAATCAGCAGCTATTAGGAGACATCTATCTGTTTTTAGACTTGTTTATGCTATTGATAGCTTTAACACAAATGTCCTCAGGTAGGCTTTATGGGGGTAAAATAAGGTTATCCGTGACAGTGGATCAGTATGTGGACAAGTTTAGTTATCGCCTGCTAGGTTAATACTCAGGTCTCTAAGAAGCTGAGGCTGAATGTAACTGCACAGAGGCCATCGTAAGTGATCAAGGATTTAAGTCTGCAAACAAAATTTAAGAATATGTACTTGGCCATCACTAAACTTTCCCAAACTCCTGAGTGGCAAACTCATCACTCTGGATCAACTAGGTTGATTTGGTGTCTAGACTGCTGGTTGATAATTGCTATTGGCATATTCGTTGTACCCGACAATTGGCAGAAGCAAATAAGTCTTTGTTCACCTCAGCATTGTGACTTTCTTTTAGAAGCTTTAAACTATGATGATTTTTAAAACATTTTTAGGATGAAATGCACTTTAACTTAAAAAAAATGTTGATATTTAGAAATAATTTTAGTTTAGTTTTATATATTCTCATGATTTCTCGTGTGCTCCATTACAGCCGAAGAGCACCATGTTGAAACGGTAATCACAGATGAAGACGACGGTCTCCCCATCTCAGAGCCGGGTACCATCAGCCTGTCCGGCAATGGGACTGACCCAGACTTGTTAACATGTGGACAGTGTCAAATGAACTTCCCGCTGGGAGACATCTTGGTTTTTATAGAGCACAAGAAAAAACAGTGCGGAGGTCCAAGCGGAGGCTGCTATGAAAAGAGTCTGGATAAAAGTAGTCCTCCGCCCCCATCTCGCTCCGAGCTCAGGAAAGTGGCAGAGCCGGTGGAAATCGGTATCCAAGTCACGCCCGATGAGGAAGACCGTCTTCTCACACCTACGAAAGGAATTTGCCCGAAGCAGGAGCATATTGCAGGTATGCAGGTGACATTCTGCTTTTGGAGATGGTAATGTTGTCCCCAAGAAAGGGTCAATGTGTACAATACAAAGGCTAGTCAGTCTTTATGGGTTTCACTCTAGACCCAGAGAGATAGACATCATAGACATCCAGGACTTGGCTCCAGATTTGGCTTAGAATATTTGCCAAATTTTGAGATTTTGCAGAATTGTTTTCCAGTACTTTAGATCTAAAGGTCAGGAATCCTCACCAGTAATTCATTAACAGCTCAATATATTTGAAAGTTCTATCATTATAGGATTGGGGATCTTATATATTGTTGGTCTCCATATTTGATTTTTGTTTCCATTTACAGAAACACAAATCTTTATGCCTATACCCACATGGCCGTAATTATCATGGCCTGACCTATTTTTGTCCGTTTTTGCCACCATATTGGTATTATTTTCTATTGAGCAAATACGGATCTGTATTTATGCAGTAGTAAATAAAACCAAATACTGATGGCATATTGATGACATACATTTGTAACCTCATCTGTAATGCGTTCGGATTACGGATCCGTATAACGGATGTGTTACAATATGCTTGTCTGCAACTGGCCTCAAGAAGAACTGCCAGCTCTCCTGTGTTGTCTGCGTTAGTAAATACAGTACTTGTATTCCCCATGCAGTATCAATTCATAGAACTCTACTTTGTATCATTCCCCTGTTATTCCTCCTGGAAATGTTTGAATGCATTGAAACTGGGTGTCCTTGGCAATGGAGCCTGTCCTTACACAGCTTGACGCTATCCAATTAGTACTGATGGTGACAAACACACTCTGTTGACAAACAGAATAGTAACACCCAGTTTCACTTTATTAATACATTTCCAGTGGGAATAACGGAGGGATGATACAACGTAGAGTTCAAAGACAAGATGCTCCAGAATGAGATGCGTGGACTTGATTGGACTCAAACAGGCAGAAGCTAAAGAATCCAGCAGCCAATCAAATCAGGGCTTTAAGTTGAATAATATCCCATAAGAACAGACAGACGCAACTTCTGATGCGTTTCAAGCTGACATACAAGTAAGTAAGATGAGTAAGACCTGTATGTCAGCTTGAAGCGCATCAGCGGCCATTTATATTTGTCTTTCCGTGATTTTATTGGATGCTGGGTTATTCTTCGTGTGTTTTTGATGCTCCGGAATTGTTATTTAATGGGAATACAAGTATATACGCTTGTCAGAAAAAAATAAGACCGGTCCTTTTTAGGCCGCCTTCTCACACATCGTATTTGCTGCTGGCGTTCAATAGCGGAAAATCCGCAGCAAGTATACTGAAAATCCGCAGAGGTCACAGTTTTTGTAGTGGATTTTAACCCTTGCATTCAAGGGTTGAAATCTGTTACATTAATAGGCGGATTTAGATACTTGAACTTTTCAAACATGCTACCGATTCAGTGTGGAAGTGTAAAACCCCATTTACAGGAGATTTTAAAATTCTCCTCCACATGGCTTGTACTTTAAATGCTGCAGAACTTACATAGTAAAATCCACTCCAGGAATTCCGCAGCATTTATGCTGCATGAGAAAGCACCACATGGGAGAGCTGACAAGTCCCCTTTAGGGTAGATCCACATGAGATCCACACGAATTTTGGCGTTCATCTGCATGGATTTTGAGGCAGATTTCACATTTTCATTTGAAATCCACTATTAAAATCCACAACATAAATTCACAGGCTGCTGATTTAAAATCCGCAGGTCAATTTACACTGCAGATTTTTTTCCCCAGTCTGTTGATGAGACCTCTTAAAGTCCTATCACATGGCCGGTATGTAAAATGCAGATTTTCAGTAGTCGATTCTGCTGCGGAAAATCCACACTGTTCACGTCATATATGAACATACCCCAATAGTAATACTAACCCCTATAAAGTGTTTTTTCAGTAGCTATGCCATCATGTAAAGACACCCCAAACTTGAAATTGCTAATTATGTTAAAATAGAGCCCAAAAGTTTAGACAGGAAGTAAAGTTTGGGTTTCATGCATCCTTACAGGTGAGCATAAACATCTATGAAGGTACCTAATAATTTGGGCAGACCGTATGGAAACAAGTTAAAGAGCGCTCTCCTTTTCTGAGCAGCACGACCATTAGCAGTGAAGGGTCAGATTAGCAAGCTTATTATAAATCCATATTTAAGCCTCTGCCATTGAGAATAAAGGTGCAGTGAATAGCACAGGCCCTCCGTGTCTGTGGCGTAGCCGGTGGCACTGACCTCTCCTCTTCTTGGTAGTTATACGTAATAAGCAGTCGTTTAATCATCACATGAAAGCGTCAGTATCTTGGCTCCTATCATGTGAAGTCGCAGCTTTCATCTGCCTGGCACGGAGACTCTCACTACCTTATGAGTCTGAAGTTGCATTGATTTGCATGTTAGAAGTCGGAGGATTAGCACTAATCCTAAACCTATTTATACTGAAGCCTCTGTGAAGGAGAGTTCCTTTTTACGTTTTCCTCGAATGCAAAACTTATCATCTTCTCCTCCTCGATGTAGGCATTGATTAACCAAAGTTAACTGGAGAACCCGTGCCCTACATATATAAGATATATCTGCAACTTGCTGGGAAACTACAACCCCCAGCATGCCCTGGGACCTCTCCGATTATTAGTTGGTCTCTTCTAACCTTTCAGTCTCTACGACATGCTGAGTGTTGTAGTTCCAAAACACCTTGGGAGTCACAGTACTGATTATAACCTCTACTACACTCAACATGCTGAGAGTTAGGGCTTCTTCCAATGAGCGTATGTACAAATACTCTCGCCTCAGCGCAACTTATTTTCACAGTGAATGAGGTTGATTTGCCCACATATCGGCGCATTGTACTGTTCTTTTTCTGTGCACGCAGGCCTATTCATATGCGCGTGCGATACCCTCTGCCCTGATTTAAAAGGCTATTTAACCTATTACGGTCCAGATACACTCTCTTTTTCACAGAATTGCGCAAGTTATTGCACATTTCCGCAACTGTCATAAACTTCTGTGGGGACCTTTGCTGCGCAAATACGCAGAAAGATAGAGCAGGGACTATTCTTTGGCGCATGACTGAAATGTGCGAAAAAAAATTCTAATGTGCAAGAACCCATTCACATTAATGGGTTTCATTTTCTGCGTAAAAACGTCCGTCTGAAGAAGCCCTTATGGCTTTATAACAACTGGAGCGCCATAAGATGTAGAACAATGAGGCTGTCAGGTCACGGTGGGACTTTTTGTACTACCATAGAAGGACCACTGTTGGCCCTAAGGCCTCTTTCACACGAACGTTATTTTAACGCTCCGAAAGCCGCTAAAAAATCATGACTATCGGAGCTTAAAATCGCATGAACAAAGAATAGCCACAGACCAAGCACCTATGTCCTATCTTTTACTGTCCCAGTTTTTAGGCGCATCAAAAAATCGGAACCCGTAGAAAACCATTATTTCCAATAGGCACGATTTTTTGATGCTCCTAGTTTGCATCAAAATGGCGCTCATGTGAACTAGCACTTGGTGTAATTTTACAGAGGATGACCGTTGGGCGCTTAAGTGTCCCAACTGTCCCAACTATCTTCGCTCCTGTGCTTTTACATAAACAAATGTCTGCCCCTTTAAACGGGCCAATAGTCTTTAAACGGGCCAATTTTAGGTGAGCTGAAAACCAAGTGACTCCGACTAGCGAGCGATTCTTGCTCACTTGCACTGTCAGGTCCCTTGTTTACACGAGGTGCCAGTCGCCGGAAATTCCTGTTTTGTGCGATTATTTGGGTGACTAATGGCCTTATAAAAGTACCCTTAGGTCCCATCCACACGACCTCTTTTCCTATCCGTGTGCTGTCCGTGTATTAACTGATTGAACACTGACCGCACACGGACCACTTAAAGTAAATCTGGCTATTCACATGGGCGTTTTTTACGTGCGCCGATGTTCCGTGTAAAGAAAACGGCAGCATGCCCTATTCTGGTGTATTTTCACAGACCAGAATTTTCCATGGCAGTGTAAAAATTAATGGATGCTACATGAGTGTACGTTTTTTTGCACATGTTGCCAGGAAACAGTAAAAAAGTGACATCAATTGGGCCTTCCTACATTTTTTTTGCACACGAATGACACATAAATGGCATACGAACGTTAAAAAAATTGCACATACGCTAGAAGAACATACGCTGCACACAGTGAAATTGGTCCGTTTTTCACGGATGCGATCTTGTGAATCCACAGCAGAAACATAGGTGAACTGCATAGACCAAATGTGCTCCTAAATGGTACACATTGAGCTGCGGTTTTCTTTCCGTGGATCTGCTGCGGAGTTAAACCTTTGTATTTCAAGAGTTGAAATCTGCAGCAGAAATCTGTGACGTACTGTGGATTTAGAATCCGCAGCATTTTTCAAAAGTGCTGCACATTCGCTGTGGAAATTTTCCCCTCCATATGAAGGAGATTGTAGAAATCCCCTCCACATGGCTTAGGCCTCATGTCCACTAGCTAGATAGAATTGCGGATTCCGCAGCGGATTTTGCCCATAGGGAATCATTGGCCAGCCGCGGTCCATTAAATTGATTTTTGCACCCGCGGATGGCCTTTTAAAAGAATTGCGTTTTTCACGCGCGGGAGAAAAAATGCGGCATGCTCCATTCTGCCGCGGATTCTGCGCGGATCGGCAACATTGCTATCACATTGATAGCAATGTGTGCGGGTATCTGCATGCAAAAAATACCATTTAAAGCAAATCCGCGCGGAATCCGCGGCAGATTCAGCGCGGATTGTATTTTTCAAGTGGACATGAGGCCTTAGGGCTCGTTCACTTGGACGATTTTGCGCAGCTGAGTAATACGCTAAAAAAAATCACAACTAATAGAACCAATGTGTTTCTAATGGAAACGTTCATATGAACAGTTTTTAGCTGCGCAAAAGAAAATATCACACCTAAAAAAATAGTACATCAGCGACTGAACTCGAATTACCTGCTGCGCAAAAAGATAGTTCTTGACCTATCTTTTGACTTAAAAACCCAGGAGACCGCATAAACTCCTATGGGAGCTGGAAAAAAAAGGAGGGGGTGGGAGTTTAGCTGTGTCCAACACTTGGAAAAGTAGGCTGATGCCTGTATTTTAGACATTAGACGTCCTTAGGAGGATTTCAACTGACCGAGGGAATTCCGAATGGTAGCACTTTTTTTTGGCAACACGCCGCTCCCAATTATGAATGGGCGATTTTAATGCTAATGAGACTTGATTGCGGAAAATCATCCATTCACGGTGATTTTGCCGCAATTTTGTGCACGGCTATCTTCTGCGCAATTTTGACTCCTATGTAACTGAGCCTTTATACTGCAAATGCTGTGGAATTTTCGCAGCAATATCTGCGGTGGAAATTCTGCAGCATTTCTGGCATGTGTGTTGCTACTCTTTCTCTTCTCAGCTTGATGGAAGTTGTAGTTCCACTGACTGCCTCTACTCTTCACGGCTTACTCTTCACAGTTAGACCATGCTGGAAGTTGGCGTTTCCCAACATGCAGCTTGTGTAGCACTAATATAAAGACTTATTGTGCAAAGTTATTAGAGACCAAAGCATTTGCAGTACTGGGATTTTTCACATTCCGTCTAGTGCTGTCGTAGAGGGAGACTGGAGCCGGAGGTCGTCGAGGCGCTTGTCTATCAGGCCATATAGCTCCGGTGACAACAGAGCAGAGGGGACCGCTTCTCCCAGCATGCTTTTTGCAGATTACTGTTGTTAAGAAGCAGCCAAAACACAATGTCAGATAATAGGAACGTGTATTATAGAGCGGTATCATTTGTATTCTCATATGACAGATATTCTTATTTCCTCACGTTACTGTCTGGGAGTCTTGGCTTCTCCCTCCCTCCACGAGCTTCTTGGAAGCAGAACCTGCGATGTGCTCACAACACTTTATATTTTTTTCCAAGAGGCTTTTCTTTGTCAGGAGTTTTCTGGCAACGATTTGCTCACCAACTTTTAAAGCAATTATAGGTTAATCCTTAAAATAGTAGCAGAGACTTGCTGTGTCAGCGATAGGAAAAGTTTCTCTACATTTTTTCATTGAAACTGCATACAAATCGCACTTTTACGATTCAACGCTACTACATGGCATGTAGCAGAGCTGTCAATGGGAATATTGCATTGTTTGGGCACCACAAACTTACAAATGTACTAAATGACAAACTGGGCTCCAATTTTACATTTACAATTTTGGGCGAGGATTTAAAGAGCAGGTGATATAGCAGAGCTTAATTTGTTATTTAGGTCCTGGGGCTATGTCCTTTGTGCATAGTAAGAAAGCCTTTGTAATAATTATACCTGCAATTGTCTTGGGATATTATAAGATAACAAGTGACAAACTCAGCCTGCTAAGTTTTTTTCTGTAGTCCTGCGTAGAATATAGAGATATTTTGAAAAGTTGACAAATGACAAATTCGTCTCTGCTACATCTGCGCATCAGATCACATATATTGACACAACTAAGAAAGATGGCTGCCATTGTTTTTATCTTTCTGGAGTGATGGCCTCTTTTATACGACGGAATGCATTTTTACGCTCAGCCGTACGCGGTAAAAAAATCGCATGAATGAAAAATAGCTGCGTATTTTCTGCCATTCACACGGGCGGCTGCTGTGTATGGGCAAAAATATACGCTGCAGCGTGGCAGAAATCCTCAGAATGCTTAAATAGCAGCAGTTGTCTTCCTTATCCAGCGTTGGGCACAGCTAAACTCCCTCCCCCTCCTTTTTTTTCAGCTCCCATAGGAGTCTATGGGAGCTTCCAGTGTAGTTCATTCCAGTTCTTGTATCAGAGGAACAACATACAGTAAAATTTCATTAATCCAGCATCTGACAATCCAGAAATTCTGATAATATAGTTCCAAATTCTGGCACAAAACTGCATGATAATCAGTACAGAAATACAGGATATTAAAGGGGTTGTCCAAGATTAGAAAAACATGGCTGCAGTCTTCCAGAAACAGCGCCCCTTCTGTCCATGGGTTGTATGCGATATTGCAGTTCACTCCTATTCACTTCAATGGAGCTGATGCCAGATACTTCTCATGGACAGGCGTGGCTCTGCTTTTGGAAGAAGGCAGCCATGTTTTTTTTAAATCCCGGACAACCCCTTTAAATCTGATATTTAATAATCCAGAATATTTTCTGATGGATTAAAGGAATGTTCTGTTCTTCAATACTGATTCTAATCCGGCCTGTGTTCTTGGGACAATGGATGAAGCTGAGATATTATCTGCCCCCCTGATTGTGTTGGGATGGTGGCGCAGAAAGGTGCAGCGTATTCTGGGCACGAGAGATAAACATTGCCACTGGCACATAAAAAGCCATTTGATTCCATTTTAATTATTTTGTTACAAATGGAGATTAGTTAAAGCTGTGTATGGCGGCGATTGATTGTTGAATGGGATGGCCGGGATTATCCCTTTTTTAAGTCATGACAGCTAATTATCAGCACTGTCGTTAGCTAAATATGTCCCTGTTATTGCTGTATACCATGATGGGCTTTAGCCGTAACAAGGCAGCTCCCTGACACTCATCATATCCGCTTAAGATTCTTAATAGACAAATTTCCAAGCATTTCCTTGGTTCAAAGAAGCTAGGCGGCTGCTTGCGTGTGTGTCAAGCTAGATGCTGTGAAGCTTGGCATGTGTAAGGTTTGCACGGGCATTCGCAGAAGAAGGCCTGCGGTGACACCTGATGTCGCTGCCTCTATAGAGAAGCCGCAGTGTAATTACAGGAAGGGCAGATCACACAGACGTTAAAAAAAGGCAGTTAAAATATGACCGAAATCTGATGAATCAAAAGTCTTACGTCCAATGGCTGCAGTTTCATGCAATCTATTGCTTCCTGTTATCAGCCATTTCAAGCTGGAGAGAAGCTGCGTTCTTCAACTGGATGGCTGACAAGTCCATAAAAATGTCCTCCCTAATAATTACCACTTTATGTGCCATATTTCCCGAGCGGAAAGCATCCAGAAACATTGATTTTCATAGGTGTGAATAATATTATCAGCTTGTATTATAGGATGCACTTTATATGCTGATGACATGAGGTGCGCTTCCCCTTTAAATTTTACCAGAGGTACAAGGGGCTAATTTGTATTGCAGAGACCATAGACATATAATAATCAGCCACATGACAAGGCTGATCATTTGTGCTTGTATCAAATATTCTGTCTTTTTTTATGGTGCAAAAGATTTAAAGGGCAAGTCACATAAAAACAGCCTCTTAAAAAAGGCCAGCGTTAGGTTGAATTCAGATTTGTCGCATAACTTTCTGCAACTATCCCATTTATCCAATCATATTAAGACCTGCGTTTAAAAGGCTGGTTTTAATAAATTACAACTTTTAGGTTGCTTAGATTTCCGTGCAATTTATGTCATGTCCCTTTTTGTATGAGTCGGAGAAACTGTCCAAAAGTGTCTAAAAACACATAAGAAATGTAACACAAAGCATATAAGATAGTTATCTGACGTAGTTTATGCCGGAGAGCATATTTTGAATAGTAAATCTGCCCCAATGTGTGAATAATCTATTAGAGATAAAGTAATAGTTATAGGGGAAGAAATTGTTACATTCCAGTACAAACTCTACCTAAAGTGGCTGATATCAGGGAACAATAGGCTAAAGTCATGTACAGAGAAAAATGGAGATAAATTAGAGTGTAGGCTTAGGTTATCATTAGGGACCTTTCACACAGGACAGGATCTTTGGATATTGGTAAACCATTTCTATAGTGTCTTACTGGTCACCACATATAGTCCTGCAGCCGCTCATACACGTTATTCCCATAGTGCTAAAGACCTGACATTCATGGTATAGTTAGAAGAAGGTATGAGTTGGAGGCTGAAGGTGTGTCGGTGACTGTCTGTCACACTTTTACAGTTCTGTTCCTTAGATTAGATAAGCCCCCCCCACCACCACCACCACCCCGGTCATCACAAGGCTGCATTATTCGCAAGGAAATATCACAGGCTGGATGGTCACTGTTCATCCGTTCCCCCGCTACACTTACCAGGAAACATCTCACAAAATAAATGCAGTTTATCCGCTCAGTTGCTCATGCTGGTATTTTTGTAGCTGGGTAATACAGTTATCGTCCAGAGCTCAAGGACAACACTAAAGTTCATTCTATCTATTTTTTCTTCTACATTGGATAATCTGAAGGTATTTTTGCTTGTTTCCCAGCTACAAATGTCCTCTAACATTTTCTTTTTTTGTAAACATTTTATATGAAAAATAAGACCTGAGTATGGGCTTGTCCTTGGTAGGTCAGGTAGAGTCCTCAGGTATAAGTGAAGTCCAAGACACTGAGTCATGACTGACTCCTAGGGTGATGTCACATGGTGACATTTTCTTGGTAGACTTTTTTTTGCAGGGTGGTTTGCACTGCCTTTCCCAGTCATCTTTTACACCCCAGCAAGCTGGGTACTCATTTTACTGATCTCGGAAGGATGGAAGGCTGAGTCAACCTTGAGCCGGCTACCTAAACCATGCAGGGATTGAACCCGCGAGAGCTTAGCACTGCATTTCTTCTGCCTTAACACTCCAGGCCACACAAGGTAGAGATAAGTAGGGTTAAATGACTGTGATCTTTGGGTCAGGCCTTAGGACTCTTTTACATGGAACAATTAATGTTAAGTTTATTGCTGTTTAAACACTGCCAAAGACTGAGTGACGAATGAATTCATTCACTTATCATTCGTTGCTCAGTTTATGCAGGCATAAAAATCAAATCACAATCAACCTTTGTAAACAAGCAGCCGTTCAACTATGAACGACTGACTGCCTGTTCACTGTGAAGGGAGGGGGGAATAGGTAAGGAAGCAAGCATCTGTAAGTGCTCTCTAGTGTGCTCTGCCTCTAGACCTGATAGAGCTAAAGTAGAAAGGTAGTACCCAATTTCTACTACTCAATATCAGAAACACTCTCATTAAATGGTATTCCAGATACCTACCCGCTGAATGGGTGAAAACTGATAGTTCAATGGAAGTCTGACCGCTGAGACCCGCACTGATACTGAGAACGATTGGTCTCTAAGGGAACGGAGTCCAGGTTGTTCCATTAATTTCAATGAGAGCGCCAGAGATTCCTGCTTTGCACTCGACAGTCTCTGGCGGTCTTATTGAAAATAATGGAGCGGTGGTGCACCTGTGTGGTCTACGCTCCATTACCTTGGAGAGCAACCAGATCCACGTTCTCTAGATTGGTGGGGGGCCCAGTGGTTGGATTCCTACTAATCTATGAGTTTTCACCCATCCAGCGAGTGACTTATGGTCTCTGGGATACTCCTTTAGGCCTTAGTCACACGGGCGTTTTTTGCCGCGATTTGCGGATCGCATGACGTATGCGCACCCGCAAATCGCGTGACCGGGGCCGAAAAATCGCCCGAAAAAACTGCTCCTAGCTGCGTTTCAATAGAAACGGGCCGGAGCTGTCCAGCGCATTGAATTCAATGGAGCCGGCAATACAGCCGACTCCATTGAAAGCAATGCGCTACGGGCGATCTCACGATGAATTGTCGGGAAGGGCTTAAATATATAAGCCCTTCCCTGCAATTCATCCAGAAATGTGTAAAAATAAAAAATATATATATACTCACCTTGTCCCGGCAGACGGAGTTCAGCGCGGCCAGCTGGCAGTGGGTGTGAGTGGGTGTGAGTGAGAGCTGCCCCTGATTGGCTCAGCGCTGAGCCAATCAGAGGCAGCACTCACTCACACCCATTCATGAATTCATGAATGGGTGTGAGTGAGAGCTGCCCCTGATTGGTCCCTGCGCTGAGCCAATCACACCCACTCACACCCACTGCCGGCCGGCTGCGCTGAACTCCGTCTGCCGGGACAAGGTGAGTATATATATTTTTTTTATTTTTACACATTTCTGGATGAATTGCAGGGAAGGGCTTATATATTTAAGCCCTTCCCGACAATTCATCCCACGCTCGCCGGCAGCCCATTGCTTTCAATGGAGCCGGCTGTATTGCCGGCTCCATTGAATTTAATGGGCAAACATCGTTCTTCTCTTCCACAGCTGTTACAGCTGTGGGAGAGAAGAATGATTTGTCTTCTATATGTTCTCAATGGGGTTGGCGCTGCTGCCGCCGGCCCCATTGAGCGCATATAGAGAAGAGAACAGGAATCGCAGATAGGTGCGATCTGCAATTTCTGTTCTATAATCTATCGGACGAGCGCATAAAAAGCGATCATGTGTCCGATACCATTGCAAAGCAATGGTTTTATAAAATCGCCGGACGCATGCGCATGCGCAAATCGCGCGAAAAAATGCCTGTCTGACTAAGGCCTTAATGTTTATGGAAGAGGAAGAGACAAATTCGATTGGAGTGAAAGGGTATTGGATGGGAAGCTCTGGAGAAGGATGTTGCCATGAAGTAGTCATGAGATAATGAGGTAGTCTAGAAATGATGAAGACATGAACTAGTATTTTAATTGACTCAGGGTTGTGGAAACAGGGTATTTGAGAGATATTTTTTGTTAGAGGTGTTGAGGGCTTGTATATAAGGTTTGAAGGAAAGGGCAGAATAAAATGTCACACCGAGACAGCGGGTATGTTGGACTAAGGAAAATATAGACCATTGATTGTGATTGATAAATCTGATGGGGCTGTTGAGTGAAATGGGATAAAAGGTTATAAATTCAGTTTTCTCCATGTTGAGTTGAAGAAGTCAGGAAAAAAAGAAGGATATAGTTGATAGACACTTTAGATTTTGGATAATAGAGAGGTAAGATCGATTTGAGTATCGTCAGTGTAAAGGTGGCACTAAAAGCTATCCTAGAACAAAGGTATAGGTGGAGAAGAGGTGTCCTAGGACAGAGCCTTGTGTGACACCAACAGCGAGAGGGCTGTGTGAGGAGGTGGTATATAAGTGGGAGACACATAGACTAGAGCTACACAGCTGTGACAGGGGTTGGGTAACCAAAAATAGCTGTGTAGCTGCAACCTCACACTCACATTGCAGTGAATAGGGTTATAGTGCAAAAAAATCAATTGAGGTTGGATTTTTTGCCACCTTCAGTTGCAGAAAGCTGCAACTTGCGCTGTAACCCAATTCACTTCAAATGCAAGTGCGAGGTCACAGGACTGCGCAACTAATTTTTTATCATGCAACCCCTGTCATGGAAAAAAGCCCTAACCTAAATATTTGGTCAGTGAGGTATGAGGAAATCCAGGAGAGAGCCAGATTTGTGATTCCAAGGGAGTATAGAGTTTCTACCAGGAGGGGGTAGTTGACTGTATTGAAGGCAGATGACAAGCCTAGAAGGAGGAGCACAGACTAATGTTTTGAGGCTTCTGCGGATAGTAGACCATTAGTGACTTTAGTTAAGGTGTTTCCAGTAGAGTGGTGGAGTCAGAAGCCACTTTGTGGTTAGTCGAACAGTGAGTTGGATAAGAGGTGGAAGGCCAGTTCAAAGTCCTGTTCCAGGAGGTTTGACGCAAATTGGCATAGTGAGGTTGAGGGAAAGCTGGACAAAGAGGAAGGATCGAGGGATCGCTTCTTAAGGCTGAGTGTGACAGTAGCATGTTTATAAGATGATGGGAAAGGGGCAGTGGCGAGTGAAATGTTAAAAAGATGGGTTAGGGCCGGTATGAACTCATTGGTTAGGTTGGAGATGAGGTAAGATGTGATTGGGTCAAGTGCACAGATGGTGAGGTGTGACTTGGAAAGCTTTTCCTTGGTTATGGTGGAGAAGCAGGTTATGATGGGAAAGGACTGAAGAGTTGTGCAGAGTGGTTGTGGGGGCTGTAGGTTGAAGCTTTCTCTGATTTTGTCAATTTTGTGTTTGAATTGTGTAGCCAAGTCCTCAGCAGAGATAAGAGATGTGGGAGGGTGCATCACAGGACGGGGAAGAGAGTTAAAAAAGTGTCTTATATGATTGGGGCCATGAGTTGTTGGGAGATAGGGACCAATTCTAATTACTGTAAGCTCATAGCATCACTTGGAGATGATGTAGTATATTCATGTACTTACCAGAACCTTCATGTTTGGTGTTCACAACTTAGAGGATCCAAGGGAGGATAGATATCTTATCTTGGTAACCCTGCTTGTCTATCTTCACACTTTGTTTTCATCCATCATCAACTGGAGAAGTCCATTCATTAGTCCTTTAAAAAAATGATGCATCTACTATATGTATTAACCCTGGTACAATACTTGAATACATCTCTCCCGAATTGTCAGAGAAAGGGGAATGGAAGGGGCCAGCCTGGAAAAGAATGTAGCACATGGCATGTTATTGCTGATACAAACCACCTGCACATTATCTGTAATAACGGCGTCTAGTCCTTTTTTCAACGTATCTTCAGAAACTATGCAAAAAATGTACTTTGTTATTATAAAATAGATTTCACGCAGATACTGAGAATGTATTGTTTACAACCAAGTCAGAACTGGGCAGAACTTCGAAACTGTACGGCCTTGATAAATCCCTATGGCTGTATTAGGGCTCCCGCACAATTGCGTTTTTCTTGCATGTTTTTTGGGGTTCATGAGCCTGAACAAATTGTCAAAATGGAAGTGTGGTGGCCATCGCTCGAGTGCTCAAAACTCTTTGATGCGGCAATCATTGGTGTACATAGAGCACAGATAACAATGATAAAAATGAGGTCCCTTTCAGCTGCTTCTTGACACCACCACACTCCTAGCAACCTATAACAGGAAGATCTGGTGCCCCACATCTCACTTTCATGAATTGATTTTCCACTATGTTGTTTGCCAGCAGCGGTGGAGACCACAACCCAGTGCAGGTTTTCACAACCTATAAAAAAGGGGAAACAAGACTAAACTGAAATAGGCCCACTTTCCCCTGAGGCCACATTACAGATATGGTACATGGGCTGTCTCTATGTGAGGTATGCCCTTGGAAGAAAACTAATGGCGACCTGATATGAGTGAACCCCAATGCTTTTAGGGAAAGCTTGCTCTTGCATACTGCAGCATGTTTCCGCTGTCCCTCGTGTGACAAGAGGCTCAGTGGTTACAGTTAATCTTTTGCAGGGCTGAGGTCATGGGTTCCTGTCTCATGAGGGCAACATCTGCATGAAGCTTGTGTTCACATGGGTTTCCTTTGGTTGGCCTAGTTTCCTCTCACACTTTCAAAAACAGACTGGTAGGTTAATCAGCATCTTATGAAATTGTCCCTAATGTGTGGGGAAATTAGATTGTAAGCCCAACTCTGCAGCGATTGACTGATGTTGGAGCTTAAATAAATCCTCCTCTACACATGTTACAGTAACGACAAGCTAGTTCCGGCAGCATGGTGCAACTTTTTATGCTTCCCACTATATACAGTATTGGTTTCATACTACCCTCGACACCCTACATTGTGTTACTATCAGACTTCATCTGGGCCTTGTTTTTGTGCGATCATACAACATGCTGAAACATTATCACACCTTCTGCTGTCTCCTACAACACAAGCATCACTCCTCCTACAACACGCCAGAACAAGCAAGATTCACGCCTACTACATGCCAGAGTATGCCAGCATCACACCTCCTGTTATCCAGAAGTCTAAGCCAAAAGATGGCACTGCACCACCGTCACACTCTCTACAGCAGATCTTGGACAGTTACTGTCACACTTCCCACAAAGCACCATGATGAGAGAATGTCAGATCTCTTTCTGTACAGTCTCATGTGCCATTCTCACTATTACTGCTACCGGCTGTAACATGCAATACCACACCGCAACACACCTAGGGGGTCATTCCTATTCCTATCCATGAACTTGGATGCCTCTTTATCTATCTATTCCTATCTATCTATCTATCTATCTATCTATCTATCTATCTGTCTGTCTGTCTAGCTCATATCTATCTCCTTATCTATCTATCTATCTATCTATCTATCTATCTATCTATCTATCTATCTATCTATCTGTCTGTCTAGCTCATATCTATCTCCTTATCTATCTATCTATCTCATTTCTATCTATCTCTTTATCTATCTATCTGTCTATCTCCTATCTATCTATCTATCTATCTATCTATCTATCTATCTATCTATCTATCTATCTATCTGTCTAGCTCAAATGTATCTTCTTATCTATCTATGTATCTATCTATCTGTCTAGCTTATATGTATCTCCTTATCTATCTATCTATCTTTTTATCTATCTGTTTGTCTAGCTCATGTCTATCTCCTTATCTATCTATATATCTCATATCTATATATCTCATATCTATCTATCTCATATCTATCTATCTCATGTCTATCTATATATCTATCTCATAGCTATCTATCTGTCTAGCTCATATCTATCTATCTATCTATCTGTCTAGCTCATATCTATCTTTCTATCTATGTCATATCTATCTATATCATATCTATCTCTCTATCTACATCATATCTATCTATCTCATATCTATCTATATCTATTATCTCATATCTATCTATCTATCTATCTATCTATCTATCTATCTATCTCTCTCTCTCTTTCTCTCATCTATCTATTTTTCTAATATTTTTTATCGGTTTACCAGTATATATCATTTTATAGCTCTCCAATTCTAAAAGTATTGCCAAGAAAAATTAATAATAATCTTTATTTGTATAGCGCCAACATATGATATTATTTTACAGTGATACATACATGTACAGTGAATGGTTACATTATTTTACAATGATACATGCATCTATTCCTGTATTTGAACAACTTTTTAGCCTCTTTTCTTGAACTAATTATGGCTCCATCACACAGGGGGTGAAAACTAAAATAGTGGGTGGAGTATCTGGGGATTTGGAATCCGGAAATCCCAGAGATGTAATGAAAACAGAACGGACTTTTCACTCGCACTGTGTCTTGCTGGCAGCGAGTTCGCTTTCACGAGCCAATGTTTTTATTGTTGGTGTGCTCTAGACAAGTAGTGGGAACGACTTGTTAACCCTTCTCACTGGCTTCAAACAACTCAAAAACATTTAAACGCATCAAATTCTTCATCTTTTTTTTTCAAAAACAAAATGAGCATTTAACCCTTCATGTGGAGCAGGCTCTGCAGTGCATCATGGGTCTTTTCTATCATACAAAGGGTCAGCCATATGCACAGCAGATGTTAAAGCCTGTGCGGCCACGCTTTTTTTTCCCTAGCCATTAAAACACTAGCCGTGAGTACTGTCACCATATATCACTGCTTTGCAAGCATAATTGGTATATGAATATATTAGCATATTTTACTGGGACACGGCTAAAAATAAAGTTCCCACGGTGTCGTTTTCATGTATTTATTAATTTGTTCCAATTGCTCGATGTCCATTCCGCTCACTTTTTGTGGCCTGAACCTTATTGTTATGTTTCTGCGTTTAGACTTTCTCACCAGTTCCTCTCGCTGTAGACTTGGCCGTCAGCAGTTGCATCATCGGAGCCTGCTATTTTTCATCATATTGTTTTGACATGTATTCTGTATGAAGTGGGGAAAAAGGAAAGTTAGGTGAATGACCCTGCGGACCTTAAGGGACTCAAACTGAAATGCAACACTTAAGTCTGTTTAAAAAAAAAAAAAAAAAAAAGCGTCTATGGGTTTTGCTATTTAAAAAAAAAAAATCTCAGGATTTTTTTTTTTTTACATTTAGGTCAGTGGACGACAGATTGGGCAACGGGTGCACAATTGACATCAGTTTTGTAATCAGTCTTCCAATCTGTTCCAATGGGGAAAATCTTTTTTTCCCCCACAATGGATGATTTCGGGTTTTTTTTGCCATTGACTTTAATAGGACTTCAGTTTAAAAAAAAACAAAAAACTTTTATTAGGATCAAATGTAAAAAAAAAACAAGTGTGATAGCACCCAACCTAATCTTGCCTTTCGAAAGCCAAAGCTGCAATTAAAATCATTCCACCTTCCTCCAGATCCCATACCAAGCTGGCATCCTGGTTGGATTCCTGGAATGTTCAAGTCTGTGCATAATTTGGGGATAATTGCACAGCTGCTCTTGGGGTCTACATCTCTGAGCTGACCTTGGTCAGTGCGTCTGCCCCTGAATACATGTTTGCCTTCTCTTTCCCTTGTCTTTTTATTTCACTTTGACAACCCCCCCACCTCCGCCTCCTCCTCAACTCCTTGTCTGTTCTCATTCCATAAACACTGGGATCATTACAAATCAGCTCCCATAGTAGAGCAAGCAGCTCCTTTGTGATCCCCTCCTTCCTCCGTCTTAAGAGCTAAGGTTATGGCTTATATTAAGGTCGCTAACAAAAAATTACAAAAAACAAAAAGTATTGGCCCAAGGAGCTGCAGACCCAAAATCCAGAATTATTAAGTGTAGGGTGGGGCATGTGATACGACATAATATTACATTGTCTCCGCAGATGGATTATGGGAACAGCTCCTCCCCCACACTAAAACCTAGTAAGTTAATTACTGTGTCATTTCCATGTCTGAGAGCATCAGTGAGACACGACTTCCTAGGAGACACAATGCCATTTTCTTTTACACTCCTAGAAAGCCGGCGTACTACATACACACGGACAGCTTTATGTACTAACACCAGAGAGGCAAGGTCACCCAATAATGTGTCTGCACCCATATAGTAAGGATACTACTAAAATAGTCGGCTGTATTTACGCGGGCGAGTGCGACGTAGGTCATTGAATATCTGATTTATATCGCATTTGTTTAACCTGCGATTCTCCTGCATGTGCGATGCGTTTCGGTGTTGAAACATGCGATTCGCATCGCAGTATGTGTTTTTCATGCGCGAGAAAAACATTGCACGTGCTTCCAATAGTTGGTAAAGAATGCATCATGCTCGTATACGATTTTTTTCGCACTCCCATAGTAAATAATAGGCAATTCTTGAACAAGAATCACCCAAAAATAGGGTATGCTGTGATTTGTCGCTCCTGGACTCTCGGTCCAAGAGAAAAATCGCTCACGTGCGTAAACCCATAATAGGTTCTTTTTCCGTAGCGTTCCGTCCGTATTGCAATCGAATGGAAATTGCGCTAGAAAATCTAAGCATAGAAATTGGGTTTCATTTATCAAAACTGTGTAACAGAAAATCTTTGCCCACAGCAACTAATCAGAGCTCAGCTTTCATTTCTCAAACTGCTCTGCTAAAATGGAAGCTGTACTGTGATTGGTTGCTGTGATGGACAGCAAAGGCAGATTTTTATGTATACCTCAGCGGTATAAGAAATAGCAACCAATCACAGCGCAGCCTTCACTTTACCTCTGTGGTATAAGAAATAGCAGCCAATCACAGCGCAGCTTTCACTTTACCTCAGCGGTATAAGAAATAGCAGCCAATCACATCGCAGCTTTCACTTTACATCAGCGGTATAAGAAATAGCAGCCAATCACAGCGCAGCTTTTACTTTACCTCAGCAATATAAGAAATAGCAACCAATCACAGCGCAGCTTTCACTTTACCTCAGCAGTGTAAGCAATAGCAACCAATCAGAGCACAGCTTTCATTTTACCTCAGCGGTATAAGAAATAGCAACCAATCGCAGCACAGCTGTCATTTTACCTTGGCAATATAAGAAATAGCAACAAATCACAGCACAGCTTTCATTTCTTATACTGCTGAGGTAAAATGAAAGCTGCGCTGTGATTGGTTGCTATAGGCAACACAGACAAATTTTCTTTAAGACATTGTCCATAACATGTTGAGCTAGTTCTCTGTGTCCCACCTTGGGTGTGGTAGAAACCCTTTCAATGCTATTTGCCCATGTTTGGGCACAGCCATAGCATATGTTCAGACGATGTTGTGCTGATGGCTGGTCTATCAGACCACTGGACGGCATTGCCCCAACTGGCTAGTTTCCTCTGTATCAGGTGTAGGACTACTAGTCACTATGGTCAAATTCTTGCGGATATTTTGCCCATTTCCCTGTCAGTGGACTGAGGTGTGGTAGTGGACCAGCATTTCCTTTCTTGCATGGGGCAGGAAAGGGAAGCTTCACCTCAGGAACGCCTCACACGGGATTGAGTAGGCCGCACCGCAAACCGCAGTAAATTCCGCGCCAAAATCCGCAGCTCACCTGCATATTTTGAGGCAGAATTGAAAATGGCCTAATTCAGCATCAAAATCTGCATTTAGACCTGCGCAGTTTGGTGCTGAGCTCTGCAGCTGCGGATTTGTCGGCGTCCTGCTGTGCATTTCCGTCCCTCGTCCCCTGAGGCTCCTGCGGCTGAGGCCTCCCCTACTTCCTCCGGTGGGCTGTTAGAGCTCGTAAAGAAGGGGGATTGAAGGGACGTTTCCGAACCAGGAAGTTTTATTTATTCTTTTCT
The DNA here is from genome assembly GCF_035609145.1 of Eleutherodactylus coqui. Classification (NCBI taxonomy): domain Eukaryota; kingdom Metazoa; phylum Chordata; class Amphibia; order Anura; family Eleutherodactylidae; genus Eleutherodactylus; species Eleutherodactylus coqui. The sequence goes on along the minus strand of NC_089842.1, from coordinate 157,566,760 downwards.
TTTTTTCTCTCTTTCCCCAGTTTCACGGGTGGCAGCCAGACTTGGCACCTGGCCATGGTATCTTTTGAAGGAGCAGAAAACTATTCCAAGTTGAAATTTATAGAGCACAGTGTAGAAGGTTCAAGGGCTGGAAACCGCCAACAACCTCAGCCTCTTGTGTTACTAATCAGTCCTGCGAGCGGTTAAGCCGGTTTGCTCACTTGTACCTCATTTTACCCAGCAGACACCTTTTGTTCCTTTTAACCATTTTATTTCTGGTATTCCCCACCAGTGAAGGTTAGGAACATACCTGGTTGTTGCACTCGGAGGCCAAAAAATGTAATCTGAATTAGGTGTATCAGGATTTCCCTCAGGCCGGCTTGTTGTAACACAACCATCATGCAGATCCATTAGGCAGACGTGTTACATCAGTATTTGCGTTTATTGGTATTATTTTTGAATGGGCGAATATGGATCGTTTTTTTGCCCAGTAGAAAATAATACCAATGAATGTAAATATGGAGGGAAATACAGATCAAATACTGATGACGTACGGATACGATACAGATTCTGCATTTGAATGACTTTCAGTAGGCTATAGTGAGCGCATTTTTCATCAAAGACGAACAAAAGTAGCACATGCTGCGTTTATAAAACACGACCATGAAAAATGCGGCTATGTAAATAGATTCATAAATTTTCATTAAGCCTGTATTACGGTCCGCAAAATACAGACCGAATACGGATTAAGAATGAACTCATGTAAAATTGGCCTTTAAGCGATTCCAGTTTCAGGACAATGTTTTCAGCTGTCCAACATGGCCGATGCAATCTTCAGACTACCTGATTTCTACAGTGCATTGCTCAAGTGATCAGTGTTAACTAGAGATGAGCGAGCGTACTCGCTAAGGCAAACTACTCGAGTGAGTAGTGCCTTATGCGAGTACCTGCCCGCTCGTCTCAAAAGATTTGGGTGACGGTGGGGGAGAGCGGTGAGTTGCGGGAGGGAGCAGGGGGGAGAGAGCGAGCGAGAAATCTCCCCCCCCCCCCCCCCCCCGTTCCTCCCCGCTCTCCCCCGCCGGCACCCGAATCTTTTGAGACGAGCGGGAAGGTACTCGCATAAGGCACTACTTGCACGAGTAGTTTGCCTTAGCGAGTACGCTCGCTCATCTCAAGTATTGACCAATCAGAGAGCATTAGATAGCAAGAAAATTGCAATGGTCATCTTGGACAGCGGAAAACTGGATCCTGAATCGGACATCAGCAGAGAAGAATGCCAGCTGACAATATACTCTCCCGTTTTCGGTCCTGGGACAAAATTTTTTCCCAAAACCTTAGTGTACTTTGAATAGTGTGAGAGTAAAGTTGCCTAAAAACCACTCCACCTCCAGTGTGAGTGACTAACGAGCATGCAACTAGATATACTGAAGTAATCGCAGAAAGTTCAGTCTGCTATATTGGAGACTGAGGCCTTATGTCCACTTGCTGAATCCCGCAGCGGAATCCCTGCATGCTTGCGGACATGGAGAGGAAAAGACAGTTTCTTACCTCTCCAGATCCAGCGTGGGTCTCTTCCGGCGCGGTTGGATCTTCTGTCTTCAGCACGGCGGATGTGTCGGGGCGCGCTGGCCAATGGGAAAAAAAATCACATCCGCATGCTTTTCACTGCTTTGCGAGCACCTATGCATCCCTATGGGCGACTTGATTTGTTGATCTCCCGCGCAGGTGCCGCAAATCAAATCCGCCCGTGGACATTGGGACTCTCAGTGGTTCTCAGACTTGTTTTGGTTCCTCCCACTTGCTCTGCAGAATGCATGAGAAGACAAGACATAAAGTTACACTGTTACTGGATGGGATTTCAGTTGAAGACAACCCCTTTTCATATGCCCTAATACCAAATATAGTTGTCATATAGGAAGGATGCAATCCCTGCCAGCCATTAACAGCATCCCTCTTCTGGCAGACTTGGTCTAGCTATTTATTACATGGTCCCATTAATCTGAGTGGGCACCTTGTAATACTGCTTGTCCCATGTAGGGTTCCAGGAGCTGATCCTGCTTGATGTACCTCAAGTAGAGATACGTTTTTATATAGAGGCAAGTATAATGATTAGGTTAATGATTACTGACTTATTTTCTAGGAAACGTGACATCACTGCCGCAGGACTCACTTTATAGTAGTCTGTTGTCATTTTCTTAATTGCTCAATGAACTTTGGAATAACTGTATGCATGCACTATATGTGTTCTGTAGTTGATAGCATCTAATCAAATATTTTTCTTCATTAAGTTACATTTTATTAGACGAATTAAAGGTAAGGTAAGACATAATTGTGTGTGGTAAATCACTTACTAGGTTGTTGGTTGCCCGTGTCAGCCTCAGCACCCACTGAGCTGACCTTGGTTCCACTCTGTCAGCTGTCTGTGCTTTTGGTCCAATTTCCCACTCCTGGGTACAGGAGATTAGATTGGTATTTTCTTTGGGTAAGACACTATTCAGTGTAAAGATTAGTCTATCTATCTATCTGTCTGTCTGTCTATCTATCCATCTCATATCTCCCTGTCTCATATCTATCTATCTATCTATCTATCTCATATCTATCTATCTATCTATCTATCTCATATCTATCTATATATCTATCTCATATCTATCTATCCATCTATCTCATATCTATCTATCTCATATCTATCTATCTATCTCATATCTATCTATATATCTATCTCATATCTATCTATCCATCTATCTCATATCTATCTATCTACCTATCATCTCATATCTATCTATCCATCTATCTCATATCTAACTATCTATCTACCTATCATCTCATATCTATCTATCCATCTATCTCATATCTAACTATCTATCTATCATCTCATATCTATCTATCATCTCATATCTATCTTTCTATCTATCATCTCATATCTATCTGTCTATCATCTCATATCTATCTATCAATCTATCTATCTATCTATCTATCTTAAGGTCTCATATCTATCTATCTCATATCTATCTATTTATCTATCTATCTATATCATATCTATCTATCTATCTATCTATCTATCTCCTATCTTTCTATCTATCTACCTTCTATCTATCTATCTATCCATTTCATATCTATCTCATATCTATCATCTCATATCTATCTATCTATCTATCTATCTATCTATCTTAAGGTCTCATATCTATCTATCTATCTTAAGGTCTCATATCTATCTATCTATCTATCTATCTATCTATCATCTCATATCTATCTATCTTTTTATCTATCATCTCATATCTATCTATCAGCTCATATCTATCTATCTATCTATCTATCTATCTTAAGGTCTCATATCTATCTATCTATCTATCTATCTATCTCATATCTATCTATCTATCTATCTATCTATCTATCCATCCATCCATCCATCCATCCATTCATCCCTCTATCTCTCATATCCATCTTTGTATTTTCTTAATGTCTGGGGTCTATTGCTCAGCATGTGACACATAAAGTGCCTTGTCGTGTACCCGGTCCTGTGTGTGAACTTGGCCAGCAGTAGTAATTGGACATTTGGGAGAGACACACAGATACTGTAATCATTTGGCAGCAAAATGGAAGAGTGTGATATTAGCAGTTTTTTACTTTTTCTAATTTGAGCGCTAAGAACGCTGGTGCGTCTCTCCAAGAGTTTCACATCTGCCGGAGCTGTGCATCATTCCCTGGGGTCCCATTTATAACAATCTAACAAGATAGGATTTGCCTTTGAATATCTGTAAATATGGCTTAAGATCACAAAACGAAACTCATCATTGTTGAAGACTAAAAGGCAGAAAAGCGTTGTTTGATGAATGTGCATATTGTCGCTTCCTTCACACACACACAGGAGATAAAACACTTAGGAAAGTTGCTCTTTCCCTCAAACATCTGCATTTGCACACATTTAATTGCCGCTTTTCTCCGTCCTGAGAGTTAAGATTTGTCGTCAGGCAGCTGCTTTTATTAGGCTTTATCATTTGTTAAAACTACAAGGAGAACGTAACCCTTTATGTGCCGAGGCAGTACAATCTTACACTGAATATTTGTATCGCCCAACATGGAAAACACTTTGTTATCACAACTATCAGACCTGGTACTTGGCTAGGATGCTAGCTATGCACCATATGACACTCATCTTGCACCATATAACGCCATACCTTGGACACTTTATGACAGTATTACTTAGGCACCTCTGTCTGACCCTATTATTTGGGTGCTAAATGGAACTATTATTTGTTATGTTAGTATGACACTAATGTTTGGACACTGTATCATACTGTTACAGTATTGCTACATGTTATGATGCTAATATTTGGACACAGTATTACTAAAGCAATGTGGGCAGTATTTTTGGCACTGTATGGTTTCACATTTGAACACTCAGTGGTAGCATTATCTGACTAGCCTGCGGTACTACTCTTTGCACACTTTTTTGGGACTACTATAGGAGAACTACATGGAAATGTAATATATGCATTGCATAGTACTGTGCTTACAGCAGCCAGTAAGATACTTGTAGTTATCACAGTATAAGGAGGAATGACTTTCAGCATTTTCATATATAAGTCACTTCTTTCACATATATAGTATGATCTCTTTATATTATGTCATATCACCATGAGTTGTTCTAAATCATATATGTGTGTGTATATATATATATATATATATATATATATATATATATATATATGTTTCTTTAAAGCCTTGTTCACACCAGTCGTCTTTGTTTCCGCCTAGCTGTTCCATTGCGGAAGCAACTAAGCGGAAAGAAAACAAATAAAAAACAGACGCAAACAGCTTTTCATTTGCTTCCGTTTTCCATTGACAGCGCTGTTAAAAAATGGAAATGTCGCAGTCCATTTTGATTCCGTTTTTATTTTGAAGTGGAAAGAAAAGACAGCAATTCGCACTTTTGCTTAAATTTTCAAAAACGTATAGGCGACGGAAAATTGAGAAACGTATTGAAACGGAAGGCCTTTGGTTTCAATGCATGTCTATGGGCACAAAAACGAAAGCGCTTTTTTCCGTTTAGCTGCTCGCACAGCGGGACAGCTAAGCAGAAACTAAAAGCACTAGTGTGAACATGGCCTAATTATTATGGATCTGTTCTGTATGTTTATCAAAATAAAGGTCAGCTATTGTCTACTAATTGATAGAATTCCTTGCATCCGATTGGTCATTGCAGGCGATTTACTTTTTTGGTATGTTTCCTCGGCATCACTCCTCAATCAGCATTGCTTTTGTGCTCACATCACCCATATGGTAGCAAGATCCGTGTGTGTGTGTGGTAATGTGACGCTGGGACCGCATAAGTATTGTTTTTATTAGCTGGACCCTTCATCTTTTGTTTGCTGCGGTATAATTCACAGCAGATTATTTGTATAGGGGTAATATTTTTGGCTACAAAACCCTTGAAAATGATGGTATAAATGTCCTGCAATAAATTCACTGTGTTATTATTTTTCTTTAAATGGTGTTTTTTTTCTAATTGCTTCTTCGTTGTGCAGTTTTGTTAGTGATCTATTAGACGTAGGTAAATAAATCATATTTACATTTGGCATTCCTGGTAGTGGAAAGAAAAAAAAAATCACTTGGCTGTTTTTATTTCCTCGTTTCTAAGCATTTGCTTCCTACCTGTTTTTGAGCGAGTGCCCAGAAATAGTATTTTTTTTCTGTGAAAAGAGAGAATAATGCCAGGCTGCCTCACTCTTGCCAAATAAACTGCTGGATTGCAAAACTCGGTGACGTTCTTCAGCTCAGTTCGGATTTCCTGAGAAGTTTTTTACAGATAGTTGAGGTTGGTGAGCTCGGGAGTATTGTGGGTCCTGGAAGCCTACGGCGTGTGCTCTCTGATGCAGACCACCCCTGGATTGGGTACCTTTATTTCCTGGGGTGTGTTCTTTTTTTTTGTTTATTTTGACTAATTTAGAGAACATATAGTTTGGATTTTATTTTAATTTGCAGTTGGGTTTTGTGTAATTTCCTGTGTGTTCAGAGTTTTAATAAATCTGCATATAAGGGCAAGCTGGGCATTTGTGTGGCATCTCTCTGGCACAGTATTTTACATGCAAAGCACTTCAAAAAGTTGTACACAATTTACAAAAATTTGCAGAACTGTCAATGTCCACACAGGGCACTTAGTCGTGGCATCCTCCTGCCCTTTTTTTTTAATGGAAGCAAGTTTTACCTGTGGTACTTTGGGGGGCCTTTTCTCCATTCATTTCAATAGAAAATACTTTTGGTGATTTTTTTTGGTGGAGCCGGAAAGTTCCCAGTAGTCAGGAAAGTCAGTATGCTTAGAACAATGGTGCTGGCTCCTAACTTTTTGGTATTTTTTTACCATTGATGTCTGCGGACATTCTTAACCACCTCCAGACTAGTAGTTTTACCCCTCATTAACAGGCATGGGCCACCTGGACATTTATAGTCTATGGGCAGGAACTGGTTAATGTCTGGCTACTTAAAAAAAGGCTAGTAAAGTATACAGTAATTTTTCTTCCCCAGGAAGAAAAAAAAAACACGGCCACAAGAAAAAAGTATGAAAAGACCCAATAAAAATAACATACAATGTTATGGCTAATTGCCTGTTTTGCAAAAATTACAGTAAAACTGGGATATAAACGCAACGTATAAATAGACCCTTGTTTCTAAATTGTATTGAGCCCCCAATTGAAAGGACAGTGACCCTCCACCCCCCCCCCCCCTCCCCAATCCAAAGCGCAGTGTTGGCTCAATTGTAAGCTATTGTTAGTTAAAATTATGTATCAAAACTAGAAGGGCCATGAAGTGGGGGTGCAGTAACCAATCACATGACTCCACTTATATTAGATAGGATCTGATTGGCTATTTACAACTCCTCCATTTTTGTCCACACTCACTTCTATACATGGGTCACTCCATATCTGATGTTTGATTGTGATGTGACCACATTTTATGGGTCATATTCTTTTGACTTCTTAGACTATGTTCACATTAGCAACATGGCTTCTTTTTTGAAAAGCTTTTATTGATCCGTTTTCAAATGGACCCAATAAAATTCGTTTTTCCTGGCACTGTTCTCATGTGATAGAAATACTTCCCCTCATAGGCGTGTCCTTTGTATTTCATAAGTGTGCAAGAAGCAGCCGTTAATGCCGTGCTGCTAAAGAGGTGCTCTCTATTTGCTTGCTGCAGGGCTCTGTATTTTGGCTTTGTCCTCAAAGGACTTTTTTCTTTTGGCGATTAATCAAGGTCCTCCAGATGCAAACTTAAGGCAAAACAGAAGCGCATATTTTCTTTGAAATATTAAGTATTAAAGTGACACTTCGGGTTATGGTAAAGATTTCCCTCTATGTGTAGAACGTCTAGTTAACGCCCTACTTTTCAGTGTTGCTGGCACCGTTCATCCCATTGCCAATCCCCTCTTCATGTCTGTAGGATGGTCACCTGATACAAGAACTACGCAGTGTGCTTCCGTAGTCTGAGGGTGAGTTCACACATCGTGTGCTAGTTGTGGTATTTGGGTGTGGAGTCTGCACAGAACTTCTGCAACAAAGTAACAACAAACTCCATTTGCTTACACTGTGAAAAAATACACCATAGAGTTTCGGCACGCTGCAGATTTTCACATTCACGTTATGCCCTTCGGCCAGATTCACACGGACGTAAATGCACAGCGTGTTGTGCGTACGATACGCGGTGAATAGAACCCATTGATTTTAGAGGGTTTGTTCATATGCGCCTATTTTGCGTGCACTTTTTGTTAATGGGAAAAAATATATGTAGCATGCTCTATTTTCCTGTGCATTTGCGCACGCAAATAGTGCATATTGAACTAATTAATTTAATTGCCCATTTCAATGAATGGGCGCATGGTTGCATTTTTTAAGATTAGTGAAATATTTCAGAAACATATCCTGAAAAACGCAGAAAATTTCATACCGAAATTTGCATGTAGACACGTGGATATTGGAGCGGAATTCTGCAACTGGCGATTAAGCTGCGTTTTGTGGAAATATTCTGCTCATCTGAAAGCACCCTTAGGCCACTCTCACGCACACCGCTTCTTAGCAGGCAGTCCCATTGAAAATGATTAGAGCGGCGCTGTGCATGCGCAACCATGGCTTCATTCAGTCTCCTTCGCACTGCAGCGGTTGCAGTAAGCCCACTGTGAGGAGGAGCAGAGTGAGCGCCACGCTAATCCCGAGCGCCCGCTAATAACAATACAACACTCCCATTGATTTTAATGAGACTTCTTGGACCCGCGCTCGAAACGCCGCGATTTTCAAGCACTGTATATTCTATTTTTGTGCATTTTGGCGCTTGTTAACGCACCTCATTACCCATCACAAGGATGGGGTTTGTTAAAAAGCACCATCAAGCGCTGTGACATGCGTTCAAAAACACCACTTCTGAACGCATGCGTGAGAGTGGCCTTATAATCCACTGCAGAAAAGCACAACTGAGCTGTGGTTTTCTGCTGCATGCAGTTGTCGCCAATTCCCTCTTTGCCGCTTGCCATATTCAAATGATATCCCGCCCACAAAACACGGAGAATACAACCTATTCATTTCAATGGGTTCATGCTCACTTTGTTTTTTTGCATCCGCGGTTCTTTAGTCATTTAAATAAGGGTGGGGTGGTTCCAAAAGGCGGGGTGCCTTCGCAAAAATTCACAGTATTTGCGCAGCCACATGCGCAAAATGCACTCGCAAAAAATTCTTTGTGCGAAAAAAATGCGCAGGAGCGAGCATATTGCGAAATACACTTGTCTAAAGCCGCCCTTATACAAAATCAAATCCCTGGTGTGAATAGGGCTTATCCCCAGCTCTTGGGTCAAGGGGCCTGCAGGGAACATAGAGGGTGGGCATATAATCATCGCAGCTTCCTACTCTCACTAACATGTCTAGTCAATTACCCTAATTTTTACATTGTGACTTATGAAAGTCCTACAGTTAAGTTGAGTTACTTGCTCCAAATACTGGCCACGTTTCTCATAAATCAGTGATTGGGCCCACTTTATAAATCACCATAGGTCTGACATAAGAAAACCAACCTGAGCTTTTGTCTTTGACAACCAATCAGATCACTGCTTACATCGTCTAGCTCGCTTTGGATTGGTTACTGCTGCTGTATTTCCCAAAGCTGTGCCTTTCATTATAATATATGGATTTATGAAGAATAGTGCCAAATGACAAACTCACCTCTTCTACAATCGTAGGAACATTATATACCCATTTTACGAGGCCATGTAATACGATTTATAGCAATAGGTGTTAAGCAGTTTTGCTTGTAATAGCGAACGATGGAAGTCACATACGGAAAAGTCCCCCCTGTCCAGACAGTTTACCGAGCCTCGGCCTTTATGGTGACTTGATGTGACCAGACAGTCCCCATTTAATGTGAATATTGCCTTAAGCTTGCTGTACGTCGCCTTATCCTCTCCATTAAAATCTGACTCCCGATCTTATGAATCCTGCCCTGCGTTTATAACACCCCCCCCCCCCCTCATTTCCTTTGCGGAATATGTTTATTATCATCATTTTCTTATTTGCAGTTAATAACATATACTGGGAGACACGAGCGTTCACGTCTGGGAAGCAGTCCCCCACCGCCACACACACACGTGATGATGATTTTCAGCAAGAATAATGCCAAGAAGGTTTTTGTTTTAATAGATTTTTGTCAGGGGGTAAAATGGAGCAGATGTGGCGGAAAAAAGGCTGATCTGTTATATATTGTAACTACATCTCGTGGTTCATAGGAGATGAAAATGTTTCATTGAGTCATTTACGGGCTCGTTGTAATACGGCTCTAGATCTTGATTAGGATTAGAGTCAAATTTAACTACTGCTGAGCCAATTATACACAAGGATGGCGGTAGTTTTTTTTTTCCTTGGGGGAGGGGCTGTTTTTGAAACTTTATAAAAAAAAATAAAATACGTGCAGTAGCAGAGCTGAGTTTGCCATTTGGCACCAGTCTTAATGGCTATAGGACTGAAGGTACTCTAATATTTTGTATCTAAATATACTGCATTATTATGATACAGCTCATATCCAATAGGCAATAGATTGCAAGCTCTTTGCACAAACGTAGTGCTCACGGCGGCAGCGCCAAAATAATGACTTCTTTTTTTCTTTAGTTTCACATAATAGATAAACCAAAAATAAGAATGTCATCAGCTCCCTGTCAGCTTCTTATTCACAGATCGCTGTATACTTCATTAGCATTTACACAATGACTTGGATGTAATTATAAACAAGGGCAACAACGCATCTAAAATTAGACGTGAACCAATAATTATTTAACAATCGTTGGAACAGTTTATCGTCTTATTCCTAGAAACAAATGGCTTGGATACGAGGAGATTTACCGTGGCCCTTCCAAAAAAATTCCATATATTACTGTTAGAATTTTTGGTCCCCACCTCTCCCCAACACCACACAAGGTGCACTATTTTGCAGGCGGATTGGGCGATCTATCGGAAAAAGCTGGCTCCTTGAGTGACTCCCAAACCTTCGGCGCATCTATTTCCACTGCTGCATGCTTGTTCTCTGTTAATCACTTGGCAAGCGCTTATTTGAATATTAAAAATTTCTTTAATCATCAAAGGCAGGAGCGCTGCTTCATGAATATTCATATTTCTCTTCTCAGACTAGATTCTAGTTCATTACCCTGCAGTAAAGCCAAACAGTCATCAATCGCGCTCATTACAGCCTCTGGCGTTTTGATTGGCTGCCTGCTGGTAGGAGCTTGTTTTTTTCCCCCCTCATTTTTACCCCTTCCTTCTTTAGTGCAAGTTTCCCTGTACCTGCCAAGACAACAGCAAAAAAAAAAATAGCAGCCCTGCCATAGGTTTCTTTGGCCAATATGCCAAAAAAAAGCGCTAAAAAATAAATAAATAAAAAAACTTTATAAACTTGTGCAAGTGTTAAAAAAAAGAAAAAACATATAAGGGAAAACGAGCTTTGTAGAAGAATATTTGTCAAGAGAGTTGACGTAAGTTTCATTTGCATAATGACTTTGTACTTCTGCATTAATAAAATTTGCATATGAAGCCATGTTAATTACTCCTGATCATGCTTTTTGCATTCATGCATAGTAATTTTCTCCGACTTGTGAGAATTAATGTCTTGGCTTTGGGGGGGGGGGGATGTTGGAGGGACACAGTACAGTCTGTAATATCTTTAGCGACGATCCCCTTGTTAACCCCAGCAATCCTGGATCGGGCAGAGTGGATCTGCGTTGCTAATAATCAATAATAGCGAATAAAAAAAATACAAATTAATTATGGGCAAGTTTGAAAATCCTTTAAAACTTTTAATAAGGCTGTAATTAGGTGGGTCAGTTAAGCATCTGGTTATGCATGTATTTATTTATTTAAATTATCAAGGGATGCATCTTTTCATTTTTTTTTTGTGATTGAAATAGAGTTGTTCAGTGGGCAAATCATTAGTATTTCAGCAACTGGCCACTAGGGGGCAGCTGGGATTTCGGTGCACGATAGAACCCCCCAATTTATTTGAATTTCATTCTTACCAGCATACGTTTAGTGAAAGAGCAGCCAATGCCATATTTATGTAGAGGGGATGCTCCGAACTAGCCAATGTTCTCTATTTCTTGGAATTGTACAAAAATGCTTTTTATTTTACTGCAGCTCTAAATGTTACATCTTCAAATAGTCATTATTTTTTTACATGGAGCAGTAGAAGTTCGTAAAAAATGTTTTTCCCCTCTGAACTCCAAGATCCACCCACAAATGTATCTCAAGGTATTCATAGATAGATTGATAATATGATTACTGATGACTGATGATCTGTGTACCCATGTAGAGTGGTTCCATTTTTTGTGTCTGTTTTGGCTGTCTCATTGAACAACATTGCAGTCACCCTGATTACTATATGAAATGGCTGATAACAGGGACAATAGATTGATTCTAGATTTTAGCCTTTAACTAAACTTACAATCAATAAGTGAACTGATTTAAAGGGGTTATTACAATTGACTACTCCATAGGATAGATGATGAAATTCGGATCAACGAGGGTATCACCATTGAGACCCCCACCAATTCTAAGAACAGGGGTCCTGTGTCCCCCTCTGCTTTCCACTGCAGGCTCCGTTCACTCGCCTGCATTGACATTAGGTTGAGTAGAGGAGTGGCAGTTGCACATGCATGGCAATTCTCCATTCATTTCAGTAGGACTGACGGAAATAGTGGAGTACAAGCACGTGGCTATCTCCAACAACCCCATTGAAGATGAATGGAGCGGTTCCGTGCATGCGCAACTGCAGCTTCACTCAGTCTCTTTCTCACTGTGGGGGTGCAGTGATCCGGCAGTGAGGAGGAGCGGGGACACAGGACCTCCATTCTCTGGAACGTTGGGGGTTTCAGTGGTGAGACCACCACTGGTCAGATTTTTATCAGTTGTCCTATGAACACTCATATATATCCATTTATTTAAGCTTTTGACTGTATAAACGTCTGCAACGTGTCACTATGCAGATTGCAGGATGTTTGTACTTATCTACCGGTCTGCAAAGTAAAAAAGTAGAGAAGGATCAATGCTTTTGATACCGTGTTGGGCATAGTTATGTAGCAGAGCTGAGTTTGTAATGACACTGTTCTACCTGGGTATAGTGTAAATAGCTCATGAGATTTCCTACAGTCCTATGAAAACTCTCCGAGAACTCCTAGCGATATAACAATGAGTCGTATCACATGTCAGACTCGGTGCTGGCAGTCTCAGCTCTGCTACATCTGTACGTAGCCTACTCACAGGGGAGGGGAGGAAGCTGTATTACGGTTACAGTAGCTTTTGTACGATAAAACCAGTGGGCCTGCACCCTTCGTGCTGTACTTTTAAAGCTGAATACCTTTTTTGTGCTGAGAACTTTGCATCTCTGCTGTGTTCCTCCAGTCACATTTTTCTTCCTGACCTCCTTATTTCACAACTGGAAAATGCAGGCAGCGTTTCGCTGTTAGCTGTGTCACCTCTGACGCTCCGCGGTTTTTAAGTCCTTTTTCTCAGTGTTTGTCAGGGACTCGTTCTGTCTCATAAAAGTTGCACAGAAGGTTCCTTCACCCAGAAAACTCCTGCAGGGGCCCCGACACTCACTCTCCAAGTTATTACATGAAATGAGGGGCTGGGGGCAATGTTTTTTTTCCTTTTCCAACTTTTGCAAAAGCAATTTATAAGGGCCATTTGCTATACTGACTGTATCACAGTTACCTGGATATTCTCTCCTTGCTGATGTATAATTGCCATTTAACTCTTCGGGCCTCATACAATTCTGTGAGATCAAATAATACAGTAGATTTACCCTCAACCCAAAGGAAAAACCACATATAGTGCAACGGGATATCATCATGAGTTGAGGCAAATGACAAATTCAGCTCTGCTATTATCAGTATTTAAACTAGTGGGGTTAACTGGCTTGACTATCTGGTCTATTATTAGAGAACCATAATATAAGCGCACTTAAAATAGTCCCAAGAGCTTACACTCTTTATCGAGTAATAACGACTCAAAGCATATGAAGATATAGTTGCCCAATGACAATCTTAGCTCTGCTACATAAGTATCCAACAGCCGTCCCACCAATGCTTTGACACAAGAGCGCTAGTCATTCAGAGAATGGAGGCGGAGCGCACTGTGGATCTCATCCGGACGCCCGCCTCCACTCACTGTAAACAGGTTGTCGTCCACAGATGAGCAACTGCCTGTTCACACGAGTCGATAATCGCTTGATTTTTAGATGAGCTGAAAACCAAGCAACTCCGGCAAGTGAGCGATTGCTTGTTTATTGCCCCCTGGGTGGCCGCATGTACACTCCCGTCCCGCTCCGTCTTCATTCCGGCTGCGCTGCCAATGATACTCGCTCCTGTGTAACAGCATAAGAGTGAGCATCACTGGGATGAGTGTTGAACATTGCTTGCCCAACACTCATCTCATGTAAAAGGATCTTATCCACCCTTAACTTGTGGCTCTACAGCTCTTGTGAAACTACCATTTCTCACTTGAGTTGTGTCAAGCGACTATCTCAGCTCTGCTACATTTCGATTGTATAGCTGAATTAGTATAGCTGTTGCAAAAACAACAATTCTTCACTTGCGTTGTGGCAGATGACAATCTCAGCTCTGCTATATCTATAGGTGTACAGCTAACCTCTACCGCCCTGATATTGTATGTCAGTGACCTGCAACCTGTTGCGAAACTGCAACTTCTTTCGGCTCTCAAAGCACGCTGGGGGTTGTAGTTTTGCAACAGCTGGAGAGACACAGGTTGGAGATGACTGTTGAGAGTTCTCCATAATAAAGAAGGACAGTCCGGACCTGTTGTTTGTTGTGTTCTGTAGACTCTAATGTGTAATGTGTTAGATTAGGAAGCAGATCAAAAATGTTGATGACAGGAAATGAGCTTGTGCGTAAGCTTCCCTTGAAGATCAGACCTCACAAAAGAGCACTTAGTGTCGACTTTTTCTCCTTCTGCGCAGAGCCCGAGTATTTACATAGGGAATTTAGACTCCTTTACTTGTGGTTTTGGCAGCGTCTTCACACAAATGTTTTGCACTGGTGGTCTCGTAGCCATTTAAGATAAACGACAAAATCAAACGCAGCCCTTCCGAGATGAGGAGTGGGTCCCGTGCCAAGGATGAAGTAGTATTCCTTGTTGGTTCACAAGTGGAGACGGCAAGCCAGTACATCAGTAAATAACTTCTGTTGTGTGTGTATGTATGGAAATATAGATTTTGATACAGAAAGTTAAATCAAGTGTACTGGCCTCATAGAATAACTACTGTATATCATAGATTTCGGGGACTTAGAGGCTTCTAGCCTGAAACAAGTACATACTATGTAAAGGTTTAGTGGATTGCCCGTTTCTTAGAGAGGAACTGAACTCCTTAGTTGCGAATAGAGAATAGAATAAGTAAATCTTCACTTTTCTGGGAGTTTTCTCTTACGCACTTAAAGGGATTAATAGGAATCACTTAAAAACCTATTCGTAGGATAGCTGATAAAAATCTGACCCTCCTCCCCTTTCCTGAACCCCCTCTCCTGTCACTGTGGGCTCTCTGCATTCATCCACAGTGATGGAAGAATGAATGGAACCATGCCTAGCATACGCAGTTGCTGCTCCATTCATTTCAATGGGCCTGCAGGATGTAGCCGCATACAAGCACTCAGATATCTCGGGCAGTCCCATTGAAAATGATTGGAGTGTCACTGTGCATGCGCAACCGTGGCTTCATTCAGTCTCCTTCTCACTGCAGCGATTGCAGTAAGCCCACAGTGAGGAGGAGCAGAGCGAGCACCACAGTAATCGCAGTACAATGCTCTCATTGATTTCAATGGGGCCTCGTAGACCTGCGCTGGAATGCTGCGATTTTTGAGCGCTGTCTGTTCTATTTGACAATGATGGGGTGCGTTAAAAAGTGCTTTACCGTGCTTCAAAAACGCAGCTTGAAATCGCAGTAAAATGCTGCGGTTTCAAACAGCGTTTATCTGAGCGCATGCGTAGTAGTGGCCCGAGAGTGATCTATAGGGTACACATGCTGCGTGCTCACGTTCCTCAGACCTGTCTTTGCCTGCCAGTGCTAAGGACCGGCAGTCGTTCCATAGGTGCATCGGAAAAGACACTACCTATCTTGAATGCATCTAAATGGGCAGACATGCAGGTTCTGCATAGCGGGTGGCCCAGTCCAGATTTGGACCATGGTCCACGAGTTGAGAACTCTTACTGTAGAGTGAGAGATGCTCTCTGCTTTGGCTAATTGGTGGAGGATCTGAATGACGAAGTCCCCTCTATTCAATCAGAATGTTAAAATAGTATGTTTGAAAATTGATTCTCCAAACCGGACAAACCCTTTTGACATGTCATTTAGGAGATCATGGAATTGCTGTGGAAATTCGGGAACATCTACAGTACAAGCCAGGTGAAGGGGATTTCAGAAATCTCCATCACGTGGTTGCGAAAATCTCCTGCAACAAATCTGCCACGTCTTTAAAAACCGCTAAGGATTCTAAATCCACAGCATGCCTGTTTATGCTGCGGAATGATGCTGCAAAATTCATCCCTTAACAGACAAGAGTTGAATTCCTCAGCTGTTCAGCAATTAAAAACACAGTCAAATCTGCACCATTGGGTGTGGATTTGCCCACCGCGGATTTTCTCTAGACTTGCTGTGAGTTTTCCGTTGTGGAACGCCTGCAGCAATTCCACCCTTTGGGAAGGTACCCCTAGAACCTGCAGTGTTTTTAAAAAATGCGCTCCAAAATAGAGCAATGCCGTGTTCAAATGCGCATCAAAATAGAGCATGTCGTAGTTTTTTTTTGCACGCATGAAATGCGCACGCAAAAGCGAAAGTGTGAATGAAGCCCATTGAAAACAATATATTCTATTCTCTGCGCAAACGCGCTCGTGTGAGATGACCCTTAGTATTCAAGTGAAATAAATAAGTATGCGTTTGTCTAGTGCAGTGTTTCGAAACGCGAGTCCTCAAGTCCCTGCAAGGGAACCGTTCACACTGGACAGAATTACGCCTCAGGGCGCAGCCAAATCCACAGTTGCGAAAAAATCTGCAGGTCTGACTGGGGATTTTGATGCGGAATTGCAGGTAGGTTTTAAGCCATTTTCAGTTCCGCATCAAAACTCGCAGGTAGCTTGCGTATTTCGGTGCTGAATTTACCACGTCTTGCGGTGCGTTGAGCGGCCTATTCGATCTGGTGTGAAAGGTTTCTTAAGGAGACAGCTCACTGGTTGTGTTCAGCAGGGCTCTGGGTAAGGGGCCCTGGACTTGTGATTGACTCACAAAGACATCTGTTTGAGTGTTTCTAAGCTGGGCGGCACCCCCTCATGTCCTGTCTTGCTCATGAAATACCAATAGA
Organism: Eleutherodactylus coqui; assembly: GCF_035609145.1. Classification (NCBI taxonomy): domain Eukaryota; kingdom Metazoa; phylum Chordata; class Amphibia; order Anura; family Eleutherodactylidae; genus Eleutherodactylus; species Eleutherodactylus coqui. Next base: position 157,549,896 of record NC_089842.1, on the reverse strand, counting down.
ATCCCACCACTTATCTTCCTTCTTCTTGGCAATTATTGATTCAGCCAAGTCCAGTTTACTTCCTGATTCATGACAAAGGAGGCGGCTGAGGAGCCAACCAAGAGCGCACACCTGCATTTTTCTCCTTCATTCCTCTCATACCGGTGACACGAGTATGTGATAAAAGTCTCATCGGGCTCATTTTTGGATCATTATCAAGTATTTCTTTCTTAATTTTTTTTGCATACTTTTGCTGTTGACGTTGGGCGTGGTAAATGGACTTTGACCTTCAATAGTTTCTAGCTGAGAACTCTCAATACCATAATTCCTGGTGTATTTCCCTATGGTCTTATTCACACAGACGAGTCAGTTTGGTCAGTGAAAAACAGACTGATTTCACTGCAAGTCTATGTGCTTTTACATTAGTTTTTGCATTTTTACACAAGTGTCATCTGTGTTCATCCACTCCAAAAAATGTATTTTAAAACCCCAACTGAAGTCAGTGGGTGCACACGCATGCGTTGTGAGTGGCTTCTGTTTTTTTAATTCACCCATTGACTTAGGCCGCCTGCAGACGGGCGGAAATTCTGCGGCGGGATTTCCCGGGGAATTTCCGTCCCTGGAAGCTGCCATAGGATTGCGTTAACAAACGCAATCCTATGCAGACGGACGCGATTTGGCCCGCACAGAAACGTCACTCACCGGCCGCCAGCTCCACTCTGCGCATGCGCTGGCTGCCTGACAGCCGGCACATGAAAGAGCCGGGGCCGCGGGAGCAGGTGAGTGTCACGCTGCTCTCTGCAGATGCTCGGGTCGGGTCCCGCTGCGAGAATTCTCGCAGCCTGATCCGACCCAGCCGTCTGCAGGCGGCCATGATTTTTCTTCTGCAGACCATAGAATTTCAGAAAAATTTATATAGTGGCCATAAGTTATAGGAAGATGATGTTCAATGGGTTTTTACCACTTAAAGGGTTTTTCCAAGATGTATATTTTAGATAAAATCCAGTCCCCATGCCATAAAATAACAAATAGGCTTATACCAACCTCTTCCTGCATATCCCGCTCCGACACTCAGTCCTGCTCCTGTGGTTTCTGTATTGGCTGTAGTCCCGCCTGGTTTATGGGACGTCACAGGCGCTGCAGCCAATAAATTGATCTTTGAGCCAAGAGCTTGATCGCTGAGCTCTGTTATTGGCTGGAGCCCTGTGACTATGGATGAGCGAGCATACTCGTTAGGGCAAATTACTTGAGCGAGTGTCGCCATTTTCGAGTACACGCCTGCTCGTTCAAAAAAAATTCGGGGGCCGGCAGAGGTGAGCTGTGAGTTGCGGGAGTGATTCGAGGAAAACCCCTTTGGAGTAGTTTCACACAGGCAATTGTGATATCGCCGCGAGAAAATTGTGGCAATATCGCAATTTTGCTCAAAGATATCTGAGCGTTAACGCCGCTTTTTCTCGCAAAAACATCGCTGCCGCTTGAGATTTTCTTGGGCATTTTTCTCACAATTTTCTTGCGATAAAGACAGTAGGACTTGCTAATGTTAAAAACCCAATGCGATAAAAAGGAGGCTCCATAGAGAAACATGGGCTAGAAAAAAAGAAAGATAGAACATGTCGCGGTTTTTTTTTTTCGACTCAACAACGCATAAGTGAAAACATTGCAAATGGGAAGGAAACCTTTGAAAAGGGTTTCATAATTCTGTGTTTTCACATGCTCTTGCATCGTGCGAAAATCGCGTAATTTTAAGGCCCGTGTGAAACCGGCATAGGGGTTTAGATTAAAAAAACTTGCTGAGATGGCATATCTTGAGCCAAAAAGAGGATAGTGGGAGTGATTTTTGCCAAGTGCTGTGTACACGGCTCTTAATAAATGTGGCCCATTTGAGATTTTGTATAAGTCAGAAAATCAAATTCTTGCCAAAATTTGCACCATTTTCAGGTTTTATTCTTAAAAAATTTGCCTGAAACGCATATGGTGGGAGAAATCCCAATTTTTTGTGCATATTTGTTGCATGTCATGATTCACAATTTATTTTGCAGTTTGCATAACAAAACTGACCCAAATATTTGGACCAGTGTGTGTAGTAATGATTTCAGGCAAGGTTCACATGTCCATAGTTGTCTGGATCCGCTTCCAGTATTGGAAGTCTGTGTCTTGTTTTACTGCGATGTTTTGTTGAGAGCGTCCTCCCATAGGGTGCATTCACACGGGACAGAATTGTCCACAGGACGCCACGCAGATTTTGTCAATTAAAGCAGATTTTATTGCGCTTTTAACTGCGTAGTGCGTTCTGCGGAAAGTTTTGTGGAATTTTTGGCATTTTTTATGCAGACTTTGGGCTTACTTACACGAGCTTATATCGGCCGGCGTTTTTACAGCCGGGCCGATATACGCTTACATCTGAGCAGGTCTCCCCCTTCCTTACCCCCTCACCGTTTCTCTGCTTTTGTCCTCCCCTCCGGCCAAGATCCTGCCCCTCTCTGCAGCCAGCAATGGAAGTGGGCGGCACAGAGCAGAGCTTAGCTCCGCCCCCACCCCTCCCATTGCAAACGCCTGATTGGAGAAGAGAGGCAGAGAGTCGGTGAGGGGAAGGAAAGGGGGGAACTTCTTAGATGGAAGCGTATATCGGCCGGCCGTGAAAACAGCGGCCGTTATACGCTCGTGGGAATAAGCCCTTAAATTGTGGAATATATCTCCTGTATGTTAGAAATGCGCAACAACAATTTCTCAAGATGGCCTTAATTCCGCAACAGAAAGTTTTCCTCTGCAGAATTTAATCTTGCGGTTTTGAAGTAAAGCCGCATGAATTTTAACAAGTGCGATATTCAACCCCATAGGGATAAATTATGACGCAGAAATGTCCATCCAGACTAATTTCGTCCCGTATGAAAGCACCCATAAGAACGCCTATTCCACCTCCATTCACTTTCATCTACTGCCTACAGAGAGGACGGGAGTGACTTCATTGTAAAAATAAGTATCAAGGAAAAAATATATTTTTTAATTTTCTCTAGTCTGGTTATTTTTTTCTCTAGTTTTCTCCTTCTAGTTCTCAAGTGGTCTGTTCCCTGGAAAGTGATGCCAGCTTTGCGGAGAAATCGACTTGTTATCATGGCTTTCCCATAATTACTGCTGCAGTCTACAGCACTTAGAGAATAGGGTATATCAAAGAGCATGTTAAGTGTTTATGGCAGTGTTTGGCCAAGTCCTGCCTGAAAGAAACATTATCTTCTCTTAGAAAGTAAATGAAAACACGCTTAACCCTTGGCGCTCTGAAGCCGTGAAAATACAGTAAAACAGTTTATTCTGCATTATGATAGAGATTAGTTAGAACTGGTGAATGGAGGGTTGAGCAGTTATCTATGGAGACTGATCACATTGCTCCAAAAGGCTCTTGTAGAACGAAAGCTGAAATCTCATTTGCTGCTCCATTCTTATCCTCTGCAGTTCTTGTCTCCAAGAACAGTGCATCACCTATCGAGGTGTTGGGAAATCTACTTTTTTGCATCTTGAGGATTCCTAGTGACTTCTTCTAACCAGTGTTAATGAAGTTGGTGAGTGAGGCTAGCCATAATGTTCCTACTTACTAGTGTGTCCAGTATATAGTATAGTTGGGACTCCCATATAAAGCGAGTTGTTGATACCAGTCACACATAGATGTTTCTGGAGAAGCTCAGAACTCCATCCTGATCTGAATTGGCTGACACCAGGGAGCAATCGAGATATTGAAAATAGACAAATTGATAAGGTATTTCTCCCTGCTAAGGACACTGACCTCTATTCATATTCATTTTCTCACAGACTGTTATTATGGCACTAGGAAGTGACTACCATCCTGTTTTGGGAAAATGTGGACTTTGAGGATTTATAAACGGTTTAAGTAGGTAGAAAGTTTAGCTTTGGTTTGAGTTTAGATGCAGAGATAAAAGTGCACAGCCAAAGGGGTCCTGCAAATAAGCATACGCGTAGATACACTCGCGATAGATAATTGCACTGTGAAGAAAGTGCTATCGCACGCATATCTGCAAATTCTACTGTACTTTTCTGCGCTGTCAGGACGGTTCACATCAGTGCGGGACACACCTGCGTCGTGATTAAACAGGCTGTGCAGCCTAATTAGTCCCCAGTGTTATCGATTTCCCTGCGAAATTGCGCAGTTCACTGCACGATGTCGTGCAGATTGGGTGCGTATTGAATGACAGCTGAGCACTGCCTCTGATTGGTCACAGTGCTCAGCCAATCAGAGGCAGTGCTTTCTGGAAGTGGAGATTTTTCAATCCCCGGCCATCAGAATACAGAAGAACACTGGCGGGGACGGGAAGAAGAGCCGGACTGCGCTTCTAAGTGAGTTAACTTTTACTTTTTTTCTACAGCTAGGGATGATTTTCAGGGTAGAGCTTATATTTCAAGCCCCCCACCTTCCCCGAAAATCATCACTGCGGGGATTGCCTTCATCCCATTTCTTTTAATGGGGCGGCAGTAGCGCCGGCCCCATTGAAAGCAATGGGATGGCATCGTGCTCCTCTGTGGCAGGAGATTCTGTCGTCCCCACTGCACACCCCTCATCACTGAACACTGTGAACCCTCCCATAACCCACTGGAAGTCTACTCTTCCCCTGTCACCTCTGTAACATCACACAATGTTTTTACACGCAGCAGGGACCTTACAGACGTGCATTCTAGGTACGCATGTCCTATCTTTTGCAGGTGCGAGTATTTTGCGCCTCTAAAAAACGGACATGTGTACACTTCATAGGAAACCAATGGTTCTAATAGACGTGATGTTTTTGCGCAAAAAAACACACTTGTCTGACCGCAGCCTGAGGGTGGCTTTAAAGAGAAAAACTATCGGACGAAGTTTTCAGTGATAGTTGTCCTGATTTGACGGGGTACTGAGCGACAAATTGCTTATTAGTTATAAGTCACTTAGTTTCAGCTCATTGAAAAAAGCAACCAGTGAGCAACTTTCACTCAGTGTAAACAGGCAGTCACTCATCCTTGAACAACTGCCTTTTCACGGTGATTGGAGGCGGGCAATCAGAAAGGATATCCAGTGCGCGCTCCCTCCATTCACTGCACGACTATCACTCCTGTGTGAAAGTACATGAGCTATAGTCGCTGGGACAGCTGTCAGGTGCTCCTGTGCCCTACAGCCGTCCCATATAAAGTAACTCTTAGTCAGTAGTTTCTTAAAGCGACCCTCTGGTTATTGGACAAAATTCTGACCTCGGATAGGAGGGGGTGTATTACCTGCAGTTGTTGTACTCTGCTGCCCTTCAGATTTGCCGGGTTTGGGCCCTGTTTTCAGCTGTCAATGATGACTGCAGCAGTTTTCTCTCTCTGATTGGCCAGTGCTGATCACATGAACAGCTCTAGCCAATCAGATTGCAGGTACAGTGCATTAGTAGTCTAATACTACCAATGCAGAAGAACAACTGCAGGTAATATACCTCCACCCTCCTTTCTGGTCCTAGGACAGAATTTTGTCCTGAAACTGGATGGCCGCTATAGACGTAACACATTTCATGTCTGACATGCTAATGGAGGAATGCCCAAAGTATCGAGAGTTGTATGCCTAGCCATTCACTAGACAAGGCTAAGTGATCTCAAAGCTGTGTCTTCTGAATGAAGGACTAGATTGGTCCTTATAATCATTGCATAAATGGTACAATATCCATGTACTATATTTCAGTGGACTTGTCCATTTCCAGCTAAGAATTCTCTCATTTGTCCCTTAACTCCTATTGATTTTCACGACGGCTTGGCGTATGTAGTCATATTTTCATAAAACTCAATACTGCTGCCCATTCCATTTTTCACATTAGTGGAAGTCCCACCTGACAGACCCCACTATTGTGGCTCTTTTGACAGGACCCACTGATACTTGTCTGGGAGGCAAGTCTGATTCTGGTTCCTTCATATTGCTTCTTGGTTCTCCTTGCATTTACTGCATGAAACACCTAAATTGACTCAACATGAAGAAGACGTGATAATCCAAGTAGTTTTTAGCATCATTTTACTTGATAACTTCCCTTTTGTAGGCGAGAGACCTTATGTGAGGAAAATCAAAGCCCCTTTGTTCCTATTTTATATAAAATGTTGCTATTTTCCGTTGACATTAGAAGCATTAAGAAGGGCTTTCTCTTCCTGCGCTCCTCTTTTTTTATGACCGTCTTTTAAAAGAGTTTGGATATTTAGCACAGCTGGTGCTCATTACATTATGCACTATCAATAAAATAACATGTGTAATTAATTTTTAATGCAATGCTGTATGCATCTCTTTAAAGTAGTGTATGAGGGGAGCTGACACTGGTCATTACTATATGAAAACCTGTACACAGGATCCTTTGATAATGGATTTTTTTTTTATCCAGTCCTGGCAGATGTCATCACATAGGGAGGAGAGGGGTCCAATAAAATAGTGTATCTTAATGAGACCATGCTAGTGGACTGTAAAACAACCCATTCATTGCCTTTGTTTTAAAGCGGTTGTCCAAGATTCTTAAACTTGTCTGCTTTCTTTCACAAACTGTGCCGCATGTGTCAACACGTTGTGTGCGGTAGCCCCATTCGCGTCAATAGAGTTGAGTTGAGTCAGGAACGCTTTTCTCCTTAGGGAGAGCACCTAGAAGGTGAGTGAGGAGGCTTACAAGGCCATTCATGCTCCTCTGGGTAGTATGCAAATTCCATCTCCCTTGTTAGAGTTGAGCTGTAATACCGGACAGAGTCTGTGTGCCACTGTTTTTGTAAGGATACAGCCATTTTTCCTCACCCTTAATAACCCCTTTAAGTCTTTTATATGATGCGAGTCGTACAATTGTATTCGACTATAAATCAGTGGAAATGTTGGGTGATTCTGGTGTCATCTATTATATTTCCATGAAACAGTGTCAGGTACAACCGTGAAGGGTGCAACAAGTAGGACATATCATGCAACGTAATTGTCTAATCAGCTCTTTTTGGCTCTTTGATTAGTATAGATTTGATCGCTAGTATTGTAGCTAGGCCGGCTTCACATGGGCGTAAGAGTATTTATACGTGCATTTGCGCTGCATATTTGCACGATGGGCATTGCGCTTTTTGCGTGCAGATTTTTTAAAGCACGCTTTGATTTCAACAGCTAATTACGTTTAATATAATGAGTAATACACACCAAAATAGAAAATGCTGTGGTTTTTTTGCGCACATTTGACTGAGTTTGGTTCATCTCGTATTGCGTGCACAAATTTATGCACGTGTAATACACAGCGTAAATGCATGTGTGTGAATAAGCCCTTAGTCTTAGTTTTGATAGGTCCATGGGATCGGAGGCTAATGTGATCACCTTCTGTACATATGAGGTAGTGGAGGGAAATCCATCTAAATGTCAGACGTACATTCTTCGTTTTCTTCCATCCTGAGTTAGACCCATCATGTACATTTTTTGAGTGCTCACAAGGTTCTATGTTTCCTCCGTGGGTCATTAGTTTTTATGCCAATCATTTGTATCCCCATGGGTACTGAATATTTTTGTTATACAGGATGCCTGCTGGTGGCTAGATCCTAAATCGTGGGATGGTGGAGATGTCTGTCACTTCTTGCTCCTTGACTCATAGGTGGCATATGTTAATCTTTTATGAGATTACACTGGTGGAGTTATGTTTGTGTTTTGGTGTTATCCTGCCTAGCATTTGACATGCAGACACGTGTGTGTGTGTGTGTATATATATATATATATATATATATATATATACTGTATATATATATACACATACATACATACATACACACACATATATATATATATTCCTGGTATAGCACTGGGTTCCATTTTGTTATTTTGATAAATCATTTTCAGATCTCCGTGACTGGAGAAGTGATGAATACAATGTTTTCATGGGTATTTCGCCTCTGCTGTGCTGCGCTCCATCTGTTCTAAACCAGGAAATACATATTGTTCCCTGACTCTTCCTCGAAGACTTGTTGCAGGCATGTGTCATTGGCAGTGGCTTGTCTTTATATAGCTTCTGAGGGCAGCAAGTAACTACTTTTAATTCTAGAAAATTCTATAAAAGCGAAATGAATCACAACTCAAGAAAGTTTTAACCCGGGATGTGTGTGGGCTTCTTATGATGTACTGTGTGTGGTGTTTGTGCCAGTACAGTTGTGTATCTTTTTGTTGGATATATGAGTGTGTGTCTGCTGTGTGTTTGAATTCTGATCTATACAGCAGACATTGTGGGATTGAGTTTCACATGATGCATGGGTGGCTGGGTCAGAGCAGTTAGTTGCTTCTTCAATAAAGCGTTGAGTAACAGTATGCTTCAGGGGAAACAGAGAGGCACTGTTACTTTGTGGTGGTACAGAGGGGCATTATTAGTCTTTAGGGGCACAGCAGTGGCACAATTTGTGGGGGCACAGGGGAGTCCTATTACTTGGTGGTGGCACAGAGGTGGTACTATTAATTTGTGGCTGCACAGAGTGAGCACTATTACTTTGGGAGAACAGAGGAGCACCATAACTTTGTGGCTTCACAGAGAGGGCACTACTACGTTTGGGGCATAGAGGGGGCCCTATTACTTTGGGGGCACAATAGTATTACTTTCAGGTGTACTAGGTGGGCATTATTATCTTGTAGAGGACATAAAGGAGAACTGTTACAATGTGGGGGCACAACGAGGGCACTATTACAATGAGGCATAAAGGAAGCATTATTTCTTGAGGTGACCACTATGGTGGATTCTTTACTGTGTAGGGGCACTAGTACTGTAAGGAGCAAAGTCACTACTATGGTGTAAGGGGCATTCATGGTAGCTGCAGGATACAGGGAGAGTATACAGAGACATGTTGTGCCTCCAAAAAGTCATCATTGAGATCTCGGCCCAGATAGACAAGAAAAGGGAAAGTGGATGAGGACAATCAGAAAATATGTCACCTGTAATCACTGTAGGTAATTGCACTATAATCACTTCTCACTAGAGCTGGGTGCCTTATCTGTGCCTGTTGTGTTAATACAGTTGGTACAGTATGATTTTGTACCGGTATGTAGAGTATATTTGTGTCTGTACTGTACATGTACATGTATAATATGTTTGTATACAGTCTCTATATATGTTTGTCGTTCTCTACCTCTTCTATCTGTACTGCAAGAAAATTTTATTGAAAGATGTAATTATTCTCTACTAGGCTGTAAATGTAGACAATATATGGGAACTGTTTTAGGGATTGCTTGAAAACAACCAGAAACTGATCCTGTAAAAACAACAGGATTTTGTGTATATGCTCATCTTTTATTTCTGGAGCAGCTGTAAATTAAAATTTGAAGGCACTAAACTAATTTGTAGCATGTATACCCACCACTAGTGATGTTATCACAGTACACACCACAAGAAGCTAGTGCTGTCACCAGAATGTACATTATTAGGAATCAGTGATGTCACCAGAATGTACATAACTAGGCACCTGTGATGTCATCAGAATGCATATTTTTAGGTGCTACTGATATCATTATAATGCACATTATTAGGAGCCTGTGATATCACCACAGTGCACATTATTAGGAACCAGTGATGTCACTTGGATATGTAGAAACTTGTGATGTCACTGGTATGCTTAAGTACTTCAGTTATAGGGACAATGCCCTACTGTGTCTGGACTAAACGCTATGTGAGTTGTCTTTTTGCACGCCAGTACCTCGTCATCTCCTCAAAGAACTTCAAAATGGGTCCATTATCACCACCTTTGTTTTGCATGGATGTTGTGATATTTATGCATTATCCAAACCCTGGAGAAATCGCAGAAACCCCGTGAGACTGCAGCGTCACTTTTTAATTTCATGTTGAAGCAAAGCCACGAGTAATTTTCTCCTTGTCTATCCCATTGCATCCGCCACAATGATTTTCCAGGCTTCGGAGATCAGGATAAAAGGCTATTTCTATTGCATTGCAAAATATAAAAGCAGACACATGAACTGTCAGTGATGCCCCCATCCCCCACACCCCCAAGAATGATTATTTTGTGGCGCTAGGCTTAAAGTTTTCAAAGAAAGCTTGTTGTATGACATGACTGGAAATAGGATTGTAACCATTTCTAGGCCGTATGGCCTGTTATTATATAGAGTTACTCTAGGATCTACTGTTCTTCCTTATATTTGGTGACAGTCGTGGGTCACTGTCATTTTTCACTATGATTGAAACAATTTTTTTTATAGGAAGAACCATAGAGTGCCTGTTTTGCATGGGAGTTGGGGTAATTAATTAGGCAGATTTTCCATTTGAAAGTCTGAGAAAGCTAGGTGACTAGGGTCTATGAAGGTGGCCATATCGATGGGAATTCATTGAGATTCCGCAAGTCGGGAGGGCTGTGTCTTCTCTTTGTAGAGAGCGCCAATTATAGATATAGAGACTTATAAGCCATGCAGTGCTTCCCTGGGAAATTTGGTATGCAAATCAGAGATGGTGTAATGCCTCTGCAGTGCCACCTGTTGGAAGGTAGTTTCCTTATTAGTCAATGTCCAACTTCTTTCCTTATGGATAAGACTCTGATTTGGTCTAAAGCCTTAGCAATGTTGCAAAGTCTATTAAAGGGGTTTTCTGAGATAAAATATTTTTTTACAAACGGGTTCCCCAGTGTGTAAACATAATAAAGAGCTCATACTTACCCCCCCCCTCCTCTCGCCCCCTGCTAGCAGCTCACTGACATCATGCTATCAGGCTGCAGTCAACATGTGCCATCCTGTAAACAGGCTGTTGCAGCCAACAGCAGGGCTCATCGAGCATCATTGGCTGCAGCAGCAGGTTTACAGGACTTCACAGGCTGACTGGAAACAAAAGCTGTCTTCCAATAGGTGGCACTGTAGTGGCATTATACTAAACTTCCATTTACATTTAAGATTTCCTAGGAACGGATATAGCCAGGAAACAGAATTTTTAACAGATGTTCAGTGGAGAACAATTCAAGTAATATTAGGCTATGTTCTCAATAACTTGATGGTTTCCATCCTTAAAGGGGTATTCCTTGCTTGCTCAGAACTATTCTTAACCCTGATAGACATCACCTCTCTATGAAAGTGTATTGGGAATGAGGCAGCTTGGAATTGGCTAATGGGGGACACTTGTTCTTCCAATACATTGGAAGACACACCTATTAGGAGTTATGGCATGTATACGAAAATGCAATTCTCAGACATGTGTGTAGTAAGAGGCGATCACAGTTTTACCTTTATTTCTGTTATTAGGAAACTTGATCTGTGTCTGTGTAAAGTATTTTGTTGGGTGTTCAGCTCCTTGAAATGCCCGTTCTGCTGCCACCCTATCAGCTCCATTCTAGTTTGGCAGCAGATGTTTTTGTTTGGAGGGGGCTCCTATACTGGAGAGAGAAAAAGGCTTCAGAAATAAAGAGTGCTGTTCCTTTAACGGACAGTTTACTGGCAGTTTTTACTGTGCCTGGTTTCATTTACAGTGGAGCCAGTCGTACTGTGTAAGAGCCGCTCGCATGCTGAAATTAGTCCCGAGCTTGCTTCTGTGGCCATGCCAAATTTCATGTTTGTGTTTTATTCAGAATTCTTTTCACGGCCAGTCAGCTCCGTCCAGGCGCACATACGCGCTGTTGTACCCCACAATGAAAATAAGCAAGCTTTGGGTTTTCTTTGGCAATTATAACAGCCACAAAAAAAAAAAAACAGAAAAACAAAAAAAGCGGTATGTAATTTTTTTTTATTAAAAAAAGAGGGTATTTTAACCAATAACAGATGTACAGAGCAGGCCTGCGCATGTCAGCATTCCAAATTTTTAATTAAAAAATAATTACTGCTTAATGGGTTGCTCGCTACAAATGTGGATGAATGGTGGGTGACATTATCTTAGCATTACTTCATTTTTTTTTAAATGAGAGCATTTTTTTCTTGTCTTCTTGGCTGACTGAACAGATAAAATTAAAAGAAGATGCAGATCGATTGGGAGGGATGTGGCGGCTGTATTTATTTATTTCATTTTATGACTATGGCAAATATACAACCACAGGGCCTTTTAAAGGAGATGCAACAGATAGTCCAGCCTGCTTTCCCATAGCAATCTATCACAGTGTCACGTAAACACATACATACATGGATTTTCATATGCATATATACATATTTGTAAACATTTATATATATATATATCTATATATATCTATACATACATATATATATATATATGTATCTATACACACCCACATATCTATCTATCTATCTATATATATATATATATATATATATATATATTATACATTGCGTTGTTGCAAGTTTATTTGATAAGCCCGCCATCAAATATGAAAGCATATTCACACATAGACCAATAAGATAAGTGAGCGACTGAAAGCCCAATCACTTTGACAGGGAAAAATATATATATGACTCTACACACTTCTGTATGTTTAAATAGCTTTTTTATTTCATTTTATAACTTTTTTCCATTTTCTTTGCAAAAATAGTACTGTGGTGCCTTTTAAAATAAATAAAGAAATCCCATGCAAATTTTTACTTATTTTCTTGTAATTTGGCATTTTCTATTTTTTTTAAGCCCGTGTTGAATGGTCCTAAAATTGCAGCATGCTTCACAATTTATGTAACAAAAAAAAAATTACGATCTGTGAATAGAAAAATATTAATTCGCATACACTAATGTTCCACATCTGCTGCCTGTAATATAATACCTCAGAGGCTAAACTGCAACGCTAGCGCCTTGTGTGAACCTGGCAAAACAGTTTTGGAATTTTTGGATCTATTAACCCAGGATCTGCAGAGTTAAATCAAGTCTCATTTAACCGTGGCGCCGAATCACGCAGCCATACGCCCTTTTCTGAAGGATATTTGGGAGAGATTCAGATTTGGGCATCAGAGAGGAATGTTTGGCTGAGGATATATTTGCCGTTGGCACGCTCGCCTTTGCCTCCCTCTGGATCAATCTGCTTGATAACAACATATTATATTCTAGATTTAGTCAACAGATTGAACCTTATTGATAGAGAGTCTTCTGCTCATGAACTAAGCTGCAGAACGGGCCCATGCCAAATGTGAAGCACATACCAAATTCTGTATTATAGGATTGTCTGCTGAACGACGGAATCCTAGTATCTGTCATCAGGGTGATTTCGGGATCGAGAGATGATACATAAATTTGCCTTCACATTACCTTTAAGTTGGGTGACCAACACTAATGGCCGCCATTAAAATGTCCATTGTAAATCGGCATTTTATACAGCATGATGAAATGGGAAGCTCAGGATGAGCAGAGCTATCAGTCCTAACTGTATTTTAACTGGAGGATTATTTTTCTTATTTTCCTTTATTATTTAATTACCTAAGATAATTTGATTTGTATCATTGATTTCAATGCCTTGATTGCTATGGCTGAGAGCCAAGGAGGACCATTGCCTTTTGATCATCCGGAGCTTCCTGCTACCTTAGGGCTTATTTAAACGAGTGTCTGCAATTTTGATCCCTGAACAACCATTACGCCAGATCTGTGGCATGATGGGCACCACCAGCACCAAGTGGACCCTACTGAATTACAGTCAGATCTGTCATCCCACTCATTCGATGACCATCGGTTCGACTGGAAAAGTAGCGCTGAACAATGCCTCCGACGGAGAAGTGATCATTGCCTTACACACATTCTACAATGTAGTCACCTATTCTACTTGCACGTCATTATCCTTCCTTGTAAGACAGTGACCTGCAACCTGAGACTGTCCAGCTGCGGGGAAACTACAATTCCCAGCATGCGCTGTCACTTCTAGTTGTAGTCTCACCACAGGTGGAGAGCTGCGTTTTACAGACTACTGTTCTAAAAGAAACAAGGCTGATTTTGCAGTTCCATGTGGGGATATAATACCGTCTGTAGGATAAATCCACGCGGCTGATTGTGTGTGTGTGTTATTGCAATATGTTATGCTCGGAACAGTACAGCTGGAATTGTGCAGCTAGCCAGATATCAAAAGGGCTCTTGTATTCCCTTGTTGTATCTGCCAAAACCGATAGCAGTTACTGTGTATCTGTTGCCTATTTTTAATGTAGCAAATCATGTTTCTCACTTGGCACACACAATCTCCCGCTTGCTCCCCCCTCCTCTCTCTCTTTCTCTCTTTTTCATTCCCTCTCATACTTAAAAAAAAAAATCCAGATCCCAGCAAGCTCAGGATAAAGCACCATCAAAATGTATGCATGTGGCTAGATCTATAACAAATCTTATTTACTTGTGGCAATCAAATGGATTCTTGTAATATAAAAAAATGCACATATCAGCCGCCAGGCGCTAGCACCAAGCCCAATTGTTGTTGTTCCTCTGTGATTAGCATGTTATAGATCAGCTATGAGAGCAGAGCTATGCATTTCTATTATGTGACTCAGGGCCCTTTCACATGGGGGGAATTTTTCTATACCGCAAATTTGCAACTTAAGCCGCCGTTGCAAATTCTGCACCAAGGTCCGCAAGTCTCATTGTGAATTTTTAGGAAGAATTGCCGGCAGAACTAGCTATTTTCATTTCACGTAAAAAATCCGCAAAAAAGCCGTACGGATTTTGGTGCAGAAATGATTGCGTCATGCGGTGCAAAAATTCCGCCCGTGTGAAGGGGATACTTAAAACGAGTGTTGTAACTGAGCAGAACTGTCTTGATCCAGGAAGAAAGCACAGCAGAGTTCTTAGTACAGCTCAATTTTGATTTTCGAGCATAGACATGCTTAATCATTTACACAAGCTCTGTTTACAGTAATGTAATACGTGGCACAAGCAGTAGCCTTGAGCTCTGATGAAATGTCATTATATACTCAAATTAATTTTACCTATATTCAATTATAGAGCCATTCATTAAATTAGACGTGACACCCGCCAGTTCATTAGTCCGCATACACCGTGGTATATTTCTGTGGGGCGGCTTACAATTTTCTGACTTTTGTCTGGTTGCTTGGTCTCTTGCTATAGAATTTTAGTAATTGTGAGGAGAGTTGAGAAATTAAAAGTGAGGGCATAACGGGGCCTGCAGGCATGAGGTATCACAAATTGAATTGTACATTTATATAAAATTTGCACAACTCTTCATTAAAGGGGTTGTCTGGGACTTTTTGGATTTTATCTATTGATGACTGGTCCCCAGGACAGGTAATCAATAGATGATCGGAAGGTTTCATTACTGAGGATCCCCACAAATCAGCTGATTCCCAGTGCTGCTGTCACGACAGACAGCGCAAGAAGCAGATCGCGTTGACTATAGCACAGTGATCCGAGTTGGTATTGCAGGCACAGTTTTCATTAAATTCAACAGGGGCTTTGCCTGCGGTGCTAAACCGGGCCACTGCGCTATGGTCAACGTGATCTGCTTCCTGTACTGTCCGTGGTGATAGCGGCAGCAGGAATCAGCTGATATGTGGGGATCCCAAGTGGTGGACTTCTGCTGATCATCAACAGAAAAAAATCTAAAACGTCCTAGACTTTATATTCGCATATATTGTCTTTAGACAGTGGGTGATTAAGATGGTCAGCTTACACTGACTGATTGCATTGGCCTATGGGACCGTTTTAAAAATGATGCTAACGTAAAGTCTGGATCAACATTTTATTTAGCTTCCAAACCCAAGAACTTATACTAGGGGTTCCTGGCATTCAGTATCCACATAGGCCGGTCAAAAGGTAAAGGAGCTGAAGAGCACTTGGTTGGTGTCAGCTAAGTAAAAAGGAGTCCTCTAATTTTCTTAGTATCAGTGGACATGAAAATTCATTGCAGGTGGTCATCTTTATTGGCTTTGAGAATTATGACCCCTTGAATAGGTTATTTTAGAATTTCTATCTCATTTGCACAAGTTGGTACATCGTTCATTTTTTTGCTGGGTACATCTAATGATGGCTATGGGCAGATCTCTGACCAACATCAAAGATCTTTGACCTTTGTGTCTATCCCCCAACACCCCTATATTTGCTTTATAAAACCACTTGGTAATTGCTTAAAAATTTTCCAAGATGTTCAGAAGAACCTGTTATCTTCCTCTTAAACAGCCGACCTTTAAAGACTTACTATGTGGATATATACAGTAAGCAACACAAATACATCCTTATACTATAGGCTAAGGGACCAAATTGTAACCAGGTTCCTATAAAAAATGTGCAGCTCTCCCTATTCCCAGGCAAATGATGGACACTTTTTTTTTAGTCTTGGACAACCCCTTTAAGACACATTGGAAAGAACGCACATTTGCTCAGTGGTTTATGGAAATTCCCCTCGTATTGTTTTGTTCTTATGCTAATAGCCCTTTGCCTAGGCTATTTGGACTAATTACATTTTGATTAGCAAAACTCTCCGACTTCCAGAGTAAATGGCTCTGCAAATGCACAAATGTATGCTGGTAATATGATGAAATTGGGTTGCCGCTGACATTTGAAGTGGACTCTTATATCATATTTTCTGGGTTGCATTCAGAGATTAAGCACAGATTCCCCTATCCACGGAGGTTTATTGAGGTTTACAAATGATCATTTATCGGCCTGTGGCCGCCACGTTCTGTCGCTCTTGAGCTCTGTCAGGAGCAGATATTTTCTTCTTCAGTCTCAAATGTTTCCTGTGAATGTTCTGACATTTATTGTCTCGACACAACATTTTTATTTATACAGCGCAAGATTATTTTATGCAGCGAGGAAGCAATATTGCGTAGAGTGTCACTGTTTGCAATGGCTTACAAAAACTACAGCGGCGTTACATTTAAGGGGACAAGATATGTTTTTGGAGGTGCAATTTTTTCTATAAACCAGTAATGTCAATCAATTAGACATTTGAAGATATGAAGGATCCTTCCTGATGATGGTGTACCTAATACTGTTAGGTTGTTTCAAGTTCTTTTTTTTTGTGTGCCTATTAGAGATGAGCGAGTATACTCGCTAAGGGCAATTGCTCGATCGAGCATTGCCCTTAGCGAGTACCTGTCCGCTCGGGAGCAAAGATTCGGCTGCCGGCGACGGGCGGGGAGAGCGGGGAGGAACTCGCTAAGGACAATGCTCGATCGAGCAATTGTCCTTAGCGAGTATGCTCGTTCATCTCTAGTGCCTATGCCTTTTTTTGTGTCTATGACAGATTTCAAGTTATCAGGACAGTGAACTCTAGACACATGATAATTGTTGGCCAAATATTACGTTTACAGGCTACATCTCTTCCATAGGCCTGCAAATTTCCTGAATTTTGGCTTAAATGTTAAGCCCAATGTAGCCACTCTTAATAGCATTGATTCTTCTATTTGCCCAATAATCTACCAGCCTCCATAGATATTTGTTTGTCAATGAAGTCCACAGGATTTGGCAACAAACATCTAAAGTCTATGGCCAGGGGTGCACCATCCATGAGGCAAGGTGAAACCTTTGCTTTACCTGACATCAGAGAGGCAATATTTCGACAGATATACAGGGTGTAGTCAAAAAGACTGATCCAGCACAAATTTTTAATATTAGTGTCCTATATTGAAATAACAATGATGTACTTGAATAGGAAAACATAGATTCTAGAGATGAGCGAGCACCAAAATGCTCGGGTGCTCGTTACTCGGGACGAAATTATCACGATGCTCGAGGGCTCGTTTCGAGTAACGAACCCCATTGAAGTCAATGGGCGACCCGAGCATTTTTGTATATCGCCGATGCTCGCTAAGATTTTCATTTGTGAAAATCGGGGCAATTCAAGAAAGTGATGGGAACGACACAGCAACGGATAGGGCAGGCGAGGGGCTACATGTTGGGCTGCATCTCAAGTTCCCAGGTCCCACTATTAAGCCACAATACCGGCAAGAGTGGGCCCCCCCCCAACAACTTTTACTTCTGAAAAGCCCTCATTAGTAATGCATTAGGACAACTACCCCCAGCAGAGACCCAGTACACTTGTGGACAGGAATACAGTGGTGATGTAAGAGGCAACACACAGGTAGAAAAGAATTTTGCGCAAGCCTGCTGTAACACTTAGCTGGCTGCGTATGAATTAGGACAACTACCCCCAGCAGAGACCCAGTACACTGAGGACGGTCACAGGCAGCCCAAATAGATTTTTTTTCCCAAATGTTTTTGGAAAGGCCCACTGCCCATATACACTAAATATGTCTTCTGTCCCTGCCTCACCACTACTGGCCCTGGACAATGTAAAATTACTGCAGGACGCAATGCTCTGCACGTCCGATATACAAAAAAAAAAAATGTGCAACACTGCAAAAAGCAGCCTCCACACTACTGCACACGGTTAGATGTGGCCCTAAGAAGGACCGTTGGGGTTCTTGAAGCCTAAAATCACTCCTAACGCTCTCCCTATAGCAGCTCCGGCACCAGCAGCACTGTCCCTGATCTCTGTCAGAATGCATCTGTGGCGAGCCGCAGGAGGGGCCGATTTATATACTCGGGTGACACCTGATCTCGCCAGCCACTCACTGCAGGGGGGTGGTATAGGGCTTGAACGTCGCAGGGGGAAGTTGTAATGCCTTCCCTGTCTTTCTATTGGCCAGAAAAGCGCGCTAACGTCTCAGAGATGAAAGTGAAAGTAACTCGAACATCGCGTGGTACTCATCTCGAGTAACGAGCATCTCGAACACGCTAATACTTGAACGAGTATCAAGCTCGGACGAGTACGTTCACTCATCTCTAATAGATTCGCTACATGATGGTATGGCACACAGGCCCCTGGGGCCCCCGGAACATGTATTTTTTTATTTTTGTATTGTAGTCCCTGTAAGAGACAGTAAAACCCAATTGCAAAGTTGAATAGTAACTTGTGAAAAGTGGAAATCCGCTTTCTGTGTCTCTCTAAGTTCCATGGAACGGCAGCTATGGAAAGTGTACTCCAAGTGGCCTCCTTCTGTTACGATATGGGCAGATTATCCAGAAAGGCCTCCACCTATGTTTGGAGGATATTCAGGTACTGATCTGCATCGAGGGTCCCTGGAATGAACACAGGTTGAACAATGCTCCATGCATGTATCATAGCCGAAAAGGCCACTCCAAGTACGCTTCCATGTTTGGGCGCCCTCACAGCCCATGCGCCATACCATCACATTACTCATCCAGACCTTCCTAGTCATGTATCTTATTGTTATTTCAAAATAGGCCATCACTATTCAGATATAGCACTGTCAAGCTTTTTGACTCCACCCTGTATAGCCCCTCCGTGTATCTTCCTTTCCAAAATTTAGGGTGAGTGGGAATAGAAGAGGATAACTTTTTTTTAGTCAGGGGGAGTGGTGGAGATAGTTTATTACAATATTGTAATAAGGAGGCAAATTTTGTAGAAAGTATCCTTCCATTGTGTTATAACTGTAGTCCCCAGAGCCATTTTACTTTCTAACGTGAATATATGCATTATACGATGGTTTTCTTTTCATGGGTGTGTTGTTTCGTTTCCTTGAGGTGATGTAGATTGAGGTTACTTTCATATGTCAGTCCAGGTGCATTTCTCTGCAAAATGTCTGTAACACACTGTGCCCATTGAGAAAGCCATTGGCAGCATTGTATTCAGCCCCTAGAAAGAGTCACACTGAACAGGTAGTAAACTTCAGCGGTCTCCAATATGTATACATTAAATTATAGTTAGGCCTCATCAAATGGAGACGAATGCTGAAGATCTTACCTCCTAGCAAGCAATCACATCCAAGCTTTCTTTTTCCAATGCTGGTTGGAAAATAAATGAAGGAATCTAACTGGTTGCTTATACTAACCTATCAGATTCCAGCTACCATTTAGTCTATGTTGTAGAGTGGAAGGAGTGCCCTGATTGGTTGCTATTGGTTCCTCTTTCTTTCATACAAAATAGCATTATTGTTTTCGTTGTAATATGGAGTACAGAAAATAAAAGTTATAAAGAGAAGTTAATTGTTAATGTCAACCTGGTTTGTCTGTAAATGTTTCAGTGGTTCAATGTATTTGTAGCACTGAAGCATGAATCTGAATGCTCCCTGTTCACTCCAAAACAATCACATCACTGGGGGAATTTTTAAGGGAAAGCCATTTTGCAGAAGCCATTACACTTAGGCCTCTTTCACACCGGCGATACGTCTTTAAGGTGGCCGCAAAACACATGGACAAGCAGAAGCCGCGACCAAGTAGTGGCTAAAACCTGCATTTTCTTGCCCATTCACATGGCCCGGTGCGGTGTATATATGCCACTGCCCAGATTCTTTTATGGACCGGCATAAATGCTCAGCATGGTTTCTATTATTTAAATAGAGCCAGCTGACATAGTTTAGCAGAGATAGTCCATCAGTCCCATAGAGATGTATTTGAGCAGAGGAGCGCATGCTTGTTCACCAGTCCATTGAAACTCCTCCAGACCGGGGGGCTTTGTACCCCCATTCTAGCAATAAGTGGGCGTCCCTGCTATGGGGCCCCCAGCATTATACATTTATTACCTATTCTGCAGTTGGATCTTTATTGTTCTCACATTTATCACCTATTAGATGATAAATGTTTATGGCTGGAAAAACCTATTGCTATAAAAAGGTAACGTAAGTACTCCTCACATCAAATTTCCTCCTCTGTCTGAACTTCTATGACACCACGTGACTTCTGATAATACAGGCTAGTTGATGTCAATTGCCCCAGACCCAAACTGTGGAGCCAGATCACTTTGTGACCTCCATTTACTCGGGAAGGAGCAGCGCATGAGTGAGGTGAGATAGGATTTCATTTGGAGTAACGAGCTGACCCGTCGTCATTGCCCCTCTAAGTACATGTAAGCAGATAGTGCCCGGCCCGAGCCATTCATTTTATTGACAGCAATCATGATCCGAAGGCTGTTGAAACTTCCCCTCTAATTGAACTGGGAAAGGTAAACCAGTTTCAGGGCTCTGCACACTGTAATTGCAATAATTTAATTTAGCTATTTAACCTGTAATTCAGTGGTATTTATTAAAGTGCATGGGAGAAAATGAGGCCATTAGGAGCCAGAGATGAATACATTGAATTGAAAATGAACACTTCTCGCTGCTAGTTGACCTTCGTTTTGTCGCGGTTTTTATTAGGCTGGTCATGGTAATTACTAGGATGTGAATCATAGGGAAAAGTGAATAATTCTGTAATGAATGATTTTTATTATTTAGCTCCGGTTTCCCAAAGACTTTGGTGAGAGTACGGGTAGCAGGATTGTGTTTATTTTTGGACCAAGAGATATTGGTTGTGGATATTCCAGGGCGATGAGAAACGCGTGTGCGTATGAGAGTTGTCAGATCTCTTAGGTTTATTATAGCACAGAGATTGATAATTGAGGAAGATGGATGAATTGATTACTGTATGGATGAAACGTGGAATCGGAAACAAATATAAATATACAGACAGAGGATATATGAGGTAGATCGACAGACAAATTGGTAGATATGAGATAGATATGAGATAGATAGATAGATATGACATAGATAGATAGATATGAGATAGATAGATATGAGATAGATAGATAGATAGATATGAGATAGAAAGATAGATATGACATAGATAGATATGAGATAGATAGTTATGACATAGATAGATATGAGATAGATAGATAGATAGATAGATATGAGATAGATAGATAGGAGATAGAGTAGATAGATATTAGATAGATAGATAGATATGAGATAGATAGTTATGACATAGATGGATATGAGATAGATAGATAGATAGATAGATAGATAGATAGATAGATAGATAGATAGATAGATAGATATGAAATAGATGGATAGAATGTGATAGATAATAGAATAGTATACAGCTTGATAAGTATATATAATATGTATAGATATAAATGGAGAGATGAATGGATAGGTAGATAATATTAGAATGCTGAATGGATAGATACATAATAGATAGATACCAGAAAGATGAATGGATGAATATATTATTGATTGCTAGGTAGATATAAGTTATCATAGATAGATAGATACATAGACTATATAGATAAGAGAAGAAATGTAGATATAAGAAAGATGAACGAATATAGATAGATATTAGAATGTTGAATAGATAGATACATAATATGTAGGTAGATATAAGTTATAAACGAGAAAGATGAATGGATGAATTGATAATAGATTGGTAGGTCGATAAAAGTTAAAGTTATGATAGATGACCAACAAATGAATGAATGAAAGAAAATAGATGTTAGGAAGATGAATGGATGGCTAAGTGGATAGATAGATAGATTTAAGATAGATAGATAGACAAATAGGAAAAAAGACAGATAGATAGATGTGAGATAGATAGATTTGAGATAGATAGATAGATAGATATGGGATAGATAGATAGATAGATAGATAGATAGATAGATAGATAGATAGATAGATATGAGATAGATAGGAGATAGATAGATAGATAGATAGATATGAGATAGATAGGAGATAGATAGATAGATATAGATAGATAGATAGATATGAGATAGATAGATATAAATAGATAGATATGAGATAGATAGATATAAATAGATAGATATGAGATAGATAGATAGATTTGAGATAGATAGATAGATATGAGATCTTTATCTATCTCATATCTATCAGTTTATGAAACACTGTGTATAGATATGGATTAAACAGCAGACAGAGACAGTTGTGAGTGAAATACAGAACAAAATAAGACATTTAATACGTCACTGCCTCCTGAGTAAGGTCTGTATACTGTCAGTGACTAAATTGTACTCCCCTTGTGCACAGACCCTGTTAATTTTATTAATGAGCACAACCCAGAGCCCTGGTCCTTTGCATTGTCCCTAAATAATCTAGAGGTAGAGACATCGCCTTGTGCTGGAACTTTAAATCCCCTCATCTGCTCCGTTGCTTAGAAACAGGATCATTTGTCATGTATTTTATAAAAAGGGGGGAAAAATTGCATGTTCTGTGGAGAATTACGCCGAGCACATTCGATCATATCTAATTCCCATTTATATTGCTGTGGACATCCTTACTGCCCAGCTGCCCTCTAAAAGACTCTGAGCTGTGGGATTTTGTCATGGATGAATGAATACTGGGAAGCAGGCCAGGACTCTGCTTATAAGCCTCTTCATCATTTATTACCTTCCAGTTTTAATTGTTTTCCTAGGGTTTTTTCTTCGATATTTATCTAGCCGAAATAGACCTTCCTTGCGGTGCCCACACACTTTCTACAGCGAGAAATGAAACGCCAGGATTACGTCGAGCAGCGAAAGAAAAAAAAAAGCTCATCCAGTCATTAAATAAACATAAAACAGGGATATTTAGCATTGCATCTGCATTGTCAAGCAACTTGGCTTACAGGCCTGCATTTGAGGTTTGCATGAAGACATGAAAAGGACGGTAAATGACGGATTTATTTCTTCTGTCATCTTGTTCATTTGTATCAAAAAAACAGCAATAACCCAGGTGAACTGCATTGGAACACTTACAGTAAATAGCGGCTTTATGGCTCTGACCTTCCCTGCTCGACACATAAAACTCAAACGGCTTTCGTAAAAGACGTCCTGCGATCAATGCAATGCTAGGAAGTACATCAAGGCCCATCTTAGGTATAAGTAGAAAAAAAGAAGTCTAACTGCTTCAAACACTCATGTCATCTTTTTTTTTACATATTTCTTGACTTGAATGGTGGTCCTTTCACATGTTGGGTCGGGAGGGGTCATATAATATTCTTATGTTTAGCCTTTTTTTTATAGGCTCAACATATTCTATAGAGATGTACACTAATGATATAATTTCCCTATATCATACCATAAGTCCCATTGTAGGAGAAGAAAACCCAAGTTTAAGTTAGCAGAACGAAACTGGCCAACATGAATATGCTTAGTTCCTAAAACTCCAAGCAGATCTTATAATGCTTGGGCTCCAACCTTGGATCTCAGGGATGCTAGGTCATAGTGTCAATGTAAGGTTATGTTCGCACTAGCAACATGGCTTCCGTTTGTAATGGAAACCATGGCACTCTGACGAGTCCATCGCCCGATGCATTCAAATGGTCAGTAATTAACTCCATTGACTTTACAGAAGAATCCATGCAAAGGAAAATTAAAAACTTTGTAGGCCCAATATCTACCCAGATGGATTGTGGAAAGACTTTTGAGACCAAATTTTGTATTGAAATGTATTGCAAATGTGAACACTATAGATCTCATACAAAATGGAAGCTGATTGGTCGTTATGGGCAACAGTGATACAATCTGTTAGTTTTTATGCAGGAGGTCCATTGTCTGAGAGCCTCGCTGTGGGCCATCGTAGACAATGTCAATGATGGTCAGTCAGACATCTGCTGACCTCATACTTACATTGATTCCTCCCGATGGTCAGAATTGACTGCTTGGGGTTATAAAATTGACCTATGTATGGCAAACAGCCAAAGGGGACATGTAACAAATTACTAGCTGACCCATAGTAACCGTGTCCTGTCTCTACATATTTACATGTAGAGTATATGTATTGGTTCCTGTACATTTTGTAAGCACTTCAAGCATGAGGAAGAGTAAGAGTAAAAACAAAAACTGATGAGGATAGATGATCTTAGATACTATAAAAAGAAATAGTTCCCATCAGTATTTTCTATTGTCTGCTATTCCACCCTCTCCCGACAAAAAAGTTTAAGATAGAAAACCCAAAACTTTTTAGACACGATACGCCTCTAAACACAAAATTTAGGACTGCCAAAGCATTCTGGGAAATTTCTGGCTCCTAGCTTGTTGCACTTCAGTGTCACAATTTGTTTTCCTTTTGTTCGTCTTAAATAAGCCATTTTTAATAGAAAAGTTTTCGGGGGCATCGTCTATCTCGAAGATAAATCCATATAAATATTGTATGGCACAGATTGTACAAACCACCAGCTGTGATCCTCTATGAACTGCAGAAATCCAGAGATTCACAGGATTGTCAGAATATTTTATGTTTTGGCCAGAAGGCACACGATTCGCTTCATAACTGTGGCGGAAAACCCCCAGCAAATAAAAAAAAAATTGAGACGGCAACATTTGCCAAGAAATGCGCCGTTACATTCTAAAGGACGAACGGTATAGATTCCGCTGCTTCCTTGTAGCTTCGCAGCCATGGACGTTCTGTAGGATCTGTGTGTTTCTTTCCTCTCCCGCGAGCTGCAGTCAGGGAGGATTGTGCTGCTCTCGCTGTGTTATTAGAGAACGCGTGGCTGGGACGGTTGAAATGAGAGTGCTACTGTATTGCAAGAGAGATATTCACCGTGTGTTATCCAAGGAAAGCCTGCCAAGGCAGTGTATGAACGAGAGCCAAACAAAACACAGGCGGCTTTCCAGTGAAAACCGGCGCACTTCTGCAAATAGAGGAAAAATTGACTCTCATTCCAGTGTTTCTATTGCAGCACTGATTGTTTTAAAAATAGCTTTTAGGCAATGCGCTCTCCTAGGAGTTTAGATTCTTTGCATTCCTTTATTCTGTCTCTTATGTAATGAATTTGGATCCAAAGAAGGAAAGCATTCTCTGTTGTGTTTTTTTTTTTTGCCTGGATGCTTTTTCCAATGTGTTTCACAGTCCAAAATAAGAAAACTTTGTACTTGAAGTGTATTGTACTACTAGATCTCATTGATGAAGATGAACACATGCATATACATTTATATATAGAATACATTTGTTACAAAAATCTATCAATCTACTTATTCGTGTCTGACTACCTACGTATTCTTGTATTTCTACTCATCTGTCTATCTACCTAACTATTCTTGTCTATCTATATATATCTATTTTTGTCTATCTATCTAATATCTATCTACCTCATATCTATCTATCTATCTCATATATTTATCTATCTATCCATCTGTCTATCTTATATCTATCTATCTCATATCTATCTATATCATATCTATCTATCTATCTCATATCTATCTATCCATCTGTCTATCTCATATCTATCTATCTATCTATCTATCTATCCATCTGTCTATCTCATATCTATCTATCTATCTATCTATCTATCTCATATCTATCTATCTCCTATCTATCTATCTATCTATCTATCTATCTATCTCATATATCTATCTATCCATCTGTCTATCACATATCTATCTCATATCTATCTATCTATCTATCTATCTATCTATCTCATATCTATCTATCTATCTATCTGTCTATCTCATATCTAACTATCTCATATCATATCTATCTCCTATCTATCTATCTATCTATCTATCTATCTCCTATCTATCTATCTATCTATCTATCTATCTATCTATCTATCTATCTATCTATCTATCTATCTATCTATCTATATCTATCTATCTATCTATCTATCTATCTATCTCCTATCTATCTATCTATCTATCTCATATCTATCTATCTATCTCCTATCTATCTATCTATCTATCTATCTATCTATCTATCTATCTATCTATCTATCTATCTCATATCTATCCCTCTATCTAATGATCTATTTTTGTCTTTCTATCTATCTATTCTTATACAGTATATCTAGCTTTATTATCTAATATACATAACTATGTATGTCTATATGCTGTATATGCACACATACCTATATATTTATTTCATGTATTATATTATTTACATACATACATTAACTTATGCACACAGCTAGACTGAAATGCAGTCCAAATATATAGACATCTAAAAACACCTACATAAACATGCTCTATACACAGGCACACATATTTATGCATATACTATGTGCACATACACACATATTTGAGCTTCATCTCCAGATTATTCTATGTTGCACATTACAGATGCTTCCTTTTCCATTTAATTTACACTAATTGCAAAGTCCAATGAAGAAATTCAAAATGTGCGAAAATGTTCTCCCTTGCAGTATCCAACAGAAATGATATGAAAGATCAATGTTTGTTTCATGGGTTTGTAAATCAAGGGCCCTTTACAGAACACTTCTGGAGTGAATGGAGTTGTCACATGTCCATAGGTCATAGGGGATCATATAAAAAAAAAACAAAGGCGGTATAAGAGTATTGACTTTATTAGTTCCTTTTCATAGGACTACTGGTAAGCCCACTATCCCCATGCACAAACAATGTAGTGTCAAAGACTTAAGTGACACATTCAGCTCTGCTACATCTGTAGTACATGCATTACATTACTATAGCATGGGTATTTCGGCCTGGTTCATTTGTAAATTCTTTGGCAAATCACTGGCGATACTCTACCATTGATAGATGCATTTGCAGTTAAGTGAGCCCAGGTTGTGGGATAACTACAGATGAATCGTTTCCAACTCACTCCAGTGATTCGCTTAGTCCCTGCAGGAGTCATCTTGCACGCAGGGACTTGTAGAGGAGAGGAGGCATGCCGGCATTCCTGTAGGATCTTTTTTCATTCCATCAGCCAACTAGCTTTAAATTCAGGCAAGGGTGAAAACGGCAATAACATTCAGCCTGGCGAGATTGACCAGCGCTCCTTTCTATTTCTCAGTCAGTCAGATGAGGGAAGTTGGCATTGTCAGCGACTGAAAGCTCTGCAGAAGTGCCGCAGGTTTTTCATATGGAAATGTGAAATAATGGGGTGATTAAATAGAGCTGTATATTAAAGTACATCTGACATTAGAATTAGCATAATGTGCTCTAGCCTTAGGCAGAGTACTTTATTTGCCATCTGCGTTGGACCAAAATCCCCCAGGGAAGCTCTAAAATATTCTGAATAAACTCAGCCCGAGTTCTTATTGAGAATAAAATACCATTTGTGGCACGTCGTATTGATTCGTCTTAATTGCGGTGCAGGAAAGAACATTCAGTCGCTGATGACTTTTGTGCTCGGTGACAAGTCTACAGGAGTTATGCTTATGCTGTGGTTGGTTAACCTGAACAGACTGTCGTAATTCAGGGAAGGTGAAAACCTTACCTCTACAAACCCGCGCTCACAAGATTACCTCGCCACTGTCCTGTTTTTGTTTTTCTGGAAAAAAAAATGTTTTATTGGTGACGGGAATTTTTTTATTTTTTTTTATTTTGCCCATAGACATGATTTGCTTTTTTCAATTCAAAAGGCCCAGAATTCATAAGCATCCCAGTACATGTAGTACCACATCGGCTGGGGAGGCAGGATTAGCCACCTCTCTATTACGGGACACATAGGATTTTATTTTAAATTGGTCAGTAAAATGTTATTTTTCTTACTTGACTCATTAATCATATTTCTTCTGTGTTGCGCATCACTGCCAGCTTGCATAAGATTGATACTATATGCTGAGAGTCGTAGTACCACATCTGTTGGAGAGAAGGGATCAGTTCCATTTCTGTGGATTGAGACAGACAAGAACAATTGCTTTTTAGTGGTCATTGTATTTTTTTTTACCTTTTTCGGCATAGATTTGAGTGATTCATAGAAATTCTTCTTTGTTACACATCACTCCCAAAGTTCCAACATGCATAAGGCCTCTTTCGGACAAACGTATTTTTTTTTTTGCACCATATAAGTCAGTATTGAGGGGACCGTAATATGGAACTACGGTAATTCTATTGGGCTAATCACACATTATGACCGTTTTTCAAAAACGTCTATTTTTTTTTGTATTTCCTTCCTTAATTATATTTCTTTCTTTTGGGAAAATCACTATTTGCTCAGTAGAAAATAATAAAAATACGAAGGCAAATACGGATGAAAAATTGATGACTTATGGATGCAACGGCTTTCGGAACACGCCTGTTTTCGTATTACGGATTTGTTTTTAGACGTGGCTTAAGACTGATAGTACATTCTGAGAGCTGCAGTTCTAAATCCATTGGAGAAAAGAAAATATCCACTTTCTGATAGACAAGATCAATTCCTTTATTTTTTTTTATATATTTTTTTTCACTATCATCTTTGCGACTATCCCAAAAAATGTAAACAAATAAGAATACATTAACTCATTATAGCATAAATTCCCCCCAAAATTCCAATTTTGCTGAACTGCTTTTGTGCATCTACAACTTCCAACATGGCTTGGGCCAACAAGGCCTGGTAGGGATTGCAGTTTATTATAAAGATTCCAAGACCTTGCTCCATTGCAAAAGCTGATGTGATTGCAGTATGTTTTGGTGCAACCCATGCTGGGATTTGTAGTTGAGGATGACTAGCCACCTCCACTTAGGTATAATAAGAGCAGGTGTGTTGGGAAGAAAAACACCGGGACAGCAGGAATATAGCCGTACTACCTAGAGCTTCACTGCGACACGACAGGGACATGTCTGTCTTGCCATCAGCAATTAGCGGGTCCAGTTTTTACCTTGCAATTTTCTGTTATTATATGCAATTTAAATATTCAAACTTTCTCCGGCGACCTCGGTCTATTATGTTTTATTATAGATTCAGATCAAGGGAATAACCTTTAACTTCAGAGACAAGTGAGGCAAATTTACAAGTATATGTCTGCTGTTTCCTGGCGTTATATAAATCCCCGTGGAGACGATCACTTTTCTATAATGCCACTCCGCAACAATATATGTATATTACTTCTTGTTTGTACTACGGCGCTAATGAGTCCCCTTTGTATTAGATAACCTATATAATACAGCCTCATGTCAATTATCTCCACACAGCTAAATGTACATTGCATTTAAAGAAGATTTACAGCTCATGACACGTCCCAGGTTTAAGGAGCTCAGGAACAGACCTGCGAATGTCCACAAGAATATATTTAATGTGTTCGTTAGTTTTCACGTACAACGCACTTAATTATAGTTCATCGGGATGACATTTTATAGTACACTGGAATAGTAGGACCAGTATATGTCTGGCTATTGATTAGAACGCATCATCTGTCTATGCAGTGAATTATGATGTCATAGCTTGTAATTAATAAGATGGGATTTTATAGGGTTAAAAAAACATTAACTTGATTGAGTTCTCTTGACAAAGAGTTTCTGCAGCAGATGCACTTTGCAAATACTCACTTGGTTGATACTATGAATGTGGGAATCCATCAGGTTCTGGTATATCCACTACATTCTGAAAAAAACGGATTATATGTACTGGAGCTATTGTAGAACCTGGCTACTGCAGAAACTTCTAATACACATCCTGCTAACTGCTGTGCCTTGTATAATACACATTCTGCTTTTTACAGAACATGCTAATACACATTCTGCCTAATGTAGGTCATCATACAACACTTCCTGCCTTCTGCAGAACATCGTGATACATAACCTGCCTACTGCAGGTCATCATAATACATAACCTACCTGCTGCGGAACCTCATAATGCACGTCTTGCCTACTGCAAGTCCTCATACTGCACATCCTGGTAAAACACATTCTATCATACTGCAGAATTTCATCATATACATCCTGCCTGCAGCATAACATCATCATGTACATCCTGCCTACTGCAGAACCTTATCATATATATTCTTCATATCGCAGAACATCGTAATAGACATACTACCTACTGCAGAACATCCTGAGTACTGTAGAACATCATAATTCTCATGCAGAACCTCATAATATACATCCTGCCTACTGAAGAACATCATCATACACATTCTTCCTACTACAGGACAATATAATAGACATCCTACTTACTGCAGAACCTCATAATACACATCCTGCCCCTGTAGATCATCATCATACACATCCTTGCTACTACAGAACATAATGTATATCCTACCTAGTGCAGAACCTCATGATTCACATCCTGCCTACTGTAGAACACCATAATTCTCATGCAGAACCTCGTAATACACATCCTACTTATTGCAGAACCTCATAATACACATCCTGCCCCTGTAGAACTTCATCATACACATCCTTGCTACTACAGAACATCATAATAGACGTCCTACCTACTGCAGAACCTCATAATACACATCCTGCCCCTGTAGAAACTCATCATACACACCCTTGCTACTACAGAACATCATAATAGACATCCTACCTACTGCAGAACCTCATAATACACATCCTGCCCCTGTAGAACATCATCATACAGATCCTTCCTACTACAGAACATCATAATAGTCACCCTACCTACTGCAGAAGCTCTTAATACACATCCTGCCCACTGCAGAACCTCATCATATACTTCCTGCCTACTGCAAAACCTCATCATACACATCCTTCCTTCTGCAGAACATCATATTAGACATCCTACCTAGGGAAGAACCTCACAATACACATTCTGCCTACTGTAGAACATCATAATTCACATGCAGAGACACATAATACACATCTTATCTACTGTAGAACGTCATCAAACTCATCCTGTCCTACCTCAGAACATTATAAGACACAATTGCCTATTGCAGAACCTCATGATACCCTACAACCTAATAAAACATAAACTGTCTGCTGCAGAACTTAATACTCTAGAACCACACAATGCTTCTGGGTCAGTCATGGCTCATTTTTCCTCTGAAGTAAGCAGGGTTTTGCATTATTTGGTTCTACAGAGGAAGGATGTGCATTATGAAGTCATATAGCACATAAGATATGATCACATGCAGCAGCTTTGGTCATTACTTCGAGGCATAATGTATCACTTACTGTATATTATTAGGAATACTAGAACCAGTCTCAGAGTACCATTAAAAACAATGAACCTTTGTTATGAATTAGCGTAGTGGGTGCGTTATCCAACTGACTTTACGAGCAAGGTGGCTGGTCTTGCAACTTTTAATTTAGGAGATTACAAAATTAGAAGCATTGGTCATTTACTGCAATGGTCCATCTTGCCTAGAGAATAGCATTTGTCTTGGTTATACCCTGCCAAAGTCGTACTTACTTATTATGTAAAAAAGAAAACATTACATGTCTGCCGCAGAACGCTATCCCTGTTGGCCTTGAAACCACTTTATTTGAACCTATGGAATCTTACTTAGTTGTACCTGATGTCCTTTAACAACATGAACCATAAACGTCAAGGCTGAAGAACTGTTCTGCATGTGCTCAGAAAAAAGAGACAAAAGATCCATGCATAGATACATCCATTCAGGACGACGACAGGGCTTAGCCATTCAAAGGATAGAGACATATTCTCACACAATCATTGTTTTAAGGACAGCGAGATTTCTCAACCTCTTTGCAGCTGTCATCTTCTCCCCACATCATTTTTTATAATTATTCAAACCAGATTTATCTTCTTCTTCAAGCCTCTATTAGGAGAACCACAAACCATAATGGACTTGGGATCACCCAAGATCACTCCCAGTCTTTGTAGGTCCATCAACAGTCCTACATTTTTTCCTTTAAGGGTATGGACCTTAGCTTAGTCTTTAGGCAAATATTTCACAGCTTGGGATTCATGAGAAGATCATGAAAGGTTTTATTATAATAACAGAAGTTCTTCATAAACGTATAAACATGCAAAGACAACCAAACCAGTGGAGGCTAAACCACAGGCTCGTCAAAAAATAGCTTCAGAATAGGTTGCACTCTATAATTTACCATTGCATTCAGTCACAGTTTCTCATAGTTGTTGCTCTTAGGGATGTGAAACCAAGAGGCCCTGAATGCAGTACATCCTAAGGTTAAATCGTCGCACCAATACTTGAATGTAAGTGCTTGCTCTGCAGAGCTCTAGTAAGAGACCTACTTACGATGGCATGGATGCTTTCCTACAGGTAGTAACTTCCATTGTATAGCATTTATAGTATTTATTTAGTACTGCCATTGCTACATGGACACTTGTGTGGACGTAAACCCCAAATTTTAGATATGGACGTCAAGATCTGATTTTGGGGACCACATTTCTATTGAATACTTAGATGACGTTTAATGGTGTCCGAGGTCAAACATGTTTCTAGAAAGTTAAATTTAAAGTTGAGCTATAGCTATAGTAAAATATAGACTCTAATATTCTTTGCTATAAAATGACTTTTTTCCTGCAAGGTTTACGGTAGTTATATATTATGGTAAAGCAATATATTAAAAGGGACTTTAATGTCAATGATGAGTTGTCCCAAAAGGAAAATCGGGATGGGATGCAGTGTTCTCATATACACCTCATCCCATTACTGCTTCTTAAAGGAGTTGTCCAACCTTAAAAAATAATTTTAAGTAGCTGGTCATGCACTAATATAACAAATGAAACAATAATCACCTCTCTTCTCTGCCTGGTGATCCTGGTCTATACTGACAGTGAAAGTCAGGTGACCCCTGCAGTCAATCAGAGGCTGTACTGTAACCGTTCCGACATCATGGCACCCAGGATGCCAGGAGAATATATGGTGATGCTGCAGCCTCTGATTGGCTGCAGAGGTCACCTGACTTCCACTGTCAACACAGACCACTGTGGGAGCCTCTTAACGGAGGAAAGTGGGGAGGCAAAAGGTGAGTATTGTTATTTTAGTGCATGGGCAGCTGTTAAATAAAACATTTTAAGTAAGCCAACCCCTATAAGCCCTTTAATCACTGAAGGGAGGCAGAATCAGGATGCAAGGTACGTTTGAAATCTGCACCGCGTCCTGATTCCATTCCCTGGACACCATTTGGTCATAGTGTAGGACCTCTTGAACTAGACCTTGTAAAATGATGTCTCCATGCTTGGCTTTTGGTCTTTAGACCTGGAAATTGCTTACCCCTGGTTCCACCCATTAAGACATAACTGTCCAGTCAGGAACGCTGCAAGAGTTTATTGCAAAGTCTAAAAGTTATACTTTATTTTTTATTATAAATACTGAAAACAGCTATATAGCGGTAGATCTATTTTTTCAGTTTTGGATTTGTTTTTCTGTAAAGTTCTACCTTGCAGCACTCGCATGCCTTATGAGTTATATGATCAGAAGACATCAGGTAAAAGAGGTCAAATTCTTGTCAGCAAGTCCCAGCAAGTGATTGTGTACAAGCCTGCCATTTAAAACGACCAGTTCACTTGAATTAAATAGCCTCAATAATCCCAGTTTACCTGAATAGAACTTTTCAAGTATATACAAGTTCCCTGTCTACTGAATGTTCAATGTGCTATATAAAAATGCAGACTCTCTTAAGCAATGACCTCACCATAAAGCCTAATAAAAATGTAAAAAGCACATGTTCACAGAGGATGTAACAGGGGGTTCAAAAATCCAGCTTTTCTCGTCTCGACTTACACAAAGGTATTTTACAGTGTTCTTACAAGTCCTTGGGCGTCCAACAAGATCGTGCAGGAGGAGAAATTATGAATGACCTGTCAACTGTAAATGATGGAAGCTGCCATTTTGTGGGCAGATCGAATAGAAGTTTGAAACTCCCAGTAGGAATGAATGGTATAATTAATAGGATACAGATTTCTTTTTCATTCTTAGTGGTGTCAATAGTTCAAGGAAGAGTAGCTGGAAGGCAGCTTCTATAGCCAAGAGTGAAAAATACCCCAAGAAGTCAAGAAGTTAGGTGACTGGCTTCTCCTCATACTGATACATGTTCAGGCTTCTCTACCTTCACCTAGTGTGTGTCTCCAGTTATACTGAGGAAGAGGAAATGTTGTCTCGAAGCACATCTGTTATCCTGTGATCTTGTTTTTTTAATCACACTATCGGGTCGCACCTTATTCCCAGTACCTTTCCATTTTGATGGTTCTAGTACCAAAAAAGTAGCTGTCGAAAATGTCTAGAATCATTCATCCAGACATTAAACTGGCCATGCACTTAAAAGGGTTTTGTCATTAGAAAAAAAAAAATCAATACTTACCTATTCTTCCCCAGGCAGTCTTCTTACTGCATCTTCTCCTCGCCTATCTTCTCCTGGCTCCCCCAGTCCCCCGGGTCACGTCACCTCCTACCATCCAGATCCCCTTCTTCCTGTTTTGGAGCATCCATTAGCTTCAGTTCACTTCCTGCAGTGCAGTGAACGCTGAGTGATGTAGCGTTCACTGCCTAGCAGGGAATGCTGAAACATTGGCAGCTTGCTTTAGCGCGCATGTGCGATATCTCGCTGCTAGTGTTACATATAGTATATGAAACACTAGCGTCGAGACATTGCGCATGCACAGTTGCGCTAAAGCAGGCTGCCGAGGATTTAGCATGCCCTGCCAGGCAGTGAACGCAACGTCACTAGTGACGTAGTGTACATTGCCCTGCAAGAAGCAGAATGCCGGCAATGTACGCTTCATCACAAGAAGAAAATCCAGCCAGGTGGAGGTGAGGTGACCCAGGGAACCAGAGGACTCAGGATAAGATTGGTGAGGTGAAGATCTGGTAAGAAGGCTGCCTGGGGAGGAATAGGTAAGTA
The DNA here is from genome assembly GCF_035609145.1 of Eleutherodactylus coqui. Classification (NCBI taxonomy): domain Eukaryota; kingdom Metazoa; phylum Chordata; class Amphibia; order Anura; family Eleutherodactylidae; genus Eleutherodactylus; species Eleutherodactylus coqui. The sequence continues at coordinate 157,514,856 of NC_089842.1, read as the reverse complement.
TAGACTTTTCTTTTAATGACAGAACTCCTTTAAGGATCTGCTCACATTTGTTTTGGAGGCTCCATCAGAATCCCAATGGACTCCATCATTAGTCAGTCAGTGGGGTCCATTGGGTGCCATTTGCATCTATCATATAACTGATCCGGCATTTCATCGCAATTTCATTTATAAAAGAAAGCCATAACACAGATATGAAGAGAGCCTAGAATAGCTATTGGTCAAACGTGGGCCAATACTTTTCCCCACAAACATTTACAGTACATTAGAAGAGGATTGGTGGACCACTGAGCACATTAGATAGTTGGCTAGTCACTCAATTATAAGCAAATTTGGCCAAAACTAATCAAATATATGGTCACCTTAGTAAGGGCTTTGTCTTTTTTGTCTGTCATGTGTTCTGTACCCATAGGATTTCATTCTTTTAGTGATGATCCCATTATTTTTTAACTTCTAAATTATTAAAACTTTTTCACCCACTTACCACATGTTGCTCATTTATAGCTAAACCATTTGTGAAGGGAAGAGCTCTCTCATAATGCATTCCAAACTCAGCATCATTGTACTCGTGAGTAATCTCATGTAAATCAAGTGATGTGTAGACATTTAGTAACAGATAAGTCTTCATGTCATACTCAACACAGCTACGATGTTATAGCCACCCAATTGCAGTGTATTAAAGAATCAATAGCAATGAGTTTCAGTGAAGTATTTTGAAGAAGTTATTGATTAGATATTGTTTTTCTGTGCTTATATTCATTACCCTGCCAAGCTGATAAGAATATAATACAAGTATATTAGCAAATATTCATTACTGTGTTGTATATTGAGCTGCAGTCTGTAAATTTGCACAGAAGTGATAATAGGTAGAGTGTTATGAGACATTCATTAGAGCTTTGTTTGCAGTTCAAAAAGCAACAGTCATCATTAAGAAATTGCTTAGAAGTTTTTCTGAAAATAAGAAAAATACTGCAATTTTTATAATTTTGGACATTTTAGTTAATTTTAATTTTAAAAAAATTAGCAAGAATTTGTCATTTGAATGTTCTTCTCTTTTCTTTTTAGGTAAAGATGAGCCTTCAAGCTATATTTGCACAACATGTAAGCAGCCTTTCAACAGCGCCTGGTTTCTGCTTCAACATGCCCAAAACACACATGGATTTCGCATCTATCTGGAGACCAGCCCAACTAGCAGTTCCCTTACTCCCCGAATCACTATCCCTCCACCTCTGGGACCGGAGACTGTTGCACCATCCCCCTTGATGAACTTCCTTGGAGATAACAATCCCTTTAATCTTTTGCGAATGACTGGACCCATCCTACGTGAACATCCAGGCTTTGCTGATGCTCGGCTCCCAAACACGCCACCACTCTTTAGCCCACCCCCTCGCCATCATCTGGACCCGCACCGCCTTAGTGCCGAAGAAATGGGGTTAGTTGCCCAGCATCCCAGTGCCTTTGACAGAGTTATGCGTTTAAATCCAATGGCAATTGAATCTCCAGCAATGGATTTTTCTCGAAGGCTACGAGAACTGGCAGGAAATAACTCCACTCCTCCTCCGGTATCTCCGAACCGTGGCAATCCTATGCATCGCCTGCTAAATCCCTTCCAGCCAAGCCCTAAATCCCCTTTTATGAGTACACCACCATTGCCACCAATGCCCCCAAACAGTACGACTCCACCGCAAACCCAAGCCAAGAGTAAATCCTGTGAGTTCTGTGGGAAGACTTTCAAGTTCCAGAGCAATCTTATAGTTCACCGTCGTAGTCACACAGGGGAAAAACCTTATAAATGTCAATTGTGTGATCATGCTTGCTCGCAGGCAAGCAAATTAAAACGCCACATGAAAACGCATATGCACAAAGCTGGCTCAATGACTGGCAGGTCTGATGATGGACTATCAGCTACAAGTTCACCAGAACCAGGCACTAGCGATTTAACGGGAGAAGGTGTGAAATCCAACGAGACAGATTTTAGAAATGAAAGTGACCGTTCCTTAGGCCATGATAATGAAGAAGAGGAGGAGGAGGAAGAAGAAGAGGAAGAGGAATTGGAGAATGAGAGTAGACCAGAATCAAGTTTCAGCATGGACTCAGAAATGAGTCGCAACCGTGAAAACGGCGCAAAGCAAATTCATGATGAGAAGTCACTTGTCCTTGGTAAAGTAATGGATAATGTAAACATGGGAGCCATGCAACAATATAATGACATGCTTAATGACAAACAAAAGAGAAGCCACTTCATGAAACGCTCTGATCCCCGAGACATATGTCGGGGAATTCCAGTTGACGAAGACGGGGTAGAGAGAGAAATTATACGAAATGAAGAAGGGACAGTCAACGGAAGAAATTTTGGCTCAGGTGAACCCTTTCCAGGCTTGCTCCCTCGAAAACCAATGCCCATCTCTGGCAGTGGTCTCAATAACTCATCAAAAAGGATAAAAATTGAGAAAGACTTGGACTTGCCACCAGCAACGATAATCCCTTCAGAAAACGTTTACTCACAGTGGCTGGTTGGATATGCAGCATCACGGCACTTCATGAAGGATCCATTTCTTGGATTCACAGACTCTCGACAATCCCCTTTTGCAACGTCTTCTGAACACTCTTCAGAAAACGGAAGCCTGCGGTTCTCCACTCCACCAGGTGATATGCTGGACGGGGGTCTCTCAGGGCGGAGTGGGACAGCAAGTGGGGGCAGTACCCCTCACATCAGTGGACCAGGCCCTGGTCGACCCAGCTCAAAGGAAGGGAGAAGGAGTGATACGTGCGAGTTCTGTGGCAAAGTATTTAAGAACTGCAGCAACCTCACAGTCCACCGTCGGAGCCACACTGGGGAACGGCCTTACAAATGTGAGCTCTGCAACTATGCATGTGCACAGAGCAGCAAGCTGACGCGCCATATGAAAACACATGGCCAGATAGGTAAGGAGGTGTACCGCTGTGACATTTGCCAGATGCCCTTCAGCGTTTACAGCACCTTGGAAAAACACATGAAAAAGTGGCACGGAGAACACTTGCTGACAAATGACGTGAAAATTGAGCAGGCAGAAAGAAGCTAAGGCCCCTATATGGGTTAATTCAATTTAATTTGTACAGATATAACTATTGCCAACTGAGAAAGCTGACCTTACTTGCCTCCTTAAACATAACTTAGTGTAAACATGTTAGGTGTCGCAAAGTGGCACTTAAAATATATCCTGTGTCTGCAGTTCTTTTAAACCTGAGGGTTGAATAAGGCAGTAACAATTGTGGAGCCTTTTAACTGTGCAATAATTTCTGTATTTATTTGGGTTTAATTTGTCATTTTGGCATGTGCAGGTACTTTTTTTTGCTGTTTCTTTTTTAATTTCCTTTCTATATTTTTTTATATTGTTTTTTTGTTATTGCGCATCCTTGTTATAAAAAACAAACAAAAAAACAAAAAATCCCTCTTGTGCTGCGGGGACTGATAACTTGTTATAGGCAACAATGATTTTTCAGCCCCCTTCAGGACAAAAAGGGTTTAATCCCATCTCTCCCAGTAGTAGCCTCCCCTCCCCATTGTCTTAGTAGTGGAGAATTGTATTTTAAATTATCATTTTGGGCTGCTACATTTCTGGAATTTAAGCTAAAACTTTTGTAATTTCTTGCAAAGAAGCCATCAGCTATTTGATTTCATTTGTTACCGATTTTATGTTATATGGCCATTTCCTAAAAGATGGGGTCAGGATTATTTACACAGCGGATTACAATCTTATAATATTTTTAGCACTTAATTTTAATTGCATGGTAGGATCTCATACGCAACAGTTAAAATGCAACCTAAAACTCAAGAGTCTTTACTAAGAATCTTGGGGGTACACCTCAAAAACAAAAGGGAAATTTTTCAAAAATAGTCTCAACCTTCCACATAGATGGGAAATTTTGTCAGAGGCATATCTCGGAGAAGTGTCCCAGCTCAAAAGCAAGCAATCTGCTTCATGTTGAAATGATTTTTTGCTGCTCAAGTGCTCTGCAACCCCAGCTCCGTGGGCTTTGCGTTGCGAGTCACTCTTGCAAGCAAATGGCAGAAAGATGCACTGTTATTCTTGAAACTTTGAACCCACCTGCAGTGTTTTGCAGTTCACTCAGTGCTGAAAGGCTGAAGGGTCATCATTGCAGTTCATTACCGTTATGTCATTTGTAATATTGTGGACTATGAATTTGAACATGTTATTTATTCTAAATAATTGCAAGTTCCGATAATGACACCTGCTTTTAAGATCCTTTTTCCATTTTTGTTTTCTTTTTTTCTTTTGCGTGCATCAGGAGGACAGCAGAGATCAAAAGGTTACCCATTTTAATTTTGTTGACCGCACTTTAAAAAACAAAAAAAAACAAAAACTTGAGTTTTCCATGGCTTCTGAACAAGAAATTACAGCCTATTCTCCTACGCAACCCGATGGCGGGTTGAACTCTATAAGGGAACGCCTGAGATTAAGTGCCAGCGTTGCTAAGCATGGCATTCACAATGCTGGCACTATAAAAAGAATATATATATAATTTATTGGACGGTTTGTCTACTGCCATTCGAATTTTTTGTGAGTGCCTTGAAAACTGATCTTCCTATGTGAGTCTCTTGAGACAAAATGCAAAACATTTTTTGTGAAAAAAAAGGACTTTTAAAATAGTAATACAAGAAAAGTACATTTCTTTAAAAAAAAACAAAAAAAAATCAAAAGCCACATTTACTTATTAAACAAAAAAAAAAAAATCTGGTTGACGATAGTGTGGACTCAATAATGCCATAAGACCCAATCTAACGAAGATGTTTACTCAGCACAAGTTTGAACCTTCTCCAGCTGATTTATTATCAGCTATGTTTCTTTTCAGGACAACGCTGCTTAGAAAAAAATGGAATGAAAATTATTTACTGCTGAATTGAAAATGAAATGACACAACTTACCAGTTATCGTTGAATGGGGAAAAAACAAAAACAATTCAGGAACAACTGCTATTTTTTTTTTTTTTTTTTTTAACGTTAAATTTAGTGCACTCTGTCTTAAAATACGTTTACAGTATTCAATACGTACAAGGGTAAAAGAAAAAAATAATTGTGTGTATGTGTGTTTGGACGATCATTTCTTTTCAAGGTTTGCTTAATAGGTTTTTGAAAAATGCCATCATGGCCATGTGTATATTGTTTATTTTTGGATTTTTTTTTGGATTTTTTTTTTGGTGACGGGGTTTTAGTATATATTATATATATTAAAATTTCTTGATTACTGTAAAAGTGGACCAGTATTTGTAATAATGGAGAATGCCTGGGCATTTAACAAAACCAGAAAAAAAAATTCCTTGAAAAAATGTTGCAGTAAAAAAAAACTTAAATGGTGGGTCTATAACAATGTTCTTGTCACTGTAATTGTAAAGTCTGAGTTTTAGTACTTTTTTTCCTGCCTTGGGTGTTTTTTTTTTTTATTTCGAACTGTATAGAAACTTGTATTTGGGGATTAAAAGGTGATTGCTACACCATGTAGAAAAAGTAAGTAGAAAAAAAGTGCTTAATATTGTTATTGCTTTGCAAAAAAAAAAAAAAAATCACTTTTCTGAACTGTGCTTAATTTGATTCCTTCTCCCCTTGCCCTTCCCCTTCCCCCTCTTCTGGAATGGATATTGATATTGATTGGTTCACATGATGTAGGCACTTGCTGTATTTTTACCGGAGCTTGTAATTTTTTAACTGTACGCTTGTCCTTTTGAAAGGATTAAATGTACCTTTTTGTTAGTGAATTTGAAAAATAAAATGAAATAAACATGCTGCCATAATATATTTTTTTAATTTGGCAGGATAAAATATTGAAAAAAAAAATACAAAAAAATACAAAATAAATAAAGCATTTGTAATTTAAGTCCTACTGTACAGAAAATAAAAAAAAAGGAAGTTGTTTAACAGCTTTCTGGATAATCAAAAAGAAAACAACTTAAATATTTTGTTCACCGGTAAATATTAGTTGTACATTTTTTCATTATTAGCCTACAAAATAAGTACTGTTCCTACAGGGATGTAACAATCTATAGGGTGCCTGGACCTTGTATCAAGGCCTTAGCAGGTATTGAATGATTGGTACGGATTACCAGTGTAAAATAATATAATTTTTTGTATAAAAATTACAGGAACATTCCACAAACTGTAACCTGTGAAGTTTCCAGAAAACCTCTTATAGAGAGTTACGCGCCATCCTACATCCTATCTTTTCTCCCTATATGTTGTACTTATAACTCAAACTAGTTAAAGGAGAACACAAAACCTACTGTATTATTATGCTATATGGTCCAGGCACAACCACGCCATCCCCTGTCAGAACAGGACGTCACATGAACCCAGGTCTTGCCAGTCCATTAGCATCTGCTTTGCTTTTCAATCCTTTTTGTACATTCCATAAAAATTCCTGAATGTTTGATGGGCTGAGATGAAATTCTGATTTTTTTTCCCCCCCATAATTCCCCAGTTCTGGGAACACTAAAATTGGCAACTCGTTGCCTTTTTGAAATCAATGATACCCTTTTGGTCAAGCTAATCGATTTCGATTGCCCCGCCAAGAAAGTTGGATCTCCAACTAAACCAATGGATGAAACTGTAACGACACCAGCAAATGTGGAACCCCTCTTTTTAGTTTTACCGAAATGGTATGTGCCACACGTCTACTAATGGGTATTCATAGGTCAAACCAACAAGCACAAAAGTGAAATTTTTGGGATAAAATAACTATCCCCCCCCCTCTTCTTTCAAGCACAATTAGCAAGCTCCTGCTCTCCTAGTTTTCTCTTATGTCCCTTTTAGCGGTCAATAGCATTTCATCACAGCCCATGGTAAAAGACGGTCCGCCATTTTGTGTATTGCAGGCAGCCTCATCATAATGGTGCTCTTTGTAATTTCAGAACTGCAAAGCAAAATTAAATGTTGGTTAAGTTGTTTGCATTTGTACGGCAAGGCAAAATATTTTTATTACCTTTTTCTATTATTGTATGAGCTTTTGTTGTTTTGGAGGTTTTTGTCTTTTACTACAAGTTTGAAACTATTTATTATTGCTTGGTATTTGCGCTCTGTTTGAAAAACGAGCACTTTTTTTTTTATTATGGATAAAATGTTGGGACGGCTAGAGGTCTTTTCAACATGGCTAGGTGAAATATTTATTGTTTCTTTATCTATCTGTACAAGAATATGGTCTTTCTTTAACCGTACTGTCTCATTGTTGAGTTCAGCATGTGTCAGCCATTTCATTTGTACGCTCGTTTGAAACAAAGCTTGTTCCAGTTTTCAAGTTATAAAAAAGAAAAATAAATTGGACATTAAACTTGATGAAATGATGCTTCTTCCTCTTCTGTTTTCTTCATCTAGGAATTTGAAAAAAATTCTATCCTGTTTATCATCAATAAAACAATGTACGAATAAAAAAAAATACGCAAAAAATGTAGCTATAGCGAAACTACCGTAGTTCGACCCAGTGGTCCACGAAGTCTCAGAATCTAGATACATGTGTGATTTAAAAACACAAAGCCTGTTTCATAACTGCTGTGTTGATCCCTGTTTTAAAGCTGTTTTGGTATAGTTTTAGGCCAAAGGCACATAGCTTGATTTTTGGGGCCATGTGCTCCACATACAGCACACAGCCCTATTATAGCCTACGAGACTATTCACATGCACATGGTTTTTGGGGAAAAAAACATTGCGTATTCTATTCTCATCCGTTTTCAAGGACAGGAATAGGACGTGCAATGTACAGGGTTCTTAAAGACCTGTCTGTGTGCTGCCCGATGCTAGTTGTACCTAAGGGCTCAGTCACACGGGCGCATCGGCACCCTACACCGGCGCCGATGCGCCCGTGTGACTGACAGTTAGAAGACGGCCGTACCTGAAGACGGACGTCTCTCTCCAGCGCTGATGAAAGAACACATGACCGGCAATGAAGCCGGTCACATGTTCTTTCCCCCAGCGCTGCAGAGAGACGTCCGTCTTCAGGTACGGCCGTCTGCTGGCTGCAGTAACATGGGCGCCAATGCGCCCGTTTGACTGAGTCCTAAGTTGCTTGGGCGCAACTTGCATTAAGGCCTTGCGCCTTTGGCCCTAGATACAAATGTTGGCCAGGAGTGGATCCAAAAAAATTGAAAAAAAAGAAGGCTTTATGTGCCCCCTTAGCATGTGCAAAACTGCGTGTGTTATTAATCCCAAAAAATCTCCTAATCTAGATGAGACATATTTGATTTAAGAGCAGGTCAGTTTCGGATACAGCTTTGGGGCTCAGTCACACGGTCGCCGATCCGCCCGTATTTCTGCACGATGAGACGGCCACACCACGTGCGGACGACTCTCTGCATGACTGGCTCCATTGCTGGCCATGTGTTCTTTCTTTCGGCGGTGCAGAGTCATCCGCACCTGCAGTGCGGCCGATTTATCGTGCAGGAACACGGACGGATCGGCGCTCGTGTGACTGAGCCCTCAGATGCTGTTTTTGGTGCAGTTTTTTGTAGCCAAAGCTAGGAGTGGATCCAAGGAGAAGAAGAAGTATAAAAATCAGTATAATCGAAGGACTTGCTTTTGTCCTCCTACCTGTATCCATTACTGGCTTTGCTTAAGATAAACAGCACCAAAAATGCACCAAAGATTGCATCAAGAATTGCACATCTCAACAATTCGGAATGTCTTATAGTCTAGATGGGCGGATTCAGATTTAAAACAACAAGGCCACATAGACAGATGTGGTTTTCATGTTTTTTTTTACAATTTTGATGCAGTTTTTATTGCAATAATCCGGAAAGTTTTGTAATCCATGCCAGATAGCTTTGGTTCTTAAATTCAATTTTTCATGCTGTTGCGTATTTTTTTTTTTTTGCCAAAACCTTGAGTAGATCAAGAGGAAGTGGAAGGGCTTATACTTGCCTTCATATTTGGATCCACTCTTAGCTTTGGCTAAAAAAAAATTCCATAAAAAAGTAATTGTATCTAAAACTGCAAGTGGAAAGCTTTATTTCATGTATTAGCCTTTTATTTTGAGCTGTGTCCCTCGAGTCTCTGTACTCTTAGTTTACCTTCACACTCAGTGTAATTGCGGCCGGCATATTCAATGGAAATCCTGCAGCAATTACACTGGAAAACCACAGTGGCAAAATCCACACCTGAATGGTGCAGATTTGACCATTATTTTTGGCGGATCTGCTGTGGAATTTAACCCCTCGTATTTCAGGAGTTGAATTCTGTAGCATAAATATCTATTCTGCATATTTAGAATCTGGAGCGTTTTTCAAAAACACGGTGGATTCGGTGACTTCACAAGTGGGCACCTCGGAAACAAGAAAGCGGGCGAGTATGAAAAATACATCACCCAGCTCCCTGTCACCTGCCCTAACAAACATAACTTAGTTTATGGTGCTTTAGGCAGGTGACAGGTTCCCTTTAATGTAACTTTTTAGGCTAAGCCAGAAGTGGATCTGAAATGAACAAAGGGTATAAGGAAAGACAATGTAATTTGATAGCTATTCGACCCAATAACTATCAAGTCTCAGATATGCCAGATTACACACACAGATTACAGACATATATATACATATATTCACCTTCGTAATATGGGTAAAAAAATATATATCTTAACACAACTACTTGACTGTTGGAACAAAATGTCACACACCATGACAAATAATTGAGTTTGTGTAAGAAAAAAACAGACGGGAAAAGTTAATTTTTAACTGCTAATTAAGTTTAGCTTGGCGTCAGTGTCACTTCCATGGTGTGAATATATTCTGGACGAGTTCGGTTCAGTGGCGTTAATCTGCTGACTTCTTTCAACCGGAGAATATCACATAAGACTCTTGTCCCTAAACATGTTACGTTAGTACCAGCCGTTTCTAATCAATGGTGTAAAGAGTGTACAACTAAAAATGGCATTCCTATTTTATATAAGTCATGACACACTCTGCCTAAGGACCCATTCATATGGGTGTATGCAGGCTCTTAGGCACAATTCGCATCAGACATCACACGGACGCACGTCTATGTGCTGTCAGGGCGCTGGCGGTAGTGGACATTGGATGTCCTACTCCCTTCCCTGATATGGAACAGAATAGGACATCAGTCCATGGGAAAAATCGCTCATGTGACTAGCTTAATTGACTATACTGGGTCGGTGTGCTGTCCGTGTAATTTACAGACGGTATATGGACGGGATATATGCCCATCTGAATGAGCCCAAACAATATTAGAAAAGTTCAAAACATGTTCAATGTACAAAGATGAGTGATTGTTTTGCATGTGGATCCTAAAGTGCAATTTTGAAAAACACAATGATCACTGCTCTCTAGCGGATAGATCTTTAAAGGAACCTGTCACTATGAAAATGTTGTCTCTTCTTTTTTTAATGTAGGAGTTCAGTGGGCAGTTTCACTCAAGGACTGACAGCTATATCTATATGGCTGTACATACAGAAATGGCTGTCATCTGCAACTAGCTGTCCATCACTGAGTAGCTCCACCCACTGGACTTCTAAGCACTGAAATAACAGGGAATTCAATGAATAAATAACAAGTTATACTAATTATTTTCCGACAAAACTATCAATCTGCTTAGCTCTTCCTACTGTATAGCTTACTGACAGATCAAACTGCTTGATTCAATGTGACATGTTCTTTTTAAGGGGTTAGGAGATGTTAGAAAAATAGCACCACTCTTGTCCAAGGGCTGTGTCGGGTATTACAATGCGTTTCTATGTACTTGAAGATGCCTTACCAGACACAGCCTATGGACAAGAATGGTGCTATTTATAAAAATTATATGATACCCACAAGTCAGAAATCTACCCATCTTTGGAACTCTTACGTATTCTTAGATGGTTCTTACCAGGGGCGTAACTTCAAGCTCCTGGGCCCCAATGCAAAACCTGCAACAGGGCCCCCAACTATAATGCTTTATTCATAGTACTGGGCTCCCTATATGGGGATGAGAGGCCTTATGGGCCCCCTAAGGCTCCTAGGCCCGGGTGCAACCGCATCCCCTGCATCCTCTATAGTTACGCCCCTGGTTCTTAGATTAACATGTAAATTCCATATTTCACGTGTTGTTGAGACAAATAGAATAGAAACAAACATTTTTCAATATATATGATCCACCCCAAATTTCTTAATCTGGCTATCTTAACTATAGTATTCGGCCACAAATTATCACTTAACTTACAGTAATAAACTTAAGGGGTTTTCCAGGACATTAAAAAATGATAAAAGGTTAAAATGAAGAGAAATTGAATGCTCACCTATCCCAACGGCTCCCCATTCAGCACTGCAGCCCCGGTGACCGCCACACGGAACTCAGAAGAAGCGATGCGCAATGAACAGTATGTGATAGCTAAGCCACTCACAGGCTTCAGTGGTGATTCTTCACGGCCGCTGAGTACGTGGCTGAGCAATCACATACACCATGAACAGCACGTGACCACCCGCCATTTCTTACGTGTTCCATGTGGCAGACGGTAACATGCCATTCATTGTGTACATGACTGCTCAGTTATGTACCCAGCGGCCATGCAAGAATCAGCACAGAATCCTGTGAATGTCTGAGCGGTCACATTCATAAAGAACGGAACTAACCGCCCGCAGCTTCTTCAGGGGTCTGTGGGGCAGTAACCAAAAAACAATGAGTTGTACAATACATTATGGTATCAAAATGGTACCATTGACAAATACAGCTTGTCACAAAAAAAGCCTAGACATGGCTATTTTGATGGAAAATTAAAAAGTTATGGCTTTCGAAATGTTGAGACCTTGAAGACAATCCCGCCATTAACTACCAAAATCAGGCCTCATGCTTTATGGGTTAAAGCTTGTTTGTTGTAATCTACTTAAATGACAAATTAAGGTAGCAGGAGATTGTATATCTTTCAAACTATATATTGTCAGTGATAAGAGTTAAATCTGAAGCTGAGATAAAGTCATTGGTACCTGTAAATTACTGCCGGGTTTTGGTCTGGATGGAAGTATCGATAAGGTCATGTCGTGCATTCACATTACTCTGTAGAGTTTAGCAACATGAATCAATATATTAAAAGCTACACAGCACAAAAGTCAGTTCTGCGAGGAAAAGTCAAAATGATTATACACATCAAGCTGTTCCACACTGCACATCTTGTGAAGTCGTAAGGCATTACTAATCAGTTAGAAAATGTAGTCATTACTCACTTAGAAATATGTATACATTTCTTTTTTTGGCCACAGCCACATCTATAAGAATGATAGACTCCCTACGTGACTGACACAATTGAAGAGAAACCTTTGATGTGAATCACTGGTGGGGAAAATTGGCTATTTCTGTAGTTTTGGTGCATCTTCACACTTTCCCTGAGTTGAACTTTGGTAAGAGTCCTCTTTGTGTAGAATTAGGGGTCAAGATGTAAAGTTGGACAATATTGTAAGTGTTCATTAGAAGTTTTTCCTAGACATGAGTTCCTAAGCCTTGGCACATATAAGAGATCTTCTTGCTTCTATGCTTCTAGTTCCCATTGTGAAGGTCCTAAAGTTTATGGAAAAGCACTAGAACTCCCATAGTGTTGGTGTGAGGTCTCCGTTACTTGATATAATCCAGACAGTTTAAAAAGAGGAGAAAGTTCCTTTTGAGGCCTGCGTGCCTCATGCTTATTGCCGGTACATTGTTGTCATTTCTTAGTCTTTCATTAAAATGCGTTCTGATGAAAAAAAAAGACAATTACTCTGGACACCATATTGTTCCACTTGTGATCCCACATACCTCTGATCTCCTACCTGGATAAAAGATCAGTCTGATTTATCTATTAAGTTTTCTGTTATGGCTCATGGAGGGGACTAGGTGTACTGATAGGTCATATGAATAGGGCTTATCCTTCACGAGGCAACTCCTTTAAAGGGGTTGTCCAACTTAAAAAAAACTAAATTAACATCTTCACATACAATGAAATAACACAAAAATGAGACTCATCTTTCTTTTCTTCCCCCAGGCAACAGGGTAGCAGCTCCAACGATGAATATGGTCTGTGCTGACAGCAGAGGTCAGTTGACTAATGTAGCCAATTCAAAGGCTATAGCTTCACCTTCACTCTCCTGGCATTAGCACACATTCTGGGCATCATTGTGCCAGAAGTTCAGAAAGGTGTCACTGCAGCCTCTGATTGGCCATAGTGGTCACCTGACTTCTGCTCTCAACATAGACCGGGATCATTGCAAGAGCTGCTGCAGTGTTTCCTGTGGGAAAGAAGAGGTAAGCATTATTTCTTTTGTTACTTTATGACATGGCCAGATGTTTAATTTTTTTTTCTAAGTCAGACAACCCCTCTAACAACAGTTTGTCAATAATGACCTTGTTTTTTTTTTTAACTCATCCTTAATATACATCAATCTGATTTAGAAAACATATTTGCAGATACGCTATTAAGGTATACAGAGATAATAGAAGAGAGGCCCTCATATGAAAACTCCATCATTTAGCTGAAGGGGACAGCAACCATGGAGAGGTCCTCTAGCACTGGAGGACCCAATATGTCGATGTGTTGCACAGGCCATTGATTTGAATGGGCGCTTTGCAGTGTTTCTTTCGCCCTGTAAAGTTCTGCAGTGAAACTAAACACCTGTAGCCAGGTAAATTACAGGTGATCATTGGGGATCCCAACAGCACAACACCTTGTGATCAGCTTATTTTCAATGGGCCCTTTTAAAAAAAAGGAACTGTCCACAGTGTGCAACACTTTTTTAAGCAAAAAATATCAAGTATGGAGGTACTTTTGGAATAAATCAACTATTAGCCCTAACATATGTTCATGATATTATAGGTTATGACATCACATTTTATATTACATCATGATTATGGAGATATCACTACAGAATATAGGGAGACACATCTTTTACATTATGCATTCATTTTACTTGTAGTCTAAGCATGAAAACAGTGGAGATGGACCTAAAACTCCATACAGATACAAACAAGCTTAGGCTTTATTACTGCTACAGTCTGCTGATTCCTTTCCTCGCTGTTGTTATTGAAAAGAATAATGAAATCACTGTGATCGTGTCGTATTTCACTGTGCCGCTCTCATTTGCAGTTATATTCTCATTAGGCACAAATCTGAAGCGCCAGTTCTGAACAGATCAAGGACCGAATATAAAATAGTGTTATGCTACAAAGTGCATTGAACAAATGAGTGGAACATTTGTAAATAGTTCTGTGATGCGCTTTTATTTTATATTGCAAGCGTTATGCTACTCTTCTAGATTAGAGAGATTGGATACCAGAAATTCTATTTGCTGGTAGATGTTTTGAGATCTGGAGATGTCGGTCAAATGCAGTATAACGTATAACACTTTAATGCTATACTAAATCTATCTGTCTAATCTATCATTCTTATACCATTCTTATTATATACATATTTATATATATATAGAATATACACACACACATATATATATATATATATATATATATATATATATATATATATACATATATATACACAAACCCAATTCCCAAAAAGTTGGAACACTGTAAAATGTAAATCTAAGGCTAAAAAGAATGCAATGATTTGGAAATCTGAAATAACCATATTTTATTCACAACAGAACATAAAACACATATCAGAAGTTGAAAATTAGATATATTCCCATTTCATTAAGAAATTTATGGCAGCAACACATCTCATAAAAGTTAACAAAAGGCTGGAAAATTAAGTGGCACTAGTGAAAAACAGCTGGAGGGTCAATTTTCTGCTAAGTCGCATGACTGTATAAAAAGAGAGGCAGAGTCTCTCAGAAGCAAAGATCTTCAGATGTTTGCCAATCTGTGAAAACTGCACCTTAAAATTGAGTACAAATTTCAGAAAAATGTTTCTCAATGTAAAATATGGCTTTGTATATCCCACCATCTACAGAACATAATATCATCAAAAGATTTAGAGAATCTGGAAAAATTCATGTGCACAAGGGACAAGGCCGGCGGTTAATATTGCATGCTCAAGATCCACGGAGCCTTGAAAGCACTGCATTAAAAACACTGCATGTGCTCAGGAATACTTCCAGAAATCATAGTCTGTGAACACAGTTCACCGTGCAATCCACAAATGCGAGTTATAGTTGTATCATGCCCAATTCAAAAGCCGGCATCTCTGGTGCTTTGGGGTTGCATTAGTGCTTATGGCATTGGCAGCTAACACATCTTGAAATGTATTATCAATGCTCAGCAGTATATAGAGGTTTTAGAACAACATATGCGCCCATCCAGACAACGTCTCTTTCAGGGAAGGCCTTACATATTTCAGCCAGGCAATGCTAAACCACATACTGCATCCATCACAACAGCATGGCTTTACAGAACAAGAGTCAAGGGGCAGATTTGGCCGCCTGCAGTCCAGACCTTTTACCAATAGGAGTCCTACATCAGATACGAATAGGACAACATTCCTCTCCCAAAACTCCAACAATTGGTCTCCTCACTTCCCAGATGTTTACAGACTTGTAAAAAGAAGCGGGGTTACTAAACAATGTTAGACACGGCCCGGTCCCAACTTTTGTGAGATGTGTCACTGCCATCAATTTCTAAGTGAGTTAATGAAATGGAAAAACGCCTCACTTTGTCCTTCTGATGTGTTCTATGTTCTATTGTGAATAAAATATGATTATATGAGGGCTCAAAATCATGAGAAATGGTCATACTATAATCATAAGGTAAGTCAACATCTAGAGTTTATGTCTTTTTTTACAGAGATTGGCACTTTTTTGTTTTGTTGTGATGGGCATTTTTGAAACAGTGACAACAGTAAGTTCAGTCATATCAGTTGTCAGTCTTTTAATTAGCAGCTGATGGTAAAACTGTCACTTTGTTTTTGATAGAACAGACTGCAAAAGTTTTAGCTTGGCATCAGTTACTGATATGGTAATTCAAGTCACAACCAATATGGCTGTACTTCCTATTATTACTTAGCAAAAATAACCACCGCAACCAAATACAAAAATGTTAAGATTTGTCCGTAAAGCAGCTATAGTCACCAAACGTTGATGGTCACTAAGGGCTCGCTCACATCAACGCTCCAGACTTCTGTTTTAGTGCTCGTTCGGGGAGCAGGAAAATAGCACGCACTGCGATATTTCATCCTGTTTTCTAGCAGAAATTAGTGACAGAGGTTTTGAAGGGAACCTCTGACTCTGATATGAACAAACCCTAACTTCTGTTCTGAGTCGAAATCTGCTCTGATTTAAACCCCTTTAAGACTGTTCTCCTAAGGGTCCTTTTACACATTAATTGTCGGGTGCCCGTCAGTCATCCCAGCGATTATTGCTTCTTCTCCTTCACACAGGATCAATAATTGTTCAGCGAATGGAGACGGAACACTTCCAGCTGCCCACCTCCATTCACAGTTAACGGCCAGTCGTTCATAGATGAATGATTGCCTATATGCCTGAGCCAATTGCCTTTTGATTTCTATGCTTACACGAACTGATCGGTGAACGATAAGCGAACGAAGTATCATTCGTTGTTCAGTCTCTGGCAGTGTTCACACTGAACGAGTATTGTTTAGATTTGCATGTTCCAGCAATAAACTGAATGGTAATCAAAAAGGCCCTTATCAAGAAACTTCATCTAGAAAGTAAAGGGATTATCTACTTTCGATAATTATTTTTTCTAATAATAAGTTGATTCCAAGGTGCTCTGCTGCTGGGACACCCAACAATCTGTGGTAATCTGTGGGACAACCTGGCAGCAAGTGTACATTTTCCCACAAGTGCCATCACAAGGGAAATGAAGTACTTCCAATTGACTGTCCTTGAAATACATGGGAATGTAGGCCCTACACGGCAAGAGGAGCTTTTGGTAGCCACTTTACTCTCTGGTTAATAGATGAATGTCCAGAACTGGAGACCCCAGTACTATTGACTCAGAATTCAATAATAGTATATATATTTTTTCTAAACTAGACAACCCCTCTAAATACTCCCCCACCATACTATGTGTACATAATGAATATTTTGTGAAACTATCATTTTAGTATTATGCATACAGACTTGTATGTACAAATGGAGCAATAAAGAGAGATGAGGGCCAAATAAAGGAGTAGGAACAAGGAGCTGTAAGGGGGTCACTGGGGCTCACTGGAAAGGAACAAGATCTGCGGAAGATAGGTCAGTCTATGGGTATCACTGGTGATAGTGTAGCTTTGTGAGAAAGGACATGATAGTCGCAGTTTTATAACCCATTGTTTAGGGCCAGGAAGGTGAGTCAGGGGGCCAGCAGATGAAAAGAGAGTAGGGCAGTAGGTGACAAAAGTAGGCCCGGAAGCCCAGGCAAGGTAAAAAGCTGTGACGGGGAGGGTAAATTTAGTTAGATTCAGCCCGCTGTTCATTTTACTTGTTTTATCCTTGCCTTGCCATGCACTATCTGTACGATCACCTGTATACTGCTGTAGCCTATAACCCTTATCGTTTTATTTTGAATAGGTAATGTGAGGTGGAATCGCGGCACTTACCAGCGCAAGAGAAAATCGAGGTGTCCCACAGATGTAGCAGCCCTATTTGAGCAATGGGGAAGGGCACACAGGATTTTAGGTGGGCCCTTCCAAGGGCCAACACTGGGCGACATTGGGCCAATGTTGCAACAAGCTGATGTTAAGTCAATGGCAAGCAGTTGATGTGGCGAACCAATAACGCCTGATGAAGACCACGGCCAACAGAGACAGTCTCAGTGGGGCCGATGTTAAGCCAGCTAGTTATCTGGTGATGTGATGTTTGTTTTGCTGTGCACAAAAGAGTCAGGCGGCAGGTGTATCCCTACCCGCCTGAGAACCGGGCCACCGGAGGGGGCTCAATTCATTCCAAATGGGATCAAGTGATGCTATTGGTGCCAGACTTCACGCTGTATTACTTGTAAATAAAGAAGCGGCGGGTGCCATAAAAAATTTGTTTGCCAAAAAGCATTTGCCTTGTGTTTCTTCTTCTGGTGGGGTAGTGGGTTGAGCGAGTAAAGGATCGATGAGCGTAGCAGGTTCCCTCTTAAGGAAATTACCCATTCCATACAGAAATGAGGTTAAAAAGTTCCTTAAAGGAATTTTCCAAGTTGTATACTTTTTGTAAATCCAGTTCCTCATGCAGTAAAATAACAAACCAACATATACTCACCTCTCCCTGCTGTGTCCTGCTCCTGGTCTCTCCTCTAACATCAGATTTACAAGCTTCGCCAGCCGGTTTAAGGTAAGTCATCGGCACTGCAGCCATTAACAGAACTCAGTGCTCGAGCTCTGTTATTGGCTGCAGTGCCTGCGACGTCCCATAAACTGGGCGGGACTGCAGTCTATACATAAACACAGGCGCGGAGCATCATGGGACACAGCGGGAGCGGAGAGAGGTAGGTATATGCCTATTTATTATTTTACTGCACGGGAGGCTCGATTTACAGAAATTTACAACTTGGAAAACTCCTTTAAACCTGGTACTCTTTTACGTTATTATTTTTCTAAAGAAATATTCCCTTCCCCCCCAAATAAAAGTAAAAAAAATCAAAATTGTATAATTGCATGTTATGACCTTCTTACGGCTCTTCTATTGCTGCTACTAATTCATACGAGGTCTGTGGCTCACCTCTAATACAGAACAGACCTGTTTTTATGCCTCTCCTTTTGACTATAAAACATCATTATGGTCGGTTAAGTAATGATATGAGCCCGGAATGTCTGGCAGTGTTTATTGAAAGGTTTATATGTGGAGAGAGTAATTTTGCTGAGTTTAGACAGTGCTCAGTCCTCTATCTCCTCCACTGATTAGTAAATTTTAAGCCTATTTCCATTCGCAACAAAATGTCTGCCTCAAACCTCTACCCATAACTTACAAGCTCTCTTGTTCCTTGTTTTATATTCTGAAGCTGCATCATTTGTTATGAAATCTGCTCATGCTACTTGGCCAGTGGGAGGGACCTAAAACAAGTCTGTGTTTCAAGGAGAGGCACTCTACTGTATAGCAGATAGAACTTCCTATGGGCACTTCTATAGGTACACGTCCTAAAATGGTGTTCACTCAGATTGTAAGTCGTGATCAATCATCTCGGAACTTGAAGTTCTTAGGCCCCAAGGAAAAATCTGTAACAGCCCGCCCACCGCCACGACTGCATGCACCGGCTGAATGAGGAACGATAATTTGTTTGCTTATCATTCTTCAGCTTGTGCATGCATAGAAACTGAACGTTGATTGGCCCATTTAAAGAGGCATTCATCCATCTATGAATGACTGCCTGTTTACTGTGAATGGAGGAGTGCAAGCCGTAACAATTCCCAGCCTGCTATGTCACCATTCACTGAGCGATGATCGTTCCTGTGTAAAAACACAGGAACGATTAGACGGACGATCAGTTGGTCATTTGCCCCGACAGGTCATCCCGTGTAAAAGGACCCTAAAACCAACCTTCAGTAATGTTATAAAACTACCTTTCAAGTCCTATGAGCCCTTAATGTTATGGGCTTATAGAAGAGGGGCCACTAAATCTGGGGACTTTTGTCATTCTCATCTGCCTCACCATTACCTCGCTGTCTATTCAGGATGTGTCTCAGTGCATGTACACACACATAGAAGAGAATGACAGTTACATCTCTGGACTTAGTGGTCCATGTCTTATGAACCAATAAGGTCTTATGAACCCAAGGCTGGACATACCAAAGAGGTAGACTATGTGGCTTCCATAGGGCCCTTGGAGAGAGCTTATGGTACTGGTTAACAAGATGTTGTACTCCAAGATCATAAAAAGGGGAAAAAGACTTCCATCCCATGACAAAATCCCATATATTTGGGGGTCATTTTGATCATTGCTGAGGCCTCCTCTGTTCCACAGTATGCACTGACATCACCGGGAGAAGCGTATAAAAAAAAAAGAGTGCCATGAGCAATTGCCCCAGTTCTTCCTTTTTATTCTTCCTCTGGTCCACAAGTTCAAAGCAAAGATGGTCATATTTTGATGCATCAAAAAGGGTCATTTTAGTGTGCATATACCAGACTGAAATATAATCCTCTATAATAACACAAAGGGTTTTGTGACAAAGGTCTGTGGCCTGGCTGTTGAGGATCTATCTATTTTTCTTGCAATACATGCTTATCTCCCGTCTGAATCCCCATCCAGTAAAACAGCTTTGTCCTAATTACCTCAGGACGAGGCGATGCCCCCGAAGCAATCATATGTGTTTGTTAACACCCTATCCAGTGCGTTCCTCCCCATAAATAAAACATTACAGAGATTACAATGTTGTGTTCCTTTGGACTCCAGACCCCGCTAACACCGTGGATGGAATTCACAAAATCTCCCCAAGCAGCCGGCTGCTTATCCTGGAATATCAAGAAATGTTATCATTTCCTAAGCAGCGGTCTGTAGGCAACATGCTCAGAGGAGGGTAACTACAGAGGTGATATGAAAGGGCGACATTCTACTAACCTTCCCTCACTATATTAATAATCTTTGGACTGCAAAGAGTTAACACGTCTTTAAATTTTTAAACTGTACCTGTCTTGCAGACACCCCCCCCCCCCTCCTTCTTTTGCCTATGGCTGCAGCATGCAGATTAGATGCCTGTCAACCGTGGTGAGATCTCATGTGAACTGACATTCGATGCTTTTTTTTTTTTGAGCGCACACAACAAAAACTTATTTTTAAGGTGCATTTGTTTGCCGTCAAATTACCTTTTTGTCATAAAGGCACAGGTTCATGTTTTGTCAAGCAAAGCTTGTATAACAAGGGATTGCATTCAAGGTAATGTGCTTCATATAAGTCCTTTATCACCATTGCTCCGTTTTTCACAGAGTGATAATATATTAGACAAAAGCAGTATTGGTAGAAATCAACTTCTCCGGGGATTCCCAGGAGCCCTTCAAGCTGTTTTATGACAGCCTGTATCTATTGAGCCATGAGAAGAACACCGGCTGCCATAAACTGGCCTAAACTATGGTGAGAGACTCATAGGGCAATTACACAGATTTGCTCTCCTTGGGGAAATCATTTGACTCACATCTGAAGCAGTTCTGATACTAATCATACAGTATATTAAAAACTTTGCCCTAAATACAATTCTTTAACCCCTTTACTTTAAAGTGAGCCAATCCCACTCCTTACAAGGTGTCTTTGACAGAGGACACTCGCCTACAACAGCCGCTGATAACCCTTTAAATGCCACTGTCAATTCTGACAGCAGCATTTAAATGGCCCCATTGGCATTCAGGGGTCTAGATCGGCCACCTTGCGATGAGAACACGAGGTGCCGTTTGGTTCTCATGGCAGCCCGGGACCTTCTGAAGGCCCCCAGTGTTGCCATGTATTTCTACCTATTAGGATGGGCTTGTGGTCTGATGTAATAGAATGCCAAGCAGAAATACCATATACTGCAATACTGAAGTATTGCAGTATATGGTCTAAGCAATTAAGCAATGTGAAGTTCTCGTTCCCTACGGAGACTAAAAATAAGTGGAAAAATAGTTTTTTAATTATTGTAAAAAATAAAGATTACTAAAAGTTAAAATTCTCCGCTTTTCCGGTATTTATAGTAAAATGAAAGCAAAAAAGCCTAAAACATATTTGATACCACCATGTCCATAAAAGTCCAATCTATCAATATAACACATTATTTATCCCTCACTGTGAGTGTCGTTAGAAAAAGAAACCACGGCGCCAGAATTGCGCTTTTATTTGCTCATCCTGTCATTGGCTGCTACAATAGGTTTACAGGATGTCACAGCTGCCTGTAATCAAGGACACATACAAATGACATCATTTGACATATCAGATGTGAAGATGAATCTTTACTGTGATGTTCATTTGCTTGTATGGAAGCCTTGGCTAATGTAGTCAGATTCAGGGCAAGCTCAGCTAAATTAATGTTTGACTTGTATTAAGGAAAGTCTAACCACAAAGATGATTGAAGTGACCCTCCGAGCCTTGAGAAACAAAGATGGCCGCACCAGCTTCTCTGACTGCCTGATGCACACTGTGAATTCTGCACATTATGATGCACACTGCTTTCCCTCTTTCTACCTCTATTAGCTAAGAGAAGTTGTGCACTTTTGCACAATCTCTTCATGTTAGAAAGGTACTTTAATAATAAACTGATTAAATAAAGTCCTGTTGCTTGAATCCCCAACAATTAGCTGTAATCTGTGGGGAATACAAGGAGTTAGTGTTCACTTTCCCTGCAGTGCCACCATAGGTGAAATGAAGCATTACACAATTAACAGAAATGACTGGTCTGTTCTAACAGGCTGCGTTCTCCTAAGCAAAAGACTCTTGTTGCAGACTATCTCCTTCCTAGATTGATGACGGTCCTGAAATCTATAATAGGGTACATCAAATGGCTCTATAAAACTGGACAGCCACTTTAACCCCTTTTCACCCCCTAATGTACATGTACATCATGAGAAACAGGAGGTTAAGGTTAAATGCCACCTATTTATGTCATGTAGATGGCCTGGGAGCTGACTTTGATTGACAGCCGTTCTCCTGCTACAACAGTGGAGACTGGTGAGAACACTGATCCCTGCTGTTAAACTATTACATGCTACGATCAATATTCATCATGGCATGTATGAGGTTAACAGTTTTTTTCTATGAAAAAATATATATTGTGTAAAAGTGGAAAAACCTAAAAAAATACAATTTTAGTGTTATTGTAATCATACAGCATAAAATACTACATAATGAATACTACACAAAAATGATGGAATGGATGTTTTTTCACCCAGTCCTCCCCAAACTACACCTCATCCTAAGGTGTTTGATGGGGTATTTTGGCTATGAAGTGAATTTTCAAAAATTCCAGATATGAAAGCTGTTTGTGCCATGCGTATGCACAGCTGGTTATGGGTATAAATCACACGGCCATTATCTTCATTTCCTTTAACCACATCACTATGTTGATGCCCGCCGCATGCCTGCTGATATGCAGCTTTGAAACTGCATTTCTCACAATTCCCCACTCTGTACTTGTTTCCTGTGTCTACCCACTAAGCGCTG
The DNA here is from genome assembly GCF_035609145.1 of Eleutherodactylus coqui. Lineage (NCBI taxonomy): Eukaryota > Metazoa > Chordata > Amphibia > Anura > Eleutherodactylidae > Eleutherodactylus > Eleutherodactylus coqui. The sequence goes on along the minus strand of NC_089842.1, from coordinate 157,491,869 downwards.
CCCTGTTATTGGTCAGCAATCCAGAGCAGAGAGCTGAGTATCAAAAAAAGCCAACCTTGATCATTTTTACTGAACAAGCCCGTCCTGTAGCACTGGAATGCCTGCAGGTCGTATTCAGAGCCAACCTGGGAATAACCACTTCTGAAGTGTAGGGAGGTGATGGTATAGAGCTACAGACACAAAGTCCAAAGCAGATGCACATTGCAAACTTTAACAACATTTGATTATCATTGAATTTGACAGCAACTTTATGTAACCAGAATAGCAAGGTGGCTTCACACACAATTTTTTTTGGAAATCGCACTTGCAGTTTTTGATGCACTTTTTGAGCCTAAACCAAAAGTGGATTAAAAAAAATGAGAACTATAAAGGAAGGACTTAGACTTCTCCTTTCTACTGGGTCCACTTCTGGCTTTGGCTCAAACAGGCATTTCCAAAAAATGCTATGTGTTAAGCCACCCAAAAGAAATATTCTAAGGCCGCCTACTCATCCCAAATAATAGGTCAGCACTCAAAGCTTCCATAAAACAACTTTTCTATATTTTATTCATTACAATTAAAAAGATGTTACAATATAACAGAGATGAGTCTCCAATGTGCAGCAGACAGGCGGAAGCAAGTCATACAACATATCAAGTTCATAAAATAATATATAAGTTCAAAAATAGATGTATGCAAAACCATATATTAACAATCATTTAACCTACTCTTGTGGCAGAAATGCTGCGTAATTTCCGCTAGTGGAATTAATGTGGAAATTCCACAACATTTAGGCTAGGTTCCAACAGGACAGAAATCTCATGGAATGTCCGCAGCGGGACCGCCCGAAAAGCGGAAAGACTGCTTCAAAACCCGCGTCATTTGGTGCATGTTTGAAGTGGCTTTTTCAACTGTACTCCACTGCGGAAACGGCAATACAATTGACATGTCGCGGATTTGAATTCCGCGCCACATGTCAGTTTTCACACAGTTTGTCTGCAGCGGACTGTCAGCAGCACGTGTATGAGATTTTTGCAGATCTCGTCAACTTTGCTGCTTGTCTCAGTTTTAAAAATGCATGTGGAATTTCAGTGTGGAAATTCCACGGCAATTCCGCCCCATGTAAACCCAGCCTTACCATGCAAGCCATGTAGATGGCATTTTAAAAAGTCTCCTTTACATGGTGCAGATATTTTCCACAGCAAATCTGCAGCATTTTTGAAAAATGCTGCAGATTTTAAACATAATTCTATTTATGCTGCAGAATTCGGTTAAATTTTACAGCTGTTCCACAAGTAAAAATGTGTCAAAATCCGTACGTGTTTAAAATCTGCACAAACAGTAAAAACACTGTTGTGCACACAAATAAGCGATGTCCTGTGCGTTAATATGCCGCACAAATGCGTCCGCAAAAACACATATGCTCGTGTGAACCTGGCGGTAGGAATACCAGAGGAACTGCACAATGCTTTAAGAAAAGACTCCCCCAGAATTTTTACTGTACAAGTACTGAAGGTATTGACTAAGCCGGATATGTCAGAGGTCCTCTTTAAAGGAAAGCCTATCTTTATACTGTCTGCCACGTAAGTTAGGAATATTTACTGTCTCATTGATGTTAATATCAATTGTAACTGGAATTGCTCTTTAAAGCCATGGAGTGAATTTCTTCCACCGATGGGAAAAAAGTGAGGCTGTCTTATCACTTGATGAAAAATGGCAGCAGCATATTATAGAGATATGATGTAAATCTTTGATACAGTAATGGAAAAAGAAGTCTCCGGAAGGATACCTGATCTGTGAGACGTCTGCATATTGACAAATCAGGAAACAAGATGAGTCGATCTAACACATCTTACACCATTTACGGGGAGGATTTTGAATATTGAATGAAGTTTTGCCTTGCAGATTAGACATGTCCACTAATCCTTTAATATCTCAGCCCCTATCATCATTTCACTTTGAGATTTGCTCCCAGCATGCTGTAAATTGCAAATTGCCAGGCCAAAGTATTTACAGTGATTGCAGATCTGCTGTATTCATATATATTGCGAATCAACATGACAAAATAGGTCTGATAGTATCGTTATAATTTTGTAACAAAGTTGGTTTGTGATTTCCCACATGTGGCTCCCCAGCTGTTGCAAAACGTCGAAAGTCGGCATGTGCTGCAGCCTGGGAGTTTAATGTTGGAACAGTTGGACGGTCACAGGTTGGAGACCGCAGCAGAAGTTCTTATGACAGGCTATGTCGTAGATCAGTTTTCCCCAAGTCAGGTAAAAAATGATCCAATTGCCCAAACTGCTGATTAATACACAAGGCAGAGCAGTAGGAATGAGTAAACTAGCAAAGGGATGGTAAGAGCATTCCTTCACCTACCAAAAACACTGGACAGGTTTGTGGTGCTCCTAATTCATACTTTGTTGATATTCCTTGGGCTGTGCAAAAATTTATGCTGACACTGTCCTGGGGATTTACTGACTGGTTTGGTAGACTATTGGCCTGGCAGCAAGTCTGCTTAGTATAAACCTAGAGTTCTTTTATGGATACCCATTGCCATTGGTCACTGTCCTCTAGGATCATACACATACAGTAGACTAGGAGTAGTGATGAGCGAACTTTTAAAAAGCTCGGTTCAGCTGGTTCAACAAACTTCTGCAAAAGGTTCAGTTTGGTCCAGATTAATATGGACCGGAAGTTCAACAAAACCACTAAAAGTGGTTTAAAACACTGCCTCTGAGTGCTTTTATAGCTCTTGAACCAGTGCTCAGGAATAATTTTGAGTAAACCGAAATAATAGAACCCCTTTATCAGGAAGAACTGCTTAAAGCTCAGTTTGGCTTTGTGCTAAACTGAACTTTTTGCAAAATTCAACCCGAAACAAGGTTCTTCTGGTTCAGTTTGCTCAACAATAACCAGAAGGATAGGTTCCAGCTACATATAGGATATCAGTGCCTGGTTACAGGTGAAATAGGGGAGCGGCAGCAACACACCTTTGCACCTGGGTATTTTGATACAGGTTAAGACACCAAGTGAATCTTGGACCTGAGTGAAGAAAAGCCTAACTATGACTAGGGGGAATAGAATATTTCAAGATGTCACACAAGAGGAGAACTCCAGAACTTATGCTTTGTTTCTATATCTTTTTTATTTTATTTTATGGAAAAAGTTCCTTAAAAGGCCACTCCGATGAAAACACATTTTGCCTTCCCAACCCTTCTCACCTGATTGCCCGTCACACTCTGGAGGTTTCTTCTGTGTATTGCAGCCACTTTCGTGCAGTGTAGTCCCTTGTCTGATGCTTATCAGGCAGCATCTTGAAGCTGATATTTTTTACTTTCAGTTTCACACCTATCCAATGATGTATCAGCACAGCATTGACTGAGGCTATACCATTTTTGCCTGCTGGGGGAAGTTTAATTATCATTACCTATATATTCCTCTAAATAAGCTACAGCCCATAAGTATACAGTCAAGAGGATGAGCTGTCATGTCCTCTATTATCACTGTGTGACAGGAGCTGTGTGACCATCATCAGTAACTGTGATAAGAGTGCTTGTGCCCTCCTCTAGCTAGTTTCTGTGGTAGGTTCATATAACAGCATCAGCAAACTGAGAATTTGACTAGAAACTGAACATATGACCCCAAGTAAATCTGAGCATATGAGGAAAAAGAACTTGTGAGTTTCAGATAGAAAAAATAACTAAGCAAGGTAACGTTAGCTAACTTGAATATTCTGGGGGAGAGGCTACATAATGAATGAATAAGCAAAAAAATCACCACGGTGGCCCTTTCACTGTTGTGATTGCCTTTTTGGCAATGAAAGAGTTCAACATCAATGTGATTTTTTATTTTGGAGTTTGGCTTGGGCTTCTGAGAAGTGAAGTGGCCACTACACATATAATGGAATATTTCAGTATGACTTCTTTTCTCATCTCATCTACAGAAAAAGCCCAATCATAGGTTTTGTGATATGTTCATGTTTAATGCTGTTTATTCTTTCCCTGCCAGTGGAAGGACCCAAACACATTGACAACATCAAGTTCCACCTCCCAATGGCTCCTTGAAGACACAAGGGAGAGATTACGTGGCTTCATGTAGCTGTTTGAAAAATGCGGTTTAGGTGAAAATCTTGTGGATCAGAATAACTTTAAGAAATTAGCTGTATACTTTCTTCATGGTCCAGTGAGAAAGATGGAACATCCAAAACAAGGGTTGAAGTCCTTCAATTGAATATTATGGCCCACCAGTAATACCTAGTGATGTGTTCTAAACTCAAGTGAAGATCTCTTTTCTTCAAGGAGATATGTTTTTTTAAATTAATATTTCTTTAAATGTATATAGGGTTATTAAAGTACAGCTCCATTCAAGTAATGCAATTTACCAATCCTTATGATTATTCCCCTTCTCTGTCTACTCAGAATTTCACTAATTAAAACTCCGTTTTCCACTGAAGAGCTGCTCTTCTTAGTGTAACTTGGGACAGGAAGTTGTAATCATAGTCAGCCATTTTGAAGGTCTTTGACATCGGTTTCTGGCCTGTTTCACCTCTCCAGCTTTGTCAGCTTTGAGTTCACTAGGCCTTATGTACAAGTCAACGTGAAAACCTCACATTTTTCAGGAAGGGTATAGATTCTTCACTCCAAGCAGAAACTATACCCTTCCTGACCCATGTTATAGGTTTCTCACCCAATCAAGCTAGCAACCTACTGCATGCTGATAAGGTTCAGAAACTCCAAAACAGTTTGCCTGTGCATGGTGTGTCTTCTTCTGGCGAAGACTCTGGCTTATATTCCAAGCCTTGTTAAAAGACTTGTTAAAAGGTCTGACTTGTAGGAAAGCTACCTTCTAATAGGTGGCGAGGGAGGAATTATTCTATTTACCATTTACATAAAAATTCCCACTTTTTTATGGAGCTGCAGGCAGTCTGTGTGCTTCCATATAGTGTCTCCATATAGCACTATATTCTTTCTAGAGGCAATGTTTTTAGACTGCGTTATTTGTTCCAGTAAAAAAAATAAAACAAAACGTAATTGTAGCAACACCAAGCAAATGGAAATCATCCATTTTTTAAAAAACCCAAAATTGAAATCAATGCAGTAAAAAACGGTTTCTCTCCTTTAAAATAGAACATAGAGACAGAAATACAAAACTGAGATAAAAGGAAGTGTGAACATAAAAACATATACTATAAAGAAAAAACTGAAATTAATGGGAGTTAGAGAAACAGTGTAGTACATTGCGCTATGCTGCTTGCGGATGTCATGTGCTACACTGTTTCCATAACACAAATTCATTTTATAGTAACATAGTATGTAAGGTCGAAAAAAAGACACCTGTCCATCTAGTTCAGCCTATTGCCCCCCAATGTTAATCTAGTAGAAGGCAAAAAAACACCAATGAGGTAGAAACCAATTTTCCCCATTTAAAGCCTCGGTCAGACGAGCATTTCTTCCATGCATGAATAGGCGAGCAAAAAGATCGTTCCTCGTGTGTGGAAAAAAATGCATAACCGGGTGAATTCCAGCTATTCGAAGTAGCCTTTTCACACGATCAGAGGTGTGTGGTGCGTGTTTTCCAGCTGCCATAGGAGTCTATGGACAGCACACTCCAAAGATAGGACAGGTCACCCCATGATCCTATTTGCTTTGGTAGCAGCTGCCTGACACTGGTTGCTCCAGTTAAGTTTACAGTTAACTAAAACCCCCAAGTCCTTTGCCATGTCAGTGTTACCCAGTGGTTTCCAATTTAGTGTGTAATGGTGACATGTATTTCCCTGCCCATGTGCATAACCTTACATTCATCCTGGCAGCTGAGTAGAATGCTTACACTGTCCCCCTGCTATTGGGGATTCGCGGAGTGCTGATGTGTGAGGTATCCCCCTTCGCACTCCTTCGGTCCCAGCAGCGTCCTCATGTACACCCCGCTGTCCACACTCACCCCCTTCCCTGCTTTCGGCCATCATTTGCAGCGCTCATCTGATCCTAGGAGCGTGCTAAAGGATCAAGAGGCAGGGGAGGAGATTTTCACAAATGTGATCGCCACAGCCGCCTCCACATGCACAGGCTTCGGCGTCCCTAATGACCCGGAGTGCAGCGGTAATGGTCAGAGCAACAGCACCACAGTAAGGAGCATAACAAGCACTGAGACAGTGGAGCCAGGGCGTCAGTGCAATCGGCTTAGCTGCAGCGCCGAGGTGGTGGCTTTTGCTTGCCCCGGGAAGATGGTACAGGGGACGGCTGCTGCGAGTCAACTCCTAGCAGCACCATGCGTATAGCTTGTTGCCTGGGCTGCATGGTAAGGCTGAGCTCATGTTAGCCTTACATTATTTACTGTAAATGGTTCCCTGTTACCCCTGTAACATTTTACTATTTCCAGCTACTAATGTAAGGCTAACATAAGCTCACCGTAACAGTGGAGCCCAGGCAACAAGCTATACACACGGTGCTGCTAGGACCTTTGAAAAGTCACCAATCGGGAGCCAGGGGTGTGACAGGGGCGTTCCTGCATCCAACACTAGTCATACCCCTAGCTTCATGGTGGCATCAAGATACACTAATACCCGTTATCATTGCCTATTCCAGCAGGGACCAGAGCAGAGGTAACCAGTTTGGTGGCACTGGACTTGAGCCACAGTGGAAGAATGAGTAATGGGTATTTTATTTTATAACCCTGGGGCATTTTTGTTTTTAGAGATTGTAAACCCCCTTTAAAGGGGTTTATGAGATTAGAAAAAGCATGATTGCTGTCTTCCAAAACCAATGCCCTGTCCATGTCCTGGTATTTATCAAAACTGGTATTGCAGCATAGCTAAATAGAAGTGAATGGGGCTGAAGTGCAATACTATAAACAGTCAATGGACAACAGTGGCGCTGTTTTTGCAAGAAAACTACCATGTTTTCCTCATTTCAAACCTAGCTGAGTGCTTTACTACCACTGCAGCTACTTCGTTCTAACTTTTGACATGAGTTACAACAATCGAATTGTCATTGTTCAGCCATTTGAGGCATATCTTTGCAATACGTCACTGATGTCTTGACAATGTGCCTTTAAATATTAGTTGATTAATTAGTACAATGAAATTACCGGAAACTCCCACCAAGCTAAAGTAATTAATTGCAAGTCATTTACATACACATATAATGATCGATGCAGGATGTAAATATCATGTTGTATTTGCTACAGTGTAACAGCAGCTTATTTCAGTGCAGATGCACAGGGCCATCATAAATATTTAAAATAACCCTTATAAATCCCCCTGTTATTTGTGCCTGCGTTCATTGTCTCGCTAACGGCAGGAACATTTGCAGGAATACACGCCAGCGAAGTCTTTAATACCTGTGCTAACGGATGTGGGGTATTAACCTGACATAAGATTTGTATAGACAGAAGCCTGTGATCTCATTCCATTATTTTTAACTTCTTACATTGATAATTAATTTGTCTGACACTATATTGATTTCTTGTCTCTTGTTTTATTGACAATGTCTTCTGTTTAATGCACAAATGGCAAGCCTCCCATTACTGTGGATTTGAAAGAAAATTCGGGCCTACAAATTATGGACACATTCGGGTTGACCTTCCAAGGAGAACTTGTGTCCAGAGAACAATATACTCACTAATTACAAGCCCCCAAAGTCCTGAAACTTTATGTCCACCTTCTTCTTTTAGTATTCCAATACACTTAAAATGAAAAATGCAGCAACTTTACAAATAGTCCTAATTAGATATTCTATCGTTTTGTGTATACAGCTCCTATACAGATCTATGGTAAGAGACTACAAACAAATCCTGTGTATTCTGATCCCGTAATCATGTTGCCCTCCATTTGTCCTCTACTTCTTGTTAGCCTATTACGTACGAATAAAGGTAACTTCACATTAGGCGTATTCACTGCCGACTTTCCGCAGTGGAGAACCAGCAGAAAATACACATTAGACATGAAGCGGCTGAAACTGCACCCAAAAGGTGAAGATTTGGCTGTGGATTTAGTCGCAGAGATGCTGCGGATTTTAACCCTTGTATTCCTAGTTTTGAAATCCACAGCATAAATAGACATGCTGCGGAATTTAAATCTGCAGTGCTTTTTCAAAGCGCTACCGATTAGTTAGGGAAAATTTCCACATCACGTGAAGGCGATTTTTGAAATCTCCCCCATATAGTTCAGGGCTTATTCACACGTCTGTATATATATATGGACAGGTTTTCATGTCCTAACCTGCATCTTTCAGTGCACCTTACAAAAATATTCTGATAGTCTGAAATACTTAAGCTGCCTTCACACGGGTGAGAAAATTGCGTGAGATTTGTGCTATGCGAGATGTACAAATCTTGCACAAATATGAACCCCATTCTTTTGAACAGAGTCGAACACATGAGTGATGTTTTCCTGCATTGCACTACGATGCTGCGCAGGAAACAGATAGCAGCATTTCCTATTTTTGTGCGTGCTCTCGCATCGCATCTCCCATTACCTTCAATGGGGCCAGCAGCAGCATCGCACCACACGCTAGGTGCACACAATGCCGCTGCTTTTAATGAGGGCAGCTTCACACGGCTGTATACCAACTATACTTGCCGCTACGGAGCGTAGTTGCGAATGAACGGGGTTATTTTCCTTCTCGGGCCGTTCAATCTCTGCACTATAGTGCAGGAGTTTGAAAAAACAGCGGGAAGATAGGTCCTGCACCAGAGGCGTAACTATAGAGGATGCAGGGGATGCGGTTGCACCCGGGCCCAGGAGCCTTAGGGGGCCCATAAGACCTCTCTTCTCCATATAGGGAGCCCAGTATTATGAATAAAGCATTATAGTTGGGGGCCCTGTTCCAGGTTTTGCATTGGGGCCCAGGAGCTTCAAGTTACGCTTCTGTCCTGCACTATATTTCCCGCACGTAGTATTAATCACGTGATGACCACGGCCGCATAACGAGAAAAAACGAAACCATTGATTTCTCGCCCATTAAAACTACATGTGAGAAAGATCGGACATGACCCATCTTCCTGCTGTTTTATTCAAACTAACGCTATGTGGCAGAGTTTGAACAGCCAGTTTCTGTGCAGCTATGCTTCATAGCGGCAACTGTAATAGCGCATATGGCCATGTCAATCCGCCAACTTGTGGATTTTGGTGTGGAATTTACCATGACCTGTGGTGCGTCATGCGCCTATTCTGTCCGCTTTGAACGGTCCCGTAGACACACGTTAATCTGCTGCAGATTTCTGCTCCATAACCTGCATATATATACCGATTTTAGTGCAGAATTTCTGCATCTTTAGTCCCACAGACAGATTTATGCCACATTCCCCGTGGTGTAAATCCGCAGCGGAATAACGCAGCTATTAGGTTCTATTAAACCTAATAGCTCAGTCCTCACATGCAGGATTCTGCCATGCGTTTACGCCGCAGGAAAAAAATCATGGCATGTTTTATTTTACAGTGTTTTTCCGTGGCAGGAGGTCTACTTTAATATAGTATTAATAAAGACCGCCAAAAAATATGGTAAAAAGCACTAGAGATGAGCGAGCACCAAAATGCCCGGGTGCTCGTTACTCGGGACGAAATTATCGCGATGCTCGAGGGTTCGTTTCGGGTAACGAACCCCATTGAAGTCAATGGGCGACCCGAGCATTTTTGTATATCGCCGATGCTCGCTAAGGTTTTCATTTGTGAAAATCTGGGCAATTCAAGAAAGTGATGGGAACGACACAGCAACGGATAGGGCAGGCGAGGGGCTACATGTTGGGCTGCATCTCAAGTTCCCAGGTCCCACTATTAAGCCACAATAGCGGCAAGAGTGGGCCCCCCCCTCCCAACAACTTTTACTTCTGAAAAGCCCTCATTAGCAATGCATACCTTAGCTAAGCACCACACTACCTCCAACAAAGCACAATCACTGCCTGCATGACACTCCGCTGCCACTTCTCCTGGGTTACATGCTGCCCAAGACCCCCCCCCCCGCACGACCCAGTGTCCACAGTGCACACCAAAGTGTCCCTGCGCAGCCTTCAGCTGCACTCGTGCCACACCACCCTCATGTCTATTTATAAGTGCGTCTGCCATGAGGAGGAACCGCGGGCACACACTGCAGAGGGTTGGCACGGCTAGGCAGCGACCCTCTTTAAAAGGGGCGGGGCGATAGCCCACAATGCTGTACAGAAGCAATGAGAAATATAATCCTGTGCCACCGCCATCAGGAGCTGCACACGTGGGCATAGCAATGGGGAACCTATGTGCCACACACTATTCATTCTGTCAAGGTGTCTGCATGCCCCAGTCAGACCGCGGTTTTTTATAAATAGTCACAGGCAGCTACAACTCCGCAATGGGAATTCCGTGTGCACCCACAGCATGGGTGGCTCCCTGGAACCCACCGGCTGTACATAAATGTATCCCATTGCAGTGCCCTGGACAGCAGAGCTAACGTCAGATTAAATGCAGGTGGGCTTCGGCCCACACTGCATGCCCCAACCTGACCGGGGTTTTTAATTCATAGACACAGGCAGGTACAACTCCCTGTGGACCCACAGCATGGGTGGGTGCCAGGAAGCCACCGGCGGTACATAAATATATCCCATTGCATTGCCCATCACAGCTGAGGTAATGTCATGTTTAATGCAGGTGGGCTTCGGCCCACACTGCATGCCCCAGTCAGACTGGGGTTCTTTAGAAGTAGACACATGCAGTTACAACTCCCTGTGGACCCACAGCATGGGTGGCTCCCTGGAACCCACCGGCGGTACATAAATATATCCCATTGCAGTGCCCAGCACAGCTGATGTAATGTCAGCTTTAATGCAGGTGGGCAAAAAATTAATTGGATTATACTGTAGGCGAGGGCCCCAAAAAATTGGTGTACCAACAGTACTAATGTACGTCAGAAAAATTGCCCATGCCCAACCAAGAGGGCAGGTGAAACCCATTAATCGCTTTGGTTAATGTGGCTTAATTTGTAACTAGGCCTGGAGGCAGCCCAGTTAAAATAAAAATTGGTTCAGGTGAAAGTTTCAACGCTTTAATGAGCATTGAAACGTATAAAAATTGTTTACAAAAATTATATGACTGAGCCTTGTGGGCCTAAGAAAAATTGCCCGTTCGGCGTGATTACGTCAGGTTTCAGGAGGAGGAGCAGGAGGAGGAGGATGAATATTATACACAGATTGATGAAGCTAAAAGGTCCACGTTTTTGATGGTGATAGAGAACAATGCTTCCATCCGCGGGTGCAGCCTACGTATTGCTTAGGTATCGCTGCTGTCCGCTGGTGGAGAAGAGAAGTCTGGGGAAATCCAGGCTTTGTTCATCTTGATGAGTGTAAGCCTGTCGGCACTGTCGGTTGACAGGCGGGTACGCTTATCCGTGATGATTCCCCCAGCCGCACTAAACACCCTCTCTGACAAGACGCTAGCCGCAGGACAAGCAAGCACCTCCAGGGCATACAGCGCGAGTTCAGGCCACGTGTCCAGCTTCGACACCCAGTAGTTGTAGGGGGCAGAGGCGTCACGGAGGACGGTCGTGCGATCGGCTACGTACTCCCTCACCATCCTTTTACAGTGCTCCCGCCGACTCAGCCTTGACTGGGGAGCGGTGACGCAGTCTTGCTGGGGAGCCAGAAAGCTGTCAAAGGCCTTAAAGAGTGTTCCCCTGCCTGTGCTGTACATGCTGCCTCATCTCTGCGCCTCCCCTGCTACCTGGCCCTCGGAACTGCGCCTTCGGCCACTAGCGCTGTCGGATGGGAATTTTACCATCAGCTTGTCTGCCAGGGTCCTGTGGTATAGCATCACTCTCGAACCCCTTTCCTCTTCGGGTATGAGAGTGGAAAGGTTCTCCCTATACCGTGGGTCGAGCAGTGTGTACACCCAGTAATCCGTAGTGGCCAGAATGCGTGTAACGTGAGGGTCACGAGAAAGGCATCCTAACATGAAGTCAGCCATGTGTGCCAGGGTACCTGTACGCAACACATGGCTGTCCACACTAGGAAGATCACTTTCAGGATCCTCCTCCTCCTCCTCAGGCCATACACGCTGAAAGGATGACAGGCAAGCAGCATGGGTACCCTCAGCAGTGGGCCAAGCTGTCTCTTCCCCCTCCTCCTCATCCTCCTCATGCTCCTTCTCCTCCTCCTCAACGCGCTGAGATATAGACAGGAGGGTGCTCTGACTATCCAGCGACATACTGTCTTCCCCTGCCTCTGTTTCCGAGCGCAAAGCGTCTGCCTTTATGCTTTGCAGGGAACTTCTCAAGAGGCATAGCAGAGGAATGGTGACGCTAATGATTGCAGCATCGCCGCTCACCATCTGGGTAGACTCCTCAAAGTTTCCAAGGACCTGGCAGATGTCTGCCAACCAGGCCCACTCTTCTGTAAAGAATTGAGGAGGCTGACTCCCACTGCGCCGCCCATGTTGGAGTTGGTATTCCACTAAAGCTTTACGCTGCTCATAGAGCCTGGCCAACATGTGGAGCGTAGAGTTGCAGGGTGCGCAGGGTGGCAGCGTCCATGTGGGACTTGCGGAAATGTGCGCAGAGCCGGCGCACCTTTCCAAGCAGGTCTGACAAGCGTCGGTAGCTTTTCAGAAAGCGCTGAACCACCAAATGATAGATGTGGGCCAGGCATGGCACGTGCGTGAGGCTGCCGAGCTGCAGAGCCGCCACCAGCTGACGGCCGTTGTCACACACGACCATGCCCGGTTGGAGGCTCAGCGGCGCAAGCCAGCGGTCGGTCTGCTCTGTCAGACCCTGCAGCAGTTCGTGGGCCGTGTGCCTCTTCTCTCCTAAGCTGAGTAGTTTCAGCACGGCCTGCTGACGCTTGCCCACCGCTGTGCTGCCACGCCGCGCAACACCGACTGCTGGCGACGTGCTGCTGTTGACACATCTTGATTGCGAGACAGAGGTTGCGTAGGAGGAGAAGGAGGAGGAGGGTGGTTTAGTGGAGGAAGCATACACCACCGCAGATACCACCACCGAGCTGGGACCCGCAATTCTGGGGGTGGGTAGGACGTGAGCGGTTCCAGGCTCTGACTCTGTCCCAGCCTCCACTAAATTCACCCAATGTGCCGTCAGGGAGATATAGTGGCCCTGCCCGCCTGTGCTTGTCCACGTGTCCGTTGTTAAGTGGACCTTGGCAGTAACCGCGTTGGTGAGGGCGCGTACAATGTTGCGGGAGACGTGGTCATGCAGGGCTGGGACGGCACATAGGGAAAAGTAGTGGCGACTGGGAACTGAGTAGCGCGGGGCCGCCGTCGCCATCATACCTTTGAAAGCCTCCGTTTCCACAACCCTATACGGCAGCATCTCCAGGCTGATAAATTTGGCAATGTGCACGTTTAACGCTTGAGCGTGCGGGTGCGTGGCGGCGTACTTGCGCTTGCGCTCCAACACTTGCACTAGCGACGGCTGGACGGTGCGCTGAGAGACATTGGTGGATGGGGCCGAGCACAGCGGAGGTGAGGGTGTGGGTGCAGGCCAGGAGACGGTAGTGCCTGTGTCCTGAGAGGGGGGTTGGATCTCAGTGGCAGGTTGGGGCACAGGGGGAGAGGCAGCGGTGCAAACCGGAGGCGGTGAACGGCCTTTGTCCCACCTTGTGGGGTGCTTGGCCATCATATGTCTGCGCATGCTGGTGGTGGTGGCTCCCCGGCTGATCTTGGCACGACAAAGGTTGCACACCACTGTTCGTCGGTCGTCTGCACTCTCAGTGAAAAACTGCCAGACCTTTGAGCATCTCGGCCTCTGCAGGGTGGCATGGCGCGAGGGGGCGCTTTGGGAAACAGTTGGTGGATTATTTGGTCTGGCCCTGCCTCTACCCCTGGCCACCGCACTGCCTCTTCCAACCTGCCCTGCTGCTGCACTTGCCTCCCCCTCTGAAGACCTGTCCTCAGTAGGCGTAGCAAACCAGGTGGGGTCAGTCACCTCATCATCCTGCTGCTCTTCCTCCGAATCCTCTGTGCGCTCCTCCCTCGGACTTACTCCAATTACTACTACCTGAGTGATAGACAACTGTGTCTCATCGTCATCGTCCTCCTCACCCACTGAAAGCTCTTGAGACAGTTGCCGGAAGTCCCCAGCCTCATCCCCCGGACCCCGGGAACTTTCCAAAGGTTGGGCATCGGTCACGACAAACTCCTCCGGTGGGAGAGGAACCATTGCTGGCCATTCTGGGCAGGGGCCCGGGAACAGTTCCTGGGAGTCTGCCTGCTCCTCAGAATGTGTCATTGTAATGGAGTGAGGAGGCTGGGAGGATGGAGGAGCAGTAGCCAGAGGATTAAGAGTTGCAGCAGTGGACGGCGCAGAACTCTGGGTGGTCGATAGATTGCTGGATGCACTTTCTGCCATCCACGACAGGATCTGCTCACACTGCTCATTTTCTAATAAAGGTCTACCGCATGGACCCATTAATTGTGAGATGAATGTGGGGACGCCAGAAACGTGCCTCTCTCCTAATCCCGCAGCAGTCGGCTGCGATACACCTGGATCAGGAGCTCGGCCTGTGCCCACACCCTGACTTGGGCCTCCACGTCCTCGCCCGCGTCCACGTCCTCTAGGCCTACCCCTACCCCTCAGCATGGTGTATTACCAGTAGTGCAGAAACAGAACGCTGTAATTAAATGTGCCGCTTATTGGCCTGTGGTTGGAGGCTGACTTCGCTTACGGAACGCACAGCAGAGGCAGGAAAGAATTTTGCACAAGCCTGCTGTAACACTTAGCTGGCTGCGTATGAATTAGGACAACTACCCCCAGCAGAGACCCAGTACACTTGTGGACAGGAATACAGCGGTGATGTAAGAGGCAACACAGAGGCAGGAAAGAATTTTGCGCAAGCCTGCTGTAACACTTAGCTGGCTGCGTATGAATTAGGACAACTACCCCCAGCAGAGACCCAGTACACAGAGGACGGTCACAGGCAGCCCAAATAGATTTTTTTCCCCAAATGTTTTTGGAAAGGCCCACTGCCTATATACACTAAATATGTCTTCTGTCCCTGCCTCACCACTACTGGCCCTGGACAATGTAAAATTACTTCAGACTGTTTCACTGTGGACAGGAATACAGCGGTGATGTAAGAGGCAACACAGAGGCAGGAAAGAATTTTGCGCAAGCCTGCTGTAACACTTAGCTGGCTGCGTATGAATTAGGACAACTACCCCCAGCAGAGACCCAGTACACTTGTGGACAGGAATACAGCGGTGATGTAAGAGGCAACACAGAGGCAGGAAAGAATTTTGCGCAAGCCTGCTGTAACACTTAGCTGGCTGCGTATGAATTAGGACAACTACCCCCAGCAGAGACCCAGTACACTTGTGGACAGGAATACAGCGGTGATGTAAGAGGCAACACAGAGGGAGGAAAGAATTTTGCGCAAGCCTGCTGTAACACTTAGCTGGCTGCGTATGAATTAGGACAACTACCCCCAGCAGAGACCCAGTACACTTGTGGACAGGAATACAGCGGTGATGTAAGAGGCAACACAGAGGCAGGAAAGAATTTTGCGCAAGCCTGCTGTAGCACTTAGCTGGCTGCGTATGAATTAGGACAACTACCCCGAGCAGAGACCCAGTACACTTGTGGACAGGAATACAGCGGTGATGTAAGAGGCAACACAGAGGCAGGAAAGAATTTTGCGCAAGCCTGCTGTAGCACTTAGCTGGCTGCGTATGAATTAGGACAACTACCCCCAGCAGAGACCCAGTACACTTGTGGACAGGAATACAGCGGTGATGTAAGAGGCAACACAGAGGCAGGAAAGAATTTTGCGCAAGCCTGCTGTAACACTTAGCTGGCTGCGTATGCATTAGGACAACTACCCCCAGCAGAGACCCAGTACACTTGTGGACAGGAATACAGCGGTGATGTAATAGGCAACGCAGAGGCAGGAAAGAATTTTGCGCAAGCCTGCTGTAACACTTAGCTGGCTGCGTATGAATTAGGACAACTACCCCCAGCAGAGATCCAGTACACTTGTGGACAGGAATTCAGCGGTGATGTAGGAGGCAACACAGAGGCAGGAAAGAATTTTGTGCAAGCCTGCTGTAACACTTAGCTGGCTGCGTATGAATTAGGACAACTACCCCCAGCAGAGACCCAGTACACTTGTGGACAGGAATACAGCGGTGATGTAAGAGGCAACACAGAAGGAGGAAAGAATTTTGCGCAAGCCTGCTGTAACACTTAGCTGGCTGCGTATGAATTAGGACAACTACCCCCAGCAGAGATCCAGTACACTTGTGGACAGGAATTCAGCGGTGATGTAGGAGGCAACACAGAGGCAGGAAAGAATTTTGTGCAAGCCTGCTGTAACACTTAGCTGGCTGCGTATGAATTAGGACAACTACCCCCAGCAGAGACCCAGTACACTTGTGGACAGGAATACAGCGGTGATGTAAGAGGCAACACAGAAGGAGGAAAGAATTTTGCGCAAGCCTGCTGTAACACTTAGCTGGCTGCGTATGAATTAGGACAACTACCCCCAGCAGAGACCCAGTACACTTGTGGATAGGAATACAGCGGTGATGTAAGAGGCAACACAGAGGCAGGAAAGAATTTTGCGCAAGCCTGCTGTAACACTTAGCTGGCTGCGTATGAATTAGGACAACTACCCCCAGCAGAGACCCAGTACACTGAGGACGGTCACAGGCAGCGCAAATAGATTTTTTTTCCCAAATGTTTTTGGAAAGGCCCACTGCCTATATACACTAAATATGTCTTCTGTCCCTGCCTCACCACTACTGGCCCTGGACAATGTAAAATTACTGCAGGACGCAATGCTCTGCACGGCCGATATACAAAAAAAATAAAAAGTGCAACACTGCAAAAAGCAGCCTCCACACTACTGCACACGGTTAGATGTGGCCCTAAGAAGGACCGTTGGGGTTCTTGAAGCCTAAAATAACTCCTAACGCTCTCCCTATAGCAGCTCTGGCACCAGCAGCACTGTCCCTGATCTCTGTCAGAATGCATCTGTGGCGAGCCGCGGGAGGGGCCGATTTATATACTCGGGTGACACCTGATCTCGCCAGCCACTCACTGCAGGGGGGTGGTATAGGGCTTGAACGTCGCAGGGGGAAGTTGTAATGCCTTCCCTGTCTTTCTATTGGCCAGAAAAGCGCGCTAACGTCTCAGAGATGAAAGTGAAAGTAACTCGAACATCGCGTGGTACTCGTAACGAGTAATGAGCATCTCGAACACGCTAATACTCGAACGAGTATCAAGCTCGGACGAGTACGTTCGCTCATCTCTAAAAAGCACCTTTTTCCGCCATCGCCAGCTGGTACTTTTTTGTTTATCCACGTTGCATGAACCCACGGGCATATCCTGCTCCTAATGTGGGCATGAGCCCTTAAACAGATGGGTGTGTTTTTCTCCCGTTATCATAATCACAGCCGCATAGCAGGACAAAATGAAAACATCTTTTGAATGCAGTCATATACATGTGTGATTTTTTTTCGTGCCATGGTCTAACTTTTTCGAAACGCATTGCCCTGTGCGATGTGCATGCGCGAGCGACGCGTGGTTTCCCATTGAAATCAATAGGAAATACTTCCGAACCTCTTTCACGTGTGAGAGGATCGAAACTTCACCGTTGCAAGGTATTTTGGGGTACATTGTACATTCACAAGCGCGCTACCGTGTATAGATAGCCTTAATCTTCTGCAGATTTCTGCTCTATACCCTGCATGTATAAGAATACTTGCTCTTTATAATCATTTTGTCTAGTATGCTTTAAAAGGAATCCTTCATGCACTGATTTTCTGTGGAGAAGCCAATAGAAACAAGCAAAGCTGCAGTATAAAGCATGGGGAACTAGCAGCAGTCTCAGCTGTTGACAAGACAAAAGGTGGATTTCAGGTAGCACAGATCCTTTATATATATAGTAGTTACTCTGGAGTCAGACCTAAAAAGAAGCCAAACAGCCATGAGTGATATAATAGGCAAGCATCAATATACTGACCATGTATTCTACATAAAGCTGAGTCTTCACACGCCGTGGCTGATAGATCCTCTGCAGTATAGGACTGGGTTAATCTGCACGATGTGTCTCATTTGACTGACGGCTTTAATTTTACTAAAAATCCATTATGTCATACTAAGTGGAACCCGGGCTGCATCCCTCATCCTCTCTCCAGTTTCTTATTTAGATGCTATCTTATCCTGTCCCCAGTAACACTACATTTGTCTCTGCATTCCAGATCATCAGCCCTATCAATCACTCCAGTTCCCTATCAAACAGCTGAGAAATAAAGCAAAGTATGACAACATTCTTCTTCCTGTACCTCCATCTGTAAATGATGGATTAAGTAATTTTTGTTCTCCAGCCCAGGAACACAAGACATTGCTCACGGTCTAAGCTTTCAAGAATCCTTATTTCTTTTCAACGGGGAGAAGAAAAAAAAACGAAAAAAAAAAAAACAAGTACCGGTTCTAAAATAAAATACTGTCGGTGGCAGGGAAGTCTATTAACATGGGAAACAGTAAGAATTGAAATAATCTATTGAAACAGTGGGGAAGATTTACATTTTTCCATATCTCCAAAGCAGCTGTAGGCTTTTCTATATCCAATCATGTAAAAACCATTTATTTGTCTGATAGCCCACCAAACTCACACATAGTACTATGAAAATACATTAGTTTGTGCCACCACGTAAATCTTTGATCTGTATCAACAGGGGAAGCAATATAACGGCGACATTAGGATACCTGCGGTTGTGACATCCATGGTTGGTGGCATTGCAGACGGTACTTAAAATTGAAATTCTCCGGGTATCTGGACCTCATCTTTCTCTAGTTTGTTTTTGCTTATTTTAGGTTCCATCTACTGCGCTGACACTTTTCTTGTCTTTTCTCTGTATTATTTTTTATCTAAGGCTGACTGTGCCTTTATGCAGCTTTAGCTTATATTAACAATTTGTTTTAAAAGAGCAATGCCACCGCAGATGTATTTATACGAGGGTTCGGGGGCAATCTCCATTAGTGGTTGTTCACTTCAGAAACCCCTGTCTAAATTTCCCAGAGGTTTACTCTTCTTAAAGGGGGGCTCTCATGACTTTATATTGCTGCACAACCACTCTGTCCTTCCCGATCGATGTTGATCAAGACATGTGACTGCTGCAGCCAATCACTGGTTATAGAGAGTCACTGCTGCAGCCAATCACTGGTTATAGAGAGTCACTGCTGCAGCTAATCACTTGGTTATAGAGAGTCACTGCTACAGTCAATCACTGCTTATAGAGAGTCACTGCTGCAGCCAATCGCTGCTTAAAGACAGTTACTGCTGCAGCCAATCATTGGTTATAGAGTCACTGCTGCAGCTAATCACTTGGTTATAGAGAGTCACTGCTGCAGCCAATCACTGCTTATAGAGAGCCACTGCTGCAGCCAATCACTGTTTATAGAGAGCCACTGCTGCAGCCAATCACTGCTTATAGAGAGTCACTGCTGCAGCTAATAACTTGGTTATAGAGAGTCACTGCTGAAGCCAATCACTGCTTATAGAGAGCCACTGCTGCAGCCAATCACAGCTTATAGAGAGCCACTGCTGCAGCCAATCACTGCTTATAGAGAGCCACTGCTGCAGCCAATCACAGCTTATAGAGAGCCACTGTTGCAGGCAATCACTGCTTATAGAGAGTCACTGCTGCAGCCAATCACTGCTTATAGAGAGCCACTGCTACAGCCAATCACTGCTTATAGAGAGTCACTGCTGCAGCCAATCGTTGCTTATAGAGAGCCAGTGCTGCAGCCAATCACTGCTTATAGAGAGTCACTGCTGCAGCCAATCGCTGCTTATAGAGAGCCACTGCTGCAGCCAATCACTGGTTATAGAGAGCCACTGCTGCAACCAGTCACTGCTTATAGAGAGTCACTGTTGCAGCCAATGATTTCTGCAGCAGTCATTTGTCCTTGTCAGGCTAATTTCCCATGAGCGAATGTGATATTGGGCTGTGAAACTCGGCCCGCTATCACGCTCGCCAACATGCAATTTTGCTGCGGATGCGAGGAGTTTTCAGATCAAAAGTGCCTTGCGTCACTTCGGGGGAAGTAGCACCGTTTTCACACTGCCAGGAATATCGCTAACAGCTGTGGCGGAGGATTGCGGAGGGTTATTGTTTTTAATGGGAAACCTCGCATGGCATTGCAATTGTACTTATTATGATGCTGCCGCCGGCCCCATTGAAAACAATGAGCAAAGCAAGGGCACGCCCAAGATTTGTGTATGAACCCCATTTAAAAGAATAGAGTTTATAATCATGCGAGATTTGTGCGTCTTGCAAAGCCCAAACGTACACGATTTTCTGAGCCATGTCAAAGCAGCCTGAGGCGAAGGACCACTGATTTTCCGAAATGATGCACTGTGGTTTTGATACAAAAGCGCCTCACATCCGAGGCAAAATCGCATGTTGGCGAGCGCGATATTGGGCCGAGTTACATGGCCTGATATCGCACTCGCCTGTGTGAAATTGGCCTCGGATTGGTTGTAAAACACTTCTAGGGTTTAAACAGACGAATGTGTTTGCGTCCACAAAACGTGATGATGCGATTTTAATGGGTTCATTCTCATGAGCATGTTTCTTTTGCGCAATTCCTGCAAATGACAAAAGATGAATCTCTTCCTATCTTTCTGTTTGTTAATTTGCCATTTTTGTGCAATATGATTTTAACATTAGAAAGTCCCATTGACACTTGCAGTAAAAAAAAACGCAGCGATATCGCAGTGTTAAAAAAACATTAGTGGGCAAAAGCCCTAAGTGAAAAGAAAATGCCCCGAAAGGTGTCCATAGCCTTTAAGCATCTTAGACAACGGGAGCTTTTGTTTCATCATTTTTAATTTATTTACCAATCTTAAAAACATTCATAGTAAATATCAACTATCCAACGGTACAGCCGGACTCACACGGACGGATTCCAATTGCGGAATCCGCGACAAAACGCAGGCATTAAAAAGCATGTTAAATCGCTTTTTCTCTCACACTTGCAGATACCAATTGTGTGTTCCGTGAGCGGAGAGGGAAAATTACAGCATGCTCTATTTTGCTGCGGATTTTGTATGGACAGCCGCCATTGAAGTCAATGGAGGCCGTTCGATTTACAGCCCATTTGCAATTAACATTGCGTATGGGTCCGTATCATCGTTAAGCAACAGCGCAAGAAATACAAACAGTAAAAAAAACAACTGTACTTCGCATGAACGACTGCAAGCCGACACAGTGATATGCAATGCAGCAAATTCAGGTACTGTGGGTTGCTGGTTGGGCTCACAGCCGGATTCCATTGCGGGTCTCCTGCATACGGAATCTGGTCCGCCTGTGTGAAGCCGGCCTACTGATGATGAACAACACTCACGACTACAAAGTATCACAGTAAGTGAATGTTCATTAACCCTGTAATAACCAGCCACAGACTTGAAGTCCTTCATAATGGCACATTTATGTATGAGCAATACATAGGAAACAGAACCCATGGATTTCAATGGGTTCATTTCATGCAAGCGCAAGCAAATAGAACATACTCTATTTTGTGTGTATTTGTGCATCAAGGGGCCCAATAGAAGTCTATGGGGGGTGCGCATATGTGCACCCAATAAGCAGCGTAAAATCACGGAGAAAAGAACACATCTGGACCTCAGTAGCCTTTTAAATCAGGACGGGGCTGTTTTGCATGCTCATATGACCAGACCCTGCGTACGCAAAAAAGTACAGTGCAATCCACAGACACGCGGGCAAAAGCGCCTTGTTCATGGCGCAAATGCGTTGCGCTGAAGCCGCCCTTATTCCTTTTTTTTCACTTTTTCTCCGAGCAAATTCATGAGGTTCTTTGATTTTTCAAAGCGCTGACATTTCCAATGCAAGTAACTTGTATGACGGACGTGTAGCTATTATGCAAGACTTAATCAAGGCTGCAGTCTACTGATGACTGAGCTGATATTGTGTTTCCTGCTCCACTAAAATGTATTCTGCACCTGACCTCTTCAAATACTTGTGGCTTCCTAATAATCTACACACTGTTCCCCAGACACCTCCTTTCTCTTCATTTCAGCTCCTATCTGCATTGCGATCTTGGTCCACACCCTCCCGCACCTGACCATGGGGTGGGGGTGCAGCCTCGTTCCTCTCTACTGTATGTCTATGTTAACTCATCTGACCCGTCTCTGGTTTTTGCACTTTCTTTCTACATCACTTTATTGTTCCCGAAAATACAATGACTATATTTCATTATTTTTATTCAAGGTTCTTCTATATGAAACTGAATTGTACTTTGCTGAGATGACTGCTCATATGCTTCCGAGAACAATTATTAGTGGCGTTATTTTCATTTGTTGCATAGAAGGATTAATAATATTTAAAACTATAGAGAAAAACTACATAATAAGGTTAATACACCTTAGTCCCGCTTCACACAGGCGTATGTGTACTTGCGTGTGCCTGAGCGTAGGGTTCTTGCAGAAGGAACAATTCTTTTTTCGCGTGTGCATCAGCATATTTTATCATATGCTTTGCGCCCACAAGACATGTTCATTTGCACATGGCAAACAAGACACATGCAAAATACACAAATGGGAACGAACCCATTAAGATAAATGGGTTCTATTCTCTGCATACACGCAAATACACCCATGTGAAGCTGCCATTATTGATTGGGTTCTGAAGTAGACAAGCTTGGTGATTCTGAGCAATGAATTGTAGAAGTTGTGGCCAGTAGCTGCCAAGGAGGTTCATTCCTGGACTGTATTAGCTACTGTAAAGCTACATAGAAAGCCACTGTTACGATAGTGTGGGCAGGGGATCCACACGATCGTGACCAAAGGGGACGCACACGGGTATCACCAGGGTCACACGGGACTCACACCGGTTTCAAGCAACTGACCCTGGCTATAAGGAGGTTGATCTGGCCCTACCTAAGCGGGGACATTGCCCCAATAAGGGCAGCCCAGCGGTCTTCGGATCTGGGCCCTAGCTGATCCTAGGAGCCATGCACCAGAACAGGATGCATTCACATGCTACATGACAGACCCAGAATACACTGCATACAACATGCAACCACTAGTAACAGATTGGAAGCTGAATATAAATACCAGGTATTGGTTGACATTTTGTACAAGATGTTGAAAGCTAGCAGGCCACTTCATGGCTCCTGGTTATACTGCTAGTCCCTACACTAACCAGGAGTCCAGCAGAACCGGACACCGTTCACAGCGCACGCTGCAACAGGACACAACACAGATTGCAGGACACACAGCAAGCTAACACAAAACTGACAGAATTTAAACATTCAGACGGACATGAACCAAGTCACACTGCAAACTTCACCAGACAAGCATTCATGACTGCTCACCTTAGTGGCCATACAGACTGACCAGGAGCTGGGTTTATATGTGAGCACAGATTCAGGGGATTGGCTAGCAAAAAGTACCACACCCAGCCAGCTCAATCCTTAACCCTGAGAGTGCTGTGCTGCTGGAATCACAATAGTACAACATGTCTCAGCAGCACACGTAACAGCCACCAAATGCCATCTCTTGTATCCTGCCGCCTCTGTGTTTTGTGGTGCTTCTAAAAATATTGCAAATAAGATCTACATTGAGGGCATTGATGAGGGTGGATTTTAGGAAGCATTACTTGAGGGTCTTGGAACTCCAAAATCAGCACCATTAAAATTTTGGGTAGTTACTATAAAAAACCATCACACCTCCGCACTGCCTTTTATAGTATTACTGTTACCATGTGGCAGAGAGGCCACTGAGCACCGTAAGGCACCAGGGTGCAACTGCATTCTATGCACCTTCAATAGTTGAGCCACAGATTGTCCATACAGTCCTATGTAATTTGGCAGATTATGACAAATTACAGTAGCACAGTGTTTTACATTATATACTATTGACATTGTATATATTATACTAAAAGGGTTTTCCAGGCATTCGCTGTCAATGAGATATCTTCAGATTAGGTCTTCAATAGTTAATCACAAGGGGTCCACTGCTCAGGATCCTCACCGATCATCTGATCCTCTGACCCACTGTCAGTGCAGTTGAACTAGACATCGGCATTTGGGTTACAGTTGGAAATGAATGGAAATAGAAGGCTTTGCCCCAATGGAAATCAATAAGAGTGAAGCCTTCTATTACACTTCCAGCTCCTCACTGTGGTCAAACCCAAAGTGTAATAGAAGGCATCACTCTCATTGAAATCAATGGGAATGGAGCCTTCTAATACACTTCTGGCTCCGACCCCAATGCGGACAATTGGCATTGCTGCACTGACAGCGGGCCTGAGGATCAGCTAATTGGTGGGGATCCTGAGCAGTGGACTCCCGCCAATCAAATATTTAAGACCTGTCCAGAGGATAGGTCATCAATATTGATGAGCGAACATTTGAATGGAGGAGGAGCAGGCTGGAGATTGTTTCTGTCTGCTCACCTCCATTCACAATAAACAGGCACTCATTGATAGATGAACAACTGCCTGTTCACACGGGTTGATTGTTCTTTGATTTCTATGTCTGCATAAACTGAATGATCAATGATAACATAGTAACATAGTATGTTAGGCTGAAACAAGACAATGTCCATCCAGTTCAGCCTATTTCCACCCCCTTGTTGATTCAGAGGAAGGCAAAAATAAGCAAAAAATTGTTTGTTGTTCAGTTACTGGCATTGTTTACTCTGAACAATTATCATCCAGTTTCGTACGATCCAGCAATAAATCGTTCAGTGTAAAAGGGCCCCCAGTTTGCACTGTCAAACAATTAGACAGGATTAGAGCTCTTGGACATGTGTAGATTTGATTTGCAGAATTTGGGGCTGCTGGCTGCCGCCGAATTCCGCAGCAAATACCGCCTATAGCCCTCTATGGAGACTCGCTGCTTCCTGCACACAAGTGGAAATTTCCACTCGTGGCAGAAAAATCACAGCATACTCCATTCTGTGCAGTTTTCCACACCAACAGCTTTCATTGAAGTCAATGGAAGCGGTCCATCCCACGCCCCTTCCACAGTGAGCACCGCAGAAGGGTGGCGGGATCCGCGTCATCACCTTGTGACGGCACGGCTTTATCTGTACTGCGCCAAAGTACAGAGAAAGAAGAATCCGGACAGGTGAGTTGGGTCACCGGCCGAGCACAGGGTCAGATCCTGCTGCGGATTCCCACATGCCTGATCTGAACCTGTCGTGTGCTCTATTGATTTAAAGTAAAAACAAAAAACTAAAGAAATGATAATTACATTTAATTTCAGAAACAAGAAATTTTTAACCACAACATTTTTGTTCTAAAGAAGCCTCTTTCTGCATCCGATTTCTTTGCACAACTGATCGCATATTAGCCATCTTAATAATCCTACCCTTTTCATGTTGAAAGCTAAGTATCTATATGAAGTATGTAGTTGTTCATGTTACCAGAGCCGTTCATTAACCCTTTCAAATCCAATTTATATCCTGGTTTTCCTAGGGGGTTACTCTTTTTCTGCCGTTATACAACGGCGCTATATGCTGGCTAAAGCCAGTACTGCATGAGGTGACACCTTGGATAGGCTCCAACAGCAGAGAGGCTGGAAATATATAGTAAGAGAACCCTGACGGATGTCTTACAACATCAGAGCTGTACAGCCTTAAATCATAATGTCTTTAGACGTCAGACAGTGGATTGGAAGGGGTTAAAGCTTCCTGTAATGAATTGGGAAAAGCAGACACCCGTCATTTCCCTTTTTGCCAGCTCAGACAGGGTGACCTAAAGCTGTTTAGACAAATAAATCAGATATATTATTTTACTGTAGTTGTCAAAACCACAATATCTGTGCCTATCTGTATAATCACATAGTGAGAGCCTCACTGCCTAATGTAGACATAATTAAGATGTGTAAAATTCCACTAAGGGCAACGTACGACCAGGCATCACTTCTCACTAGAATTGAGATATTTCTTATTTTGTGTCAACTAAAAAAGGATTAATATGTGCAATCTATAACCCTAATACAAAACCTATCATTATTATCAATTATGTGTCTTGTCTGTCTATTGGGTCACAGTCATTAC
The DNA here is from genome assembly GCF_035609145.1 of Eleutherodactylus coqui. NCBI lineage: Eukaryota > Metazoa > Chordata > Amphibia > Anura > Eleutherodactylidae > Eleutherodactylus > Eleutherodactylus coqui. The sequence continues at coordinate 157,465,886 of NC_089842.1, read as the reverse complement.
GATTAAATTTGTACAATTTTGGCTCATACTGAGATTTCATACACACAGTAGGAGTAGCTACGTTTTTCTTCACCTGGAAAAAATGATTAGTTTGCCCTGTGACTAAATACCGCCTATTGCAACCCAGGGCGCATGCCCCACCAGCTTTATGGGTGAGCCAAGTATGTAGGCTTGTAGGAGAAGGGTCGTGAGAGATAGCTTTGTTATCTAATATGTATGTTCAGCTTTACATGAAGCAAGAACCAGTCTTTCCTTGACTTTAACCTGCTGATATAATCTGGGCAGCATGGTGGCTCAGTGGTTAACACTGTGACTATGCAGTTTTGGGTTCCTAGATTGGAAGAATCTGACGATGGGCAACACTGCATGGAGTTTGTATGTTATCCCCGCATTTATTTGGATTTTCTCTGGGAACTCTGGTTTCCACTTCAAAATTGGCCTGTGGATAGGGAGCTTAGATTGGGAGTCCCGATGGGGATAGGGACTGATGTGAATGATGACATCTCTTTTGAGTGCTGTGGAACATGTTGGGATAAGCAACAGAAATAAAGAAAAATCATCTTGTAAGATATACTATCATGTAGTGCCCAATAAAGTGTCAGAATATGAGATAGCATTGTGGAGACAACTATGAAAGGCAATATGTCACCCATTACAGGGGTATTCCCAAAACAGACTTTTATCACCTACCCATAGGGGGTATTATTGTATCTTGACGCTGTAAAATTGCAGGTAGGGTGCGACAAGGGCTCAGATGGAGGCAGGTAGGGTGCGACAAGGGCTCAGATGGAGGCAGGTAGGGTGCGACAGTGCAGCAAATGGAGGCAAAGTACACAGGTTGTAATAAATCTAGAATTTTTATAGACTCCAAGAACCTCAGTTCAGAAGAAGTTAACAAAGGCAGTGTAACTGCAAATATAACACATAACCCATACACATTGCAAATAACCCCCTTCTTGGCAAAGGCACTATTATGATCTGGTAAGAGCACCCCCTCCCCTTACTCTTCAGATAGATGCCGTAGTATTGTACTGAATACTGCTAGTGGTGTGATGCTTGTATAGTAAGAAAGTTCTGGAAAGCCACCATGTGCATCCACCGATGATCAGAATGCTAGCACAGTCGTACTTACAGTTGGGGGTACCCCTTTCTTATCTCACAAGTATAATATCCTCACCGGAAGTTCCCAATATGATCAGGCAGTGAATTCTGAAGTTAACACTTTCTTCAACACCTAGTCTAATGCAGATAGGTGCCTCTGTTGCTTCACAGTAAGCTGTTTTTCCCTTGGCAGATCTTAGCATAGTCCGCGCTCCGTATCAGCAATCTCCAGTCTTTATATCCCTTGTCAGGCTTCTCTAGCTTTCCGAGTGTGAGGAAGATCTGGTCACTTGTTCCTCATGGGAAGTTTCTATCTCTAGCGGCCTGAGCTCAGCACAGCACTCCAGGGAATTGTAGTTTACAGCACATCAGGGAACTATGCATATAGTTCAGGTTTTCTTGTACCTGTAGCAGCCACTACTAAGGTGAGTCCCTTACAATGCCACCGGAAGCTATGGGTTTGACATGAGGAACGCCCCTGTCACACCCCAAGCTCCCAATTGGGTCAAGGTTTGAAGCAGCAGCGTGTGCATTGTTTTTTGCTGGCCGTGCAGGCTTAGTGAGGGTTCACTTTCCACATAGCCGGTTGTGTGTTGCGTCTCGGGCACCGGTTGGAAGCAAACTCACTGCCGCTCCCCTCGCTGAGTGCTTCTGCGCATGTGCCGACGGGGCTCCCTCCCTGGCGCCGTCTGACAGCTCGCTCATGCCTGCTCCCCCGCTGACTGTGAGCTTATGCCGCGGGCACCCCAGACACTCCTAATCCTTCAGCACTGTTACTGTACCTGCAGTCTGCCGCCGCTCACTCTCTTCCCCTCTGTGCTGTGGGCTTCCAGGACTTGCAGCCCAGCCAACACTACAGCCAATCACATACAAGGGGGCATCACCCCCTGTCAAGCTTGACTCTACCAGTACTTGCTGGTGGCATCAAGATACAATAATACCCCCATAGGATAGGTGCTAAAAGTCTGTGATAGATGGGGATCTCACCCTGAGACTCCCACTAATCCCATAAATGAGGGTTCCATGTCCTCCTTCTCTCATCACTGCAGGCTCTGTACACCCACCCACAGTGATATCATACTGAATAGAGAGGTGATCATGCCTTTGGGGCATCATTCTATTCATTTCAATGGAGCTGACAGAAATAGCCAAATAAAAGCACTTGGTTATCTCCATGAGCCCCATTGGAGCTGAATTAGGCGGCACCATGGATGCACGACCACCAGTCCATTCAATCTGCTCTTCACTGCAGGAGGTTCAAGAAGCTTGCAGAGAGTGGAGGGGGACGGGACCCCGTTCTTGGGATTGTTAAGTGTCTCAACAGTGAGATCCCCACTGATCAGACTTTTATCATTTATCCTAAGTTTATCATGGGAATACCCCTTTAAATTAAAGAATACTACAGATATTGTAATAATAACAGCCATAGTAACATTGAATGTCAGAGCATATATTTCCGGTTACTTAATATCCCACCAAATGTACTCTTCTCTCACTCATAAAGTGATCACATGACATTTACAGCCCAGACTCCTTTAAAGCAGGGATTTGATTCTGAGTAGTCATGAGTTGGTGTCAAACTTGCTTTCTTTGGCTCCATTATTCATAGTTGTAAGCAAGGCAATTGCAACTTACCTTTTGGGTGTTAGCTTGTCTATCAAAAGCAGGTAAATGACAAATTAATCTCATCTCATTGCTATATTCCTATATTTCTAGGAAAGAATGGATTTGACTATGACTTATAACTGTGGCCCCATTTTATCTGCTGTTACGAGATAAACTTGTATATGTTTTACCTATAGCTATCATTCATTTATTCTGTCCTAAGGTTCAGGAAAGCAGAAGTATCATTTCCATTGCAAAACATGTAAATTGCTTCCACGTCCAGTTTTTCTTGCTGTTTGTGTGTTTGGTGGCTGGGAGGTTTTATCCTGTGTTCAAAAATCAACTGTGAAGGATCATTCATTGGTGTTTCTTTGAAGTCTGGGCATGGTCTGCTAAATTAAACTTGAGTGCAATTACAGTTCTGGAGTGAAACTCAATCCATGGAGAAATAAAAACGCTTAACTTGTCCAGAATGGATCATTGATTGGATAACAGCAACTTTGCAGCCCCATGTGGAGGCCCCTTCAGAGAGCTACCTTTACAATAAGGCAACCTGTCCAACTGCACTATACCTGTACTCAAAGCTTGCTACAACTTCAGCTGGTTTAAGAAAACTGGGTTACTTAATTGGTGGTTTCTGTGTTTTTTAAGGTATATGTGTGAAGCATTGTGTTGCTGTCCGATATAAAAGGGTAGAACTGTGTATGGCACAGGGTAATAAAAGGTGGGAGAGATGAATTCTGGAAGCTAGGATGTGAACATAAATGAATGAGGTGGTGGAACTGTCTGTTGGAAGACGAGGTAAAGATGGAAAACTAATATAAGGTTGATAGATAAGATGTAAGATACATGAACAGATGTGGTAGAAATGTCTATAGGGTAGTAAGATGTAGAGTTACAAAAATGAAAGGTGGACAAGCTGAAAGATAAGATAATAAGATGTCAGAGGAAATGAATGGAACATTGTAGAGATGTCTTTGGTAAGATGAAAAAATATATAGCCACAATAGTGTAGTATGGTGTTAGTGAGAAAAATACTTTTGTGTGAAAAAAAGAAAGAACGGATTCTAGGTGTGAAAACTTTATTAGCTAACCATAAAAATTATGTAAGATGACAGTGATATACCAGAGGGTCCAGAAGAATTTGAACAGTGACACAATGGGGCACATTTACTAGGAAAGTGTATTAGGTTTCCATTTCAATTTGCACCAGAAAATTGTCTTACTTGCTTTATACCACATTTATGATGTGTTTCGGACACGTTCAGACATTTTTCCCCTGTATCTAAAAAGGGGATGTAGCTTCGTCAAAAAAGTTCTAACCTAAATGTGACATTATTCTCCAAAAATTCCACCAAACTTGCAGCAAAATTTTGGCATAAAATCTGGCATAAACTAAGCCAACTAATAGGTGGTATAAAGTTAGACTAATGGAAGAACGCACAAAGGCTAGGATTAGGCGCAATCTTCTAGTTGTGAAAAAAAAGACCAGACTCAGGTATATACGACCAGATTATACGAGTCAGGTATAATCATAGATTATACCTGACTCGTCTGTTTTATTTTAAACAACCAGCACATATAATGTGTTTTGATTGAGCATTGCCCTTAGCGAGTACCTGCCCGCTCGGAAGAAAAGGTTCGGCTGCCGGTGGCAGGCGGGGAGCGGCGGGGGAGAGCGGGGAGGAACGGAGGGGAGATCTCTCTCTCCCTCTCTCCCCCCCCCCCCCGCTTCCCCCTGCTCACTGCCACAACTCACCTCTCACCCGCGCCAGCAGCCGAACCTTTTCTTCCGAGCGGGCCGGTACTCGCTAAGGACAATGCTCGATCGAGTAATTGTCCTTAGCGAGTATGCTCGCTCATCTCTTGTTTTGAGACTAGCATGGGTCTTCTTCAGATACAGCTATGGCAGAATTGTCTGCAATTCCTAGTGTTTGTGTGTTATTCAAATGGGGAAAGCGGATCTGGGACAGTAGCACCATAGCCAATTGATTTGGCAATATTGCTTTTTCACTCTTTGGCAATCACACCATTCCACATGAACTGAAGGGGTCGCTCCACTGCCCTTCCCATCTATAAAGTTAGACTAGATAGTCTAAAGATGCGCCAGATTTATCATCCAGCAGAATCACTATTATAAATCTGGTGCATTTTCAGACTGTCTAAGTCTGCACGTTCTGATTAATAGACAGTATTAGTAGTTATTAAATATGCCCCAATGTTTAGAATTTCACCTCTGTACACCACAATGGTTTTGAAACAAAGTCATCATCAATATGTGATTGAAATGTAGACTTTCAGCTTTAATTCAAGAGGCTTGACAAAAATATTGTATTAACAGTTTAGGACAGAGGTCCTCAATTTTTTGTGCTTTGTGAGCCACATCCGAAAAGGTCAGGAGCCACATTGGAAAAAAAATGATGAAGAGACACAATAGATCTGGAAAAACAGGAGATCATGAATTTGCGAACATTTGCTGCTCAAAATGTGTTAATAGTATACCATCCACATTGTTTGGTAGTTAGGACTTGTCTGTAATAATATAAATTGGCAGTGCATATGGTTATAACCCAGGAGTCATATGGCTCCCAAGCCACTGGTTGGGCACCATTGGTTTAGAAATTACAACCATTTTATATAGTCTCTCCATTTTCAATCTCGAAAGTAATTGGACAATTGATTGATAAGCAGTCACATAGGCCCGTGTGGTCTGTTACCTCATTATTTCATGAGATTAAAGGTTTGGAGCTGATTCTAAGGGTTTGCATATGGTAGCTGTTCATGGAAACTCTCAATATGTAGTCCAAAGAGGTGTTAGTGAGAATGAAGGAGGCCATCATTAAGTTGAAAAAAGAAAACTATTAGAGAGATGGTAGAAACTTTAGGAGTGGCCAAGTTCACAGCATCACAGAAAGGCCCTATAGACATGTATACTTCATATATCCATGAGGTAGAAGGAGAACAATCACTGCCAGACACCTCTGAAGCTCAACATGCCTGCTCCTTTTTACTCATCCGACATTACACATTAGATGATACTCGGTGGTCGACATTTATGTAATGTGTATAGGTGCCTTAGGGTAATGCTGGTGGAGACAGACGAATGAGATGATTTGTGGAGAAAAGACCGAATATGGATGCAGGAGTGATTGTTCAAGTATCTGGATGTTGTGTTGTGGAATAATATGGCGATAACGTAGATGTCTGTGAAGTTTCAAACTAGTAACATGAGTTTATAAACTTTTCCTGGTTTATTGAGCAGTGAAAATGATGTCGTTTTCCTGACATGATAAAGTGAGAAACAAGAGAAAGAGAAAACCACGTGTAACTCCTACAGTATTTTCCCCTGTACAAAGCCTAGTATACAAAGGGTTAACGAAGGGGAGACCAAGAGTGATGAGCAAATGATAGAACTTCCTGAAAACTCTATTATTTCCAGATAACACTACTGATAAGAATGCAGAAAAATATGCTATGCTTGACTTGCAATGCCCATAATACTCTGAGGCCTAGTTGGACAGCATTGAACTGTTGACCCAGCACAAGGAAGACAGACTTGTTCATACAGGTTGGTACTGTATGATTTCTTGTGTTGAAAAACTCCCTCATTAGACGGAGGATAGAAGCCGGTGTCCAATGGTGAACCAGCATGAATGAGGCTCAGTCTGTGTAATACAGGTGATGGTAACATAGCCTGCAGATAAGGAGGAAGCATTCATCATTATAATAATGTCAGATCTTTCCTCCTCTTTTGTGAGGAACAAAAAGTGCGACTGAAGAACAAGAAATGTTTATTCCGCAACCTATCTCAAGATGTCATTACTCTTAAAGGGACCAAAGACTCATTGGACATCATTGGCACGCACATTTATGTGTCAATGTTTGTGTTATAGAACAAGGATGTGAGTAATATTGGTAACACCATTATAATCTTAAATTATCCAAGCATGGCTACATAATATGAAATACATGATGATAGAATTTTTTTGTCTGACTTTAATCCTGGTGGGGAGGATATTTGAGGAAAGTAGAAGAATGTAAAAAAATGTTCTTAAGTCTATTTTAACTTTAAAATCTAAAAATATATGATTCTCCTACAAGAACAAGATAATTCTGTACTTTACTGGTATTTTGGGGTTTCCCAGGACTGAAGAATAGATAACCTATCCTTATTGATCAGTGGAGTTTTTTATGCACAGGATTTCCAGTAATCATCAGAATGCTCCGGCGGGCACCATGGCCCCTTTATTGTACAGTGATGTCTGATATTGTGTGCAGCAACAAGACTGGTTGCTATAAGCAGGAGCCCTTTTATAAAGAAGGATTATCATTCAGATTATCACTGGATTATCCGAAACTGAACTATAATCGTAGGAGGGGGATGCAGCCGCATCCCCCTCCTACCCCTTCCTGTATATTTTCTATTTACTGTTTCATAAAAAAGAAATTTTGGGGGTCTAAGAAAATTTCTGAACATTTACAGAAACCCTACAGGCAAGAAAAGCTGCTTGCAGGTTGCTGGAAGGTGATGAAACCCCTCTTAGGTCAGTTTCAGATAAGCCTACTGTAACACGTCCTTAAAACTTATCCATAATACAGATGTGTTACAGATGACGTTGCAACATTTTGTCATCAGAATTTGATCAGTATTTGCTGTCGTCGTTTTTTTTCTACTGGGCAAATACTGATTCATATTTGCCCAATAGAACTTAATACCAATATGGCAAAATGGGCTAAATAGATCATGCTGCATTTTTAAAAACACTGTGAAAAATACAGCCATGTGAAAAGATACATAGATTTATAAGAGCTCTGAATCACGGTCCACAAAACACGGACCACATGCAGAGTTGAAATAGGCTCATCTGAAAGTGGCCTTAAGAAGCAATTCTAGGACCTCCTTTATAGGAAACTAGAATTGCAGGCTGTTACGTTCATGTGGGCAACTACGCACAGGGCCCACACGATCGTGACCAAGAAAGATAGGGATTCAAGGAACTTCCACAGACTTACACCTCTCCCTATCTACTACTAGGATTAGTGACACAGACCTACCTGAGCAGGGACATCGCCCTTATAAAGGGCGGCCCAGCGGTTTTCGGATCTGGGCCCTTACTGCTCCTGGGAACCACGCACCCAGGATAGGACACATAAACATGCCACCACAACAGGGACAACTGGACAGAGTAAGCTGACACACAGAGCTGGAAACACACCATACAGCAGCAAACACTAGTAGCAGATGATAAGTTATAAATACCAGGTATTAGTTGACATTTTGATCAAAATATGGAAGCTAGCAGGCCACATCATGGCTCCTAGCTATACCGCTAGTCCCTACACTAACCAGGAGTCCCAAGGCACCGGACACAGTTCACACCGCAAGCTGCAACAGCACAGACAACAGGACACAAGTCACACAGCAAGCTGTACAGGACAGACAACAGGACACAAGTCACAAAGCAAGATGTACAGGACAAACAGGACACAAGTCACACAACAAGCTGCAAGCTGAAGTAACATGACTGCTCACCCTGAACACCAGACAGACATTGACAGGAACTGGGTTTATGTGAGCAAAGACCCGGGCGATCGGCTAGCAGGAGATTACCACACCCAGCCAACTAAGTCATTCACCACCCGTGGAGCTGTTCTGCTAGTAACTATAGTACCAGAGGTCCCAGCAGCACATCGTAACACCGGCATCTAAGAAAGGACTAGCAATTAGGGAGTCACTAGGAAGTCTGGAGGATATATTATTAAATATGTACAGCAAAATTCCTGTAATGTGGCATTGATGGGACCCAATATGTGATGGATTCGACTATTCTGGATGATCAAATTGTCATAGAAAAGCAATATGTTAGAACTCACTTGTAGAATACAGAACTGTTTGCTAAGAAGGATTTGTAAATTAGATCTCTCTACTCAGTCATCGGCTGCTGTGACATTATTTTGCAGTTCTGGAAATGTGTACTGGATTATCAAATTTTTTGGATTGTTGGAAGCCATACTATACAATAATAATCTCTCTTTTTTTTACTGGAGTTTTCCTTTAAATAGCGTAGAGAAAACTTGCAAATCACTGGTAAGCTACTGAGAGTTCGGCCAGTCAATTGAGAAATAATATCAATTACTTTTGAATGCGAATAAAACATTGCCGTTCTATACACTGAACAAATAATTCATTTTCTGCTCTTTCATCCTAAGTGATCGTGTTGCTATCTTTAATTAAAGAGATAAGAAGTAATCAGAAAATAAAAAATAAGCATTCATTTCCCTCTAGAAACAAACAAAAGTCAAACGTTACGGGTGACTAAATATTTCTCAGAAATCTGATTGCATATTGTTTCTCGGATCTGTGGTGCTGTTCTGTTTTGCACGCAGGTCCTCAGGACAGAGAAGGGCAGGTCTGTTTTAAAGAGGACACTTGGAGTAATGTGTGCTGAGACTCAGTAAAATCCTTCCAGCTGCACAGTGAGCCCTATGTATTTGAGAAATGGTCATAATCCTGTAAATATGAGCAATAAACTCATACCAATCCCAGGGCTTAATCTCTGTATAATGAAAAGTTCTGCAACTTTCCAACATACTTTGTGTATTAATTCCTCGACATTTTCAAGGTCTCTGCTTGCTGTCTGGGAATGGGAACTGCCTTGTTTTACACACACAGGTTGAAATAAAGTCGAGGCTATAGCAGATACACTTCACCTGCAATGATACATTGCAACAAACTATCAGGGGAAGAGAGGGATTGTTGCTGATGATGGGGTGTAGCTATATGAGGGTGCAGAACTAGCATTGGAACCCAGCTTTGATGCCTAAGTCGGGCCAGAAGCCAATCGCTACATAATACAATGCCAGAATTCTAAATGGTTGTTAAAGATTTTGCAATGGGACCCATTTTGTAAAATGATGGCATAACGCTAGGATATGCCATAGTTTTAGGAGGGGATGAGATCTGGCCTCTGGGACCCACACCAATCCTGAGAGTCAAGGACAACAGTGCTAGTTTAGCATTGAATCCCTTTTTAGGTTTTCCTAAGCCCACAGGGCTACTGGTCACTCGCTGTGCAGGGAACTGCAGCCTGTCCCATTCATTTGCTGCAAATCCCTGTACGAGAGATGGCCAGGCGCCTCTGATCAGAGAAGAACATTGACTAGGATGCAGTATTGTGGCCCATTCATGCTCATGATCAGTAGAGGTCTCAGAGGCCAGACTCCTGAAACCCTTAGGGGCTATGGTCTCCTGATCCATAATAGGCTCAAAGGACATGCCCATGGCCATGGGCACAAGGGAGCCCTCGTGGGGTGAATGATACTGCAACCCACCACAATCTCTGGTCGGTTCCACTGGCGATAACCCTGGGCATCCTCTTCTGTGTAATGGGAATGGTCACAGTACTTGTGTCGTGGAACTTGCTGAAAAAACTCACTGGCTCGCTGCATGCTTCAACGTGTTTATTAAAACTGGAACAGTAATGGACACAAACGGTTGGCGCGCTAGCGGTTGTATATGGAGGTCCAAGCAAGAAGTCATACTTAACTCCTGTTTACAAGGGTTCTTCTCCAGCCTCTTTACTGCCCTCTCGTCACGCAATGCTATGTCTCTGGCCTTGCACTACCGTAGCTCTCTGTAGTGGAACCCCTTCCAGAAGCCTTGTTGCATCAATCCTACGCAGCTTACGACTCTCCATGCCACCGCCTGTTGCTGAGGCACCCAGTTTAAAGGAACACACGCCACTTAAGTTACACTGCACCAAAGAAGTGCCAGGGTACACATTTTGAACAATAACAATGTTATAAAATAAATGACTTTATTCACTCCCTTCTATACCCCATCAATCATAAAGTGATGGAATATGGTAGTGATATGCCATCACTTTATAAGATGGAATACTCAAAACTTAAGAGCCTCTTTAAGATACCCTGTTAACAATGCTACTCCTAATGTCTTCTACCTGCTACTATAATGCCATACACTGTATTCAAGCTCCAGGTTGGTGTAGACTTTAGATCTGGTGACTCAAAGTAAACAGCATTTGGAAGGAACTGCTGAAAGCTGGCAAGCTTCCTTGCATTTGAAAAGGACTTGCACCGTTAATAAGCAACCTGGGCTAATGCTTGTCACTTCATTGAGCATTCACACCCAGGAATACTTGGTACTGCTCATTAATACAGCACACTTTGGATCAGTCAAGATGTTGTACTATATTGAGGTATTAGGCCAACATCTTTAAACCTATGCCCTGAACAAGTCCATATGGATGTCTGCTCTTCAAAAATTGTAGATGACAGAGTGCATGAAAAAGAAAGAGGCACTGGAGAATAAAGCTAATTGAAGTGTGGTTGAGGTTCTCCAATAATCAACCCATATATTTTCTACATGAACTCAGAAGAAGGATTGCCCTATCCCCTAAATTACCTGAACTTTGGTCATCTCCAAATTGAGAGTTCTTCTTACTGAGCCTTCAGATGCAGGTCTGTAACCCTTAACTTGTCTGAACTACTGCAAAATTCATCCAGAACTGTAGAAGTCCAAGGAGGTTGGAGTGCATAACCTCTTCTTGAAAGAATACTAAACCTATAAATGAATGATAAAAGTAAATAGGAGACAATCTTGCCTTTGCTGTTTTTCAATCTTTAGAATTTTCTGCATGTCCCTGAAACAGTCTTTCAGAAAACCTGCAGAGAATAGAGGAGTTAAGGCCCTTTTACACACAACGATTATCAGTCAAAATTTGCTCAAAAGCCATCTTTTGAGTGATAATCATTGGGTGTAAACGTGCCCATTTTTCACTTTTCTGCCGAGCGATGATTTTCAGTTTGGCATAAAATCCATTGTTTGGCAGAAGAGCTGATAAGACGGACCACATGCTGTGTTCCGCCCGGGGAGCACTGATAACATTGTCTCAGCTGTCAGCCCCATAGCAGAACAAAGGGAATTTATTCAGAGAACAGTGGGTGGTCTGTTCTCTGAATACAGCTCCCGGTGTCTCACAGGCTACTAATTGGTACTAATAGGCATGAGTACCAAGTAGTAGTTTATGCAAAATGATCACTCAAAAGCCATCTTTTGAGCAATCATTTTCGTGTGTAAATGGGCCCTTAGTATCCTACTGATCTGTTCCATTTTCGGCTAGTAGGGTGGGCTTGACAACCTGGGACTAGGACACTTAGAGAAGATTTCTTTGCATATATGTGATACTTAATTTTAATATAAGACAAAATAGGATTAAAAGAAAGGAAGAGATTAAAGGAGGTTTCTGCCCTTTTTTTCAACTGATGAAGTATCCTCTGGAGAGGTCATCAGTAGTTGAACCCCCGTTCATCAGCTAATTGTCCAGCCTGCTGTCCAGTGCAGCAACCAGAAATCGCCATACGTGGACAGAGGAGAAAGTGGGAGAACTGGCTTCACTCCCATTAAAAGCAATGCACCATGGTTCTCTTCCACTTCCTGCTTCTCTCGTGGTCAGGACTGGGTGTGACGTCTTGACCATGAGAGAAGTAGGTGTGTAAGAGAAGTGCAGTGCTCCCATTAATTTTAATGGGAGTGAAGTCGGTGCTCCCATTTGCTGTGCTGACCACTGATGACAACATCTGGCCCACTGCACTGACAGCGGACCAGACAATCAGCTGATGTATGAGGATCAATTGCTAATAACTTACCCAGAGGACACTTTGTCAGTTAAAAAATGGCAAAAAACCTCTTTAAGGTTGTGCAGTATCTGAGCGGGGCACGCCAAAGTGGGGGATCCCACGGGGAAACCAGGATAGATTTCATGGGTGGCTCTGCGATCTCTCCTGGCAATGTCGGGAAAGGCCTGGCTTGGTCGCGCACAGTGGCAAATAGGGTATTATAGTCTATAATTACTGACGTTGCTTTGTCACATGATGCCAGCGCCTCTTCAGGGACTCCCAGAGTTAATCACAAAATAACTGACATGAATCCCGATACCTTTGATTTGCAAACTGCAGGTACGCAGTTTACTTCAGCTTTAGTAGAGTTTAGATCAACAATTACAAAATTGCAATAATGGCAGAAGTATTGCTTTGCATTTAATGCACAACGTTGTTCCCATAGTTCAGTTCAGTACAATACATGGAAATCTTCAACACTCTCTCTCTCTGTTAGCATTAAAAGGTTACTCATTAGAATTATCAGAGTCCTAGTTATCTGGGGGTTACTTTCCCAGAAAGTTTCTGTCCTAGAAGGTTGCTTTGCAGTTGGTGAAGTTGATTCAAGATGGGCCTCTTCCACTTTCCCTGGCTTAAGGCTCCATGTCCACAGGCAGGTCTGGTTCTATGGGCGATAGCCCTGCCGCGGAATCCCGGCCTGCCCGCGGCATGAGTACATTACTTACCAGTCCAGATGTCTGCGGGCTGTCCGTCATCTCCTCCGTGCATGTGGACGGGTGTGCCCCCCGCACATGCGTAGTGGACATTTTTTTTTAATTTCCTGCTTTTCCCGTGGGACCTGCAGCACACCCAGAGTGACAGCTCTGGGCGTGCTGCAGATCGAATGGTTTCCATTGACTGCAATAGAAGTTGTCCCTGCGGGATCCGTGGCAAAATGGAGCATGCTGCGATTTGTTTTCCGGACCAGAAGGTCTGGAAAACAAACCTGCATGCTTTAATTAAGCTGCGGGCACCCATGATTGCCTGTGGGCAGCTTGAACTCTGGATCATCCGCGCAGGTGCCCAATGCGGATCCCGGATATCAAACTCGACCGTGGACATGAGCCCTTAACAGAGACTTGTGTAACTCACTGTTGTGTAGTTAGGACCCCAAGCTTTCTCCTCCACACTGCGGTTGATTAGGAACCCTGTAGATGCGTGCTTCCTACTCTGGACAACGCTGTGTCTCTGCTCACACTGCCAAACACCTCATCCATGTCCTCCTCTTCCGACTGCCTCCTCAAGACTCCTTTCACCACTCCTCTCTCACTTCCTGTCTCTTTTTTCACGCATTTAATCTAACCACTCCCAACATTTTGCCTCACCCTGCTGTATTTTCCCGCTCTTGGCTCTCACACTATCACCCTCTACCAATCAGGGCTTGCATGACAAGCAGCCTATCAGCAGCCAGCGGTTGCCAAGTAGTTAGCTTTAGCTTGTGAAGAAAAAGGGAAAACAGGGTTTTGCTGATGTATAGCACCTTCTATGTCTTCTAGGAGCACATAACTAAGTGTTACAGTACTGGAGATTGGGTGACTACCCTGTAGGACCACAAGGCCACTACAGGTACCTTCACTCTGGCGAGAAAAATTGCACAATTTTTGCGCTATGCGAGAATGAGTGAAATTGCAGATGAATCTTCAATGGCTTCATTCCCATTTGTGATGAATCCTGTCCTGCAATGTTGCAAGATTTGGAAATTGCTGTATGTTCTATCTTTCTGCGTTTTGCGATTTTTTTTTCTCTCCCATGTTTCCCCAACAGAGCCTCTGATTTATTGCAAAGCACGAACTTGCGATCTGGATCGGCAATGTACTTTCTGGTTGTCAGAACAGCCAGTACCGGAGAACAGGGGACAAGTAGTTGGATCCCACCTGTGCCTGCAGCTTCACCATGTGGGATATTAAGAATTGCACAATGACTATACAAATCAATGCATTGTCTGTGTCCTGTAGCACAGGATGGGTCCTCACCATCCTCTCTGGCCAAGAGATGAGGATTTTGAACAGAAGAACCCCTCTATTAACTCCCAATTCCCTAATAGGGTATATGAAAATGTTTTTTCTAAGCTAGACAACCCCTTTAATAACATCATGGAAAACATATTGCCGACCACCAGTAGGCACTGTACTGGTTGTCAGCTTTGAATATCCAGTAAATTTGCCCTAGAAGTTGTTTGAGTGACAGATTTTTGGATTATTTACAAATTTTGGGGCTATGAATGCTTCTTAATTGCTGTATCTCACCTTTCAAAACATGAGGCCTAATGTATAATCTACATCCTGTTTTCCAAAGAAGGCGAAAATCATTCATGTTACAGACATTTCTCCTCCAAAATGTATTCATCAAGTATAAAATCAATGTGTCCCACGCCCAGTGCCGGCCTGAGACGGGTCGCAGATGGTGACACTTTCATATGTATTTACAGAAACCTGATTATTGCAAGTATCAGCAGTCTCATGTTCCATGGCAGGGCTTTGTCACCTGTTGAATGGTTTTCTTGGTTCTGTTGACCTGCAAAGTAAAATGATCACTTTGACCTGGATCCAGTGAGTATGAGAGTAGTTACTGTAAGTGTAGGGTTAATAAGATCCTGTGAATGGATTGTTATCTCAGACAGGTAGAAAGCCAGTCCAACTTGTTTTTTTATGCCGTCTCCTGCACTATCCGCAGCGCCCGAGGTTGAAGTGAATAGAAACCGGAGAGGAACCTTGACAAAAGGCTGGAACCTCTGTACGTCTTTTGTTTTTCCTGAGGTCTGTGGCCACTAACATTACTTCTTTACACTGCGGCCACATAATATGCCCTCATCTCAGGAGCAGTAAAAGCTCTTTTACATTTTAATGTGACCTTAGTGCTTTTCAAAAAATCACGGGAACATCTGACTACACTTGAGCCTGAATTGAGCTAATGGCATTCACCTCATCTTTAGATGCAAAATTGGGAGATAAAAAGACCTTGATGTGAAAGGGAAAGAGAGAGGGGAGGGCGGGAGGAAAGAGGGGTGGTGGGGGGTGCATCAGGGAGGTAGAGGCAGATTAGAGATATTGCAAAAAAAATCTTATGATTGGGAGTTGATAGTAAAATGTCTTCCTTTCTTTTTGTAAAAGAAAAAAAAATTCCCGTCCTGCAAGATGTCCTCACGCTTTTATTTTTAATGATAGAATCTTTTTTATTCCCTCGGCGAGGAAAATTTCAATGTAGCTGCATATGTGTGTCCAATAGATATTTTGACCTTTAGCAAATCTCACTTTTGAAATCAGATGGAGCGGTTATTGCAATATTCTTGGCCCTGTAAGATTAAAAAAAGAGCTTTCTTCCGCAGTAATCAGACCTGGATTACATTTATTAAAAGTGCATCATCTACATTTAAATGACACTTGTCATTCTCGCAGAATTATATTAAATCCTCTGAAAATGCAGAAGAACGTCTAGATTTTAACCCCAGCCAAACCTTTCAAAATGTACTGAACAGTTCTTGTTTATTCTCATAAAGTGTTTTTTTCTGGACAACTGGGGAAAATATCCAAAATTTTACTCTTAGAAAAAGGTTATAGAAATACATTAATAGATGGGAACTTCCCAGGACTGTATGCTATTGTAGGGCCCATGCTCTATTTCGCCATTGAGCTTGGAGACACTAATTGGCCAATTAGGCTGGGTCATTTGTGGTCAACAAATCAATATATAGGACAGTGTAAGAGGACAAAGTAAATGTCAGAGCAGATAATGAGATTCAATAATGGAACCATCAGCACATCCATAAGGAATCTATTAAAGCAACAGACTAAAGTATATAACTATGATGAGCTTGAAGCATCCTTGGCAAAACTGTCAAACCCCAATATTATACCTTATTGGAGGGAAATGCACAGATGGAAGTAGATTTATCCATATTTGTAACACAGATACAGTGAAATATTAAGAAATATATGTCTAAAGTCATGGTACAATAGTTTTAGCTCTACTTGGTCAATTGCAAAGTACCATAAAGAAGAGTCCATTATTCTCTATGAATGAAAGGCACACAGACAACTCAAATCATGATTGCAGGTGATATCTTTGCCACTTCCATCATCAGACCAAAAAAAAACAACTATAGTCATTGGATAAAAAATTTCACCATATGTAATAGCCTTGGCATTGGAGTTCTTGCTGTGGAAAGCTTCAAAAGCAAAGAGTACACACTGTAGCTGGTGGAGATGTTCACCACATTGACCAGAACCAGACCCCATGACTGCTACTTAGGTAGCCAACTTAGTGTAGGTGTTTTACCAAGTGAGCCTTTAGAAATAGTGTATCTTGAACTTGATCAAAATAGCCCTTACTGATGGACTTGAAGTGAGTAATGAGGTCTATTTAAAAGTCAACCATCAATGATTAGCATGTTGATTACTCCCATATACTAATATAACCTTTAAAGTTCACCTGTTGAACATCATCATCCATGTGGTATGAAGCAGAAATATGAAGAATAAAAAGCACATAAAAACTTTACAATATTCTGAAGATTTCAAATCGTGACCATCGTTTGTCTTCATGAAAAACTCCATTGCAGAACCAGTTTGGACGTGGACTTAAAGATGGACAATAGTCCACACTCAAATCTGTTCTACTCTCCAGCACACTCCATGTATAGAAGAATGCTGGACTCTCAGGTGGACACTTCTGCTAGACCTTGTTACCAAATTTTGGTTCTCTTGGCTTTCCATTGTCCTCTTGTGCTAACTACCGCCTTAACATTTTATGTGCACTTTAATAGTAATTTGTAAGCTCCCTTGATTTGTTCTAGTGAAATCCAACAAGGGTTTTGGCTTTGAGGATGACATTATTTATATGTGCCCTATAGGAAATTCTTCTCTGTGTTAGTTTTCCATGTGTTGGTTTGGCTTATTGCTCCCTTCCCTGTCTCTCTTCAGTATCTCTTCAACATTTCCCTCTCTTTCTCAGTTTTTTCTTTTCATACAAAACGTACCACCTCATTGACCTATGATTTCATTTCTAGTTTTGTATTCCATCTGCCTACAGTATTTAGTAATTTTTATGTGATTAGTGAATTGGTTTATAACAAATTGTATTTCTGTGCTCTGTGGTCATTGTATTTTTTGTTTTTCCAAAAAGAAACTTTTTTGTTTTACTATTTTTGGATTGCTGGTTGGATCGGCATATACATTTCTGTTGCCTTTAGGAGTCATGTACCATACTGTTTTACATCTATAAAAATGTTTTGGGTTGTTTATGGGCCCATACTACAAGTCTTCATGTCTTTAATTTCTTATGTAGGCATACAGAGTTTTTTTTCTATCTCTCAGATTCATGCGGAATGCCTTACTACAGCAGTCTTCTTTCCTAGAAGCATTGGCTCCATATGGCAGTACACTCATTGCCTATGGTTCCATGGTACAGATCTGTAGTGACTTTGTGCCCCGCCATCCATCATTGTGTACATGGCTCTGTGTGTACATAAGGCCTTAGTAGGATGCTCTTTCCTGTATCTTACTAGACTTGTCGGACCAGTGATATTTTCTTCATGACCTAGAACCCTATTTGGCATTTTAAACCCTTAATATTCCACCGATACTTTATTTTGCTAATTAAGACAGATCCTGCCACAAGTCTCTTTAAGTTAGGATTGGAGATTACTGTACTAAGTAAGATTAAAGAATCTGATGAACACAGCAAGGTGGTGTGTGTCAGTCTTTGAAGAGGTTACCTATGTATTAAAATAATTTCTCCAGCACTTAGATTAGTGTCAGGGGAATTAAATGTGGTGTTACCAACGCAACTTTTGCAGATATTCAACATCTTTAACCTTTCCCTGATAGGAAATCTTGCTCAATATTACAGTGGAGCCTATTGCTCTTTCAAGCTGAAAATAACTCGTTTCAGATATTTAAACCATTGACAGTGACCAGCGCATCTCGTTTAGCTGCTAAGCACCATTTATCCTGCTGTATGTAGCTGCTATGCAGAACCATTTGTTCCAGGGTGATAAAGTTGCTGCTCCGTAGTCAGGGACTATAAACATACAGCAACCTTGCCTGCTCGGTTTCTTGCTGACCTATTACTGGACTCTGTATAAACTGCCAAGAGGGGTAGGGAGAGGAAAGAAATAAATATTTTGGGCACATTTGTAGCTTAGATAAGTGGCTGTCACCTTACACGTCCATTGACTAATTTGTCTGGGAGCTATAGGGCTAGAGAGGTAACACTAACACCTGGGCCCTGGTTCTTGAGAATAGACTAGTAGAGGCACTTTTGCCCCAAAAGAAAGCACCAGTATCATAATTAGTACATGGCTGGTGTGTGTTGATGGGAAGGCTGTTGCAGAATTTACATAAGAGTCCAGAAACTTTAGGCTACACTTCTGATTGAAGATTAGAGATGAGCGAGCACCAAAATGCTCGGGTGCTCGTTACTCGGGACAAAATTATCGCAATGCTCGAGGGTTCGTTTCGAGTAACGAACCCCATTGAAGTCAATGGGCGACCCGAGCATTTTTGTATATCGCCGATGCTCGCTAAGGTTTTCATTTGTGAAAATCTGGGCAATTCAAGAAAATGATGGGAACGACACAGCAACAGATAGGGCAGGCGAGGAGCTACATGTTGGGCTGCATCTCAAGTTCCCAGGTCCCACTATTAAGCCACAATACCGGCAAGAGTGCCCCCCCCTCCCAACAACTTTTACTTCTGAAAAGCCCTCATTAGCAATGCATACCTTAGCTAAGCACCACACTACCTCCAACAAAGCACAATCACTGCCTGCATGACACTCCGCTGCCACTTCTCCTGGGTTACATGCTGCCCAACCCCCCCCCCCCCCCCGCACGATGCAGTGTCCACAGCGCACACCAAAGTGTCCCTGCACAGCCTTCAGCTGCACTCATGCCACACCACCCTCATGTCTATTTATAAGTGCGTCTGCCATGAGGAGGAACCGCAGGCACACACTGCAGAGGGTTGGCACGGCTAGGCAGCGACTCTCTTTAAAAGGGGTGGGGCGATAGCCCACAATGCTGTACAGAAGCAATGAGAAATCCAATCCTGTGCCACCTCCATCAGGAGCTGCACACGTGGGCATAGCAATGGGGAACCTATGTGCCACACACTATTCATTCTGTCAAGGTGTCTGCATGCCCCAGTCAGACTGCGGTTTTCTATAAATAGTCACAGCCAGGTACAACTCCGCAATGGGAATTCCGTGTGCACCCACAGCATGGGTGGCTCCCTGGAACCCACCGGCTGTACATAAATGTATCCCATTGAAGTGCCCATCACAGCTGAGGTAACGTCCGATTAAATGCAGGTGGGCTTCGGCCCACACTGCATGCCCCAGTCAGACTGGGGTTCTTTAGCAGTAGACAGATGCAGTTACAACTCCCTGTGGACCCACAACATGGGTGGCTCCCTGGAACCCACCGGCGGTACATAAATATATCCCATTGCAGTGCCCAACACAGCTGATGTAACGTCAGCTTTAATGCAGGTGGGCAAAAAATTAATTGGATTACACTGTAGGCGAGGGCCCCAAAAAATTGGTGTACCAACAGTACTAATGTACGTCAGAAAAATTGCCCATGCCCAACCAAGAGGGCAGGTGAAACCCATTAATCGCTTTGGTTAATGTGGCTTAATTTGTAACTAGGCCTGGAGGTAGCCCAGTAAAAATAAAAATTGGTTCAGGTGAAAGTTTCAACGCTTTAATGAGCATTGAAACGTATAAAAATTGTTTACAAAAATTATATGACTGAGCCTTGTGGGCCTAAGAAAAATTGCCTGTTCGGCGTGATTACGTCAGGTTTCAGGAGGAGGAGCAGGAGGAGGAGGATGAATATTATACACAGATTGATGAAGCTAAAAGGTCCACGTTTTTGATGGTGATAGAGAACAATGCTTCCATCCGTGGGTGCAGCCTACGTATTGTTTAGGTATTGCTGCTGTCCGCTGGTGGAGAAGAGAAGTCTGGGGAAATCCATGCTTTGTTCATCTTGATGAGTGTAAGCCTGTCGGCACTGTCGGGTGACAGGCGGGTACGCTTATCTGTGATGATTCCCCCAGCCGCACTAAACACCCTCTCTGACAAGACGCTAGCCGCAGGACAAGCAAGCACCTCCAGGGCATACAGCGCAAGTTCAGGCTACGTGTCCAGCTTCGACACCCAGTAGTTGTAGGGGGCAGAGGCGTCACGGAGGACGGTCGTGCGTTCGGCTACGTACTCCCTCACCATCCTTTTACAGTGCTCCCGCCGACTCAGCCTTGACTGGGGAGCGGTGACACAGTCTTGCTGGGGAGCCAGAAAGCTGTCAAAGGCCTTAGAGAGTGTTCCCCTGCCTGTGCTGTACATGCTGCCTGATCTCTGCGCCTCCCCTGCTACCTGGCCCTCGGAACTGCGCCTTCGGCCACTAGCGCTGTCGGATGGGAATTTTACCATCAGCTTGTCCGCCAGGGTCCTGTGGTATAGCATCACTCTCGAACCCCTTTCCTCTTCGGGTATGAGAGTGGAAAGGTTCTCCTTATACCGTGGGTCGAGCAGTGTGTACACCCAGTAATCCGTAGTGGCCAGAATGCGTGTAACGCGAGGGTCACGAGAAAGGCATCCTAACATGAAGTCAGCCATGTGTGCCAGGGTACCTGTACGCAACACATGGCTGTCCTCACTAGGAAGATCACTTTCAGGATCCTCCTCCTCCTCCTCATGCCATACACGCTGAAAGGATGACAGGCAAGCAGCATGGGTACCCTCAGCAGTGGGCCAAGCTGTCTCTTCCCCCTCCTCCTCATCCTCCTCATGCTCCTTCTCCTCCTCCTCAATACGCTGAGATATAGACAGGAGGGTGCTCTAACTATCCAGCGACATACTGTCTTCCCCCGCCTCTGTTTCCGAGCCCAAAGCGTCTGCCTTTATGCTTTGCAGGGAACTTCTCAAGAGGCATAGCAGAGGAATGGTGACGCTAATGATTGCAGCATCGCCGCTCACCATCTGGGTAGACTCCTCAAAGTTTCCAAGGACCTGGCAGATGTCTGCCAACCAGGCCCACTCTTCTGTAAAGAATTGAGGAGGCTGACTCCCACTGCGCCGCCCATGTTGGAGTTGGTATTCCACTATAGCTCTACGCTGCTCATAGAGCCTGGCCAACATGTGGAGCGTAGAGTTCCACCGTGTGGGCACGTCGCACAGCAGTCGGTGCACTGGCAGATGAAACCGATGTTGCAGGGTGGCAGCGTCCGTGTGGGACTTGCGGAAATGTGCGCAGAGCCGGCGCACCTTTCCGAGCAGGTCTTACAAGCGTGGGTAGCTTTTCAGAAAGCGCTGAACCACCAAATTAAAGACGTGGGCCAGGCATGGCACGTGCGTGAGGCTGCCGAGCTGCAGAGCCGCCACCAGGTTACGGCCGTTGTCACACACGACCATGCCCAGTTGGAGGCTCAGCGGCGCAAGCCAGCGGTCGGTCTGCTCTGTCAGACCCTGCAGCAGTTCGTGGGCCGTGTGCCTCTTCTCTCCTAAGCTGAGTAGTTTCAGCACGGCCTGCTGACGCTTGCCCACCGCTGTGCTGCCACGCCGCGCGACACCGACTGCTGGCGACGTGCTGCTGCTGACACATCTTGATTGCGAGACAGAGGTTGCGTAGGAGGAGGGCGGTTTAGTGGAGGAAGCATACACCGCCGCAGATACCACCACCGAGCTGGGGCCCGCAATTCTGGGGGTGGGTAGGACGTGAGCGGTCCCAGGCTCTGACTCTGTCCCAGCCTCCAGTAAATTCACCCAATGTGCCGTCAGGGAAATATAGTGGCCCTGCCCGCCTGTGCTTGTCCACGTGTCCATTGTTAAGTGGACCTTGGCAGTAACCGCGTTGGTGAGGGCGCGTACAATGTTGCGGGAGACGTGGTCGTGCAGGGCTGGGACGGCACATCGGGAGAAGTAGTGGCGACTGGGAACTGAGTAGCGCGGGGCCGCAGCCGCCATCATACCTTTGAAAGCCTCCGTTTCCACAACCCTATACGGCAGCATCTCCAGGCTGATAAATTTGGCTATGTGCACGTTTAACGCTTGAGCGTGCGGGTGCGTGCTGGCGTACTTGCGCTTGCGCTCCAACACTTGCGCTAGCGACGGCTGGACGGTGCGCTGAGAGACATTGGTGGATGAGGCCGAGCACAGCGGAGGTGAGGGTGTGGGTGCAGGCCAGGAGACGGTAGTGCCTGTGTCCTGAGAGGGGGGTTGGATCTCAGTGGCAGGTTGGGGCACAGGGGGAGAGGCAGCGGTGCAAACCGGAGGCGGTGAACGGCCTTCGTCCCACCTTGTGGGGTGCTTGGCCATCATATGTCTGCGCATGCTGGTGGTGGTGAGGCTGGTGGTGGTGGCTCCCCGGCTGATCTTGGCGCGACAAAGGTTGCACACCACTGTTCGTCAGTCGTCTGCACTCTCAGTGAAAAACTGCCAGACCTTTGAGCACCTCGGCCTCTGCAGTGTGGCATGGCGTGAGGGGGCACTTTGGGAAACATTTGGTGGATTATTCGGTCTGGCCCTGCCTCTACCCCTGGCCACCGCACTGCCTCTTCCAACCTGCCCTGCTGCTGCACTTGCCTCCCCCTCTGAAGACCTGTCCTCAGTAGGCGTAGCAAACCAGGTGGGGTCAGTCACCTCATCCTCCTGCTGCTCTTCCTCGCGTGGTACTCGTCTCGAGTAACGAGCATCTCGAACACGCTAATACTCGAACGAGTATCAAGCTCGGACGAGTACGTTCGCTCGTCTCTATTAAAGATCAATACTAACAAAAATAATACAGCCCCTTACGGGAAACTATAAGACTACACTGCAATTTTTGGCCACTGCTCATATTTTGTTCCCAAAGATCGTAGTACTGACAACTAAGTTACTATGACCTTAGAATCTCAAGAAATTGTTGGGTTGTAGCAAGTAGCAAGGTGACTGAATTCACTTGCATTGGGCTTTGATTAAGCACGCCAATACTGTGATGTTTGACGCTGTAACGCATCATGGATCTACATGTGTTTAAAAATGTTTATACCATTCTGCTTGTCTTCACCTCTCAAAAGCAGATCTTGAACTATTGTATATCTCCATAATTGTTCAGTTTTGTACAAGGAAATACTCTCTTTGCTAGATATCATGGCATGCATAAGAGGAACAAAGTATAAGAACAAATGTGTTTTAAGGGATAGAGCCTCTTCCTCAGTGCTATGTTGGAGGTGAACAGTGAATACAGCCAAGGGGAATGCTGATCATAGAGTATTCCAATGATAGGTCACCTCCTTCTGCTATTATAGGGACACTTTATGATCAGCATTCCCCTTTGTTGTAATAAATGTTCTCCAGCATTTCACTGAGGAAGAGGTGCAATGCCTCGAAACGTGTTTGTTCTTGCTGGCTTATAAATAAAGAGAAGTTTACTCTTAAAGAGAAGTTTACTCATTAATACGTAGGTTGCACTAATACTGCCTTTTTCTATTCACATCTCATACTATTCAGATGGAAAGGATCCCTGATATGTTTGCATCATGGGAGCTCAAATTATGATGTCTGGGAATTTAGAGTGGGAAATGGGCCCTAAACCAGGAAAATAATGAATTTTTATTTCTTCCCCAGAAATATATTTTGCAATGGAGATCTTATATGACTCCAAAATCTGAATAAAGGAAGTCATATTTTACAGTCCAATGTAGTAGTAAGGTGGCTGTGAGCCTAAAAAATAAAAGAAGGAGGAAAAAATTCCAGAGACAAATCGTTGAAGCTGGCGATATTTGTAAGGCTGAAATCTAGTCTTTACATCCCCCTTGTTGTGCAGGCAACACTCACGGCCTCAGAGCCGGACAGATGAAAGCCTCCGATCTGCTGCAAAGCTTTGTCTTGCTTTGTTCTGCCACTTAGCCATCCCTGCAGATTTAAAGCTTTAGTCCTCTGTGTTTTTATTAGAATACATACATGTATCCCATTTTTTTCCCAGCCCGCCCTGTCAGCCCTCCCAGACCATGATACAATCTGGCTGAATAATAACTAGGCTTTGATTTGTGAGAACCAGTACAGGTGCACCGAGGCCATTAAGAGCTTCTCCTACCTCAGCTGTTTTTATTTCTGGACCACAAAAATAATAATAAAATCCCCCCCACCCTCAATACAATAAATGACCCAGCTCCCAGGCACGATACAGGTCTGGTTTGTAAATCAATTATATGTAGACGACAGGCCTCTATGAGTCATTGTCCATGGCTGTGCTGATATTTTACTGGAGAAAATGGAGGCTGGCGCAGGTAGGAAGATCTTGCTTTCAAGTAACATCTTCTGCATAATTCCCTCTAATTATACCCTTAACTCCTCTTGTTATTGAGTCCGCAGTCTGTGGCATTTTCTGTGCATGTATCGGGAGAATAATCTCATAACAGAAGATGTGACAGGCTTACTTATTCTTTCCTTGTTCCATCAGAAGAGTGCAAATAATAACATCTTTTTTCCTTCTAGTACATAATAGTCAACTGGCAATCTAGCCGTGCTCTTTTGTGCATAATAGTCTTCAATACAAGTCAGGGGAAAAAGAATCTGTGATATTTGCGTGTATTTGTGAGATGCAATAAAATTGGGAGATGAGCCTTGTCAGTGAGATGGTGTAGGAATCTTCTTTGGAGGCTCAATTGCCCTAATCCTTCGAGAAGCTGATGTTGGGGCACACTGGGTAGGTATGGGGATCGGCAGATTTGTTACACGATTCTGTATACTGATCAATAACGCTTTCTATAATTCTAATCAATGTTCTTATAAATCATACACATGTAGGAGTTATCATAGCAAAGACACAATTCAGATAAAGAGATTTTCAGGAAATTGCTGATGATTTTGCCGGTCGAAGATCGAATAGCTCAAGTCTGTCAGAGATAAAGCGGTTGTCCCAAAATTTAAAGCTATCCCCTGCCCACCGGATGAGGATAACATTATGATTGGTGGAGGTCTCACCACTGAGCCCCCACCGACCCTGAGAATAGGGGTCCCGTGTTGTCCTCTTCTTGCCACTGTGAGGTCACTTCTTCCATCCATAGTGACGTCAGACTGAATGGCCTTACATGCATGGCTGCCACTCCATTCATTTTAGTGAGGCTGATGGAAATAGCCAGGTGCATGAGTTTGGCTATCTCCAGCAGTACCATTGAAAGTGAATGGAGTGGCTGCTCCATGCACACTGCTGCTCTGCAATCATAAGGGTTTCAGCAGTGAGATCCCAATGAGGTATTCCCTACTCTAGTACCTGAGGTGGCCAAAAAACCTCCTGCCACATAAGAAGAGACCAACCAGTATTATTGGTGGGACATGATAGATGATGTAACCCATTTGGCTACTGTAGTGGCTCAGTTTTAATGGGGTCCCCTTCAGAATGTTATATGTCTGTCTCGTGTTAATGTCTTGTCAGTGTCTTGTTTGTGAAATGCATCAGGTTATGTGTATTGGATGTTTGCAGGACTGAAAGGGTTAATGTCTGGTATGTTCTGTCCTGTCTGGAAAATGTATCGCTTTGTGTGTATTGTTTGTGAGCACATCATGATGCTTGATATATGTGTTTGCAAGAAGTCAATAATCAGTCTTCAAAAAGAGAGTCTACAAAGAGGGAGTCAACAAAGAGGGACTCTTCCAGGAGAGTCAGTTGGAGAATCAGACAACTGGAGAATCAGGAGAGACTGTCAGGTTGGCCTGTGCGTAGAGTATGGAGGACGCCGAGCGATTACTTGATGCTCAGTCTGGGCCCTTTCAACCCAGGGATCCTGTGAACCACTGCTGAGTACTGAGAGAAAGGAACCGCTTATTAGTGAGAAGAGAAGAAAGTAAAAGTGAGTGTTGCTGCTGGTGGAGAAAGTGATTGCCAGAAATGAAAGAACCTACAGATAACTTGGCCTGTGGATTGCTCCAATACCCCGTGAGCTCCAACCTGAGGTAATTCTGCATACCGTTGTACTGAGACTGTTATGTTACTTTGTATCAAAAAATACTCTTCTAGTGTGGGATTATTTCATTTGTCTACAAGATCCATTCAAGGAGAAGGAACGGTGGCGTCACGAGTGACAATTGGACTTAAGGTAACCCCTGGTTACTATCTCTGTGATCTCCCCCAGCAGTAACGAGGTCGGGTCCTGAGCTACCCTTAGGCTTCTTTCACATGAGCGCATATTGGCTGGCGTTTTCATGGCCGACCAATATTCGCTTCCATCTGGGGTGTAGAAGCTCGTGAACTGGCATACAAATCTAACGTTTGTGCGCCTGTTCACACGGCATGGGCTCCAGTGCATATGCACCGAGCTCACCATGCCGTTGCCCTTTTCCCCTCCCTCCCCATTGCAGGCTCACCTCTCGTCTCCTCCCCGCTCGTTCTTTGCAATGGGAAGGGGGTAGCGCAGGGGCGGAGCTAAGCCATCTCATTGATGGCTATGGACAAGGGGAGGGCAGTAGCTTAGGTCGCCCACATCCCGCTCCTTGTCTATAGCCATCAATGGGAGGAGGCGGGATGGGCTGGCTCCACCACTGCCCCCTTCCATTGTACAGAAGGAGCAGGGAGGAGACGAGAGGTGAACCTGCACGGGGGGAAGAAGAGCAGACGGAGGGCGTTTAGCAGCCTAGCTGATAAACTCCCTCCCACCTACAGCTGCTGCTATGGGCTCCCATATTCTGTATTCCTGCCCAAAAGATTTTTTGGGCCTGACATTAAAAACGCCCGGCGCTATATTGGGCTGGTCAGGCGATTTTACATCTCAGTAATACAGCCATGTGATCTGATGCATTGGAATCCAATGCATCAGATCACAGTGCATATTGGCTGGCCGTAAAAACGCTGGCCAATATGCACTCATGTGAAAGAAGCCTTAGGCCACCTGCAGACGGCCGGGTTGGATCCTGCTGCGAGAATTTTCGCAGCGGGACACGACCCGCGCCCCTGCAGTGAGCAGTGCGCTCACCTGCTTCAGTGTCTGCTCCTCTCAGTGTCTGCTTCACTCTCATGCGCAGAGTGGGGCCGGTGCGTCGGGAGTGACATTTCTGTGCGAGCCTCTGCGAGACCCGCACAGAAATAAAACATGCCGCGATTTGCTTTGTTTTTGACAAATCGCGGCCGTCTGCATAGGATTGCGTTATGCAGGCGGGCATGGGCGGAAATTCTGCGGGAAATCCCGACGCAAAATTTCCGCTCATGTGCAGAGGGCCTTAGGGAGGAGATGGTAGTGCCCCTTGACAAAGTTAACATCTCCACCCCGCTGTCTCCTTGGCTGAGGGCCTGCTTCTCAGACGCTGCAGCTACTTTCACACAGCATTTGCAGTGCACATTTGCTGGATGCGCTGGAAAAGTTCCTGGTGAATATACCAAATGTATACATAAGCCTCCATTCTGTTGATGGAAGCCAAAAGAGTATCCTTTTGGTCTCCGTTGGACCATAATATTGTTAGTATACTTTTTTAGCTGTATGAAGTAGCTACAGACTGTGCTATTCCATATGGAGAGCTTCAGATGACTGCATTTGCACGGCCAAAACTTGGCTGCACAATGCGTAGAGAATAGAATCCATTGATTTCAATGTGTTCGTTCTCATTACCATATTTTGCGCAAACATTTCATGCTTTGGGAAAAAGATCGGACCAAATCTATTTTCCTGCGCATTTACTCACCAAGGGCCCATAGAAGTCTATGGGAGGTGTGCAAATGAGAACTCAATATGTGCAAAAAAGCTGGACCAAATTAAGCTAAATAGCCTTTTAAATCATGGATGGCGGGGGGGGGGGGGGGGGGTTGTGTGCGCATGTGAACAGGCCTTGTGTGCGCAAAAAGTACTACGCATCAATACGCATGCAAATCTACTTCATCAGCCTTGTTCACTGCATGAATACTCTGCGCTAAGGCGTGCGCATTTGTGCATAAGGTCATCTGGTATACCATGCAATGTACATTTATTTACAAGGGGGCCTATGGGACGTGTCACACGGACAGAATTATGCCACAGGATGAAGCCAAATCCACAGCTGCGGAATTCCACACCAAAATCCTAATACAAGCACATGTGTTTTTGCGTAAACCTCAGAGCAACACGCTTACACTGTGAAAGAGGCAATTTTGCACGTGGAATGCAGTATTTTGCTGTCCTTTTTTGCGCATGCAGGGTGTGTTCACATTGGCGCATCCTCCTCACCCTGATTGAAAAGGCTATTTAGTCTAATGGCGTCCAGATGTGTTCTTTTCCCTGCGGTTTTGCACCGTATTCCACGCATTCCCATCGCATATTGCGTGCACATTATCCCCCGTCCCCCCAGAATTCTATGGGCCCCTTTGGTTCACAAATGTTCACAAAATTGAGCAATATTCTCTGCATATTGCATGTGCAAATTTTTTGCGCATAAAGGATGTCTGTGTAAAGTCACCCTTAGGCTTTAAATGGACACGTGTATATCACAATACACTCTCTCCTGCGCAATTTTGTAGTGCAATGAACATGTGTTTTATTGTGCATGTGACTGCAAATACTAAGCGTATTTACGCAGGCGCCGCTTGTTCACACAGGCGGGAGAATCATCCCACCCTGATTTAAATGTCTAATTAGCCTAATGTGGTTCGCGGTGATTGTGGATATGCGCAGCGTTTAGTGCAGATTTGTGTATGCAGATGTCGTGTTTGCCCACCTCTCATAGACCTCAAGGGGGCTCTTTGGTCCGCAAACACGCACGACATAGGGCAGGTCCCGAATGAACGTATCGAAATCAACGGGTTCTATTTTCTGAGGTTTGTGGGCGGTATTTTCCCGGTAGTAAAGCACGCTCGACTTGCAGGCAAGTTTTAAGCAATTTTCAAATCTGTATCAAATTGCGCAGGTAGCCTGCGGTTTTGGTGCGTAATTTACCGCGGTTTGCGGTGTGTCGTGCGGCCTATGCCGTCCCGTGTGACGGGTCCCAGAGGGCAACAGATAGCACAGGAGACTATGGATTTTTTCACATTAAATCGCATTAGCATCTCCTCCTCTTTTATTTAACCCTTTCTTGTTATCCGTCAAAATCTAATCCATCTGCATAGACTGTTGACTACAGCAATGGCGAGGGGTATATAGGAGGTGATGGCGGCAGTCAGGCTGACAGGACACTGCCTGGGAATTACTATATGAATAATATATTTATGTGAATGAAGACAGGGCAATTAAAGTGATTCTCTTAAAGCGACAACCGCCCCGTTACATCAAGAGGTTAATTTAGACAAGACAGAGGGCGTTCTCCTCCCTGAATATACACATATACATTCAGCAGCGCCCGAGAGCCTTCCAGGACCCCAGTCCACCATTTTGATGAGATAAAGGCCTCATTGTCATGTGATCACCTGCGCCATGACAGATGGCTAAAGGAGACCCTGAGAACGTGTTAATTGCTCTTTTTCATTTTCTCAATTCTAAAAGCTGAAGAATGCCCCCTTTAATTAAAGTGTCTACGACAGATCTGGGCATCTGGCCTGTGTCATTTTAATCACAATTACAATATGAAAAATGGTAACGCACATCTCGCATTCTGACAGGACCGAGAGCCGCAGTGTGAGGGGGGAGCGTGCTGTACTGTACGCCGTACACGGTCGGTCTACAGTAAACGGATCGCAGTCTGCCTGGGAACATTTCACCACAAATTCACCACATGAAAATAATTCTAAAACACTTAATTAAACAATTTTTGTAAAAAAACATGTAACTATTCACTATTTATATATAAAACGCAAAATCTGTTTGTTTGCGTCGTGTACAAATCCACAGTTCTGGTCCAATTTGAGTGAAATTTTGCATGACTGTTCTTCCGCCACAGGCAACGAATACTGGCGTAATTAAAAAACAAAAACTCACCTACTTCCGCTGTAATTTTTGTAGCCAATAGCAACCAATCACAGCTCAGCTTTCATTTCTTACACTGCTGAGGTAAAGTGAAAGCTGCGCTGTGATTGGTTGCTACAGGCATCACAGATTTCCTTTTGGACAGCTTCATTAGGGCTCCTGCAGACTTGCTTTTTTCTTGCGCGTTTTTTTCATGCAATATCGCTGCGTTTTTTTCACGCGATTGTCAACGGGACTTTCTAATGTTAAAAACGTATCACAAGTTGGTGCTTTGCAATTTTTGTGCGATGCGTTTTTTTTTTTTTAAACTCGTTTTATTGACAAGTTAATAACATAACAAATACAGAAAAGAAAACAGTAACATTGTGCAGTATAAAGTCTTACATGTAACATAAGCCAATCGGGCTTGTACATTTCAGTTTGTGTCATATTTGGTGAGTTTTCCCGGCCCTGAGCAAAGGGAGAGACAGTAGGCATGCAGTATAATATCGTGTTGTAGGAGTAATAGAAAGGTGGGGAAGAGTAAAGGTAATGGGGGGTTCATGGGGGGAAGTATAGCTGTGCTAAAGCCCATTTTAAAGCATAGGTCTGTTGTGACTTTTATCTTAGGCACTTGAATATGTACTTGCATCGGGATGTGCTAATCGACTGGGCGTGTTACGGTACGGGGCTAGGACCCTCCAAGTGTTTTATTTTATTTTCAGAGGGAGAAGGGAAGTGTGTAATGATATTCCGGGTGGCTGACCGTGCGCGGGGCCGAGTCCCCCTGTCTCACTGTAGTTCCTCGAGGGTTTTACTATCGCCTTTGTAGCGCTGATATTGCTAATGCGAGCGGCTGCGGGGGATACAAGGTCAACGAGGAGTCACACCACTGGCCCCACACCTTTTGAAATTTATCCGGGCATTTGCGGGCTTTGTATACTATGTTGTTGTAGGGTATAATTGAGTTTGTGGTTTTCTTCCACATTGCCATGGTCGGGCCCCTCTGGTCCATCCATCTCATCGCGATGACCTTTCTGGCCATGAACAGTACCTCCCTTAGGAATACTCTGTGATAATGTTGCCACTGCTCCTCATCGAGGATACCAAAAAGGCAGATTTCTGGTGTGACAGGGATTGGGATTTCAAGGACTGTGGATAACAGGTCTATGACTTCGTCCCAATATGATCGGATCCGCGGGCAGTCCCAGATCATATGCCAAAAATCAGCGTACGAGCAGCTGCATCTGATACACTGTGTGGATGGAGTCCTGCCCATTTTATGTAGTCTCGCCGGGGTGAGGTAACATTGATGGACTATATAAAGTTGAGTCAACTTATTATTTGCTGAGGGGGAGACGGACAGCGGTGACTCCAGCACCTCTTGGAACGTCTCTTCCGTCAGCGTTGGGATCAGGGACTTCCACTTAGTCAAAGCGGGGGGGATTTCCCTTGTGGCTTTTGCAATTGTTAGATGGGAATATAATGTCGAGATAAGTCCGCGGGGCCCTTGCGATCTTAATATTCCAATTAGTGGGTAATGGGATATAGTGCTACTCGTGGGCGGAAACTGGGTCTGGAGCGCATGTCGGATTTGTAGGTATTTGTAGAAGTGAAGTCGAGGTATTTGGTATTGGGCCTGGAGCCGCTCAAAGGATAGCAGGATATTAGAGTTGTATAGGTCTCCTAAATGAGCTATCCCATGCTGTTCCCATACCTCTAGATCAGTTAGCGACCGCAGCTCACCCAGCCCGGGGTTTCTCCACAACGGCATGTCTGCGGCTATATCCGAGAATCCGCTCACCTCCCTTGCCTGGTGCCAGACCCGCATAGCCAGTCTATGTATAGGCAGTATTTTGCCCCTCACCGTGGCGGGGAGCTCCAGCAACGGCCAGAGGCTAGAGGTGTTCAGAGCCTGGGCCAGATGGGCCTCTGAATTGGGCAATGGACCGTTTTCCAGCCAGCATTTTAAGTGTATCAATTGGCCGGCCAGGTAGTATAGCAGTAAGTCTGGGAGTGCCGACCCGGCTTCGTCCTTCGGCCGCTGTAGCGTGGAGAGTTTAAGTTTTGGGCGAGAGTTGCCCCATATGAAGGAGGTCATAAGGGAGTTCATCGTTCGGAAAAATCTAGTCGGGACTGGAACGGAGATGTGCTGCAGGATGTATAGACACTTTGGTAAGACTATCATTTTAATCAGATTAATACGACCCGCGACCGACAAGGGTAGTGCTCCCCATACTTTAAATTTGGATCTATATAGGTCTATTAATGGATAAACATTCAGATCTAGGACTCTAGTAGTTGTATTGGTGATCTGAACTCCCAGGTATTTGAACTCTCTAGAGACTCGTAGTCCGCACAGTGAGTCCATTGATTGTAGGGGGTTTTGTGTGGATACTAACATCAAGGCGGACTTTGACCAATTTATCTGTAATCCTGAGAAGGATCCAAACGTGTTAATGACGTCTATGGCATGAGGCAAGGTAGTTGTTGGGTCTGCCATAAAGAGCATAAGGTCGTCAGCGTATAGCGCCACGCGGTCCTCCCGATTTCCGATTTGAATCCCGTGGTATAAGGGGCTTGCTCGGAGCATAAGGGCCAGCGGTTCCATAGCCAGGGCGAAGAGAAGCGGGGAGAGGGGGCACCCCTGTCTAGTACCTCTATACAGGGGAAAATACGTGGAACAGGTGCCGTTCACGGAGATTGCTGCCAATGGTGTTTTGTAGATTATAGAGATCCACTGGATAAAGCGGTCTCCAAACCCAAATCTCCTCAGCACCTGGAGCAGGAAGGGCCACTCTATGGAATCGAAGGCCTTGGCTGCATCTAGTGAAGCCAGGGCCCAGTCCGCTTTATCTGTCGCTCCGATTTGCGTTATTACCTGCACCCTGCGTAGGTTTTCTCTTGTAGATTTGCCCGGCATAAATCCAGTTTGGTCTGGATGTATCAGGTCTAGAATGACGCTATTGAGGCGTCGGGCAAGCATTTTTGTCAGGAGTTTATAGTCTGAATTAAGGAGGGATATGGGCCTATACGAGCCACATTCCAGGGCGTCTTTTCCTGATTTTAGGATGAGTACAATTGTAGCCTCATAGAAGGATGGGGGTAGTGTTTTATTGTTATAGGCAGCATTATAGGTCTCGAGCAGTGTGGGCAGGAGTATTTCTTGGTACTTTGCAAATACCTCTACTGGTAGGCCATCTGGGCCTGGGGCCTTACCATTGGACATTTCCTGAAGAGCCTCCGAGAGTTCTGTTAGAGTAAATGGGGCATCTACTAGGGTCTGTTGGTCTTGAGAGAGTGTGGGAAAATTGAGGTTAGACAGGTAGCTTATTAGCTCTTGTTGTGTGACATGGAGTCCAGTAGCGTAGAGGTCTCTATAAAAGCGTTGAAATCTTGCTCCTATTAAGTCTTTTTGGTGGAGTATCTCTCCTGTTTCCGACGCGATACGGAGTATCGACGGCGATGCCGAATTTTGATGCACCAGAGTGGCCAATAGGCTACTGGACTGATTGCCAAGTTCATAAAACCTCTGTTTAACAAAGAAGGAGGCTCTGCGAGCCTTCTCTTGTAGGTGAGTTAAATATTGCCTGCCCTGCCGTAGCCACTGCTCTCTGCGTTCGTCGGTTGGGTCTGTAATGTAGTCTGCCTCTAGACGTTCGTATTGGGACGCCATCTCGCGTTCCAGCCTAGAAGACTCCCTTTTAATATATGAGATGGACGATTTTAGAGCGCCTCGTAAAAAGGCCTTTAATGTCTCCCACAGCACCGCTGGGTCGGTATCTGGCTGATTTAGTTCTAGGAAAACAGAAAGTTGGTCGGGTACTCTATCGTTTGTACCGAATAGGTTTAACCAGAATGGGTGTACACGCCAGTTATGCCTATGGGCATGCGAGTCTGGCGTGGAAACTTCTACGAGTATAGGTGAATGGTCCGATATACCTCTGGTAAGGTATTTAATGTGTGTTATTGCAGTGCACAGTCTGGCATTACCAAGACAGTAATCTATTCGGGATAGAGCGTTCCTGCCGATGGAATGACACGAGTATTCACGTGTCGCCGGTTGTCTTACTCTCCACACGTCGCGCCAGCCGACCTCCTGTAGGAATTGCATCAGAGGTGAGGAGCTGGTTTGGGCTGGGTGAGCTGCAGGGGTGCCAAATCTGTCCAGTTGGGGGTCCAGTATCAAATTTAAGTCGCCCATACATATTATGGAAGCGTTGGGGTACTGGGTGGCGAATTGGGCCGCCTGGTATAGGATTGCTATGTTGGCTCGTGGGGGGAGGTATAGCCCGATTATTACGTAGGGTTGGGATTCTATCCACGCCTGGATGAACAAAAATCTGCCCTCTGGGTCTCTGACTGTGCGTCCCGGCTCCCACCGCAGCCGCTTGTGGATTAGTATGGACACTCCTCTGGCATATGAGGAGTAGGTTGAGTGCATAGCCCATTGAACCCATGGTTTTTGTAATAGTTTTGTTTTTTCAGAGATCATATGCGTCTCCTGGAAACACACTATGTGGGGGTTATGGTTCCTGACATATGAGAAAATCATAGAACGTTTTCTGGGGGCTCCCATTCCCCTCACGTTCCAGGAGAGTATGTTTATGTTGGCCATTTAACTCGAGTGTTTCTATGGTTATGCGGGAGAGTGTACCCCACCGAACGAGGTCGAGCCCGCGCCCGGCCAGCCACCAGGTCCCCCCGAACAAGGGCCGAGGAGTGCATTCCCATGCTCCGATTAGAACAAATTCCGTGTATTGCACTGCACAAACTTGTCCAAAACTTAACGATTGTAATTACATCAACAGCAAATTGCCTGGGTATTACATACATCATAACGTTTAACATTACTTGAACGTGCGTGTGATAACGGGGAAGACTGTGCACCTAAAACGCGATGGTATAACTGGGCACAGTCAGACAGATTAAATCTGCATAGAACTCTAGGCCCCCAATATCACAGGTACATTGACTTCTCTGCCCGACTATAGTATCTTATGCATACTTAGACCAGAAAACATTTTAGTATGGCATACAGTAAATTCTATCTGTAGTCGTCCCCCTCTTCTTTTCAAAAAAAAAAAAAAAAAAAAAGGGGGGAAGAACTCGAGGTCACATCTCTATATGGTAGTGTGTAGGGAAGTGGGAGGCCGCCAGTGGGGAGTAGAGGGGAGAGCGGGGACAGGACGGGGGCATACTCAAGCATGTCCCCACACTCTCTTGGGAGGCATGGAGAGACGCAACACCGACCACGGTCAAGCGTCTCAGGCTCTCACCCCCCCCCCCCCAGGGCCGGGCCCTCCAGAAGGTCGTTGGCACCCCGGCGTCCAGAAGGACAGGGGAGCATAATAGTAAGGGGAGGGAAGGAGAGAGCCAGACAGGAGTCAAATGCAGGTGTATACGTGTGGGTTCTTAGAGATTATATGAAGCAGTAGATTGACCAAGTTTGGACTCTCCTGGGGGGTCATGGAGGGATGTAATACCGACCACAGTCAAGTGTCTCAGGCTCCCACCCCCCCACCCCCCCGGGGTTGGGCCCTCCAGAAGGTCGTTGGCACCCCGGCGCCCAAAAGGACAGGGGAGTATAATAGCGAGGGGGTGGGAAGGAGAGAGCCAGACAGGAGTCAAATGCAGGTGTATACGTGTGGGTTCTTAGAAATTATGTGAAGTAGTAGATTGGCCAAGTTTGGAAGTCCAAGTCCATCGTCCCCCTCCCCCCCCCCCTCCCAGGGTAGACCTGTTCGATGATCATTGGCGTCTGGGTGATCTTGGCATGCGGTTAAGCCAATCCTCGGCTTCCTCTGGAGTGGAGAAGAAAGTAGTTCGTTCATTGTGAGCCACACGCAGGCGGGCCGGATACACCATAGAGTATGGTATGGCGGCCTCTCTCAGGCGGCGCTTGACTGCTACGAAGGATGCTCTGGTTTTCTGCAGGGCAGCCGAAAAATCTGGGAAAAGAGAAATGTTAGCGTTCTGGAACTGGAGGTTCTGTGCCCGCCTTGCGGCCTGAAGGGCTATATCTCGATCCTTGCTGCTCAGGAGTCTTGCCAGCATCGGTCTTGGGGGGGCTCCTGGAGGTAGGGGGTGGCCCGGGACCCTATGGGCCCGCTCGATGGCAAAGGCCGCTGTAAATTTGGCCTCTGGCAAGAGTTCTTTCAGCCATGTTTCCATAAATGAGCAGGGGTCTTGGCCCTCAGCGCGTTCCGGTAGTCCAATTATCCGAAGATTATTTCTGCGCAGTCTGTTTTCCAGATCATCCGCTCGCTGGAACCAGGTATTAGCTGCTTTGTCAAGTTCTGTAAGTTTATCTGGTATTGGCGCCATGGTGTCTTCGAGTTGCGATATACGTGTCTCGGCCTCCCCCACTCTGCTTCTGAGATTTTGCATGTCTTGCCGTATCAGGCCTACATCTATTTTAACCTCCTCAATTTTCCCGGTTAAGGAGGTGGTGCTGGTCTGTATAGCCTCTAGGAGCTGCGCTGTGACTTGTCTGAGCGTTGGTTCCCTTTCTGTCTCTGGGGATATTGCTGAGCCAGAGGCCCCGTTCGCGTCTTCATCTGGTCTGGGTGGTCGACGTGGGGTATCTGTTGTTGGATCGAGTGCGTAGGCCTTAAGGCGCTCTGTTATCGGTGGAGGGGTATTTCGGCTCATCCTGGACGATTTGCGGCTTCCCCGCCGACGGGAGGAGGACGGCGGTGGTATGTTTGCGGTCTTTATGCCCTGAGAGAGCTATGGAAAATTTCCTTGCTGACGAGGGTTTGAGATGTATAAATACACTCCGCTGCTGTGGAGCGAGCGGCTTGGGATAAAGAGGTTGTCAACCTGCTTGATTTTGGCTGGTTTTCAGTTGTGTATTCAATATTTGCTCTTTATCGCGGTCGGGCTTGCCGTTGAGGGTCTCTTTAGGTTATATAGGCAACGGTTATAGTGGTCGGAGTTCACTTGGCGTTCTGTGTTTTGGTGGGGTGCCAATGCCTCCCTGATCGTGTACCGGCACCTCTTTTGCCGAGAAAAGCGCGGGTTGTGTGTCCGTTGCAATGGCGATGCATTTACGGGTAGGCGTTGTAGGCGGCCGCTTAGTGGTTGCCCGTACCAGGCTAGAGGATGTCTGGGCACGTGGGGTGTAGGTTGCCAGCAATGCTGGTTGTGGGTTAATTACCCGCTTTAGTGTTGTTGTCGCTGTGTGGTAGCTGGCAGGCCCCTTATATGATTTGGTGTCATACGCCCGTTCCGGGCTGCAGTAATGTCCATGTGAAGGGGGTTCCACTGTGCACTTTATAATGGGCAGGTGCAGGTTGCTAGCAAGTCCCTGTTATGGGATGCCCACCCGTTTCAGGGGTATTCCCTTTATGGGGTGCTTGGCAGGCCTTTAGTGTGCCTCTCGTGCAGGGCTGCTGTTGGAGCTGGGGGGGAGGGGACGTATCCCTCTCGCTCTCTGGTGTCCAGGGGGGGCAATCTGGTGGAGTCTGCGGTGGCTCCTCTCTCCCCCCTCGGTGTCCCGCCGTCCCCCACCAGGGCCTCCCACGCCGGGCTGTCTGCTCCGGGATGCAGCGCCGGTCGAGCGGCGTCTATCCCCCACCGGGGCCCCGCCTCCCTCTTTACGCCGCGGGAGGTCTACGGATCCTCAGGGCCGTGATGCCGCGGCTCTCTGCTGGCTCCCGCTGCTCTCTTCCGCCTCCTGGGCTTTGCCGCTCACCTCTCCCGGGTCTTGATCCTCCCGCCGAGCCCCTCCTGTGTATCGGAGCTGCGGAGCGCGCGCCGTACCTTGCAGCCGGAAGTGCCGGCGCCGGGTCTCTGGCGGCAGGCCCGAAGTTGGTGTCTGCCGAGTTTCGCCGCCGGGTACTCGCTGGAGCTCCCTCGGTCCTCTACAGATGTTCCCCCGTGCCTGGGTGAGTTGTTCCGCAGGTTAATGGAGTCGGGCAGTCAGAATGGGTGCAGGATGGTGGGGATCTTCCCGGAGCTCAAGTTCCGTGCGACCTCACAGCATGGCTGCTGGACACGCCCCCCCTGCGATGCGTTTTTAACATTAGAAAGTCCCATTGACAATTGCATGAAAAAAAATAGGGCGATATCACGTGAGAAAATTGCGCAAGAAAAGTGCAAGTGTGCAGGAGCCCTAAGAGTGCGGTGCTGGGCCCATTGTGCCCTTAGGGCCCCCAGAACATGGATTTCAATTTTGTATTGTGGCTCCAGTAAGAGATGGAGAGTAAACTTCAATTGCTAAGTTGAAGAATAGCCTGTGAGAAGGAGAAGTCTGTTTTCCACATCTCTATAAGATCGGTGTTACACGGGAGAGATTTTTGCGCAAGATGTGTGCATTGCGAGATGCACATATCTCACATTAACTCCATTCTTTTGAATGGTGTCATATACATAAGCGATTTTTGCCCTTGCATTGCCCATTGTCTTTAATGGTGCTGGCGGCAGCATCGCAGTACGTGCTAGGTGCATGTGGGTTCAATGCGATGTCTCCCCATTTAAAACAATGGGAGACACTCCGCGATCCTGCGCAGTGGCGGAGGATCCCTTCTTCCCAAAATGATGCGAGGCGGTTTCATGGCCCAATATCGCACCCGGCCGTGTGAAGTTAAGCTCAGTCCCGTGGGATCGCTACTATGATTGAAGTAAGGAGAGAATTCAAGAAGGGGCCTCCTTCTTCTACGATAGGGGGAGATCGTCCAGTAAGGCTGCCTGTCCACGGGCGTTTTTGAATTGCGTTCCCCGCGGCAATATTCCGGCCACGGGGAATGCAGTGAACGCTTTCCATGGCGTTGCTATTAAAAGCGCAGCCCCCCTGTCCATGAGCGGAGAATCACAGTGATTCTCCACCGCAGGCGGACAATTGCGGCATGCTGCAAATTGTTGTGATTCTCCTCTCAGATAGGCTCACTGCCGAGATCCGTCAGCTGGCTCCTGCTCCCCAGCGGCGGCTCCCGCGGCAGAGATCCGCTGCAGGATATCGCAGCGCCCGTGGACAGGCAGCCAGGAGGTTCAGGTACCGATCTGCATTGAGAGTTAGGGCAAAAACACACGGACGAAGGCGCAACTACTCTTGCAGCTACAGAGCGTAGTTGCGCATGAACTGGGATTCTTTTCTTCTTTTTTTGACTATTCAAACTGCTTGCCATAGCGCGCGAGTTTGAAATAAACAGCAGGAAGATCGGGCTCCTAACCACCTGCGTTTTTTTTTAACCCTGCGGTTTTTAACGCGATTGTCAATGGGATTTTCTAATGTTAAAAACGCATCGTACAAAAATCGCAAAGCACAAACCTGCGTTGCGTTTTTAATATTAGAAAGTCCCATTGACAATCGCGTAAAATAGCGCAGCAATATCGCAGCGTTAAAAAAAGCAAGTGGGTACGAGCCCTAAAAAGCGCTGATACACGCCCAATAGTGCGACCTTCACTGAACAAAAAGTTTCACTATTGCATGTGTTTTTGCGCTTACGCTCGTGTGAAGCCGCACTTAGCTGAATCACATTCATCTGTTTTAGCCATAAGGCCGTAGCTTGAAACCCTTTGTGCGATACATGGGGAAATTATGTATGGGTTTAGCGTTGCTGCAGTATTTTACATGCAATGGCCGTCAACTCTGTGGGACGCCGCTGCACCCGGGCAGATTTGTATCCATTTAAGACCGGCTTTACACAGGCGAAAAAATCGCGCAAGATTTGTGCGCTGTGAGGTTTTGATACAAAACGCCTCGCATTTTCAGGGAAATTGTATGTTGGTGAGCGAGATATCGAAACGGTAATTCACTGCCCAAAACCCAAAACCTGGTTTATGCGCTAATACACTCCGTAGCAGCAAGCGTATTAGTGCATGGGCCCATGTATTTCTGCCCTATGGCCAGTACAACGTGGCCGAAAAACTCGCACGACTATGAATCTTTTGAATAGAGTCCTTTACACGGACAATGTTTTCCCACATTGCCTAAGGCTACCTGCACATGGGCGAGCGCGATATTGGGCTGAGACACTCTACCTGTTATCGCGCCAGTGTGCCTTTTCTGGCAAAAATGCCTCCCATCACTTCTGTGAAGTAGCGATCCCCCGCTGCGGTTTTCAGCCGCGTTAGAGGATCAGCAAGTGTTTCCCATAGTTTTATTTACATCTTTGCTCGCGCCAAAGACGCTGATGAGAACTAACCCATTGAAATGAATGCTTCATTACATTTTCCATAAATTTTGCGCAAACACGTTTACATCTGTTTCAGCCCCAAAGTAACCTTCCGATGCGCATATTTTAGGGCATTTTTGCACACGGGAAAATCCTGCGCTCAAAACACACTGAATAGAACCCTTTGATTTCAATGGGTTTATTTTCCTTTCTGTTTTTTTGCGCCCACGGTTCTCGCAGGAGCCAAAAAAATAGGTCCACGAAATAGCGTGCACAATACGCAAAGAATAGAGC
Organism: Eleutherodactylus coqui; assembly: GCF_035609145.1. Lineage (NCBI taxonomy): Eukaryota > Metazoa > Chordata > Amphibia > Anura > Eleutherodactylidae > Eleutherodactylus > Eleutherodactylus coqui. The sequence continues at coordinate 157,425,268 of NC_089842.1, read as the reverse complement.
CCATTAATGGCATTTTGTGTGTGTGCAAAAAATAGGTTCTGCTCTATGTTTCTACATATTTGCGCAGCAATGGGACGCATAGAAGTGTATGTGAGGTGACCAAATGTGCGTACAATACGCAAGGAGATGCGCAATTTGCGGTGCAGAACCGCGGGTGAAAAAAACATCTGGACCTCATTAAGCTAAATAGCCTTTTAAATCAGGTGGGGGGGTGTTGCACGTGCATATGTACATAGCTTGTGTACGCAAAAATGTAAAATACTGCGCAAATCAACCACCTTCACTTTCACAAAAATGTTGTGCTGAAATATTCGTATTTGCGAAGCCACCCTAAAGCTGTAAGGAATTCATACACAAAGTATATAAGAAAATTGCGTATCTTTATGCAGTGAATAACCCCGCCTCAAAAAATGAGAACAACCGTAAAGTACAATTGTTAATGTTCCAAAAATGCCCCCAGCGCTCTGCCGCCGTGTTGTCGACGCATTGACAATGTATGTAAAACAGCGCTGGATCTCGCGGACTGATTGAATATAGCGCCGTCACACTCCAATTTCCACTATGAGGGAACAACACAAGCGCCATTTAATAATGGAGACAGTGGAATCCAGGCCTTGATTAGACGACTTATTTTCTCCGCTCGGACCCTCTGATTTCATCTCGTGGCTACAATTCCGCATTATTGTCAATTGTCACTATTACGGCGCTGGCTGGCAAACCGTCAATTTGAACTAACAAAGAGAAGTATTTTCTCATGCACATATAAGGCGCACGGTTATATTATTTACATGCTGAGGTAATTACTTCTCAATCATTTAATACGGAGATATCCGCTTTGTTTCCTCCCCGCTATATTGTGCGCCAGGATTGGGGTTCTGACCTTCATTATCCTGCAAATAAACAGTGGTCATTTTTTTTTCCTTTTTACCGGGCGGGAGATTCTTCTCCTAAACTTTCTATTAATTCTATTTTATTTGAATAATTATCGCACTTCCCTGACCTTGACGACTGGGATTTGACATATTATTTTGTTTGTCGCTGCCTCCGATCAGGTCTCCACAATAAAGACAGAATTATTAGCGGAAAAGCAGAGTGTAATAATTGGCGGATATTATTTTGCTCGCTATGATTACTGCAGATATGAGGATGATTACTGGGGAAACTTTACACCTCATATGGGAGCTGCTTTAGGCTAGTTTCTCACAGGCGATCGCGATTTCGTCGTGAGAAAATCGCGGCAAAATCGCTTCTTTGTTCCCATGATTTTTGGGCGTCAGCAATGCTTTTTCTTGTTGATTAGTCTCACATCACATTGCTGCCACCCGTGATAAAATTGCGCAATAAAAACGTGCGATTTTTTTAAAAGGGAAAGCCAATAGGACTTTCTAATGTTAAAATCTGATTTGCCATTCAGAAGTGATAACCTCCATGCGGCTGTAATGGCAGCCACATTGATTAGAACCCAGCTTTCCGAGAGACACATATAACTAAGAGACGGCTAACTGAAGCGTGCACAATTGCGCTTATGCTCTGAAGCCAACCGTAAAATATGAGAACAGCTCATTCAGTTAGCCTTTCAGACTAGGACTAGTCAGATGACAGTTTCCAGAGACACATAGCTATAGAGGTGTCCCAAAAGCAGATACTAATATTATAAATGCCACATGGTACGCCTGTTACAGATTTTACATAAGGGTCCAGGAACTGAGGACAGACTCTGACTGTCTGTCCTCAGCCGTCATCCTCCGTATTGACGTGCCAGATAGGCCACATGGCAGACTTTGGTAGCATCTTACTGTTATTTTATGCTACAGCTATACCTCAGCCCTCTCCTTAAAGGGTTTGTCCTACTTTAAGCGATTACTAGAGGAAGCAGACAGCTCTGTGCATTGCACAGTGGATCAGGTTGGTACTGCAGGCTGAGTCCTGTTGAAGTGAATGGGACTTGGCCTGTAGTACCAACCTGGGCCACTGTGTAACATACAGAGCTGTCTGCTTCCTGTAGCAATAGTTCGGGACAACGCCTTTATCCACTAAGAAAATATAGAATCTGTGTATATTATGACATACATCATGACTATAGAGACATGGAGTAGCTCTATCTAGAAGTGACATAATAGTGCAGATAAAAGAAGTCATTGCATTGCATCGTGTCAATGTCTAAGAGACCCGTCATACGGGATGGAATAGTCCGAACAGCAAGCCGCGGTAAATTCCACGCCAAAAACCCATAGACTACCTGCTTATGTTGATGCAAAATTGAAAAGAGCTTGAAGCCTGTCTGCAATTCCGCATCAAAATCTGCAGCAGACCTGTGGATTTTGGTGTGGAATTTAGCTGCGTCCTGCGGTGTAATTCCATCCCATGTGAAAGGTCCCTTATAGTGCATGTGACTATATGGTCTGTAGGCCTCAACAAGGTGAAGAAGACTATGATTGCTATTTCTATAACCCTTAGGCTTATTTCACATAGGCCAGTGTGATATTGGGCCATTGGTGTCCAATCACGACAAGGCATTGTTGTGCACTGAGTATAGGTTGAGCTGTGTATGGCAGCCTTGTTATGGCACTATATGGTGATATTACTTAAGCTCTGTATAGCGTATTTGTATGAACCCACACACAAAGTTTTGCTTGGTGGCCATTCATCCCTATACTTATGATGTGTTTTACAAGCACTGTGTGAGGCAGGCAGATGTGCATCCGCTTGGCCACGCAACAGATTGAGTTGTGCTATTTGGCGAGGCAACACATGGAGAACCCCAGTTTTCTCCCTTGTGTAACAGGGGTACAGTGGAGTAATTGGCCCCGCTTGGGGTCAGTCGTTAGTGACCTCTGGTGGTTGGGAAGTAAAAGAATTGTTGTTTAAGTTATGTAGGACACTTGTTATTGGCTGAGATGATCACATGGTTGTAGGTAGTCCGCTACGTCATGACGCCGGCAATATCAGAGTAAGTGAATTAGTGTGGTGCTAGGAGACTCTTGTGCAATCTCTCTCATCCCTGAGGCCTGCTTCACACTGGCGATCACAATATCACCACGAGAAAATCACAAGTTTTTTCCCACGATTTTTGAGCGTCACCGCTGCTTTTTCTCACAAAAACATCATTGCCACTTGCGATTTTCTCATACGATTTTTTTCCCGCGAAAGTCAGTAGGACTTTCAAATGTTAAAAACGCATTACCTCACACGAAAATCGCAAGTTTGTGCTTTGCGATAGAAAAGAGGCTCTATGAGGAAACATGAGTGATAAAAAACCCCCCACAAAAATGCTGAAAAATAGGACATGCTGCAAATTTTTACTCTTGCAGCATCGCTGGAGTGAAAACATCACAAATGTGAAGGAAACCATCGAAAATCATTGGTTTCATAATTCTGCGTTTTTACTCACTCTCGTATCGCGTGATTTTCTCATCAGTGTGAAGGTGTCCTGAGGATACTAGGGTGGAGCATCTGAATTTCGGATTCAAAGGTCATTCGTCTTGCAGGAATACAAACTATGGTCAGTATTGGCAGCACAGGTTCAATGACGAAGTTCAGGCTGAAGCAAGCAATGACAAAGTCCAGAATATAAAGCTCAGATCAGGGAGCACAGAAGTCAGAATGGCTAATGAACCCAATTGCTTAGGCATCCACCCTAGGGTTTGGATGCCTAATATAGCAGGGGCAGAAATGGGGAGGACAGGTTTAGGGAGCTCGAACCCATAAAGAGAGGAGGCAGGAGTGCTCACAAATCCTTATGGGCAGACACCTGGGATGCAGAGGAGGGCAGAGCACAGTGTGCCCGATGGCAGCACCCGGTGACAGGTGAGGCAGGGGAGCACCAGTGATGCACCAGGACACACAGTCTGTAAATATATGTTCTGAAAGAATAGTTTTAGGGCATGTTCACATGGAGCTGAAATGCTGCAAAATTTCCACAGTGGAAAATTCTGGTGAAAATTCATAATTAGTGCAGGTTTTGACTCGAAATCAAGTGTGAATCCGCAACTTATTTCAGCAGATACAGCACTCCAATCATCTCACAATGCTTGTGCTGTTGGCGTACCCGGGCACCCGGCAGCCTCTAGCAAGCATTGAGTCACTGGTCAGGTTTTGCCACTTCTTAAATGGGAAATTAACATTTTTTGCTGCGCATTTCTTACCAGTAAAGAGCTCATAAGCGTGAAGGTATGACCTGGATTCTATCCAGAACTCCATTTAATCACCATCCAGCTTGACAGCAAACCAGTACTATGTACAGTGTGCAAAACAAACCCATTAAAGTTATAGAATTCAATCTACTATTTAATGGGTTAAATGCAATTTCGGGTTTAATCATAGAGAAACTGATTGGCTGGTAGCGCATCTTTCATCTCTTGAATGGAAATGTTAAGTGTTCAGTTTCAGAGACCTCTGTGCTGCATGTGTTGAATAGCAGATTTTGAAACAAATCCTAGGCGCCGTGGAAGAAGGTCACACTTTTTACATTAGTCTCCCTACTTTTGTCACCACCGTACATCACCCGTCAATACAATTCTTTCAGCACTAAAAGGTGTCAGCAAAAGCTTGCTCTTCACTGCGATTTTTCCCTTCTGCGAGGAATGAAGAATAAAATGGTCAGGGGTTCTAAATGATCTACCGGCAATTATGAAAACAATATTATAAAACACATTCTTTACAACACGTCTGACCTTGTCTCTATGTTCCCTTTCCTTTTGTCAACGTACAAAGCGCAGGAGAGCCTGGCAAGGTTTGCTGTGTTCCTTAAATCACTGTTTTCTTTGGCATAACCCATATGTCTCACTTCAGCGTTTGGATAAAATCAAATAAATGCCAGACAAATATCACCCTGTTGCCTCTATTGACAAGATATTTTGGACCCCACTGCGAAACTGTATCAATGAGCGCTGGCATGAATAATGTAAAAAAAAACAAGATACAAACAAAAATCACCTCTTCTCTTTTTGCCATTTTTTTAATTTTTGAAAAATTAATTTAAATTTTTTTCTTAATAGTAAGTAAAAGAAGACAATTTATAAATAGGACAGAAAGAACCCTTGTATTACATATTACAACTGGATATTGGTCTATTAATGCCTGTATACATTTCTTGACTACCAGCTATTTTATGGCAAAAACTGTTTGTTTATACTTTTGCACTGAATAAATGTAATTCATCTGTACATTGCTTAAAGGAGTTGTCCAAAGAGAACTATAACCTTCCTTATGGGTTTTTTTTCATTCAATTAAGAAGTGGTTATGTTGAGGAGAACTTCAGGAACACTTACTTTTTCCTGCTGGGAAATCTTGTTTCCGTTCAGCACCTATTGAAGTTAAACAGGGTTGTCCAATTGTAAACTATTGATGGCCTACACTCAGGATAGATCATCAATAGTAGATCAGCGGGGTTCCGTCATCAGGAACCACCACCAATCAGCTGTTTGAGGGCGGAGTGTTTATGCAATGAGCTGATTTCTGTGAAAAGCAGAGAACTATATTCTACCTGCAGTGGCCAGGCTTGGTATTGCAGGCCAAGCTCTCACTGAAGTGAATGGGAACTTTGCCTGTAATACCAAGCCTGGCCACTGCAGTGGGAACAGAGCTGCCTGCTTCCTGCAGAAATCAGTTCAGTGCATGAGACACTGGCCCTGTGAACAGCTGATCGGTGGAGGACCCATATGACAGATGTTGATCTATTATCGATGACCTATCCTAAGTATAGGCCATCAATAGCTTACAACTGGACAACCCACTTAATGAGTGCCCATGCAAAACAGAAAGAAATCTATTAGGATAAATCTCAAGGGCAAACATAAAATAGAGGCAGAACGTGCAACTGCTTTGAGGACAATGAAGAGAGGTGGTTGAGCCCTGGTTGCTTCTATTCCCTCTGCTATACAGTAGTGAGGACCTGTGCAGGATTTATCTTTCTGGAGGAACTAGAACAGCTTGGAATTAACCCAATGGCAATGCCAATCTTAGGTTTGATGGCACCCCATGCAGAATGTTCTTTGGTGCTCTGATAGGCAGATGATATATATTCCACTGATAAGCAGTCTGCCTTGAATCTGCATGTGCAGAAAGCAGCAAGATAACTGCAAACACACACCAGAACAGCTGAGTCAGTAAATACTGTACCAGAACTGAACTCATGACATAAATACAACACCAGAACCAAGCTCATAACATAAACACAGTAGCAGAACTAAGCGATTGTGTTGCAGGGGGCCGAAGGGCTGACTGTGGTGTAGTGGCCCAGTACAACGGGGCCCCTCCTTAATAGTGTCTATGCTCAATATTGTGTTGTCAGTGTTTTTCATGTTGCAAGAATGGTGTGTATTGCCTACTCTGCAGCACTGAATGAGTCAAGTGTCTGGTATGTGAGCTAACTGTCTGGAAAATGTATCTTTTGTCTGTCATGTGACCAAGTCTATATACGTGTCTAGGAGGTGTGTGTAAGGGTGTTCTGAGTTCTGTTCTGGTCCTGAGAGAGGAGTACAAGGCAGCTGTCTGTGGGTACCTTCAACCCACAGACACAGAATCGAAGAGGCCGAGAGGATGGCCTAGTGAATGTTGGGGACTAATACTCCCCAGAGGTTCTGCATCGTGTTTCCGTTCGTGAGTGTGAATTGGTAGAAACAGAGAGAGAGAGAAAAGTGTTATACCGGGCCAGGACCTACAGATAACTGTGGCTGTGGTTTCTACTGACGCCCCGTGAGTTCTCCCTGTCACAAAACTTGTCAAGAAGCTGCTGAACTGTTCTGTTCTTGAAGTTAAGTAAAACAACCAGTCACTCATCCGTTTCCGGAGGCTGTGTCTTAAACAGTACCCGTGCGTGTGTGGATTTACTCCCACGGAAAATACACGGGAGAGGATTTACTCCATTATCCAGAAATCCCCAGCTGTGGAAGAAACGGTGGCGTCACGAGACGCAACATGATTTAAGGTAATCCATTATTTGGGTTCCCCTTTATTAACCTCCCCTCGTCCCTTGGACGTGTCACCGGTTACCCTCCGGGTGGGAGACGGTAGTGCCACCGTGACAAGGCCAAACTCTACTCCGCTGTCTTCTAGGCCGTCGCCCACGGTCATTGCAGCAGCACCTCAGAACATCAGAGAGGCATAGACAGAACCAGTAGGAGGATAGTTCATGAAACTCTACAAGACGCTGCTGCGTGGGAAAGATTTAATCTGGCCAAGTGGTCCTAAGGGGGCCAAGCGCCTCCAGTGTAATCTTTTTGGTGCTGTTACAAGTTGGTAGCTGGTGCCCTATATGACCGCATGGGTCACCTGATCTAAGGCTTGCCATGTTTAAGGGTCACAGAAAGACCCAAAAGGGTGAAACAAGCATCAAAACATTCTGCTCTACAAAAGGTGGCTATCTGTGTGCACTGGTAATAAATGTTACATCTATCGCCTAATTTCTGGTGATAGTGGGGCATAGTCCGATATCTAAATCTTTCCTTGTCACCCTTTGAGGAATACAAGAAGATGGGATATGGGGAGTTGTTTGCTGGGGTCTACACACTTACCTTACTACTTTAGCTGTCCACAACCTACCTGTGCCACAGGCGAATACAGTGGTCACTGGGGATTGTTTATCTGTAAGTGATAACAACATTGTAGGGCCTCTCTCTTATACTACGTTTAGACAGAGCGATTATCGTTCAAAAAATCGTTAAAACAAGCAAAAGTGACTGATAATTGTTCGTTTTAAGTACGAGCCAACAGCCGAATGAGAATTGTGCGCTTTTCACGCATCGTTCAGTTTCAGCAAGACTAAAAATCATCGTGGGCTCGTTCACTTCTTGCTCTATTTAAACACTTCCGCTCCGGTCAAACCTAAAACTGCCACTGTAAGGCTTCCTTCAGAAATCGTTTTTTATTCTGGCATGCGTTCTGTTCATGATGCCTGTTTTCTACAGGTGATTGCTTTTGGCGGTGTTTTTGGTCAATCATAGGGTATTTTTTTTTTTCATTTTTTCCCTATACAGAATCCTGTGAGAAAACAGTAGTAAAAAAAATACAAAACACCAAACCCAGAAAATGATGCGGCTTTGAAAAAATGCCATAGCTCTAAATACACACCAAAGGTGGGAAAAAAGACCCCCACAATGCACTATTTGTAGTGTATTTCATAATTTACTATTGACCTACAGCTTAACATCTGGCATTTTGTGCTGCAACATAAAATGCCTGAGGCCGAAAAGCAAGAACACAGCATTTTTGCAAAAAGGACTGTGTGACACCAGCCATAAAGACTTGGGGATATTGCTGGACAGTAAACGTAACTTTAGCGACCAGTGCCAGGCAGCTGCTGGCAAAGCAAATAAAATCATCCCATGTCAAAAGACATAGTTGCTCATGACAAGGACATTACTTTGCCTCTCTACAAATCACTATCCAGATCACACAAGGAATATTGTGTGCAGTTTTGACCCCCTGCAGGGGCGTAACTAAAGGCTAAGGGGCCCTGATGCAAAAGGTGAGCTGGGCCCCCTTCTCTATCTGTATCTGAACCCGTACCAATACCTAAACCATGCAGAGGCATAACTTGAAGCTTCTGGGCCCCAATGCAAAACCTGTAACAGGGCCCCCAACTATAATGCTTTATTCATAGTACTGGGCTCCCTATATGGAGAAGAGAGGCCTTATGGGCCCCCTAAGGCTCCTGGGCCCGGGTGCAACTGCATCCCCTGCACCCTCTGTAGTTACGCCCCTGGGCCCCTGTGTATAAGAAGGGGGCAGAGCCAATGTAGAGAAAAGATTGGGTGGATTGTACTACCAAGAGAGGTTATCAATTTTAGGGTGGCTTCAGACTGGTGCATGCGCAAATACGCTCGCTACGGAATGTCTTAGCACATGAACCAGTCAAAAATTTTTTTTTTTACGGTTCAAATTACGTGCTATTGTGTGCAGGTAAAAAAAACAAACTAGAAGATAGGTCCAAGAGCCGTGTCAGAAAGCCACGGATTTTAGAGACTGAAATCACACAGAATATTCCGCAGTGGAAAATCTTCACCCAAATCTGCACCATTGGCGCAGAATTTGATATGGATTTTGGTGCAGATCCACAGCAGACTTTAGTCCTTCTATTGAAAGTGTGAAATCAGTTACAAATCCACACTAAGGCTGCTCTCCCACTCACCGCTTTGTACCACGACTAGTGCGCGTTCCGAGTGCCGCGCTAATCGTGGAACAACATCCCCATTGATTTCAATGGGAGCTCGCAGACCAGCGTTCGAACGCAGGGTTTCTAACGATTTTTAAATGCTTTATTTTTGTGCATTTTCACAATGATGGGGTGCATTAAAAAATGCTGTCAAATGTTGTGACACGCATTCAAAAATGCCGCTTGACATCGTAGTAAAATACAGCAATTTCAAGTGGCGTTTTCTGAACACGTGTGATAGTGACCTTAGGGCTTATTCCGACGAGCTTGGGCACAACTTGTTTTGTGCTCCTAATTTCCTGTTATTGAAAAACAATCAATTTACATTTACAATATACTTTTTAACCTAAGAAAAAGCCCAAGAGGAATTACATGTAACTTTTTATTCTGCAATGCCCTTACTGCAGCATATACATGGCTCCAAATACGGAAAGATTCTGCTGCACTGCCACTCTAGAAACCTACAGGACCATCCCTGACTTGAACTACAGTCACGTGACTGTCATTTACTGAGGGTCCTTTACCGTGCATAGTCATGTCTCACTAGCGGAAAAGTTTAGGCTTAACCGCTAGCGGCTAGCAGTGGCTAGTGTAACATGACTGTGACATGGCTATTTCAAGAGGCTAGCCTCTTGACATCATAGTTATGTTACAGTCCACAAGCTGCCAAAAATCCTTTGCCGGGCAGCATTTAGCCCATGGGCCGTATGTTGTGCAGGTCTGGTCTAGAGAAAAGAAGGCTTCACCTTCGTAGACAGGATTCTTTTCTGTAAGAGCAGTGAAATTATGGAACGCTCTTCCACAGGATGATGTGGTGATTGATTTATTGAACAAGTTTAAGAAGGCTGGATACCAGCTATATGTGCTGGGTTTCTTTATTTGGAGCAAATAGCGTCCACCTCTTAAAGAGTCCTCTGGATTAACGTGGCAGGTGGGACTTGGTGGATCTGGCTACAGTATGTAGCTATATGGTGACAATACTAACAGCTCCATATATCTCTGCTTCCTGGTTCCTTGATGTATATCACACTAAAGAAGAGGGCACTGGCGTCACTCCTGAAATAGTATGTAACCCTGAAAAAGTGACAGCCGCACATTTAGGTAGCAGTGACCGCTGCCCCCTTGCCCGCTGCACTTGCCTGCTGTTTGTCTGAAAGCGATTTTTCCATGTGACCAGCCTTGATAAACTTTTCTTTTCTTCTAAATATAGGTGAATGTTCGAGGCTTGTTTGTAAGTAATTTTGCTTCAGACATTTATATTGATTTGTTATTTTCATAGCTGAAAATAGGAATGCTCAAAAGATCATGTAATACAGTGCAGCTTCCCGTCAATATTACTGCGTCTTGTGGTTTCTACTTGTTTAAATAGTTTTTTTAATGTACCAAGCTGTTTTACAGTTCAGGGGACCATTGGTTTTGTGGTTTCCATTATTACACATCACAGTAATGGCAATGTACATAAGATGCAAGTTACTTTATAGTACTGAGAAATCTTCTTGGTCTGTGTCCATATTGTAAAATTATTAAATCCCTTGTCCATTTCGGATGATCCCTTTTAGTTAGAAGGATCCCCTTAAATTAAGCTGATCACATACTGCCTTGCTGCTAGGACCTCCATAGACCAGCCTTAATCTGCGGGAGAATCTGGTAGCAAGTAGTCATTTGTTCTTTTACTTCTGTTAACTGATCTTGAGCAGGTGAACCATCATTGCTCCATCTTAGGCCAGTTTAACACAAACATATTGAAGGGGTTGTCCGGTTGTAAAGTATCACCGGCCTATCCTCAGTATAGGTCTTCAATAGTAGATTGGCTGGAGTCCATCGCTTCTTCTGATCAGCTGTTCACACTCATGTAGCAGGAGCAATACGCAGAGGATAGAACCCATTGATTTGCTTTTCTTGCGCGCGTTTTACTTGCACGTATTGCTGTGAAAAAAAAGCCATTTACATCAGGGCGTGTTCATCTGCGCAAATGAACATGCCATACATGTGCAAAAAGTACAGTAAAATGCATCAATACATACACAAAAAAGCCTCATACATCGTACAAATACATAAGCGTATACCCTGGTCTGAAGGAGATCTTTCGCTACTCTCACACAGGCGTCTGTGGTTAAAAAACAAAACAAAAAAAAACTTTACTCACCACTCCGCCGCTTAGACGCGTCCTCCGGCTGCCTCTCCTGCACTGCTGTCCAAATTCCTGCCTCCTGAAAGGACTGTGCTGATTGGCTGAGCGCTCAGCCAATTACAGGCAGCACTTAGCTATTCATTAATGCTGTGTACCGAAAGTTTTGCTGCAAGTTGTTTGTTTGTGGAGGGTTTTAAAAAATGCTACGATGCACATTAGTGTGGCTCTACATGAGACAACTATTGGCATGTTCACAAGGCCACCAATAGGGTGACGAGGGATAATTCATTGACTTGTTGCTGATTGTTTTGTTTCAGTTCACCCAGAAATTAGTTACTGGTTGATCAAAAGTTGCCCGGTGTAAAGTCACAGCTGTTCGTATATGAACGATTTGTGAACTAATTTGTCTGTATTTCTTCTCTCTTTCTCTTGAATTGAACCCTTAAAGGAACAACAGTTGTCTGAATGCTAGCAACCTGCTTGAGCAACTATTTCAAACAACTTTAGTTTTCCAAAGTAAAGCTACCCTTAGGACGACTTCACACGGGCAGGGAATAAATAGTCACAGCTAATCACCTATTGTGAATGGTGGATCCTGTGTTATCTACATATAGGTGTTAAAGGGAACCTGTCACATCCTACAGCACCATAAACCTAAGGCCCATTTAGACACAACAATTATTGCTCAAAATTTGCTCAAAAGCCATCTTTGAGCGATAACGTTGCATCTAAACGTGCAGCCATTGTGCACTGTTAATGCACTATTTGCTCATCGCTCATTTCTAGCAAGCTAGAAATGAGTGATGAGCCTTATCAGCGCTGCACGCTGATATCTCAGTGGGCAGTGCTGATAGCATTCTTTCAGCTGGTATCCCACTGGTGGTTCTCAGCAGGATACTACTTAGAGTTATGCAAAGATGATCGCTCAAAACTGTCACTCAACCTGTCGTTTGACCGATTTTTTTTGAATGATCATCACTCCGTGTAAATGGTCCTTAAAGGGGTTGTCTCGCCGCAGCAAGTGGGGTTATACACTTCTGTATGGCCATATTAATGCACTTTGTAATATACATCGTGCATTAAATATGAGCCATACAGAAGTTATACACTTACCTGCTCCGTTGCTGGCGTTCTCATCTCCATGGTGCCGTCTAACGCTGTCTTCTCCTTCCATTTAGAGGCGCTTGCGCTGTGCGGTCTTCTGCTGTGTTCAATGGAGCGTGCTCGCGCCGGAGAGCTGGTCTGCGCATGCGCAGAAGATCTCGGCGGCGCGAGCACGCCGGAGCGGCTCCATTGAACACAGCAGAAGACCGCACAGCGCAAGCGCGTCTAAATGGAAGGAGAAGACAGCGTTAGACGGCACCATGGAGATGAGAACGCCAGCAACGGAGCAGGTAAGTGTATAACTTCTGTATGGCTCATATTTAATGCACGATGTACATTACAAAGTGCATTAATATGGCCATACAGAAGTGTATAACCCCACTTGCTGCCGCGAGGCAACCCCTTTAAGTTATGGTGATGTTAGGGAATGTGACAGGGAGGCGGGCAACTTTTCAGAGTCTCATGCACGTGCGCTCCTATAGAAGTCTATGGGAGAGAGCAGGTAAGGGAGTCAGATTTTCGTGCTGTGAGGGGGACACCGCTGGATCATGAGGGCAGGGAGACGTGACTCGTCTTCCTGTCATGTCCCTAACAGCATCATAAAAGGTTTTTACAAGTTATGTTTAACACAAAAATGTGATTTATATAATAGGTCATTTCTGAAGACACATTCCCTTTACAAAAAATGTGAAGAAGACCTCTGACCTTCAGCGCTGGTTATTATCAGCTATGAAGTCCAATAGCCCAATTCACACAAATCTGGCTGTCTTTTTAAATAGATGTAGCAGTGCTGAATGTATCATTACAGCTCTACTGGCAGATCAGACAGCATCATATCAAATAACAAACTCATTATTACTTCCCTGCCAAATTCAACTCTGCTATGTCTATATAGACCAGAATCAACACGAAATCGAAGGATTACAGAACATTGTCCCCTCCCCACTGCGCACGTGTCTTCCTTTATCTGTGAAAAATTATTCCATGTGTATATAATACATCACTCTGAAATATCTCACTTTAATGTCTTGGCCTCTATATGAAAAGTTTGTCAATTGCCTTTTATGCAGCGCTGTATTGTTGTGTTTTTTCCTATTGTATTTGCAGCAATGTAAGAGAAGAGAAAGGACTAAAATAAAGTGAATTGTGTGGGTTTACTGTTCAAATCGCAGCCTAACTCTTCAGCTAAGTGGTCACTGGCAACTTAGGGGGAATTTACATAAACAGTTCCTGACTTTCTACCATTTTATATCTTTAGTAAGTGACAGATTTTGCAAATTGGTGGTGAAGGAACTGCGATGTCTAATTAAATTTCAGAGATGTAGCAAGTTTTGAAGATGTTGATTGATGTTCCTATAGGTACCTCTCTCTAATGGAGTCCTCCTGACATCATCTGTAAAGCCCACTTAGAGGCTGATGTTTTGTTTTGATCTGCGTTGTCATTTTTTCATTGCTGATTAAAATTAAAAATGTGCTTGGCAAATCCATTGTAAATTTTTTTTTTCCGGAGGAATTGACGGGTACAAATTATTTTGTCAATCTCACAGCTGTCAAAATGTGACTGGAAACACGTTACCGGCCCATTTTCCTCTTTTGTTGCTGTTCACTTCATCGTCTGATACTAGCAAAACTTTTATTTTTACAGATATACAATGATAGTGGTTATATTTTTATTATCTTTGCAGTTTTTTATTTAAAGCATTCATCAAAAAGTTGGTAAAGAAGAAGACTCCTTGGAAGGCTGTGTGAAATGTGTTAAGCAATTTACATCCTTTTTGTTTATTGAGTTACCGTGATGGTTGAGCCCCGGGCTGGCAGAAGGTACACAGCCATTGGCAGCTATTGCTAGTCACCGATCTCACATGAGGTGATACATTATTTATTTCATTTTTTTATTTGCACGGTTTTAAAGGGGACCTGTCATCTCTCCTGCTATGTCTGTTTTAAGGTGCTTTCACATTTGCGATGGGGGTTCCGTTTTCCTGTTTCATTTGGGGATCAGGAAAGGGGAATCCCTTGACCAAATGGATCCGTTTTATGGGGTCTGTTTGGGTTCCGTTACTGGAAGAAAAAGCACTGCATGCAGCGTTATTTCCTTCGATATTTTGGGCTGGGTCTGCAATGGAACCTACTTTGAGAAGACCACTTACTAATCCAGAGCAGATTTCCTAGAAAGACCAATCCCTAGAAGAGCACTGATTGAAGCAATTTTAAGTGGTTGTCTCTTAGGAGTTCTGTACTTGGATTCCTCATATATTAACAATTTGGGAGTGTCTTTTCTTAAATCTCTACAGTGAGCCTTTATCCTTCTCGGAAATATGTGAATACACTGACAACTTTGACCATTGTATCTAAGGTAAGGCTACCTCAATTTTTAATAAATATGCAAGAAAATACAGATTTTCGGGAGCTGCAGGTCAACTGAGAGTAAAGTCTTCGAAAATCTTACTGTATGCTCATCATAGCAGGCATGCTCACAATCATCTAATCCTTTATATAAGTTGTACTAAAGAATGTTAGTATATTACCCCCTTTTACATTATTGTCTGATACTGATGACCAGAGAGAAGAGACCACAGTTTTTTTAGTAGCTGGAAATATATTCCAATCAGTAGTATAGGAAAACAAAAAAAAGAGCCTATGGATATAACCATGGATATCTTCCTGCCTCACTGGCTCAATAGTAATGGAATTAGAGTGCCACACTAGCTAACAATATCTACTCAACCATGGCAGCATAGCAGTTACTGTAATGCCAAGATTTACAGAACTACAGTATTCTTAGTTTCTAATCTTCATCCACCAATTTCAATTAATTTCTATGAAATGGTGAGAAAGGCACTTGTTTACGATGGGCATGGCCTCCCTGGGAGGCAAGCTGGCTGGGCAGGCTAGTATTGGTCCAAGCCGGGCCTCAGCTATGAACCCGTGGCCCTGTCCTTTCTGCTATCCAAACTGCAGGCATTATGTTACAGAGCAGGAGCAGCTAAGTAGATTGATATATAGGTTTATGGGAAACGTTTCAGTAGAACTTGTATTTTATTCATTTATATCGCTGCTTATTCTGAGCTAAACAGTCCAATGGGCGGAGCTATCAGTGATTGACAGCTAACTCTGTATGCACTGTCATACACAGATATTAGCAAATCACTGATAGCTCCGCCCATTGGACCACTGAGCTCACAATAAGCAAAAGGTTTAAATTAGAGATGAGCGAACGTACTCGTTTCGAGTAATTACTCGATCGAGCACTGCGATTTTCGAGTACTTCAGTACTCGGGTGAAAACATTCGGGGGGCGCCGGGGGGAGGCATGGCGGCGCGGGGGGTAGCAGCGGGGAACAGGGGGGAGCCCTCTCTCTCTCCCTCTCCCCCCCACTCCCCGCTGCAACCCCCCCACTCACCCACGGCGCCCCCCGAATTTTTTCACCCGAGTACGGAAGTACTCGAAAATCGCGGTATTCGGGCGAAAAAGGGGCGCGGCCGAGTACGTTCACTCATCTCTAGTTTAAATGAATAAAATACAAGTTATACTGAATATTATCCCATAAAACTATATATCAGTCTGCTCAGCTCCTTCTGCTCTGTAACATGGTGCTTGCAGTTTGGACCACACGTTTGAGCTGACAGACTCCCTTTAATGTGCTTTGGTGTAGAGCACCTATATTTATTGCAGTGTTATATAGTGAGGGAGAAGGACGCACCAAACCACACTGTGTGGAGAAAACAATTACTTGTGTATGCCTGAGACTTTGCCTTTACTTGGCGTGCAATTCCGGAGCTAAATGATATCTTTCTTTTCCCTCTTTATAACAGGTCCTTCTGAGAAGTCCCGGTATCACCAGAGTACAACAGCGTCCTACTGAGCAAGAACGTGTAGCAGGTCACTCTCGGACTGTTCTTCCCTCTGCTCTGTCTAAAGATGGCTACTTGCCCTTTCTGTGTGCGCTCAAATCACTCCCTTCCCTCTTAAGGTAAAATACAATATATTACCATTATTGAACATAACCACAATAGGGGCAGGTAATATGCATATATGGGAGGCTTTGGATGATACCCACCTTACACCTACAGAGATGATAAGCTTTCCTTTCATCCAGTCTTGTTTTCTTGTCGAAACAAGCTTGCCATGATCGATCGAAAATGAAAGGGGCATTTTTGAGTTTGCCCTAAATTCCTTCCTGCTTCCCCAATTCAAACCTAGTAGTGGTATCAGAGTATCATCTCTATGAGTTTCACTGGGCAAATGATTAGATTACGATGACATGCCCAGATGCAGGCACGGCACTACTACCAGCTGTGCCGCCCTTTTGGAATGCCAAGAATTTATAAAAGGCTGTTGCACCCTCCTCTGAAGTCAGAGTCACTCTGTCTAGCCAATTAGAGCAAGGTAAGGAAACCAAGCCTCAACACTAGGATTAAGGTCTCTAGTAAACAACATTGACAACTTGAACTTGACCATTCCTTGTCAATAAGGTGTGTCGCTACACAGTCTGACATTGTCAGACAAGTCCTAATACAGCTTTCACCAGAAAGATCAAGTGTCTGCAGTCCAGACCTTTCACCTTTAGAAAATATTTGGGGTATTATGAAACGAAGATCCGGCAAAGAAGACCCAGTACTGTTGAGCAGCTAGAACTCTACATCCGACAAGAATGGGAAAACAATAGCAATTAGTCTCCTTATTACCCAGACGTTTAGAGACTGATGTGAAAAGAAGAGTGCATACTGCACAGTGTTAGACATGGCCCTTTCCCACATTTTGTGAGATGTGTTACTGCCATCAATATCTAAATGACTTAAAGGGGTTGTCCCGAGGCAGCAAGTGGGTCTATACACTTCTGTATGGCCATAATAATGCACTTTGTAATGTACATTGTGCATTAATTATGAGCCATACAGAAGTTATAAAAAGTTTTTTACTTACCTGCTCCGTTGCTAGCGTCCTCGTTCCCATGGAGCCGACTAATTTTTGGCCTCCGATGGCCAAATTAGCCGCGCTTGCGCAGTCCGGGTCTTCAGCAGTCTTCTATGGAGCCGCTCGTGCCAGAGAGCGGCTCCGTGTAGCTCCGCCCCGTCACGTGCCGATTCCAGCCAATCAGGAGGCTGGAATCGGCAGTGGACCGCACAGAAGAGCTGCGGTCCACGAAGACGGAGGATCCCGGCGGCCATCTTCAGCGGTAAGTATTGAAGTCACCGGACCGCCGGGATTCAGGTAAGCGCTGTGCGGGTGGTTTTTTTAACCCCTGCATCGGGGTTGTCTCGCGCCGAACGGGGGGGGGGTTTAAAAAAAAAAAAAACCCGTTTCGGCGCGGGACATCTCCTTTAATGTCTCATTTTCACCTTTTGCTATGCGTTCTACATTCTATTGTGAATTAAATATGCTTATAAAAGATTTCTAATTCATTGCATCCCTTTTTTCTTAACAAGTACTAACATTTTACACAACGTCCCATCTTCTTTGGAATTGGGGTTGTATAAAGGACCTAACAACTTGACATTACCATTTGCTTTCGCAAAGGAATGTGTTCCTTCACACAGTTACACTATCCAATCTGCCTGACTGGGTCAGACTGTGTAGGGACATACGCTAGGGAATAGTAATGCCCAGTTGTCAATGTATTCATACATTTCCAGAAAGAAAAGTTGCTGAATGGCACATAGAATTCTAAAAAAAAACAAAAAAACTCCAAAATTGTTTTGGTTTATCTTTCTAATTTCTCTATGGATGGCAATAGGTTATTTGCTTATAAAATGCCCAAAGTAACTGAACATATCTATATATACATAGAACAAACCAAGTGTTCAGCATCTCATATGCTTCACAGTCCCTTGGCTAGTAAAGTGTTAACAATAATTTTCAACTCTGTCTAGTGTTATGCATATCATATTCTAAACATTCGGCCCTTCAGACAGCCCTTTTTTATCCAGAGAAACTAAAATATCTTTTAATATAATCTTCAGGTTTCTTATTGATTGCAATATTTCGCCTCATTGTTACATCCTGTATTGTACTTTTAGCGAGAGTTATTAGTTTCTTGTGTGTGCGATGGCTGAAGTACCTCCAAGTTATTAATAAGCTCACTAAATGCGAAGGTAAATATAGCCAGTAATAATGTAAAGATGTGGACGATTAATACCAGTTTATTTTCTTTTTCTTAATGCAAGAGGAAAATGATTATTTGAATAATGCTCCACACGTTTCATCTCCATTCAGTAGCAGGTTATAATGTAATGGGCTATGAAAAATAGTGAATACTTAATTCAGTGCCGCTCTGTCAATGTAGGAAAATGCTGGGGATTTTTGACTTTTTCTCTCTTTTTTTTCTTTTATTAAATTTTGCTGTTTATATAAAAAATATAGCTAATTGTGGTTTTTGGGTAATTTTTGCCCTATAGTTTATAAAGATGTAATTATTTTGTACAAACATGACTAACCTTTCTGTGAAAAGTACAAGGAAAACCATTACGTAAAATAGGACTAAAGAAGAGTAAAATAAAGAGACAAACGCAAAGCAAATAGAAAAAAATGAAGTCGTGAAAGTAGACATTTAAGACACTTTTTGTGAAACCATTAACGTAATTAAAGGGTTGTTTTACTAAGCCAAGTCCTTCCTATATAACCTAATAGGGCATATAGACGTTATAGAGGGGGTCCTTTTTTCAAGATCCCCTTCTATGAGTCAGAGTAGAGAGCTGTTACCACAAAGCTGCTCTCCATATGACAGATCCTGGCTGTCCAGTGTCCATGCATGATCATTTATTTGAATTGTCTGGCATGTAAAACTATATTTCTTTTGTAGTTGGTGCTGCAGAGAAAATGTGTGCCCAGCCAGAGCACTGTTCTTATCTCTAGACAGGATTCTAGAGAAAGCTACTTTAATAAATGCTTTATATCTATAGTAAAGTGTACTTACGTTTTCAGCAAGTCTTTTTTAAATACATCAAGTTCTCCTTACCCACTCATTTGCTACTGTTTGCGCTCTGTTCCATGTCTACAAGTTCTGATTTCTAGGTGACTTTCCCCATTTTTCTGCAGTTCTGCTCTTTGCAATCCACTTTCATGCAGGGGGCATGTAACAAGCCTATTATTCTGCCAGTAGTTCACTGTCCTGCACTTCCTTGCCCTGACTCCACAGTCAGCAAGGGAACAGTATCTAAATGCCCACCCCTCTGCTCCTCAGGATGATTCAGGCACTCTAGCCAAATGGTGAGTAAACCCAATATGATGTGTGTACACACACAGGCACACACACACAGTCACCCACACCCCCTGGAGAGGCAGAGATTATGGAGATTGTTATTACAGTACCTGCAGATCTGTCAGCCTGCAGCCTCTGAGTGCACAGGAGCAACCATGTGAAGATAACTCCTCCCCATATTGCTAAGGAAATGCCTCTGTGTCCTTCCTACAGAAGCGCTTTACCTAATGACAGACAATGGATTTCAGAGAAGCTAGAAGGGAGACCCCTAGTGACAATCACTTAAAAAGTGATTTACAGAAGTAAAGCAATAAGTATTAATGTAAGTACATTACAG
This sequence comes from Eleutherodactylus coqui, assembly GCF_035609145.1. NCBI lineage: Eukaryota > Metazoa > Chordata > Amphibia > Anura > Eleutherodactylidae > Eleutherodactylus > Eleutherodactylus coqui. Next base: position 157,405,341 of record NC_089842.1, on the reverse strand, counting down.
AAATGATGAGACTAACACAAGCTAGTAGATGAGAATACGTTGTCTGAAAAGTTAGTGCCTGTTAAGTCATATGGGAAGTAGTGCACTGGCTAATTGTGTGGAGACTAAATGAATGTGTGACATGAGGAAGAAATTTTTAGCTTTTTTTTCAGAAAAAGCAATACTTTTCTCCATGGCCGTGTCTGGTATTGCAGTTTTGCTCCATTTAACTGAATGCTTCAATACAAAACTACCCAATTTCCTAATCTCATGCACTCCTTTTAGTCCCCCTACAATTGCCCATCATGTATTTCATGTATTAAGTAGATAATCACATAGTCTTATGGATATCATAAACACAGTTGACCTGCCACTTTTTCAACCCCCTCCTCACTGTTAACATTGCTAGTGACTGGACATCATGCATCATAGGGTGCAGTTCCAGATAGAAGTAATATTAAAGGGCTATATCAATGGGATAAAAGAAGAAAAAAACCTCAGCGCTCACACCACAGAATAAGTGAAAGTAAACTATACTGGAGGGACTAAAGATTATGTCACTTACTTCGAGGAGGCGCCTTTAGGGTAGGCGCCTCCTAATCCCAATGTGCGTATCAGAAATGGCGTCAGCCAACGGTGAAAAAACAGGTTACACGGTTTAATAAAATAATGAATAATACACAACGCGTTTCGGCCGCACGGCCTTTTTCAAGGGCTATATCAGGGAACTCTGTTTCACTATTACTGTTTTTACTAATGTTCACAAAAACCACAGAAAGTAAGTCAGAAAATGAGCTATTGCCTTTTATAGGAAGGGAGTCTTATGGACATACTTTGAGACACGTATAGTAGTCTCTGTGCGTCGAGGCAGAATTGCGCTTTTTGGTCATTTTTAGAGATGAGCGAGTATACTTGCTAAGGCACATTACTCGAGCGAGTAGTGCCTTAGCCGAGTATCTCCCCGCTCGTCTCTAAAGATTCGGGGGCCGGCGCGGGTGACAGGTGAGTTGCGGCGGGGAGAGAGGGAGAGGGAGATCTCCCCTCCGTTCCTCCCCACTCTCCCTGCCGGCCGCCGGCCCCCGAATCTTTAGAGACGAGCAGGGAGATACTCGGCTAAGGCACTACTCGCTCGAGTAATGTGCCTTAGCGAGTATACTCGCTCATCTCTAGTCATTTTGTCTCCAAGAAAGAAAATGTAATAAAAAGCTATCAAAAAGCCATGCTTCCCAATATGATACCAGTACAAACTACAGATTGCACCACAAAAAATTAGCCCTGTCGACAGAAAAAATAAAACAGTTACATGGGTCAAAAAATGGCTACAGAAAACTTTTTTTTTAAAGTTACTTTATTTTTTTTAAGAGTTACTATATATAAAAAAAACTCTATTGTTCTACTCGTACTGACTCTCAGAATAAAGACGTGTCACTTTTTACAGCAACATAAGTGCCGTAAAAATAAAAAACGGTTGAGAAAATAAAATAGATGGGTGTTTTTTTCCCACTTTGTCCCACTTTTTAATTTTTTAAAATATCTTCCAATACTTTATATAATACTTTAATGGTGCCATTGAAAAATGCAACTCATCCCGCAAAAAACAAAATCTCATGTAGATATGTCACCTGAAAATCAAAAAGTTATGATTTTTTTTGAAAATGAGGATACCAGAACTGCAGAATGTGACCTGAATGCAGACACATTAATGGATAAGTAACATTGTGTGATGTCAAATATGCTAAAAATGACAGGTCATGATGGATGAAATCCAGTCCAGAAAAGCCATGCAATCCCGACATATCACTTAGGAGTGATCAAAGACTTTCAGCTCTACGGGACCCCAGAAATTAAAGTCTAAACATCTGATGTCCAAAATATCGTTACAAGGGATCTTTAACGGGGTATACCCATTTTAGGCAATAATGACAACTCCACATAAAAATGTCTGCGAAATGCGAATCCTGCACCAATGGGGATAATGTGGCCACCTCTCCATCAAGTTCACTTCTGTGCTTTTGGATGCTGCGTGTGACGGCCAACTCACCGGGAGGGGGACTCATGTTCTCCACATCTATCGATATTTATAACGTATACTGTAGATATGCAATACATTTCTGAATTGGGAATACTCTTCAACTGAGACTACTACACTTTGAGCCTGTGGTGTCTACACTTGAGCTCCCCTAAATTAGTAACCCACCTGTATCACAGTTATATCCCACTATTTGCCTCATTGGCTTTTGTCGCATCACGGGTTAACGCTCTTATCTTCCTGCACCTGATTTTGCAGGCCTTTCTCTTAATTACTGTGCCTGGAAAGACCAAAATCTACATAAACCACTCCTTTCTGTAGTCATTTGCATGTAATTAAGACTTGAGTGACATGCAGTGCAATCAAGTTCCTTTCTGTGCTCCTTGTGCCTACATCCTACTGCCTGTCCTTCCTCATACCAGTTCTGCAGTCGCTCTTCAAAGTGCATGGCCCTCCCACCGCACAACAATACATTGTACATGACACAAGATTCCCCCGGCTTCACAGCTGCCAAGCTTTGTTTAATCTCTTTTTGTTTCTCTTTATTTTCACGCCGAGACAAAATTAACCCACTTTTATTTTCATTGGGGGCCCAGGGGCGGGGGGCTGGCGTCTTCTCTAATAAACACAATGTTTTGCTACCCTGGGCAGAGGAGCTTGCATTCTAACTGGGTTCAAATACACTTGAAGAAGAAAATAATGTCACCCAAAATAGAAATGACTAAAGGAGTTGTGTAAGGCTAGTAAAAACAGTGCCACCTTTGTCTATTGGTTGTGTCTGGTATTGCAGCTCCCATTTCTCAATCTCACACAACCCCTCTAATTAAGGAGAATCTAGCAGCAGAAACTTGTTTAAACTTTTTTATTTCATTGTTTGCATTGCTACTTATTTTACAGTCATCTTTATGACAAGCATTCACATAATCCTAAAGGTACATAATAAGAAACTGCAGAAATAATAGTTCCCCTATAGCCTGGCCTCTCTCTGCTCTGCAGCACAGTAAGTGTTAAGGATTCTGCAAGCCACTTGGGCTTAGGTGTAACTCCCAATTAGTGATCAATAGGGCCTTTAAAGTGATTTATAAAAATGGATTAGTAAAAAAAGATGTTCTTTCAGAACTCCTGTGAGTAAAACCACTGTGCTCTCCATCATATTGATCTGTCCTTTATGTCCAAACAGGCATTAACTGGCACAGACAATAAAAATTAATCCTCTCCTTCAGTAAAATGGAAGATGGCTTCACAATACTCCCTGCGGAGATGATATCATAGTAAACTGTTATTTAGATATCATACATGTATGTATATGATCTACATACATAGATAAACCGATCTATCTATCTAATGTATGTCTATCTATCTATCTATCTATCTATCTATCTAATGTATGTCTATCTATCTCATATCTATATCTATCTATCTATCTCATATCTATCTATCTATCTATCTCATATCTATCTATCTATCGTATATCTATCTATCTAATATCTTCTATCTATCTATCTATCTCATATCTATCTATCTCATATCTATCTATATATCTATCTCATATCTATATCTATCTATCTATCTATCTGTCATCTATCTATCTATCTATCTCATATCTATCTTTCTATCCCATATCTATCTATATATCTATCTATCTCATATCTATATCAATCTATCTATCTATCTCATATCTATCTATCTATCTCATATCTATCTGTCTATCTATCCATGTCATATCTATCTATCTATGTCATATCTATCTATCTATATATCTATCTATCGCATATCTATCTAACTATCTAATATCTCATATCTATATCTATCTATCTATCTCATATCTATCTATATATCTATCTCATATCTATATCTATCTATCTCATATCTATATCTATCTAATATCTATCTATCTGTCATCTATCTATCTCATATCTATATTTCTATCCCATATCTATCTATATATCTATCTATCTCATATCTATATCTATCTATCTATCTGTCTATCTATCTATGTCATATCTATCTATCTGTCTATCTATCTATCTGTCATATCTATCTGTCATATCTATCTATCTATCTATCTATCTATCTATCTATCTATCTATCTATCTATCTATCTATCTATCTATCTATCTATCTATCTGTCATATCTATCTATCTATCTATCTATCTATCTATCTATCTATCTATCTACCCCATATCTATCTATCTCTCCTATCTATCTATCTATCTATCTATCTATCTATCTATCTATCTATCTATCTATCTATCTATCTATCTATCTATCTCTCTCCACCAGCATTTTTTTAGTCCCCAAGTGAACTATAAGCGGATAGAAACAGACCCATATTGTTCAATGTGGCAACACACAGCAGCGAGTTTTTTTAAATGTATGCAGTCTAAGTTATCTGTGAGATTTCTCTCCCGGCAAACTCTCTCTCTCCTGTCATACACTCACGTTACTCTCACTTAGTAGCAGTTTTCCATTCCTCTGGATGAGTGCGGTACCGGTGTTGCACACCACATTACTCTCACTTAGTAGCAGTTTTCCATTCCTCTGGATGAGTGCGCTACCGGTGTTGCACACCAACGTATTTCCATCATGTCCCGGCTTTCACTCTCTCTACACATGAAGGCCATAAGCTGTCTCTTTGCAGGGCTAGGCCCTGGTGGGAACAGCAGACCACCTCTCCGACTCTTCCATGGCTCCGGCATTCGCTAACTCTCACAGATTCTCACTGACTCCCTTGCTTTGCATTCAGCAAACACATATATACCACAACGTCACATGACACATACAAAACTATACATTTTCAGACAGGACAGAACATACCAGACATTATCCCATTCAGTCCTGCAGCCATGCAATACACATATGTTGATGCACTCTACAAACAAGACACTGACAAGACATATAACATTATGGAGGGGTCCTGTTAACTTTGGACCACTACACAAATAGCGCGTCTTCATCTAAAACTTGCGTCATACACGTAGGAAAATTGCAGGTGAAACGATCATTTTTTTCAGTGACCTACATTGCACTCGCCCTTGTAAATACAGCTTATTGATCATATAAAGGTGCTCCCATGACATGAGTACAATTGTTTGCATGCACAAAACTTCCTGTTCCTGCACTAATCTCTGTTATCACAAATGAGAGCTATGGAGTGGGATGCAATCATAGCGGAATAGGTGGCTTGTAGCAGAAAAGGGAGAATAGGGGATATCGTTGTTAGAAAAGGAATAGGTGGGGGAAAAGGGATAGGTTATGCAGGGGTGTGCTGTAGCTTTAAAAGTTGACATGGAGTTCGATATGTAAGGCTGCTTTTTACATCTGCATCGAGGGTTCCGTTTTCCTGGTCTGTTATTGGAGCAGGAAAGGGAAATCCCCAGGTCGAACGGCTCCGTCTTATGATGGACCCCGACAGCGCCAAATGTATCGCATTGATAAAGTGGAGTCAGTTCAGTTTCCACTCAGCTGTCGAGCATTTTACCAGAAGAAAAAGCGCTGCATGTAGTGCTAATTTTTTGGGTATTGTGTGCCGAATCTGCGACAGAACCTCCGAATAGAGGTTCCAGCACAGATGTGAACCTGACCTAAGCAGGACATTAGTTGGGTGGGATTTGGTAGGCATTCATTAGTCATGAGGAAGGGAGTTAGTCACATTTTAGTTGAGGTTTAACGTTTTCACACAAGGTTAACGTTTTCAGAGTAGAACCGGGAGCGGTCGGTTAAGCTTGTTTACTTGAAATAACAGTTAACAGTCCAAACTCTGTACATCAACCATCAGGACACTGGTGCAGGCAAAATTAGTGGTGTGACAGGGAGAAATCACAAAATGACAGATGAGTCCACAGTCCAAGTTATCTGTGGGGTTCTGTCACCAGCCACTCTCCTTCACTCTCTCCAGTTCTCTACTGGTCAACACTCACTTTTAATTAGTAAACACTCAGCTCTGCATGGTGGTTCCTTTCACTCTCTCAGTCCTCCTGGTCAACAACAGGAAGGCCTGCGTGAATTGGGCCAAGGGCACATACAAGGCAGTCGCTCAGCCTCTTCCATCCTGGGGTCCCTTGTAGGACAAGGCCCAATTTCTCCTAATCACCAAAAGTCTCCACTCTCCTAGACTAGACTTAGAAGCAGACTCTCCTAGACTAGAGACTCTCTTGCATGCACCTTGCAATCACATATATATTACATGGTCACGTGACAAACAACCCGATACATTTTCCAGACATAACCCAGACAGTAACCCATTCAGTGCTGCAGAGGTGCAATACACATCAAATTCACTCATGTAGAAGACATAGACAATACAAATACACAAGACAAACTCACTCATACTTGTGGAGGGGCCCCATTAACTCTGGGCGACTACACAGGCTGTGTGCCATCATTATGGGTGCTCTTAGTTCAGGTGCTTGCGACCAACCATAAAGGAGTTTAGTTGCACTCTGAGGATGGTGGGGTGAGCATTATAGATACTGTGGATGCCTCCAGGAGTCTTCCTGAAATTCTTGCATCTTGGGAAAAAGTTATTTACATGTTATTTGATTACTTAATGGATGTTTGAAATTTTGAGTCAATAAATAGTTTCTGTTTTAACAAATAAAGTGTTTGTGTTTATTTGTAGCAAGAAATGGGAAAAAGGAGCAATTGGTCTGCACATGCGGCCAATGAGGGTAATAGGTAAGGGTGGTGTTGCAAGGTATCTTATGATGGGAATAGCTGTTGTTGATGGATGGAACATCCTGTATTCATAAATTCATACATGAACTTCCTGTAATTAATAAGATTGTAACTCCTGTTACTCTCTGCTCATTTTCTCGCTCCAGCTTTTGTAAAGTTCTCGTGGCTGAAGGAAGATGTCAAGAAATGGTCAGCCAGCCGAGTGCATCAAATATTTAATTCCTACCCACCCCTCAGGACTTTTGAGCTAAGAAAAGACAGATCCAGCCGGCAGGAGAAGCTGGAGCGTTTGCTTTGGATAGAACAATCTTGTTGGCAGAGATGAATTGTTTTGCCACCCAAAAGGACATGAATATAGATATTGAAAACTAGGAAAGGGGCAGGAATACAAAACAGCAGAATTTGGGGGTTAACAGGCTAATATATGCGCGATGCTGCTGATTACATCCTCCTTCCAACAACCAGTTAATACTCTTAATCCGGGTAATGTAGACGTTTTGGCGGCACCAGAAGTGAAACCCTTCCAAACTGGAATATTATAGTAGATTTGGCTCACGTCTTCCAGCCCATCATGGCTGTCAGTTTGCAGAGCATCGTCAGTGCCCATTTTAATGAATGGGAATTTAGGACAGGCCTATATTTGGAATTCATTCAGTGGAGAGATAGTACTGAAAATATTGGAATGAGTGTAGCGAGAGCCTGAATGTTATTTTTGGAATTGCTAATGGCTTTGATATCAGACGGTAGATTTATTCATGCTACTGAAATATTGAACAAGGAAGATTTTCTATGTCAGTGGTCTGCAAGAAACTACAACTTCCACTATGCTGGGAGTAGTGGTCGCATGCGGTGTTGAATTGTGCTGTCAGAATGTCGACCTTTTGGGAAGATCCTCTGGTGGCCCAGAGGCAGAGCTGGACTTTCCTTGCTTGGGAATAGATTCAGTTTGTATCTGTAGCCCTGTAAATGAAAACCCTAGCCGAGACAGAGTGACTTGTTGCTTCCGCCTCTGTCACTAAGCACCTGGGGCAAATGCCCCACCAACCTTATCTCTAATTGCACACTGTCTGGGCTTTGTTACACAAAAGAAGAAGATGTAGGCAATCCTAGATATCCTGGGCCCTAGTGCTAGCTATACTGCAGAAAACCACCAATGACTTCAAATGCCTCTATATCTAATGATGACCTGCTAGAATCTATATTCTTTATAATATATATTTATGTGTCAAGGACTGACATACCACATGTAAGAACTGAGCTAAAGATTTTTTATTGCTCAAAATTACAAGTCAATTGTTAGACAGTTATGGAAGGGGTACTCTTTGATGAGCCATTGGAGTTCAAGGGGCCCATTTAGGCCCCTGCTGTCTATGTCCACTCCTGATTTGTATAGCTAGAAAGCTCTAAAATAGACACAGTATTGTGCAATTGGAAGAAGTTATCATTCCATTGTGCCCCATGTTTTATGTGTGGCCCGAGTGGACTATAGGCCTCCTGGGTACAAGGGCCTGGTTTCAGTTGATGCCCAAGTAGCTACATCATTGGCTTTAAATCCACATATTCCAGGCTACTGTATTCCTTTTTTAACTGGTGCAGTGTAAAGTTCTAAAATATCCTATGAAAAAATATTGGTACTGTCACGTCCGCTGGGCGCACCTCACCACAGCATGGATGCAGGGTGACGTTCACACTGAAAGCGAGTATAAAACACCACGCAATGCGGGACAGTGAGCACCACTCCAGGTAGATAGAAAGAACCTGTCCCTATCAAACAGAGAAGTGAGGAGTCACTGCCTGCAAGCAGAGTTTATTGTCCTGATAAGGACAGCCCCACTATCTTCCTCTGGGCCCTGACTATCCCTATAGGAACTCCTGGAGAAATGGACTGACCACCGCAAGGCAAACAACAAGGGAACCAAAAACAACAGAAAGGATAAAGCAGTACTTCTCTGTAATGGGAGATATCACCCAGGATAGAGGATCTCACCAGCTCCAACCTCTCCTCTAGTGAACTGAAATAAACAGCATGGGGAAGATGGCGTGGTAGGAATATAAAGCTCACCACACCTGCTGATAGGTAGAGCAGATAGCAATCTCTGTACAATGTGCATTGACCCTTGCTCTGCATAATAATAGGGTGACGGGTCAGACCCTGTGTCAGGGCCACCATGCCACGATGCCATCACGACTGACAAGCCGTGACAGGTACTAGACCTATCAAGTCACCTATCATGTTTTCTGGCTTAGTTTTGGGCTCCCTCTCTTGGTCCTCTCCCCCATCACTCAGTCTTTGGCCCAAAATAAAAAATTACTCTGCTTACCTCTTTAGTCCCCATTGGCCCCTCCTGTTATTGTCCCAGGATTGACCGAAGCAGTCAAATGCCATTATATGTGACTGACTGCTAGGAGAGCTGAGATTACGGGACGGAGACTACAGTGGCCCAAGAAAGCCAAAGAGGTGACACTATTTTCAGGTGATACAGTGTTCAGCGCTACTATTATAAAAAGACACAAAGATGTTTGGGCCACTGAGGAAACAATTAGCTGGAGAAGTCATAAAGGTTTGAAGAATAAAAGAAATGAGTCAAAAGGATGTCAACTTTGAGTCACTCAATGTCACTGTGCATTCTGTCTCTGATTGCATCACATCAGTATTGAGTCCACATATAAGGTTTGTAACATTTAACTTTGTGAAACTCTTAGCATATAGTAAAAACCCCTATAGCACATGATGGGTTGCAATGTTTACGTATGCTAAGTACACAAAAGCATTATTAGCAACCCATGTGTATAGCGCGACTTGAATGCACCACCTTTTGTTCTCTCTGATCACTTAGTCTTTATTTTGTTCTCTACCTCTCCTTTTTGTTCTCTCTCTTTGGTTTTCTCTCTTTCATTCTCTCTCATTATATATAGGTTACCTACATCCTGTAGGTTACCATACCCCAAGTTACACCCTCAAAAAGCCAATCCCACTGACTTGGAGCTAGAGTATCACCCTGAAAGGCTCTCCCAGGTTGCAGTATATTTACTGATTAGGGGCAACATAACATGTTTTCCGAGAAGAGTCATATCTGTCAGATATCATAACACTTGCAGCAGTGGTGTACATATATAAGTGGCCACAATAAAAAATATAAAAGTGGGCCTGCCATTATGGCTATTTTTTTTCACCTAAACAGAAGGACCTGTTTTTTCTTGCCCCTCCACATACTTTCCATGATTCTTGGCTCAATTTCACATCCCAATATTTGCTAACAATGAGCTTCACTTAAGAGGGGAGTCCTTCAAAAGGTTCTCACCATCTAGTAGCAGGGGAATAGGGCCAACCAGGGCTGGGCTCCCTCTCTCCAAAGACCCTATGACAGCACATGTTCTATGGCATCTATCCCATTGACCTACAACACTATAGTATGTTACATTTCCTTTTACTGTATGAGGAAAGTCACTGTGTATTTTAAGGAACCACATGGAGGAGCAGGGGGTGGTTTCCCCATGTTTCTCATGGCCTAGTAGTAAGGATTTTAGAGATTTCAGCTAAGACCAGTTCTCTATGCCTTGTTGTCTAGGAATCCTCTAAATACAGCTAAAGGTGGCTATGCACATTATATTATTATGTATGTATGGGGGTGTCCTGACTTTCCTCTGCCAACAGATACTGAGGGAGAGAAGGTTTGGGCTGTTGGATTTCAACATGCTTTATCCTTTTTTTAACTCAAAGGAGCAAAGCCATCACCAGCGGTGTCTGGCAGAGTCTTAAAGGGATTTTCCGGCCGCTCTCTATCCAGCGCTGGAGCCTCTTTGCTCCCTGTACGGCACTTAGAAGAAACGGTGGGCGACCATGTGCGTGTGACTGTCCAGCCACTCACAGGCTTCAGAAGAATCAACTGCTGAAGCCTGTAAGTGACTGAGCAGTCACATTCACAATGAACGTCATGTGACGCCTTCCTCTTCTGAGTTCCTTGTGGCAGGCACCGTGGCTTCAGCATTGACCGTTGAGCGGCCAGAATAGGTGTGTATTCAATTTTATTTGATTTTAAGCCTGCTTAACCATTTTGTATGTTCCTAAAAACCCTTTTAAGGCTTTGCCCCCACCACATTTAGTTATGCAATTTTTGTGCCCTCATGTTGCCCTTGCCATAACTTCACCTATACATTATAATTAGAGATGAGCGAACGTACTCGGATAGGCACTACTCGTTCGAGTAATGTGCCTTATCCAAGTACCGCTGTGTTCGTGCTGAAAGATTCGGGGCGCTCCACTGCTGACAGGGCAGAGCGGCCGGGAGAGAAGGAGAGAAAGATCTCCCCTCCGTTCCTCCCCGCTCTCCCCTGCAGCTCCCCGCTCCGCAGCGCGTCCCGAATCTTTCAGCACGAGTACAGCGGTACTCGGATAAGGCACATTACTCGGACGAGTAGTGCCTATCCGAGTACGTTCGCTCATCTCTAATTATAATGCTTATTTGCACTGTTTTGTCTGTAAATAACACTAATGCATGTAATAATAAAGTGCACATTTCACGTTATATACGGAGGCCTCTTTCACATGCTTTACATGTATTTACTTTTCTAACAAGTTTTGTATTAATTTAACAGGTTTGGAAGAAAAGGAGATTATTTTTTCTCTCTTCTGATGGATCCAGAACAGGAACGTGCAAATGTATTCAAACTTATGCAAACGTATTCCATACGTTTAAATCCGTCTTCTCATCCACCGCTATTGTTTTTTCACGGTGACAAATAGCCAGACATAAACTAGACATTGTCTTGATAGAAATCTTTGTATCCTTTTTTTTAGTACACAATATATGTCAGACATAAAGCGTAATTGTGATGTCAAGCAGGGGCAGAGAGAGACGTAGCAGGGCCCCATGGATACTAAACTCATAGCATCAAGTATTGCCATGATACACATATATTATGGGTGCGTTCACACGTGGCAGAGTTTGGTCCGGATTTCCATGTGTGGATGCACCCTACAGTTGGTTTGGATTATTAAATTGCATTTAACTTGCATTTATCTCTTGCATTTCAGGCCTTGTGATTTTACATTAGAGGGGTTGTCTGGTTGTAAACTATCGATGGCCTATTCTCAGGATAGGTTATCTATAGTAGATTAGCAGGTATCCATCATCCGGGACCCCTGACGATCAGTTGTTCTTTTGGGCCGGTGCACTATTGTCGGCCAAACGCCCACTGAACCGAATGGGAACTTGACCTGCAATACCAAGCTGCACCACTGCTGTGGGAATGGAGCTGTCTGCTTCCTGCTGAAATCAGCTCAGTATATAAGTGCACCTGCACAGGGAATAGTTAATCAGTGGGGGTCCTGGGCACTAAACCTTCACCGATCTACTATTAAGGACCTATCCTGATGATAGGCCATCAATAGTTTATAACTTGACAACCCCTTTAAAGTAAGACAACTCTTCTCTCATCTCTGGTGATAACAACTGATCGCCTTATTTAGGAAATGTAGCACTACATAATGAACATTCAAAGGTAATGCATAAACGTGCCAGATCCACCAGAGTTTTAATCTATGATTAGCACATAAAGTGGTGGTCCTGGACAGGGGCGGGGGTATGCACAGGGGTTGTCTTTCTGAGATAACACTTTAAATAGTGTTAAAACTAGGCTTTCTGAACCCCTCTAACCTTGGAGCAATTGGCACTACAGTACCTTCACATCTTAAAGGGGTTTTCCCACTGCTTAAAATTACTTAACAGCAACCCTGGATATCCTGATTGCTGCTGACCAGGACATGTGACTTATGCAACCAATCAGAATGTCACTGCTGTTGCCAGTGATTGGCTGCAGGAGTCGCCTGGTCCTCGTCAGCAGCAACCAGGAAGTACAGAGTGGCTGTGAAGTAATTTTAAGTAGTGGGAAGGTCTATAAAAGTCTATCTGCCTCTGTTAAACAGAGACAGACAGATGATAGAGCTCTGTGGTGACAAAATCCACTATGGTTTCATGCGCCTTTTATTGTTTTTTCCAAAGACACAAAAATAAAGCCATATGTAAATGAGGCCTTACAAGGACAGATTCTCACAGAATGTTTTTATACCGTAATTTTTATTTATCTAGATCCAGAGCAACCAGGATAGGAATGATCACTCACTTAATGTATTTTTGTATGGTCGTTTTCAGTCTGCTGCAGAGGATGTGATGTTAAAAAAACAAAACCTTAAAAAAAACTACGAAAAAAGAAAAACAAAACAAAAAACCCATAAAAATTCCACCAATAGACCTGGAGATATTTTGTTGTGATGTTTTTGCAAGCTGTGCCTTACTGTGCCTTTAACTGTGCCCCCAATGCGTGTACCTGGCCTCATAGGACTCTTGATGCATAGTTAAATAATATTTTCCAATTATTCTTTATGGGGCAGGGTGGTATTCTTGAGTAAATGATTAAAACACCCTGTATAAACCTAATACAAGAATACTTTTCAAAGGCTAATCAGCAAACATAATTAATATTTGTTTGCATCATTTGTTATACACAAGGTGCATAATAGCTGTTCAAACAGAAGAAAGCTTTATTGACAATCCTTGACAATTTCTTATAAACAAACTTATCTGACTAGTGCTCCCCTCTCTAAACAACAACCTTGTAGTGTCAATGGGCTTATCAGAAGACCTTTGACCCCTCCACTATCTAGTGCAGGATTCCATTATCGTAGGCACAAATGACATCACTGAGTGACATCGTCAACGACTCTACTGGTCATTACTGGTCATTTGGCTTCAGCCCGGTTCTCAGCAACTAGCACAAAAAAGCTTCTATTTTGCCAAATAATGAAACATTTGTCATTTTAATATCTCTTAATGATATGCATAGGAAGTAAAGAGCACATGAATATGTAATTGCTCATTAGCCAGCTAATGAATAATCACCGAGAACAGTGTTTATCTGGGGAAGCAGCCATGATTTCTGATTCTGTTTAATGTTGGTGGACATGGTGTAAGGTGAATTTACACAATTTTATGTGCGGTTTGGTACATTCTGGCTATCTCTGTGTGGAAATATCACCATTTAAATCAACATGACATGATAAAAATTTGTGGGCAGCAATGTAAAATCTGCATCAAGGTCCCCAGCTATGGTGCATCATTTATACTACTTGTCTGCTATTATGGGCTCCCTTCAGCTCTAGCACATGCATGGGACTGCAACTTCTGCATCTCCTATAAGCTTTTGATTATATTGTCATTTATTGACTTTAATTGTCACCAAGTAATACTATATTTATGGATCTGCCAAAAAAGAAAGATGTGGGCTCACCTCACCAGCAGTAACTTTCAATGTTGCAGGAAGATCTGGGATCCAACAGGAGCTCCATCCTCAAGTAGCCGACGGCAAGCGGCCAGATTCCATATGAGCAGAAAATAGAGATGGAGGAGAGCTGCTACCGTTAAAAATTTCCTTCTTTATTGAATAAAATAAAGCATACAGCTCACAGGTGACGCTGAACGCGTTTCGGCAAAAGCCTGGCAGCAATCAGCTCTCTGTCATAGGAACTGTCACAAGACCTGGTAGTTCAACCCCTTGTGAAACATTTAGCAATTTATGACTTTCCATTTGTGGTGGGCTGGGTGGAATAGGTTCCTGGTCCAGGAATGGGCATCAAACAAATTCAGGCTTGGGTCTTTGGTGGGATAGTGTATGAAGTATCTTACCTCCTCTAGATGGCCCCATTGCCTATATGGTTGAGTGTCTTGTCTCCCAAAACAGTAGTGGTTGCAAGACACATAGTGTGGGTGGCTCTGCACAAAATAATTTTTTCGTTGCATGTCAAACTTTTTTGACTCTCAAACCATTATGGTAGAATGGCATGGTAGCTTTTGACAAAGGCTATTGTAGCTGTATGCTTTTTATTCAATAAAGAACGTAATTTTTTAAAATGGTAGCAGCTCCTCTCCACTTTTACTTTTTTCATATGGAATTTAGCTGTCTGCCGTCGGCTTCTTGAGGACAGAGCTCCCGTTGAAATCCAGATTTCCCTACTATATTGGAAGATACTGCTGGTGAGGTGAGCCCATGCTTCTTTTTTTGCTTATTGGCATGGGCGTAACTATAGTGGATGCAGGGGATGCGGTTGCACCCGGGCCCAGGAGCCTTAGGGGGTCCATAAGGCCTCTCTTCTCCATATAGGAAGCCCAGTAGTATGAATAAAGCATTATAGTTGGAGGGCCCTGTTACAGATTTTGCATCGGGCCCCGGATTTTCAAGTTACGCCTCTGCTTATTGGCATGGGTAGCGGTCTGCACAAACTCATCAGCATTGGCCTGGGAACTGGGCTTTCTTCTATTCACACCAATGGCGTGGAGAGTCCTAGCCTCTCTGGAGAGGTGGCGGAACCACTCAGTACAACTCTTCTTGTTCAATGCACCCATTGCACTGTGCACCTGTTTATTTATATCTTACACTGACCACCCTTGTATGACCTTCTGCTTCCCGCTCCAACACATTCCAAACCATTCGCCATTCTTAAAGAGAAACATATATTTTTTGTTACATACAAATGTCAAGTACAATGCTTGAACAAAGAATGTTACAAAACATAACAAAACAGTAAACCTTAATGCCCCTTTACTACACTTGTGCCGCTAGTAACTCCGATTCTATGTGCTAGGCATTGGTCAGTGGCATTGGGGAACAGAACTCTGCAATAAAAATACAATAGACAGATTAAAGAGCTCCCAGGCATTGAATTGTTCCTTACTGCACCTTGTAATATCTGACTATGGACATCTTCTAGCTTATATCAGTGATGACCCGATTGCGCTGAGGCCCATTTTGGAGGTTACAAATATGTCAGAAGTTCTAAAAAGTAAGTAACCCATTTAAGTATGTTTCCTTTGAAAAGAAAGAACATCTTATTCTATTATATACTATATATAATACAGGGGCACAATGACCATTTGTGCCCTGCTTGAGGGCCAAAAACATTAGGGTGGCTCATTGCTCTCCAGATAGAGCCTGCACTATATATCTTTATGGGAACGGGGGGATATAAAGTAAAAAAAAAAAAAGATTGGATACAAGGAGGCCAATTACCCTCTTTGTTCAGGAGCCCAGACAATTCTCAGTTGGCCCACAAAAAAGGGGTAAGTAACATAAGATGAATAAATACCCTATAGAGTTTCCCATACAAATGAAGATAGTATTATTTCTATATCCTTATACATTTTCCTTTTAACTGGAAGATAAAAAAGAGATGTTCCACATCGCAAGTAGTACTTCAAATAAGAGCACAGCTCTTGGCCTGTCGCTCTTTGAAAAACATTATGGATCTAAGGTCTGCAGGTGATAGAGAGATAGCGCTGCTTCGTGAGAATGTAAGCTGTGTCTACATTGTGGGAACGGCTTTTTTCATGAACTCTATACTACACGAGGAGGCGAGAACATAAAGCTTGGACACTCAGACAAAAAGAAGACCATTTAGCCTTTTCACTGAAGTCTAGGATCCTTGCTGAGGGATTATTTTATACAGGCCTCTGTTTTGGCTGTCAAGGCCTGGAGATTTTACTCAAAGCCAGCACCAGATGTCAGGCCTCAGAATTCTTCACAAATGATGACCTTAGTGGGTCAAGGCCTATACAACGTTCTTTGCCTCAAGCTGTGTGGAACAGAAGCTAGAGAAAAACTCTGCCTTAGCAGGCCTGTCTCGGTGACTACGTCCTCATTTTTTTCCTTGTAGACTCAAGTCCTTGTGAAAAACTGTGGTTCTGGGAGGAAAAGACAGGGAAAAAAGGAAAAAAAATCTCTAGACAGTTAACTTGTCTTATCCATTTTTTATTCTCCTCCATAATGAATTAATGGAAGGTTTTCAGGGAATGCAGACGACAAAGGTCCGAGGCATGTCTCCGCACCATCTACCCGTGGTGATTCACTTTGTCAGTGCTATTTGTTTTTAGTCATTGTATAGATAGCAACAATGGGTTAAAGCACCAAGTGGACATGCTGTGTGCACTCGGAATTGACAGTGAACTCCAGAAATAAAATATATACAATTTTTTTTATATACATCAGGGAATTTTGCAACTTTTTTGCTTACGGAAATCAATGCATGTTTTGTAAGTCACTTTAAATTTTTTAATAGGTTGCAACCGTCATGATAAATTACAAAATGACGCAAAAAATTGTCACCAACGACTGTTTTGTTGGCCTAATACATTGCACTCACATGCATTTTTGATTTATGGATTGACATATGACAGAGCAAGCTCTTCTATATAATGAAGCCTTATGAACTTGGTCAATCATGTACAGAGAGCCTGTAGGGCAGCATACGGAGTGCCCACAGCTTCATACTATATTCGTGCTACTGTGTGGCGCCATCTTACGGCACCATATCAAGAGGTTCTACCTTAGAAGATAGGTGAGAATACCTCTTCAAGATGTCATCCAATGGAGCATGGCACAGTATTGAAATTGGGGCATAGGGAAGTAAAGTAGGGCTTATAGCCTTTGACGGGTGCTGTTTTATGCCTCTATACAGCGTGATGTTTACGGAACTGTGAAACAGTGCTGTACATGTGCCCTATATTGTCATCTAGCCTTCCCAAAGAAGGCTTTTTGAGAGCTGTCCTGGTTTTGAAGATCTGGATGCAATCCCAGCCTTATGGATAATAAAAGAAAATTAACATAGGGCAAAAGAAACACTGGCTCTATTTTTCCAAAGTAAGCAATCTGTTTAGAGATGTAATTTTCCAAGTACAGCTAGAAAAATAAAATCCATCTGAAAAACGTAAAAAAAAAATCAGTCAATTAAAAAAATATAAAAAAATATATACCGGTATATTATATATAATAATGAATTATTAAATTGCTAATGTGTGGAGTTACAAAAACAAAAAGACCGCAGCTGCTGCTGTACCTCTTAAGGATGTGATTGACACATTAGCCTGACTATCTTCATGCCCTAGTCCCACCTGCCCTGTGGATAATTAGCACTCCTGTCACACAGGCCGTAGCCGGTCCCTGCACAGACTGTACAATTAAGAACCCATTTCTCAAACTATAACTTGCAGCATCATTTTTCTATGTGCCATGACAACTAAATATTTGTCTCAGCATTAATATTGAAGTTTAATACTTGAGAGATTTGGGTGAGTTTATCCTAATTTAATCTTTTGCCATAGGCAATCAATTCTACTTGTCACCTTCTTGATGCATAGCTAGAAAATGTACATCTTATAAATTCTCAGTTCCCCCATATATTATTAGCCTTCAATGTTAATTTGGGAGCATAAACAGTTAATATCATATTCCCTTACAAATGTAATTTTCATTCATCTACATTTATCAAAGGCTGCATTCTTCCTCTTACCTGTAATAAAGATTTGCCCGCATTTCTAGAAGTATTTCTATAGTTTTTGAACATTTTTTAAATTTCATTTCCAGAGACATCTGTCATTTTGCTATAAATAGATATAAAATTTGACATCTATCCAAAGAAACTAGGATTGTGCTTATCTATATATATACATATATGTGACTGCACTTCTCTGTATATCAAAGTCATCTTCCACACTTTCTCAACACGAGATGTTCGCTGGTGTCAGACTAGATATAGCTGATAATTATTATCCAATAATTGTATATGAAGTCAACATATTAAGCAGTGCCGTATACTGAATCTGTAATGGAACATTACTTATTCATGCTCTGAGCTTATTATTTAATTTCTCAAAATGAATTTCTAAAAATATAAAGTTTTTCTTTTTAGAGTTTTTGGAAAAAAAATAAGAAAAGCGACCCTACCAAGCAATATTAAATGATTCAATGACATTTTAAATGTATCCAGGCCACTCAGAAAATAATCTCACTTGATATTTAGGGTGATTTGGTTTCTTTATTTGGACCCTAAAAATTTAAATTGAAACCTGAATCTATAGTGCAAACTAGTTGTAACCGAATGACTAGCCAAAGTCTTTTGGCAGTCCACAAATGAGTCACTTGTGCCACTGCGGTTTATTCTTTTACAGATATTATAGTGAGAGATGAGGAGTATGAAGACCTTATTCGGACGACAGGAAACTGCAAGGCCCATAGAAAGAATACATCTTGAGAATGTGAAATTTGGCAAGAAGAGCATGATGTGAGTCATCCAGTAGCTGAGAAGCATTGAGTATTTCTCCACCATGTTTCAAGCTTGTCATGTAACCAAGGACATGTTTATGATAGAAGCAATTCCTTGTTCACAATGGCCAATATAAATCTGCATGAAGCTTGCCCGATTCAAAGGTCTTTCAAGAAAAGCGAACAAAAGGAGATGAAAGCAGATTTAAGTTCTCACCACCATTCTCTTCTACAAGGAATGGAAAAGGGCTGGGGATATGGCATGAGCCAACTTCTCGAGTGGTCCATTTTAATATTCTCAGTAGCCCTCTCTCCCCTTAGTTGATCCTCGTTCATCACCTTCATATTCTATGTAAGTAAAAAGGTAAAAGACACCCCTTTTATTTAGTTCCCCCCTCCCCCTAAATTTTCTGGAAATTGGCATCTTATTCCACTATTCTATTATTTGACCATTTGGACGCCAATACAGTGCCCACGTAGGTTCTTACGTCTTCACTGCTGTGCATAATGTTACCCATCCTACTTGATTACCCACCTTACTTCTTCTTGATTCCTGCCCCACCTGTGTAAGTTTCTAAGGATGAGCAGTGCTGTAAGATCTTCCGAGCAAAGGATTATTGTGTGTATAGAATTGTGGGAGGTCAATGAACATGGTGTAGTTATGGACCAGTAGAGTCCTTAAGAGTCCTACCATGTCACAGTCTTCAGGGCTGTATTCGACCACATAGGATTATAGAGATGATATGGGATAAAGTTAAGAACTTTAACAATGTTCCCATAATTAACAAGGTCTGTGGCCATGTATTTGAAATTCCCACAGTGCTTGTAGACCCAAGGTCAATATTTTGTGAACCAGCGACCCGCTGCTCATGTAGGTCAGACTACAAGACAAAAGCTCAGCGCAGCAGCTTTAACAGGAATAAATTGCCTGCACCAACATTTTAAGGAACAATTTATTCCTAGGGTGGCGCAGTTAACTCAAGCCAGCGGTCAGCAAACTGATGGATCTGTCAGCAATGCAGGATGCCTGTCAGTCAATGCAAGAGCCTGCTGTGTATTGTGGCGTTCCTTGTATTAACACCCCGCTAAGATAATTCTTTTATATGCGTTTTTTATGCCACCAAGAGGGTTTGCCACGTACTGCTGTTTTTTATCTTGTTAATTGAGTCATTTATTTCATTAAAAGGTGAAATTTTATCAGGCTTTGTATGCCAAATGTGAGAAGACACAATTAACTCTTGTACTGCTTTCTCTACAGAGTGTAAAGCACTTTATGCCGAGGATGGAAGCTACTGCTACTGATGATTGTCATTTATCTCCTATGGACAATATTATGCCATCTAAGGAAAGGAGCAATCCTGTATATTTGCTATTAGAATTACGGTAACTACAAATATCTGCAAATATAAAGTCTTGTCATTTTATACAGTAACTTCTCAAATATCTTGATCTTGGTCTAAGCAAGTGAGTCCCAAACTAGGTTCTATGATGGGTCTCTGTGGATTCTCAGACTTTAGCTTAGATGATGCTGTCACAGTACACTGCTAGCAGAGCCATGGTTGGACGCCACCATTCTGCATGCCATGCGTGGACCTCCTTTGCCATCCTGGTGTCTACCTGCGTGGTGAGCATGTGGCTGCTGCCTCTTCTCTTAAAGGACCAGTGCGTGACCCCTAAACATGTCATTCAACAATACCCATCCAGGCCTGCAGTATTAGGCATTTTCTTCACATAGAGGATGCTTAAGCAGTTGGTCTCCTATAGCTATTGTGACAAAGCCAGTTAGTGTATTCTGGGTCTGACCTTTTGCCTGTGTTCCTGACCATTCTGTCTTATGTGCTCCCTGATCTTGGCTCTGTGCATTGGAATTGGTAACTGTTTGCTGCTTGCCCTGATCTTCTGCCTGAACCTTGTTAGTGATACTCTGCTGCCAGCCCTGACCATTGCTAGCTCCCTGGTTACACATCTGTTCACAGCATCAGGTACCTCACTTCCACCAAGTGCAGCACCAGCAGCCAGACTACCATGACTATCCTTGTGAGTAACGGCTTGGAGACCCTACAGCAAAAACATCCATTTTCTGCTTGGAGGAGTCAAGTCTGAAAAACAGGGTACCCCAGGTGCTGCCTCCTTGCATAGCCCAGAGCCAAATTGGTGTGTGGCAAGCCAGATCCACATCTCTCTGCCTGATACATACATTAGTGCCATGTCCTTTTTCATGTTTGTAGTATTGATTGGGTAGATGAGATGGACAAAGACCACCTGGAGACGTCTATGACCCATCTATTTATATTCTAGACATTTCAATGCCGTTTGATATTGGATTGCTGTAATAATTGGTAATGAATGATCTTCGATTTGCATTCCTTATCTGCCAGCACCATTTAGCGACATATTAAGGGCATTGGAGATTCTAAAAAATTTGTGTCATGCATGATTTTTGTCTTAATGGTAACATGTTCTGAATACTAATGACATCACCTGGCCAATTGCAATCTACAGAGGTGACATCACCATAGACAACATAACCACTCTCAGTTGATGTGCCATCCATATGGAGAAAGGGTTCCATAGTGTGGTGTCTAGCGGGTTGGGACTTTCCAGGCCTGAAGATGTTTGGGAATCACTAGTTTTATGAAAATAGAATTTTAAAAGGTGACAACCACTGATGGCAGTTTTTACAGAGTGCACGGGGGCTCTCACCCAGTTTTCTACAGATCCTGAATGACATATATGACTTCATTGTTATGAAACTGTACATGTTGATGCTCAATTTCTTCAATTGCTTTATCTCAGTAAGAGCTTATTCACACAGGCGAGAATCTCACACAAGTTGTGTGCAGTGCAAGGCGTACAAAACTCGCACGAATATGAACTCTATTCTTTCGAATGGACTTATTTATACAAGCGTTTTTTTTTTCCTCGCAGCGATACTGAGAGGATAAGTCGCAGCATGTTCTATCGTTGGGCGTTCCCACGAAACGCCTTGCCCATTGTTTTCAATGGGACCTTAAAGGACATCGCATGGCACTCGCATGCCGTGCAACGTGCATGCGAGTGTGATGTTTTCCATTTAGGAAAGACTTGCGATCCTCTGATGTGCATGAAAGTCATGCCTGAGGATCGTAATTTCACATTTTTGAATGAAAAACGCCTTGCTTCGGTGTGAAAAATGCACATTGGCAAGCAAGATATCGCACTCGCCTGTGTGAATATAGTTTACGTCCCATAATAGTTTTGGCAGGATGAAGAGTGCTGCTATAGCTTAGTTAACCCTGTCCTGGACCAATTCATCCCTGCCTTGCACAATTTTGCTGAGTGTATTATTATATAGCAGTGGTCTACAAGTTGTGTCTCTCGGCAGTGGTATGACAACAATTCCCAGCATGCCCTGACAGCTGGAGAACCACAGATTGGAGGCCACTGTTATATATGATGGATTATAACTCCAGACATAATTATGTGAAAACTACATAAAAAGTCAACAGATCAGATAGAGCGCTGTTTTCATACATGGTCTTTTGATCCTTTCCTTGGTGTAAGGTTTCATATTCGAAGGTATTTTCTGCTTTATTTAACTAGTTCACATCTTGGTTGGGATGTATGCGGTGGCTGGACAGGTTGCTTCTTGCCTTGAATGGATAACTGTATGGATCTGGGCGCTCAGGGTGAGGCCTCTCTGTGTCTGGGCTGAGGCTTAACAACTGGCCGCAGATAAGACAATAAAGGAATTTTAGTCTTTCAAGGGCTTGTAGACTTTGATGCTAGTTAAAGCGATTTTCTATTTGTGTAAATGAAAACTTTTGCAACTTTTTAAAGAGAACCTGACACGAGGCTCATGCTGCCCGAACCATGTTGTGGCGTTTCAGAATAAACATACTTTGCAGTTTGACTCAGAAGGAAGTTGGAATGGAGCTTTAAGTTGAAGGGGGGAGACGCGCCGACCTCTCCCTGCCCGCATCATGCAGACTGACAGCTCTCTGCCTATACACTAAAAAGGAGAAAGCTGTCAGTTTGCATGATGTGGGAGAGGAGAGGCTGGCACGGCTCTCCCCTTCGACTTTCAGCTCTACTCCCGAGTCATACTTCAAAGTTTGTTTATTCTGAAACGCCGCAGCATTTCAGAATATACCATACATGGACGTGCTGTACATACCTGTCATGGATTAATGCTATCCATGGTTAGGGCAGCATGAACCTGATGACAGGTTCTCTTTAATTAAGGTGACCAGACGTCCCGATTTAGGCGGGATAGTCCCTCTTTGGGACCCCATGTGCCACTTTTCCTAGGGTCCCAAGTGGGACAGCCATTTGTCCCGCTTTCAGGTCATCTGTCTTGCTTTTGTCCCGCTTTCAGGATGCGGGGGTCACCATGAAAGTGATTACCACCAGGGGTGCCGAGGCTCCCCAGCTGATAATCACTTTGCGGCACTGCTGCGGGATGCACACACTAACGGCATTATGTGCACCCGGGATCTTCATCCCCTGACCTCTCCTCGTTGGTTCTGCAGGAGGAGAGAAGACGGGAAGAGGAGTCCAGGCGCACACACTGCGAGTGATGGAGCAGCAGCACTTTGAAGACAAGGAAGAGGTAAGTATATCGGTCTCGCGGGGGGGGGGGGGGGGCTGTATTACTACTGGGGCTACTGTGGGGGTCACTGTTACTTCCGAGGTCAATATAGGAGACACTATTAGTAATAGTGTCCCCTACATCAGCCCCAGTAGTAATAGTATTACTATTGAGGCCACTGTGAGGGTCACTATTACAACTGAAGCCACTGTGGGGGTCACCATTACAACTGAGGCCACTGTGGGGGTCATTATTAATACTTAGTCACTATTACTATTGGGGCCGATAAACGGGACACTAATACTACTGAGGCCACTCTGCACGTGGCAGCATACCTTAAGCTGACATTGGGTATGTTTACTTGTGGCGGAAATGTGATGCTGGTCAGGTGAGGCCACTACAGGCCTCTGGGAATCTAAAGCCAGAGAGCGCTGACTGTAAGAAGCCTTCGGAGGATGTGAGGGGAAGCGCCGCATAGAATGAAATCAGCTGCGGATACCCGGCTGATGTCCAGTCAAAATCTGCACCAATGGTACAGATTTTGATTGTTTATTGGATGTGGAAATGCTGCAGAATTTGCTCCCTGTCTTTCTTGAAATGGCACTGAACTTTTTATAACGACGTAGGTAAAATCATATGCTTGTCACTGGGATAATCTGGTCACCTTACTTTAAGATATCCTGTAGTTAAATTCCTCGTTGTATTCAAGTCTTCTGCTTGTTGTTAGCGAATTGGAGCTTGTATTGTTTGCATCCATAGGCTGAGAACTCATGGTCACCATGTCTATTAGACACAGGTATATGGTTAATTAGAAGAAGTTGCCCCTATAAATTGTTACAAGCCCTGCTGTATCTGTATGATTTGGATACCTTCAGGAAGATTTACACTCTATTGTCAAGATTTAGTTCTCTGTTTCTTCACTATGAAGCACCAATCCTTCACTCGTCAGATACTTCTGCAACAAATTCTCATTATTGTTGGATTTTTCCATGTACAATGAATGTTACAAATGGGGAATAAACAGAAAATGACATGCTTGCCCCTCTACAAAGTTGAGATTTGTTGTGTTCACCATTGTACCATGTTAATGTGATTGAGATGTGATGTCGATGATGATTACTGCTCAATTGTACTGTGATTGCCATGTACTCACAGACTTCAGACACCTCTGGTACATTGTAGTCAGAGCTGATGAGCCATTGTCTCATTCCTGTGTTGGCTGATGACACGGAACGGTATTCTTGGATGTCATCCCATAGGAAGAGGAGGTGTATGTCAGAAAGGCCAATTTGCTGGTGCCCTGCGATGACTTGATGGTGGACGTTGCAGTGCTAGAAGCGTGATGCTTACGGCATCTCTAGGTTAACTTTGGAGTTTGTATGTATAACCATGTATTTGGGGTGCCTCTGGAGAGAGTGCATGCAGCAAGCACTCATGAGTGACAGTGAATCATCCTGTAAGACTGGGCAGAGGTGACCGGGCTGTCACCAAGGATTATACTGGTAGGCTAGACGAGTGATTGTAGTCTGAAGACGAAAAAAGCCCATGAAGCTTCTGTGTGTGGACAGTGAATGCTACAGAGATCAGTCCTAGTGATAGAACCCCTTAGAAGGATCACTTGGAGATTTTGTGAGAGCTTTAGTGGCTAGTGAGTCTGAGAGACTATTGTAAAGGAACTGTTGACTGTGTATTGCCCTGGATCATTGTTTAGGCCCCAACATGTTGGGCATCATAATAGAACTGGTAACACATGACCTAGACTAAGGCGAAGTGGAGATTCAGGCTGAGAGGTACTGTATGCTGTGACTGGAAGAATGTAGGGTAATGTCTACAGTTAGCTGAACCAGTTGAGGCTGAACCATAAACCTCACAGAAAATGGCTATATACTTACTGACTAAGGAGGGCATATAACTGCATCCTCTCACCATGTAGGTAGCTGACTACCAAATAAGGGAGCTAACTACACCTTTGACGGACACCGATGAGACAGCCACTCACACAGCCTCTTAATATAGAGGGGGGTAGCTGCTTGGTGTATGCTCCCACACAGAGTGGATACAAAGTGGCAGACCTTCTGATACATGTAGTGCACCATGCAGACCAGCAACCTATTAATGACGCCATAATAGTTCAGCGGGTTGCCCTGCACTTCAAACAGTGAACCACATTGGTACTGTCACCCTGGGCATGTGAATAATAGATAATAAATGCAAGGCATTAGTTGGATTTTGGCCAAGATACATCAGCTCACTAAGGTTCCTTGCATGTAGTGAGTCCCTATACTTCTGTGATGTATGAACCATAAACTTGAATCAGCAGTTATTCTCTTCCTGCAAGCACCAAGTGGCGCCAAGTGGCTTCCTGCAAGTGGCACCAAGAAATAAATGATGTAAATAGTAAAAGTTACTAAGTAGTAAAAGTTAGTGTGAGGTTGGACTGTGTGCTGTGTTCAAAGTTAAAGTTTATGTGCTACTCTATAATAAGCTGTAAACCTGTGATAAATTGTGTGGCTTCAGTTGTGCTAAAGGGACCGCATTGGAAACATTGCAAGCATTGTTGGAGTACAAGCCAAGTCAACGCGACTGAGGTTGGACAAGGCGATTCTGGAAATGGGCAAAGAGAAAAAAGTTTGGCACCGTGTTCACCAGTTGAACAAAATGTTATTGCTCTCAGTAAGGCTACTGTCACATGGCAGTATTCTGGTCAGTATTTTGCATCTATATTTGCAAGCCAAAACTCAGAAAATGTGCGAATTTGTCCATTATTCTTTCTGTAGGTTCAACTCTTAGTTTTGGCTTACAAGTCCGGATGAAAATACTAAGTAGAATACTGCCGTGTGAAAGCTGCCTTTGAGAAGCAAAATCATTGTGTTTGTAGACCATTAAAAGGTATCGTATCTACAACATCATTTTGTTTCTCTTACGGATTAAACAGACAAACGTGATTTTGCCACATTTTGTGGCCGTTAAAATAACGGTCACAAAACGTGACAAACCCAAACCATTGATTTCAATGGTTTCATTTTGATTAGCAAGATTCTCACGTGTTGTTATTACTACCGGCGAAAAAATATAGGACTTGCTCTATCTTTCTCGCACATAGTGCAGGACCTATCTTACTTTTCGTGCTCAATAGCACGAAATTTGAATTGTC
The DNA here is from genome assembly GCF_035609145.1 of Eleutherodactylus coqui. NCBI lineage: Eukaryota > Metazoa > Chordata > Amphibia > Anura > Eleutherodactylidae > Eleutherodactylus > Eleutherodactylus coqui. The sequence continues at coordinate 157,378,841 of NC_089842.1, read as the reverse complement.
AAAACTAAAAATAATTTTGACTGGTTCATGCGATAATACGCTCCGTAGCGGCCCTTACTGAGAGCAATTACATTTTGGAAATGGGCACTAACGTGATGGTCACATAGGCCCTTTGGAAGTGCTACAGCACCATATACAAGTTGTTGTGGCAAACCTGTGATTAGACCCATTATGGCACAGAGAGCCTAAACAAGAGTCAGCACCTATTTTTGGGAACAACCAGACCTTAGGCCCAGTGTCCACTTGCATGCACGGATTACACTGCTGAATCCCGCAGTGGTATCCGTGCGGGCAGAGGCGTAACTTGAAGCTCCCGGGCCCCGATGCAAAACTTATAACAGGGTCCCCAACTATAATGCTTTATTCATAGTACTGGGTTCCCTATATGGAGAAGAGAGGCCTTATGGGCCCCCTAAGGCTCCTGGGCCTGGATGCAACCGCATCCCCTATAGTTACGCCCTTGCGTGCGGGCCCGAGGACATGGAGAGGGAAAAGACATTATACTCACCTCTCTGGACACTGTGGGACTCTCCGACGTGCTGGATCTTCTTTCTTCTGGCCGGCAGATGTGCTCGGGATCTTTTTTCTTCTGGCCGGCAGATGTGTTCGGCATGCCGGCAGCGTGCCGCGTGCATGCACTGTGCACAGCTTTTTAAAGAAACTCCTGCTCTCCCGCGTATCCGCGACACAGCACAAAAACGCTGCGGCTGTGCCATGGATACGGACAGCTTCCATGGGCTTCAATAGAAGCCGCGGGAGCCGTACGTACGGGAGACCCGCAAGGAAATGGAGGTATGCTGCGATTTCTTCCTGTGCGTGCGGCCCGCATACCGGGAAGAAATCCCATCTGCATGCTTTTAGCTGCCCTACAGATGCTAATGCATCCTTACGGGCAGCAAGACACACGGATCTCCCGTGTGGGGGCCACGCGCGGATTTCATAAATAAAATCTGCATGTGGGCATTGGGCCTTATTCCTCAAAAGAGTCTGTGCAAGTTTTCTATAACTTTTCTGTTGTATTGTTGGGGCTCATTCACACAGGCTTTCTGTGTATCCATTGTGTATTTGCGCTGGCCCTTTCTCTTCAATGGCCTATTGCGGTGCGCAATACTCACCAAAATAGGACATGCTGATTTTTCCCTTGTTCATGCGCAACTACACTCTGTAGCGGCGACCGTAGTTGTGCATGCACCTTTGGGAAGAAGGCCTTAGGGCTTAAATAGTCGAACATTTCTTAGTCCCGTTATGCGACGGTGAAAATCATGGCCACATAACTGGATAATACAAAACCACTGATTTCAATTAGTTTCACTAGCTCTTTTCTCGGGCGTGACTACACCTGCGAAAAAGATAGGACTTGCTCTATCTTTACAGCATGTAGTTCATACTACGTACGCACACGATGGTGTAGGACCTATCTTCCCATTATTTTTTTCAAAAGCCTGCGCTATGGCACGAAGTTTGAATGGCCAGATGGAAAAAGAAAAAACTTGTTTATGCGCAACTATGCTCCACCATTTGAACAGCATCGGTAGCTGGTGGCTTGAGACTGGATCTCGATTATGCGCTCCACGCTGGAACGCACTCTATACTACAACACGCATGCGCTAGATACGGCATGACGTGGTCACACTTGATGTTGACGTTACATCACATGACATTGACGTCATGACGCTGACGTATGATGCATGCGCACAAGCAGGTTACACAAACGCTGGTCTATAGTGGTGAACGCCATGACACCGCTGAAAAGGAGGTAGTGATTTACCATAATTACATTTGTATTGCAATTGGCCATTTGCTTTTAATTGTCTGTCTATATATACCGCGTTTCCGAGAAAATAAGACAGTGTCTTATATTAATTTTTGTTCAAAAAGGTTTAACTTTTTTACATGTATAGCTGCCTGGACACTATTTAAATTGACTTTTTAAATTAACTCTTAGCAGGGCTTAATTTTGGGGTAGGGCTTATATTTCAAGCATCCTCAAAAAGCCTGAAAAATCGTTTTGCATCCTCAAAAATTCTGGAAAATCATGCTATGTCTTATTTTAGTTCTATGTTTGATAATACCTGTATATTTGATAAAGACGTTACAAATCGAAACGTTATTCTATTACTTGGGAAGATTAAAGATTTACTTTGAAAACTGCACCTTGGATGCTGCCACTTCTATATCAATATACTATGCTCCATAGCGGGAAGCGTAGTTGTGCATACAGCTGTGTGCAACCACCCTAGATCAGGACATTCTGCTTTTTTTCATGCGACTGAACATTGCGTGAAAGAATGCGCACATGTGAACAAACCGATTGAAATCAATGGGTTCTGTTCAGCGCTTAATACGCTGCATACATACACAATCAGGTGAATGAGGCCCAGCACTTAATTCCTGTGGTAATCCTATTCACCATTAAGAAAGATCTGTATTGTTTGGGCTGTGGATTTTTAGACACCCAATCTAAGGGCAGCGTCATACGAGCGTTTTGCAAAATAATCTCGCTCCTGCACAACTTTTTTGCGCAGGGTACGAGTATACTTTTTGCGCGTGCCTGTGCAAATACTATGCGTATTTGCACAGGCACCACTAGTTCACACTGTGTCTGTGTGTTGGGGGGGGGGGGGGAATCACCCCAAACTGATGATTGTCAAACGAGGTGTTGGTGTTCATGGGTATGCGCAGCATTTAGCGCATACCTGTGCATACATATGTGTGCATTTGTGCACTTCCTATAAAGCTCTATGGACCTCTTTAGCATGCAAACATGCACAAAATAGAGCAGGTCCTATTTTTGCGCTCCCAAGAACCATCGGGAATAAAAGAGAAATAATTTATTGAAATCAATGGGTTCTATTTTTCGCGTTTTGGGCACCGTATTTTTTCACACACTAAAATATGCTCTTCTGAAGGACCCCTAAGGCCAGCTTCAGATGAGCTTATACGCAAATATGCTCGCCTTAGTGCAATGTGGTTGTGCAATGAATGAGGTTGATTTGTGCGCGTATCCGCACATACTACTGTACTTTTTGTGTACACAGGGCGCTCAACTCACCCCTGTTCTGATTTAAAAGGCTATTAAGCCTAATGAGGTGCAGATGTGTTCTCATTTCCAGGGAATTGCGCAGTGTATTGCACATTTGCACGCTTCCATGGGGCCATTGATGCACAAATACGCAGGAAATTACTGGTAGGGGATCAAAGCCATCAAATTCAATGGATTCTATTCTCTGCGTATTTCACTGGCAAATTTTGCGCACGCAAATGCGTTCGTCTGAAGGAGCCGTAATACTACTTACGTAGTAGGAGACAGATTGGATTGGGATGGGATTAGGAGTAGGGATGAGCGAGTGTACTCGCTAAGGGCAAATACTCGAGCGAGTATTGCCTTTTGTGAGTACATGCTCGCTCGTCTCAAAAGATTCAGGTGCCGGCGGGGGTGAGCGGTGGGTTGCGGGAGTGAGCGGGGGGAGTGGGGGGAGAGAGAGAGCTCCTCCCGTTCCTCCCCGCTGGCACCTGAATCTTTTGAGACGAGCGGGCAGGTACTCGCAAAAGGCAATACTCGCTCGAGTATTTGCCCTTAGCGAGTACGCTCGCTCATCTTTAATTAGGAGTTGTTTGGTGGATGAAACGGAAAAGCCTGTCACCCTACATCTAGTGGGCACTATAGTGCCAGCCAGTATGGGGTGGCTATGAATACTGCTAGGATGCATATAGCTCCTCCCTTATTGGAACAAGCATCAATCCTGATGTTCGCTCAAACTTGCAAACAACAGAATTGCTGTAATTAAAAGTAAAAAATAAGCATGAATCAAGCCCTGTAACAGAGCCACTACAAGCTATTTATGATGTTGATTAGTAAAAAAACAAAAACAAACTAAAAATAATTTTTAAAAAACCCAGTAAAATAAAACTGCCTTGGAATTTACAAAAATAAAAAATATAGGCAAAAAGTCACACTTTAATATTCTACTCTCATTTTCATCAATCACCCAAGCAATACCCCCTAGATCAGCGCATTAACTTGTTTATCTTCGTCAACGACGAAAAACTACATAGCTTCATCATTCATTCCAGAGTGAGGGGGGAAGAACACAAAAGACAGTCACCGAAATTTGCATGGTGCTCAATTATACATTAGTGAACATCACTTGGCAATCTGTTCATATCAATTTAATTGGATTTTAATACTGCTTCTGATCTTGTTTTCTAATTAACAGCAGTGCCTGGCAATAAAGCAGAATCATGCACCCAGTAACACCTTTGATCTCAACCATATGGATTCCTACCGTGTTCTAGAAATTATTTTCCCCTGACTCAACACAGGCCGGAAAAAAAAATTACAAAAAATGCAGAGCCCCCAAATGGCCTTTCCCCGTCCCGGCAGCGAGTCCATTGATTATTTTTATTACTGATAGGGGCTGATAAAAAATAAATAAAACATGGTTCTGTATACAAATTGGTGTCACGGGCTGTGGGTTATGCTAATTGTGCTAACGGCTTCAGCTTCATTGTGGCGCACGGTTTACAGTAAAGAAAAAAGTGTGACTCAGCTCTTGGAAAATAGCAAAAGTCTCTGATTTGTTACTACTTTGACCGGAATTTATGGATTTAAGCTAACCCTTTCACTACTGGTGATGTATAGATGTTCATTTAAAGGGATTGTCCCCATGCTGGGACCCCAGTGATTATCTGTACTCCGTTTGCAAATCTGGCAGCATGTGTTCAGTTTCCCTCCACCAGAGAGAAAATTAAAGAGATTGCCCCACTTATAGCTGTTTTTACAGGAAGCAGATAGCTCCATACAGTGCGCAGTGGCCCAAGTTGGTACTGCAGGCTGAGTCTTATTGAAGTGAATGGAACAAACCCTGGCCATTGCGCAATCTATTGAGTGGTCTGCGTCCTGCAGATAAAAAACTAGAAGTGGGACAACCCTTTTGAGCAATATAGTCCAATCAAATCAATGGGTTGCTTATGTAGTGCAGGATAAGACAGGTCCTTAAGAGGGAGACACTCTTTGTGGCCACTCTTCACCCTGAGCAGAAGATCCTGTCTGATAATTCACAATTGTCTAATAAGGTATATAAAAAGGTTTTCTAAGCTAGACAGTCCTTTTTAATAAGGACTTGTCACTAGAGTGCCCTCTGGGTATCTTTTAAATATCCTTTTGGAGGTTATCTTATGAAGGCAACTCTAGTCCATGTGTCCTATTAGGTTGCTCCTATTCTTCCAATCTCATACAACCACTATATCTTTTCCTTTGCCATGCGGGATATGTAGATATGATGCTTTTGATTCTACCAGCCACCCAACCCTATTTCTTAACTTACTTGGGCAAGTGCATCATGTGATCAATGGTTCGTGGTATTATGACGATGGGTTCAACTCCCCGTGGAGCCACATACATATCGGGACATCATTAAAAGAAATTAGGATATGATTGGATTCCATAGTGGTCTATGCCTTTGCAAAATAGCTAGTAAATTATATGGCAACACAGTGGCAATTAGGTCGTCATTCATTTCTATAGGAGAACATCTGTCAGAAAGTGAGATGTGAGGTTGAAATAATCACTATTTCAGAAATGCAAACACAATAATATAATAGGTTGTCAACCGATTTTGCCATGTTGCACTCTGTGGTGTGACAGATACAATGCAAGGGGGTAGTGTGTATATAGTAGCTGTAACACAGTATGATATCTGAGATTAAATGCGATGAATCCATGTATTGTATTTGCCTTATATCTTAGCACTCAATGAGCTTTTCCGAAAATGAAGATTTATGGCAACATTTCATCAACTCAAACTTGAATTAAAGAAACTTTCTAAGTGCATGTGCATTAGTTTTGCTTTCAGTATTGCAAACCTTTAATTTACACCAAAGGCTTAATGTGCTGAATCTATTAGATGGATTTGCAGTATTGCTCGAACCCTTTTCAAGTTATAAGACTATATTACAGGCATATACCCCCTTCACTTAGTGGATCAAACCTCTACAAATGGTGTGGCCATCATATGCCCTTGCTGAATACCCAAATGCAAAACATTTTGGCTCTGTAGCTTTAGACATATCAGTGGATTCAGGGTAAAAAGGACCTTTTTGTTATCCAGCAGAATCATATATTTCTCAGTTGTACTTTTTTTTCCAACAAATAAAATACAGGGACAATGCATCTTCACAATCTGTTTTGTTCCACAAGTGATTTTGCCATTTGCAGCTGGTTTTCACTCAAGTGAAAAGACTGTAAATTCAGCTAAGGAAAGATAAAAAAATATGTTGCAATATATTCAGCAACCAAACTGTATTCCGGGAATATCAGTCATCACCCACTATTTCTATAGCATTAATATACCTCTATATAACCAACCAAAAAGTTATGGCCACTGCTGCTGCTTTCTATAATAATTGTGCTAAGTGACTATACAAATACATGTGGTTGTACAGAGACAGCACCCAGTTGTGTTATGCTGTCACTGTATGGCACATTGGTGTTGTCTCAGTATGGCTATGCTAGGTTCAGTTCACATATACTGTGCTGGATCTGTCGTATGGCAGATTCCAGTGGTGCCCAATAGACCCCATTGACTCTTAGTGTGAGAAATTTGAGTTCCATTGGGGTTTGCATCATTTTTACGTTGAGTAGTGATGCACATGTCACTATTCTTGCCTTCGAGTCTGACAGAATTGCCAATGGAGTCACGGATTGCATATGCAAACATATATGCAAATATGGATTTATAGACCTTATACGAATTTCCTGCTTTGGACATTCTCTTTTGTTAGAAGGATTTTTTAATATTAAGGTGATCACAGGAGGTGCTGCTACCGAGATCCACAGTTCTCAGCTGTAATCTGGAGGGAAACATGGCAGTTGTAATAAGTGAACTTTTCTAAAGTTAAGTTCGGACTTTACAAAACGTTTGGTTCGGTCTGAAGTATTTCGAACCGAACAGGAAGTTCACCAAAACCCCCAAAATTGGTGTATAGCACTCTCTAAGAGCGTTATACAGGGCTGTTATGGTTCTTAAACAGTATTGTACACCAGTGTTCAGGACTAGTGTTGCACGAACTAAACCAATAGGACCTTGTTTTAGGTATAACCTTGTTAAAAACATGGTTCAGGTTCATGCTGAACTGAACTTTTAGCAAAGTTCGACCCATAACAGGGTTCTTCTGGTTTTGTTCGCTCAACACTACTCAGCAGCATCATAGCACAGCAGAAATAAAGTATTGCAGAGTTCACACTGCAATACTTTATTTCTGTGTATTGTACAAACATGGTGGGACCTACCGAGAGAAAGGTATTCTTTGTAGCTACTTTGTAGTCTCAGTACTGTAACCAAGCAATGGGTACTATCCTTAAACCACTATACAGTGTTCAAATAATATCACCATTTGGTGAGCAAATAACAGTTCCAATAATAATTAAATAATTGTAAGATAGAATTAGAGATGAGCGAACGTACTCGTCCGAGCTTGATACTCGTTCGAGTATTAGCGTGTTCGAGATGCTCGTTACTTGAGATGAGTACCACGCGATGTTCGAGTTACTTTCACTTTCATCTCTGAGACGTTAGCACGCTTTTCTGGCCAATAGAAAGACAGGGAAGGCATTACAACTTCCCCCTGCGACGTTCAAGCCCTATACCACCCCCCTGCAGTGAGTGGCTGGCGAGATCAGGTGTCACCCGAGTATATAAATCGGCCCCTCCCGCGGCTCGCCACAGATGCATTCTGATAGAGATCAGGGACAGTGCTGCTGGTGCCGGAGCTGCTATAGGGAGAGCGTTAGGAGTTATTTTAGGCTTCAAGAACCCCAACGGTCCTTCTTAGGGCCACATCTAACCGTGTGCAGTAGTGTGGAGGCTGCTTTTTGCAGTGTTGCACATTTTTTTTTTTTGTATATCGGCCGTGCAGAGCATTGCGTCCTGCAGTAATTTTACATTGTCCAGGGCCAGTAGTGGTGAGGCAGGGACAGAAGACATATTTAGTGTATATGGGCAGTGGGCCTTTCCAAAAACATTTGGGAAAAAAAATCTATTTGGGCTGCCTGTGACCGTCCTCAGTGTACTGGGTCTCTGCTGGGGGTAGTTGTCCTAATTCATACGCAGCCAGCTAAGTGTTACAGCAGGCTTGCGCAAAATTCTTTCCTGCCTCTGTGTTGCCTCTTACATCACCGCTGTATTCCTGTCCACAAGTGTACTGGGTCTCTGCTGGGGGTAGTTGTCCTAATTCATACGCAGCCAGCTAAGTGTTACAGCAGGCTTGCGCAAAATTCTTTCCTGCCTCTGTGTTGCCTCTTACATCACCGCTGTATTCCTGTCCACAAGTGTACTGGGTCTCTGCTGGGGGTAGTTGTCCTAATTCATACGCAGCCAGCTAAGTGTTACAGCAGGCTTGCGCAAAATTCTTTCCTGCCTCTGTGTTGCCTCTTACATCACCGCTGTATTCCTGACCACAAGTGTACTGGGTCTCTGCTGGGGGTAGTTGTCCTAATTCATACGCAGCCAGCTAAGTGTTACAGCAGGCTTGCGCAAAATTCTTTCCTGCCTCTGTGTTGCCTCTTACATCACCGCTGTATTCCTGTCCACAAGTGTACTGGGTCTCTGCTGGGGGTAGTTGTTCTAATTCATACGCAGCCAGCTAAGTGTTACAGCAGGCTTGCGCAAAATTCTTTCCTGCCTCTGCTGTGCGTTCCGTAAGCGAAGTCAGCCTCCAACCACAGGACAATAAGTAGCACATTTAATTACAGCGTTCTGTTTCTGCACTACTGGTAATACACCATGCTGAGGGGTAGGGGTAGGCCTAGAGGACGTGGACGCGGCCGAGGACGCGGAGGCCCAAGTCAGGGTGTGGGCACAGGCCGAGCTCCTGATCCAGGTGTATCGCAGCCGACTGCTGCGGGATTAGGAGAGAGGCACGTTTCTGGCGTCCCCACATTCATCTCACAATTAATGGGTCCACGCGGTAGACCTTTATTAGAAAATGAGCAGTGTGAGCAGGTCCTGTCATGGATGGCAGAAAGTGCATCCAGCAACCTATCGACCACCCAGAGTTCTGCGCCGTCCACTGCTGCAACTCTGAATCCTCTGGCTGCTGCTCCTCCTTCCTCCCAGCCTCCTCACTCCATTACAATGACACATTCTGAGGAGCAGGCAGACTCCCAGGAACTGTTCTCGGGCCCCTGCCCAGAATGGCCAGCAATGGTTCCTCTCCCACCGGAGGAGTTTGTCGTGACCGATGCCCAACCTTTGGAAAGTTCCCAGGGTTCGGGGGATGAGGCTGGGGACTTCCGGCAACTGTCTCAAGAGCTTTCAGTGGGGGAGGAGGACGATTACGATGAGACACAGTTGTCTATCACTCAGGTAGTAGTAATTGGAGTAAGTCCGAGGGAGGAGCGCACAGAGTATTCGGAGGAAGAGCAGCAGGACGATGAGGTGACTGAACCCACCTGGTTTGCTACGCCTACTGAGGACAGGTCTTCAGAGGGGGAGGCAAGTGCAGCAGCAGGGCAGGTTGGAAGAGGCAGTGCGGTGGCCAGGGGTAGAGGCAGGGCCAGACCGAATAATCCACCAACTGTTTCCCAAAGCGCCCCCTCGCGCCATGCCACCCTGCAGAGGCCGAGGTGCTCAAAGGTCTGGCAGTTTTTCACTGAGAGTGCAGACGACCGACGAACAGTGGTGTGCAACCTTTGTCGCGCCAAGATCAGCCGGGGAGCCACCACCACCAGCCTCACCACCACCAGCATGCGCAGACATATGATGGCCAAGCACCCCACAAGGTGGGACGAAGGCCGTTCACCGCCTCCGGTTTGCACCGCTGCCTCTCCCCCTGTGCCCCAACCTGCCACTGAGATCCAACCCCCCTCTCAGGACACAGGCACTACCGTCTCCTGGCCTGCACCCACACCCTCACCTCCGCTGTGCTCAGCCCCATCCACCAATGTCTCTCAGCGCACCGTCCAGCCGTCGCTAGCGCAAGTGTTGGAGCGCAAGCGCAAGTACGCCGCCACGCACCCACACGCTCAAGCGTTAAACGTGCACATAGCCAAATTTATCAGCCTGGAGATGCTGCCGTATAGGGTTGTGGAAACGGAGGCTTTCAAAGGTATGATGGCGGCGGCGGCCCCGCACTACTCAGTTCCCAGTCGCCACTACTTTTCCCGATGTGCTGTCCCAGCCCTGCACGACCACGTCTCCCGCAACATTGTACGCGCCCTCACCAACGCGGTTACTGCCAAGGTCCACTTAACAACAGACACGTGGACAAGCACAGGCGGGCAGGGCCACTATATCTCCCTGACGGCACATTGGGTGAATTTAGTGGAGGCTGGGACAGAGTCAGAGCCTGGGACCGCTCACGTCCCACCCACCCCCAGAATTGCGGGCCCCAGCTCGGTGGTGGTATCTGCGGCGGTGTATGCTTCCTCCACTAAACCACCCTCCTCCTCCTCCTACGCAACCTCTGTCTCGCAATCAATATGTGTCAGCAGCAGCACGTCGCCAGCAGTCGGTGTCGCGCGGCGTGGCAGCACAGCGGTGGGCAAGCGTCAGCAGGCCGTGCTGAAACTACTCAGCTTAGGAGAGAAGAGGCACACGGCCCACGAACTGCTGCAGGGTCTGACAGAGCAGACCGACTGCTGGCTTGCGCCGCTGAGCCTCTAACCAGGCATGGTCGTGTGTGACAACGGCCGTAACCTGGTGGCGGCTCTGCAGCTCGGCAGCCTCACGCACGTGCCATGCCTGGCCCACGTCTTTAATTTGGTGGTTCAGCGCTTTCTGAAAAGCTACCCACGCTTGTTAGACCTGCTCGGAAAGGTGTGCCGGCTCTGCGCACATTTCTGCAAGTCCCACACGGACGCTGCCACCCTGCGCACCCTGCAACATCGGTTTCATCTGCCAGTGCACCGACTGCTGTGCGACGTGCCCACACGGTGGAACTCTACACTCCACATGTTGGCCAGGCTCTATGAGCAGCGTAGAGCTATAGTGGAATACCAACTCCAACATGGGCGGCGCAGTGGGAGTCAGCCTCCTCAATTCTTTACAGAAGAGTGGGCCTGGTTGGCAGCCATCTGCCAGGTCCTTGGAAACTTTGAGGAGTCTACCCAGATGGTGAGCGGCGATGCTGCAATCATTAGCGCCACCATTCCTCTGCTATGCCTCTTGAGAAGTTTCCTGCAAAGCATAAAGGCAGACGCTTTGCGCTCGGAAACAGAGGCAGGGGAAGACAGTATGTCGCTGGATAGTCAGAGCACCCTCCTGTCTATATCTCAGCGCGTTGAGGAGGAGGAAGAGGAGCATGAGGAGGATGAGGAGGAGGGGGAAGAGACAGCTTGGCCCACTGCTGAGGGTACCCATGCTGCTTGCCTCTCATCCTTTCAGCTTGTATGGCCTGAGGAGGAGGAGGAGGATCCTGAAAGTGATCTTCCTAGTGAGGACAGCCATGTGTTGCGTACAGGTACCCTGGCACACATGGCTGACTTCATGTTAGGATGCCTTTCTCGTGACCCTCGCGTTACACGCATTCTGGCCACTACGGATTACTGGGTGTACACACTGCTTGACCCACGGTATAAGGAGAACCTTTCCACTCTCATACCCGAAGAGGAAAGGGGTTCGAGAGTGATGCTATACCACAGGACCCTGGCGGACAAACTGATGGTAAAATTCCCATCCGACAGCGCTAGTGGCCGAAGGCGCAGTTACGAGGGCCAGGTAGCAGGGGAGGCGCAGAGATCAGGCAGCATGTACAGCACAGGCAGGGGAACACTCTCTAAGGCCTTTGACAGCTTTCTGGCTCCCCAGCAAGACTGTGTCACCGCTCCCCAGTCAAGGCTGAGTCGGCGGGAGCACTGTAAAAGGATGGTCAGGGAGTACGTAGCCGATCGCACGACCGTCCTCCGTGACGTCTCTGCCCCCTACAACTACTGGGTGTCGAAGCTGGACACGTGGCCTGAACTCGCGCTGTATGCCCTGGAGGTGCTTGCTTGTCCTGCGGCTAGCGTCTTGTCAGAGAGGGTGTTTAGTGCGGCTGGGGGAATCATCACGGATAAGCGTACCCGCCTGTCAACCGACAGTGCCGACAGGCTTACACTCATCAAGATGAACAAAGCCTGGATTTCCCCAGACTTCTCTTCTCCACCAGCGGACAGCAGCGATACCTAAACAATACGTAGGCTGCACCCGCGGATGGAAGCATTGTTCTCTATCACCATCAAAAACGCGGACCTTTTAGCTTCATCAATCTGTGTATAATATTCAACCTCCTCCTCCTGCTCCTCCTCCTGAAACCTGACGTAATCACGCCGAACGGGCTATTTTTTTTAGGCCCACAAGGCTCAGTCATATAATTTTTGTAAACAATTTTTATACGTTTCAATGCTCATTAAAGCGTTGAAACTTTCACCTGAACCAATTTTTATTTTAACTGGGCTGCCTCCAGGCCTAGTTACAAATTAAGCCACATTAACCAAAGCGATTAATGGATTTCACCTGCCCTCTTGGTTGGGCATGGGCAATTTTTCTGACGTACATTAGTACTGTTGGTACACCAATTTTTTGGGGCCCTCGCCTACAGTGTAATCCAATTAATTTTTTGCCCACCTGCATTAAAGCTGACATTACATCAGCTGTGTTGGGCACTGCAATGGGATATATTTATGTACCGCCGGTGGGTTCCAGGGAGCCACCCATGCTGTGGGTCCACAAGGAGTTGTAACTGCATGTGCCTACTTCTAAAGTACCGCAGTCTGACTGGGGCATGCAGTGTGGGCCGAAGCCCACCTGCATTAAACATGACATTACCTCAGCTGTGCTGGGCAATGCAATGGGATATATTTATGTACCGCTGGTGGCTTCCTGGCACCCACCCATGCTGTCGGTCCACACGGAGTTGTAACTGCATGTGTCTACTTCTAAAGAACCCCAGTCTGACTGGGGCATGCAGTGTGGGCCGAAGCCCACCTGCATTTAATCGGACGTTACCTCAGCTGTGATGGGCACTGCAATGGGATACATTTATGTACAGCCGGTGGGTTCCAGGGAGCCACCCATGCTGTGGGTGCCACCGGAATTCCCATTGCGGAGTTGTACCTGCCTGTGACTATTTATAAAAAAACGCGGTCTGACTGGGGCATGCAGACACCTTAACAGAATGAATAGTGTGTGGCACATAGGTTCCCCATTGCTATGCCCACGTGTGCAGCTCCTGATGGAGGTGGCACAGGATTGGATTTCTCATTGCTTCTGTACAGCATTGTAGGCTATCGCCCCGCCCCTTTTAAAGAGAGTCGCTGCCTAGCCGTGCCAATTCTCTGCAGTGTGTGCCTGTGGTTCCTCCTCATGGCAGACGCACTTATAAATAGACATGAGGGTGGTGTAGCATGAGTGCAGCTGAAGGCTGTGCAGGGACACTTTGGTGTGCGCTGTGGACACTGCGTCGTGCGGGGGGGGGGGGGGGGGGTTGGGCAGCATGTAACCCAGTGGAAGTGGCAGCGGAGTGTCATGCAGGCAGTGATTGTGCTTTGTTGAAGGTAGTGTGGTGCTTAGCTAAGGTATGCATTGCTAATGAGGGCTTTTCAGAAGTAAAAGTTGTTGGGAGGGGGGGGGCCCACTCTTGCCGCTATTGTGGCTTAATAGTGGGACCTGGGAACTTGAGATGCAGCCCAACATGTAGCCCCTCGCCTGCCCTATCCGTTGCTGTGTCGTTCCCATCACTTTCTTGAATTGCCCAGATTTTCACAAACGAAAACCTTAGCGAGCATCGGCGATATACAAAAATGCTCGGGTCGCCCATTGACTTCAATGGGGTTCGTTACTCGAAACGAACCCTCGAGCATCGCGATAATTTCATCCCAAGTAACGAGCACCCGAGCATTTTGGTGCTCGCTCATCTCTAGATAGAATTAATATTAAAGGGGTTGTCCCGCGCCGAAACGGGTTTTTTTTTTTTTCAACCCCCCCCGTTCGGCGCGAGACAACCCCGATGCAGGGACTTAAAAAAAAACCAGCACAGCGCTTACCTGAATCCCCGCGCTCCGGTGACTTCTATACTTACCGGTTGAAGATGGCCGCCGGGATCTTCTTCCTCCGTGGACCGCAGCTCTTCTGTGCGGTCCATTGCCGATTCCAGCCTCCTGATTGGCTGGAATCGGCACGTGACGGGGCGGAGCTACACGGAGCCCCATTGAGAAGAGAAGAAGACCCGGACTGCGCAAGCGCGTCTAATTTGGCCATTAGATGGCGAAAATTAGACGGCTCCATGAAAATGAGGACGCTAGCAACGGAGCAGGTAAGTGAAAAACTTTTTATAACTTCTGTATGGCTCATAATTAATGCACAATGTACATTACAAAGTGCATTAATATGGCCATACAGAAGTGTATAGACCCACTTGCTGCCGCGGGACAACCCCTTTAAGTTGTATGTGCGCCCGAGGTGCCCCTCAGGTGTACCCTTAAGCAGAGACAGCTCATTTGCCTTGTACAAACCCATAGATCACATACCTGTAAGACTAGCCATGGTTCCCGAAGCATCTCCAGCTCCAGAGAGCATACTTTAGATCCTTCCTCTTAATGACCAATTATGTGGCTATAGATATTGAAATTACTGACCTGTCGAGATGTTTGGTGGATTTCTTGACCACTGTGTTCTTGAATTAATTACATCTACTTTCAAAAATGTTTACTAGTGATACTATCAGAACATCATATTGGTGCAGATATTCTGGTAGTTGATGAGGACACCCAGCGACAAGATGCATATGATGATCGAAATCATAACCATAGCTGGTTGTAGCTTGGATTTCAGTCTCTCAAAGATTCAGTTCACTATTCCTGTCCTATATTTAAATTCCTGACTGGCACAGCAGCAGACGTGAATCTGTTGGGCCACAAAACCAGTTTGGCCTAGGGCTAGATCTGAGGTCTTCACCTAGGGTTTCCTGGTTATCACCCTTTAACTACTAGTTTGGATCTGCTCTTTGCGACTGATGCAACTGAGTTAGAACTACCATAATGTCATATCTGAGGGTGTAGACAGGCAGAATTCTTAACATAGTATTTTAGACTGAAAAAACACTTGTGTCCATGCATTTCATCCAGCCTATTTTCCTGCAATATTAATGCAGGGGAAGACAAAAAAACAGCTATGGGTTAGAAGCCAAACTTCCTAATTTTAAGGAAAAATTCCTCTCCGACTCCTTTGACTGGTAATCAGAATAATCCCTGGATCAACAACACATCTGAAGCGATCATGGACTATAACATGCAATAGTGTTACACTCAAGAAAGGCATTCAGGCCCCTCTTAAACTCTTTTAGTGAGTTTGCCATCACCACGTCCTCAGGCAGAGAGAGTTCCATGGTTTCACTGCTCTTACAGTAAAGAACCACTTCTATGTCGGTGTAGAAACCTTCTTTCCTCTAGACGCAGAGAATGCCCCCTTGTTACAGTCACAGTCCTGGGTATTAATAGATGATAGGAGAGATCTCTGCATTGTTCCATGATATATTTATACATAGTTATTAGGATGCCCCTCAGCTGTCTTTTTTCTAAACAAAATAACCCAATTTTGATAACCTCTCTGCATATTGCAGTATGCCCATTCCGCTTATCAATTTAGTTGTCCACCTTTGAACTCGCTCAAGATCTGATATGTCCTTCTTGAGTACCGGGGTCCACAACTGAACACAATATTCCATGTGTGGTCTGACTAGTGACTTGTAAAGAGCAAGAACAATGTTCCCGTCATGCGCCCCTATAGCCCTTTTGATGCCCCCCACAATCCTATTTGCCTTGGAAGCAGCTGCCTGACACTGGTTGCTCCAAATAAATTTACAGTTAACTAAAATCTCCAAGTCCTTTTACATGTCAGTGTTTCCCATTTAGTGTGTAATGATGACATGTACTTCCTCTGCCCATGTGCAAAACCTTACATTAATCAGTGTTAAACCTCATTTGCCACTTTTCTGCCCAACCCCCAACTTATCCAGATTCATTTGCAAGCACATTTTGTTGTTTGTGGTGTTAATTACTTTACATAGTTTTTTATCATCTGCAAATATTAATATTTTACTGAACAATCCTTGTCCCGGGTCATTAACAAATATATTAAAAATAATAGAGCCCAATACTGCAGCCTGTGGTACCCCAAAGTAATGGCCCCAACAGTAATCTGTCAACCAGAACCATGATGCGATGAGCTTGAGCGCCAGGAAGATAACACACTGTTTGATGATCCCGGTCTTTGGGACAGATTGTCTGTCCCCCTAATAATTGAGTTCAAACACTACCAGGACCAGTCTAGCCTGCCCTGCACTCCTATTCCCCTTATTACTGGAGCAGACATACCTCTGGCAGTCAGAGGACATGTCATGCTATAGCAGTGCTAATATTGTAATGGCATCCCCCTCATCTGCCAACTTTGCAAAACTTGTTGGGGTGTGCCAGTTCACAACATGCCTCCCTGGCACTCTTCCCTTTTCCAGGTTGTCAATGGATCTCAGTGTTGCAAGTTTCGCATTTAGATTCAGGATATGAGTTTCTAAACATCCAACATGGTCGCAGCTCATACAGCTGTATGCACCTCGAATGACTGTTGAAGGATTGCATACATGGCACAAGATGGACACTGGACAGCATTGTCAATCATGGAGCACATTCTAGATGGTGGCGGTACAGATAGATTAGATATAAATAATATATGCAAGTAAAAATTAAAATAGATAAGCATTAAATAAATACAAGTGACTCTTTTTTAAAGTCCCTAAATCTAAATTTATTAATCTCAGATCACACACTTAAGAAACAGCAAACTTAGAATACAGCACGCAAACGCAAGCTTACACACTCACTTTTGTTTGCTTTATATAGCTCTCAGCTGTCATATTCTTGCAGAATACTCTGTAATTGTGAAATAGGCTGAAGATCAGAGAAGGCATCAGAACGATTATCTGTGGTCAATAAGCAAGCTGAAGTCAGGAGAGGAGAAGTCAGGAAAGCTGAGTGGAACAGACATGGATCAAAATCAGGAGAGCGGACAGAACACTATAACACTTTTGCACAATTGGCGACTAATTACTCAGGCATCTGTTAGCAGAGGGAGGGTTAGGAATTCCTAAAATAGCCAGAAGGTTGTCTAGATTGGCCGGTGTTGGAAAATCTGGGTGCATGCTCTGGCTCTTTAAGAGGCAGGCTGGCTGCATGCATACAACCTTTCGGGGCTAGGAAACAGATAGGAGGTGCGGTGTCTGCTGCACACGGCTCAGAGAACTTGGTGTTGGCCATGGCCAACAAGAGGAGGAGGAGGTAAGGGCAGGGGTGTAACTATAGGGGATGCAGTTGCACTTAAGGCCTCTCTTCCCCATATAGGGAGCCTAGTACTATGAATAAAGTATTATAGTTGGGGACCCCGTTACAGATTTTGCATTGGGACCTAAAAGCTTCCAGTTATGTCTCTAGGTAAGGGATAGCATTTGTTGCGACCAGTTACCATAACACTAATCACAGCAGTTGGTACCCTGTCTGGAGTCATACACTTGTGTAGTGGCCCAGTACATGCTTTCCTGGCCCCCTCCATAAATGTCATACATGTAATGTCTTGTGTTGATGCTCTGTGCAAAACTGTCTTGTCATTCTGTTTTGTGTATTGCACAGCTGAAGCATGTGATGGGTTAAGTGTCTGCAAAGCATGGAGACTGCCTGCTTTGCAGACACTTAACTGCAATGTAACAATTCTGTTTTGTCACGTGGGGTGAGAGAACGTATAATTGGGAGTGCATGAGAGCGGAAAAAGGTCCACATCTTCTGGGCTCCCGTCAAAGATTTCCAGCTACATGGGGGTACCTTCAGCCCTTATGTAGTGAAGAATGGAGGAGGAAGAGAGATTCCCCGCACACCACCAGAAATGCTGCTAGAGGAGTGAGTCCCCAAAAGAGAAAGAAAGCGTGAGTTGAGCTTAAGTGTTCTTGTGGTAAGGCCTAGTGCAGAGGTACTCTTATCTAATCAATTCACACCCCTGAGTCCTACAGTCTGGGACCACCAAGTGGAGGTACTTCAGGCTCATTGTTCACACTCAAGCATCCAAAAGTCTGAGTTCTGCTGAGTAGAGGTACGCGTCTTTATTTGCTCACACACGGGTGGTTTAAACTCTGGGTCTGCCATGTGGAGCTACTTGGTTTCATTTCATTCCTGCACGTTGTAAAAGTGTCCTTGTTTTGTACTATTCAAGTTTCAAGTAAAAGTTATTCCAGGTCCCGACCGTTCCCGGGGACCTGAGGAACTATACAACTGTCTGTGGCTCGTTTATTTCCTTGCCAAAGTTCATGCCGGTGGCAACCGAAGTGGTGGCGTCGCTATTTACAACCCCTTTCTCCTGTCCTAATGTTTTTGGGCTTCCCCATGCTGGGGGTGTCCGGAAGAGGCCCAGCGCTGCCTTGGCCTTGGTTGCGTGCATCCCTCGAGGAGGGAGTGTGGTAAGTGCTGCCGTGACAAGCCAGCATCTTGCCCTCCCAGCTCCTCAGCGCATGCCATGTGTCTGTGGTCACCCTACAGGACGCTGCACTTGCCACCCCCAACTATGCCCCTAGTGGTTGAAAAATCCAAAAAGACAATAAGGACATTCTGGAGAAACATGACTTAAGGAGGCCAAATAGCCTTTATTACACATGATAATGTAAGTATTATAATAATTTCTGTCTCTTATGACCACTTTGATGGCAGAAAGTTCATAAAACTGCTGAAGACGTTTTTTCGTTCACGCATACATAATGATACTGAGAAACAATGAACACAGGGGGGAATTCCCATCAGGTAGACGACTGTTAGTAGTGGTTTCTTGTCTGTACATAGCTTTTTGTACGCAGGACTCCTCCCTGTAATCCATTCTAAATAACAGCAGCATAAAAATATCCCTATCTGGGTCATGTAAGTGTATGTAGCACCTCTGGCTTTTACGTTGCCTTTGATTTTTTTTTTTTTTTTACATTCGTCTCTGATAAACATCATCTGTAGTATTTGCTACCCTAAGGGTTAATTGAGAATTTTTTTGGAGTTATTATATGGCTTCTCATTCCCCCAGTTTGACCCCTTTCCCCCACTCAAGGCAAAATGAAACTGATAGCCAAATGTATAAATTATTTCTATTGAAGCTGAAAGCTTTAAAAGAGAATTTAAAAATCTGCTGTGTGTCAGGCAATCCACGGAGACTTTAGCAAGCGTGGATGATTCTTGCTCCCCTGAAAGCCGTAGTGTTAATTTGTAAACCTAGGAAGTATACATAGAGAATGCTAATTTGTCATTAGTAAGATTAACACAATCGAGGGAATAGAATAGATTATTGATATATAAAATACTGGGGATCTTTGATGCATTACATGTGAAAAACGCAAATCCGGTTTTATTGGAGTCAAGACATTTATAGCTTAAGGCAGGACTAAGAAGCTCTCTGCATGTCACAGTGCGAAACTCTGGTTCCCATCAGGCTTTGCAGCTTGACACCCTGAACATCGTGGATTTTGTATTTAAAGGGGAAATCCAATCAAATAGCACTGCAGTAAATCACATCTCAAGTTGGGGATTTCAGACCCCCATCCGTATCTGGAATCAGGGGGCTGCACTGCTTTATAGAGAACCTGAAAGTCACACCGCTGATCTGAAGTGTTCTTTGTCTAGAAAGTTGTTTTAGAAACTATTAGGGATCTTTCTGCAGAATATTTAGCCTCATATTCTGCACTGCTAATGTGCGGCTTTTGGTGCAGAATTGAAAAAAAGCAGAATCCTACCATCAATTCTGCATCAAAATCCACAGAAAGCAGTGCGGATTGTGGTGTGGAATTCTGGGATGACATATTCCGCAACGCTAGTTTGGAATATTCCATTCCGTGTGAAAGGTCCTTTAAAGTTATTGCAGCCACGGATCTCGGCGCAAATCTGCAGCAGAATTGGAATGTGTTAGATTCAGACTTTGCTGAATATTGTCTTGTGGCTTCACTGTAGATTTTGTCTGCAAGTAACATCCGCAGCAAATCTGCCACGTCTGAATTCACCCTTAGGCCACTCTCACATACACGTTCTACCGCAATTACTGTGGCGTTCAAAACGCAGTACAATGGTTCCATTGATCCCAATGGGGCCTCGCAGACCTGCACTTTGAAGCGGCGTTCACTAATGCTGCGATTTTCAAGCGCTGTCGGCTTTATTTTGCCACGTTGTTGCGCTTTTTTGTGCCTCATTACCCATCGCCAAGATGAGGTGGATTTAAAAACTGCTGTCGGATGTAGTTACCTGATCAAAATCGTGGCATTTTACCAACACTGTGTGTGAGAGTGGCCTCAGGTTTTAATTACACAAGCGTTATTTCATGGCTAGCGCAATAAAATAGCGACCCTCAGAACCAATGGCTTCCTATGGATTCATTCAGACGAACGATTTTTTGGCGCGCAAAAATATAGGACCTGAAAAATATAGCACATAAGCACATGATTTCAGCGACTGAAATTTCATGCTGCCGAAAAATATAGGTCTTAGGGCGCCCACCCACTGGCGTTTTTTTACCTGCGTTTTGCGTTTTTCCTGCACAGGCATAGAGATAACATGTGTTCCTGTCCACTGGCGTTTTTTTTGCGTTGCGTTTGCGTTTTTAACATAGGAACTGTCAGTTGCATATGTGTCCTTATTTTTCTCCTAATGCACCCATAAATGTCAATGGAAATTAACAGAAAAGCCGCGAAAACGCCGCGAAAAACGCGCGGAAAAATCGCGGGAAACGCGGCGAAAACGCTGCGTTTTTTTCCCACGGAAAACGCAAACGCCAGTGGGTGGGCGCCCTTACCCTATCTTTGGACCGCACAACGCTGGAGGCTCCATAGATTCCTATGGGAGCCGTCAAAAAAATAGAGGGGAGGAAGTTTAGCTGTGGCTAGCGCTGCTAAATACTGACAGGTACCTCTAGCGAGCTCCATTCCTAATCAAACTTTAATGTGTGTTTATTCTGAAACATTGCAGTTTCAGGATAACCCAATACAAAAAGGCAATGGGCATACCTTTTGTAGTGACCCAGTACATCATCCTGGTCCCCTCCATAAATGTCATACATGTTTGTCCTTTGTTGATGCACTGTGCAAAGCTTTCTTGTTATTTCCAGTATGTGTGTTGCACAGCTGCAGCGCTAGAAGGGTTAAGTATTCAATAAAATCTAAAGCCTGCATGTAAATGTATCAAGTCTGTTATGTCTTGTGGTATGAGAGAAGGTATAAATAGGAGTGATTGAGAGTGGGAAAGTAGTTCCATCTTCTGGAGTAGCAGGTCTTTCATCTTGCCTGCCACCTGAGGTCCAGCTCACACAGAGCCACATGAAGGCACCTTCAGCCTTCCTCTGTTGAAAATGGAGGAGGAGAGATATCCCGTGCTACCTGTGTGTTGGTTGTAAGTGGAGTGAGCCCCAAAAGAGTGAGAGAGCAATTGTAAGTAACTACTTCTTCTCAAGGCAGCTTCACTGTCTAATTTTCCTATGCAGCCGTCTGGAGCCTGGATCACCGCGTAGAGGTACACCCTTTAATTGTCAGACCCACGCGTCTTCCAGACTGGGTGAAGGTACTGCAAGAGAATAATCACTGTTCACACACGTGAGTCTTTGAGCTTGTGAGAGCTGTGTGGAGGTACTACATTTTGAAGACTAGCCTTTTACCTGCACTGTGAATGTCTATGAGTGAACTGCCTTGTAATAATTGTTCCAAGTTTTCAAGTAAAGTTTGCCAGGCTCTAACTGTTCCTAGGGACCCGTAGTACTAAGAAACTGTCTGACACTGAGTTTATTTTCCGCCAAGGGTCATACCGGTGTGTGAAGGAACGGTGGCGTCACCCGTGATAACTACAGCCGCTGTTACCCTGTTTAATGGGCATTCCCTATCCTAGGGGGGTCCCAGGTGGCCTGCAGTGATACTCTGGCTTTGGCTGCGTGTGTCCCTCCGGTAAGGAGTCTGGTAAGTGCCACCATGACACGTCAGCACTATACCCTCCCAGCTCCCCACGTATGTCAGGGGTCTCCCTATGGGATGCTGCACCTGTCCTAGGTTCATGCTGCCTGTGGTTCGGCCAGCATGAACACGGAGATAGGTTCTCTTTAAGGGCGCCCACCCACTGGCGTTTGCGATTTTCGTGCGTGAAAAACGCTGCGTTTTCCGCTGCGTTTTTTGCCGCGTTTTCGCGGTGTTTTCGCGGCTTTTCCATTAATTTCCATTGACTTTCATGGGTGCATTAGGAGAAAAATAAGGATACATATGCAACTGACAGTTCCTATGTTAAAAAACGCAACGCAACGCAAAAAAAACCGCCAGTGGACAGGAGTACATTCAATTCTAATTGCTCTTGAGAAAAAACACAAAACGCAAAGAAAAAAAAATCGCCAGTGGGTGGGCGCCCTAAAGGAGATCTTCATGGTCTATAGCAGGGATTTCCAACCTGTGACTTTCCACTTAGCAGTGTGCAACATATGCAGTGTCTCAGGATCACCTGTGACTGCTTAAGTGCATGCAACTGCCCCAATAACTTAATTTCAGCTCCTAGAACTTGCATACTTGATTTTACCCAATAGTGCCCTAACCTATGGAAAGGCAGCTGGATAGGATTCATCAACATTCCCTGATGTGACTGGGCAGTGTTATCCAGGCAACTGTCTGGCATTTCTATTTGGGCACTTTAATATAATATTAATTTGAATGGTGTATAATTGTAGTATTTGAGAACCATAAGGGAAGCATCAATAAAAAATACTGCACAGGACACCAACCACACTAAGGCCAGCCCTGACTCCCAGTATGAAGCATTACCTGACATCTTGTAGCTACACAATGCATGCATTTAATGATAGGTTCTATCAGGCAGAACAGTGCAGTGTAAGGAAATTGCTGCACATCCTCTTAGCTTGTCCACCCATAATGGAACACCAGCAGATGGATGAGAGCTAAGACCATGAACTTAGGTAGTGTACACTCAACTGTCAAACTAGTTTAAAGGTTTGAAAGTCCTTATTACACAAAAGTTGCACCTGGTGGTCAAAACTAGATTGCTTTCTTGGGTCATGGAGTATTTTTATAAGATGTTAAAGGGGGTTTTCAACCTTTCTTTTTTTTCCAACTGAAAAATAATAAAAGAGCATATACTCACTCATCCCAGATCCTGACTCTTCTAACTTTGCATCTTTTTGTTCTCACCAACAGGTCTGTTAACAAGCTGCAGTTAAGGCCCATTTACACTGAAAGATGATGGCTCAAACGGCAGTTTGAGTGACAGTTCTGAGCGATCATCTTTGCATAACTCTTAAGTAGCTAATTAGCTACTTAAAGAGTTAAATGCAGGCGAAGCGGGACATCGCTGACAGCTTCGAGTTAGTCCCAGCGGGATACCAGCTAAAAGGATCCTGTCAGCGTTGTCTGCTGAGAAAATCAACGTGCGGCGCTAATAACACTCATTGGTGATTTTTAGCTTGCTAGAAATCACCAATGAACGAACAGTGCACGATGGCCGCGCATTTAGACACAACGATTATCGCTCAAAAGATGGCTTTTGAGCGAATTTTGAGCGATAATCATTGTGTCTAAATGGGCCTTTAGTCTGTATATGGATTGTCACAGAAAGTTGCAGCCAATCACAGGCCTTAGCAGTGAGAACAGGAGATGCAGTGTAGGAGTATTAAGAATTTGCAATGTGCCTTTACACGGGGTAATTATCTCCCGAATTATCACTGGAAATAGCAAATTCCTGTGTACATGTGGCCACCGACAGGGCACTGACAAATTGCTCACTTGTCGTAAGCGCTTTGTTTTTAGCAGAACTAAAAACTAAGCAACTATTGGCCTGTGTAAACAGGCAGTTGTTCAACTATGAACGACTGCCTGTTTACTGTGAATGGAGGTGGGCGGGCCAGAACGATGTTCCACCTCCATTCACAGAAGGACTATTGCTTCTGTGTAAAGCACAGGAGGGGTAGTTGGGTGGTAGTTCGTGGGACGGCTGTTGGGTGCTTATATATACCTTTAATATATACTATTTTATTATTTTGTAAGACTGTTATCAGTTTGAAAAACCTTTTTAATAAATTAGTTGGTACTGTAGTTCCTTAGGGTGTGGCTTGTCTTTTTATGGATATATACAACTAAAGATAAGATTGTCATAGTGGGCTTGTTCAAACTACTTCCCCATGTTACTACAGCTCAAAGAAAGAAAGGCTGTGAATCATATGTGAGCACATACAGTACTTCTTTCTATCTTATCCATAGGTTGTAGTATAATACTTGATACCAGAGAGCAATGAACCAGGTGAATCGTGTCGTATGTATCACGCCTGCTCATGTGTAAGTATATCTAATTATAGTTTGGCGCTTTCATTCAGTTCTAGAATGAGTGATTTTCTTACCTTCATCCGTCTCAATAAACAGCTTTTAATAAGTGGCATTTAATAAAAGAAATGATACAGCCAAGAAGAGATATGAGCTTTTTAGTGAGAATCCTTGATACATGCATCCAATTATCTGCACATTTATATCTCAAACAAGCCAATGTTAGCTACTGGTTTTAGAAGTGAAGTCACAGTTTTTCGAGAGACAAAATATGGAAAAATGAATTCCTTCCCTAGACGGAGGGGGGTTATCATTCATATGACCCATCTTAGTGACTAAGGGTGGTTTTACACTGGACAACTCTTATCCGAATAGTCGCTTGATAGAGCGAATGTAGGTGACAGTTTTTCTGTGTAAACATGGCAACCAACAGAGAATTTTCTTTGTTTCAGCTCACTAAAAAATAGTTGCTGGTTGATTAATTATTGGCTGGTGTAAAGAGACAATTGTTGGTCTTTCAAGAACTAACCAATCACTTTGCATGGAGGTGCGCGCTTCAGCGACCGCGAAATTGGACAAGTGAACAACAATCACTTTGTGGAAAAGCACACAAACAACAGTTTTCATATGCTGACAACTATTTGAGCAACTGTATGCCGGTAAGTCTAACTTCCATTGTGGGTAAACAGTTTCAAGGGTTTCTAAGAGTTTCTGATTATTGAAGGATTTCTGATTTTAATGCAAAATTGATGGCAGGATTCTGCTATTTTCAATTACGCATGTTAGCATTGCGGATTTTGGGGCAGAATATTCTGCAGAAGGGCATATTCCGCATCGCTGTTGTGGAATATTCCATGATGTGTGAAAGGTCCCGAAGAGATGCTATCCCCAAGCACCTCAAGGAAAATAGTTGTATAGCTCCGTATCAGCACAGGTTTAGGAGGGGTCACTGTTGCCAATCAATCTGATCTGCTTCTACGAGGAGGTACGTTTCTGTGGACCCCTATATGAATGTGCTGGCAAATGTCTTCTGTTTCTAATTTCAAACTAACTCACTTACTTAGTGCTTATGAGACAAATGTAATTCCCCTTTGCCTGTTTTAATATATGAGCCAAGTATGACTAAGTGTTCAAAACTATGGGCATAATTACCTTCGGGCAACAATATATCTCGCCAACGGTTTTAATTCGTAATGGTGATAGAATTTCCCAGACTTTCTTTGGTGATAACATCTGAGAGGTATAATGAACATTGTATGAAACTGTTACATCATAAACATGAGGTTTACGAGATGGATGAGATATTGGCGTTAAAAGGAAAGGGGATGTCCTGGATTAGGTAAGCATGTGTCTACCTAAAACAGCAGCACACCTGTCTACAGTCATCTCAGTCAATATCAGACTAAGGGGCCGTTCACACTAGGAATTAAGCATTCGTGAATCGTATACGTTTTTATAAAAAAAATAAAGAATAAATACGTATTGCTCACAAGCTAGAATGGGTCAAATGTAATTAATAAAATAATATTTTTGACCACATTTGACCTCTCATATGTTTGTGAACTTTTTGTGTGTGTGTGTGAGAGGGAAAAGCGTAGTAGGATATGCTGTTCTGTTCCACAATACAAGCGTATGGAAACTTAGACTTTTTTAACATGACTGTCAATGGAAAACATATGGAAAACAACAATAGACCAGAAGCATGGGCAATATGTGAATTAACTTATATATTACACGTACATAAAAAAATGTATACAATTTTATGCATACGTGTACTCTCCGTTACCCCCTATATCCAATCTCTGGCCTGAACATGTCAGCTGCACCTCAAGAATATTGCAAGAATCTGCCCTTTTGTCATCATTGACTTGCTAAAAACGCTCACTGTTGCCCTCATCCACTCTTTTGGCTCGATTATTGCAACTCATTGCTGATCAGCCTCCCCTGCGCCAGACTCTACCCTCTCCAATCCATCCTGAATGCGGCAGCCAGGCTCATCTTACGGCACAAACCGCTACTCGGATGCCTCTGCCCTGTGCCGGTCACTGCACTGCCTGCCCGTTAAATACAGAATTCAATTTAAATTGACTACCTTCATCTACAAAGCCCTCCACAGCGCAGCACCACCCTATATCGCCTCCCTCATCTCAATCCATCATCCAGCCCAGGCTCTCCACTCTGCTAACGAAACCAGACTGAGCGCTCCTTTAATTCGAACCTCTCAGTCCCGTCTCCAAGACTTCTCCAGAGCAGCACCAGTCCTCTGGAACGCACTCAAAGCACTCAATCAAAGTCTATCCGGGCAATCCAGGACTCACAAAGCTTCAGGCATGCTCTAAAAATGTACGTCTTCAGGGAGGCATACCACATCCCCTAAACCAAACCCCTCTGTACTCCGCCTGATAACATGCTCCCTGACCTACTGACTGCAATCCCTGCTAGCCACCATCAACTGCCCCTGCAGTCATACCGATTCTGCTGTCACGCGGCTGCACATCTGACCATTGTTTATGCGTATAGCATCCCTCACTCCCCACCTCACCATACTGTGCACATCTCCAGCCCTTTTCGTTCTGCATCACCCCATTACTTGTAGTATGTAAGCTCGTTGTAAAGTAGGTCAAACTTTGTCAAAAGTATGCACTTTTGAACTTCATTTGACCAATTATGAATAGTCTTAAATATAGTATATGGATACATCAAGCAATACATTTGAATACTTTTCTGTACTAAAACGTATATGCTTGATGGATGACTAAAATATGATGTGAACATCTCCTAATGTTGAATCTGATTTACTTCCAACCAATGTTTTGTGGTGCCATGTGAGGTGTTGAATAGGACTAACAATGGTTTTAAGGGGTTATGCATGTTGACATTTTCAGATCTAAGACTATACATGAAGTGTATGACCACACATATAGGTCTGGCTGAGAAAAAAGTAGCTGTAAAATTCTGTAAGGATGGGGGTGCGGGTTGGGTTTTCTCTTGTGTTATATGGATGATTTCATGTATATGCAATTAAGCAATTTTGTATTCCACCAGTTAACCTTGGGTGTCAAGGACTGGTGGGCCACTATATGTGATGACCCCAACATACAACTTCGGGGTTGGGGTGGAGAACCGTAGTTGGCTTCCCTCTTACAAAGAGGTTCTATTGCTGGGAGCTCTGGTGCTAACATTTGTCCCCAGTGACATCACCCCACTAAGCCCCACCTATAAAACACTGAAAAACAGCCAGAACTCTCTGGGTGCCCCAGGCACCATATTAAAGCCTCTGCACTGTGTCACAGAGAAAGACATAGTGCAGGGACTTGAAGTAAGTGGTAGTACTGCTGCTGCCTGTAGATTTGTGCAAGGAAGCTGTGAGCAAGCAAGGAGAGTTGAAGAGTTGTTGCTGTGAAGCTGAGCAATGCTGGTGCCTGGAGAAGTTGAGCTGTGTGAGAGCCAGGAGGAGCCCACCTGTGCCAGTCCCAGCATCCATAAGAGCAGAGCAGCAGAACAGCTGAAACACAAACTAGAGCAAAGAATCCCCCGCTGACAAACCGTAAGTGGGCCCCATCTTATAGGTGTGTAAATCAGAGGGGCTGCTAAAAGACAGCCCACAGGCCTTTGGCAGGAATATAATTTGAACCAGGATTTACGGACAGACATATTGTTTTCAGTAGAGACTGTGTGGACCTGCATTCCTATTTAGCCACATGCTTAATCACATGTTTCGTTGGGCTAAGCTAACATATTTTATGTGATGGAACAATGAAGTGTTAATCCTAATATTTTACTATTCCTCATTTAACTGTTCAGTAGCTTATGTTCCTAAATAAATATGGATAACTTTGGTCACTCCATTTGCTGCACCATATCCTGAATCTTGCATCATGATACTACCACCCATGATACCAGCTTGCAGGAGGTTCTAGCATTTAGTGCAGACTAAAGGCCCATTTAGACACAATGTGTATCAATCAAAAGACGGCTTTTGAGCGAATTTTGAGCGATAATTGGTGTGTCTAAATGGGCCTTTAGGCAGAGCCTGACGCTGACACAGTAGTGAGCATTTTGACACTAAGCACTGTGCTGCAATACTAGTAGAAGGGGATAGATAGAAACCCTTCAAAGGAAGGTTGTTGGTTCTAGAATGAATTTGAGCTTGCGTGCGTGTATGTGCATGCATGAGTGCATGTGCAGTGTGGCCATGTACAGTGCCAGTGGAGCCTACTCTAGTGAAATCCAGCCACCAAGGAGTGTGCTGGTGGTCTGAGATGATAAGTACATCATGGCCTGACCGTAAGTCTCCTGATCCAAACTCCAAGCATTGTACATTCCTATGATGTTTAGAGTTCAAGTCAGGAGACCCACAGTCAGGCCGTCACAGAAAATAGAGGCCAAAATATGGCAGTGTATCATCGGTATTAGGCTAAGGTCATTCTATGTATGTGACCAAGCTATACCCACCGCAGCAGCCAAATCATGTGACCATTGCCTGCTGTAGATTGCTGTGGGAATAGTTCTAGTTTCCATTGGTACCATTTTAGGCTACATGTGACTTTTCAATCATTTTGTATTGTTTCTTGGCATGCAAATCAAAGAATGGTCACATATATAATTGCACTAGTACCACAGCTTGTGGATAAGTACATTATACATTAATAAATCATATAGTTAAATAACAGTACTAAGCGAATCTGTGAAGAAACACCTCCCATCAATTCTTCCTTCTCTCTAGGATCAGTATTGATGTACCGTATGCAGTTTTTGGAACTGGGCCTTCTCGAATTCTGCAAAGATTTCAGCAATTTATCCTGTATCATATTCCATTCACCTCTTTCTTTTCATTGGCATCCTGTCACTGCCAACTCGGTGCCAACTCTACTTAATATCTGTATTTTTCTCTCTTTCTTTGGCCATCTGTACGGTTGTAAAATATCCTTCAGGGCTATAAGTTAATGAAGAAAACTCTGTCTTCTCTTTGCCATAGCCCAACAACAGACGATCGCTTCAAATCTGTGCAGAAAAGGTCAATATTTTTACTAGCATTCAATCATCCTTGAACAAAGACAAACTTCAATTTACATACAAGAGTCTAAAAATGGTCAAAAAATAATGAAATTATGGCACATACCTGAATTATTGTGAAGCTATTATATACATTTCATACAAATATCAATTTAAAGATGGGTAGTGAACCTAGACTCTGCCTCACCATTAGTCAATGCAATGGCTGGATGATTAGCCATGCCCCAGGAGTGAGGGAAGAACCAGCCAATCTTTTTGACTTTTGGATGAAAGTTCAGCAACCCATATTCATAGACTATGCCATAAATGTTTCAAATTTAACATACTGGGAAAAGGGGGCACCTGTGACTCCCATTTATCTACAGAACATGGTCAGCAGCCAATGCAAAAAGGAGGAGAATAAGGAAGACCTACTTGGCTGTTTCTACAAATCCCAGACTATAACTCAATAAACCATGTGGCCAGCATTCCCTGCCTACGTAACCTCCTCATGGCCACCACTAGTCAGCTTCCACAGCTCAACAGTATTCATAGGGCAACCATACTCTTAATAAGTGGCACTCCCATCAATCTCCCATTTATGGAATATTCTTAAAACCTTGCCTTAGAATACATCACATAGTTCTATCAAGGTCATTTTGACTCTTGTCAACTAACTAAGTAATGTATCTCACGAATATTGTGTCTTCCCCTTGGTTCTTCATGCTTCCTTATGTGATGTTACTGAAATAGAGTCTCAGGTTCACAAGATTGATCCCTAGCCAAGGGTAATGGGGCAGGAGAAACACTGCATACCTCCGCACGGAGGAGTTAGTTGGCAAGATGGTGGTAACAGGCCAGTACTGGTGTCATAGAAACTCGACATTTGGCACGAGCATTGATTGTGTCATAAATAGGAAAAGCTAATGGGTCCCAACTCGATTATTCAATTCTAAGCGCAAAAGAATTAGCGTCCACATTTTAGCAGCAAAGTATGTATGAGAGCAGCACTCCAGGGGTTAAATAAAAGAATAAATCTTTATTATGCCCACACGACGTTTCAACCCTCCATCCAAGGGTCTTTATCAAGTTCACATTTTACGTACAAAATCTAATTCTCTCACTTCTTGGTGTCATAGAAACTTGAGATTTGGCACGGGCATTGATTGTGTCATACATATGAAAAGCTAATGGGTCCCAACTCGGTTATTCAATTCTAAGCGCAAAAGAATTAGCATCCACATTTTACGTACGAAATCTAATTCTCTCACTTCTTGGTGTCATAGGAACTTGAGATTTAGCACGGGCATTGATTGTGTCATACATATGAAAAGCTAATGGGTCCCAACTCGGTTATTCAATTCTAAGCGCAAAAGAATTAGCATCCACATTTTACGTACGAAATCTAATTCTCTCACTTCTTGGTGTCATAGGAACTTGAGATTTGGCACGGGCATTGATTGTGTCATACATATGAAAAGCTAATGGGTCCCAACTCGATTATTCAATTCTAAGCGCAAAAGAATTAGCATCTAAATTGTACGTACGGAATCTAATTCTCTCACTTCCCGGTGTCATAGAAGCGTGAAATTTGGCACGGGCATTAATTATGTCATAAATAGGAAAAGTTGATGGGTCCCAACTTGATTATTTAATTCTAAGCGCAAAAGAATTAGCATCCAAATTTTACGTACAGAATCTAGTTCTCTCACTTTCTGGTGTCATAGAAACTTGAAATTTGGCAAGGACATTGATTATGTCATAAATAGGAAAAGCTAATGGGTCCCAACTTGATTATTCAATTCTAAGCGCAAAACAATTAGCGTCCAAATTTTACGTACGGAATCTAATTCTTTCACTTCCCGGTGTCATAGAAACTTGAAATTTGGCACAGACATTGATTATGTCATAAATTGGAAAAGTTAATGGGTCCCAACTCGATTATTCAATTCTAAGCAAAGAATTAGCGTCCAAATTTTACGTACAGAATGTAATTCTCTCACTTTCTGGTGTCATAGAAACTTGAAATTTGGCACGGGCATTGATTATGTCATAAATAGGAAAAGCTAATGGGTCCCAACTCAATTATTCAATTCTAAGCAAAGAATTAGCGTCCAAATTTTACGTATGTAATCTAATTCTCTCACTTCCTGATGTCATTTTATATAAAGGAAACGTTGCATGGTTACCTCCACATGGTGTTTCCTGGGTAACACAAAGAACCATATTTTTTTCCCGGTATCTCTAAAGTCACCAGGACTTCATAAGATTTTGCGTGTGAACACCAGATAAACACCAGTACCAAATTAACTCGGGTGAAGCCGGGTATATCAGCTAGTCTATCTATATATCTATCTATCTATCATCTATCTATTTCATTTATATGTATCTCATATCTATCTATCTATCTTCTGTGCAGACTTTGGTTCAGACTATATTCATTTACGCTGACTGATGTACATTAGTACAATCGCTGCAGAATTCTAGATTCCTTTTAAAGATGCTCTTTTTATGCAAAACATTTAAAGTGCTTAAATTGTCTTCAACGCCATAAATTACCTCCAGACCAAATATTGTAAGAACTAGGTTAATGAATTATAAATTAATTGACTGTCCAAAAGAAAAGGTTTTTTATCATTTGATATAAATGATATAAATGCCTCTTCCGCTTGTTTTAATGTGGATTTGTCATTGTGCCTCTTTCCTGTAGTAGGAGAAAGAATCATTAGTAAATTGATAAGATTAAAACATAGAGGCCAGCGCAGACTGTAGAACGTGCAGGCACAGCAGAGAATTCCCTAGAATTAAGGAATCTATGTCGCATGACAGCTTAGAGAACAGACACTCGCATTATAGGTTCACAACTTTCGAAGTGTCCACTTATGTAAAGGTGTTGTCCAATTGTAGCTGATTGAAGTTTGTATTTGGAATAGGTCATTAAGGGCTTCGACAGATAAGCGAATGCGCAAATACGCTCACCACTATGGAGTGTATTTGCGCATGAACAAGTCAAAAGTATTATTCTTTTAACAGTTCAAACTCTGTGCTATTGCGTGCGGAAAAAAAGAAAGATAAGGCAGGATCGATCTACCTTTAATACGTGCAAGAAAGATAGGGCAAAACCTATCTTTTCTCAGGTGCTATTGTATCTTGTCTCCACCACAAGCATTGGTGGAGACAAGTGTTAGGCTGCTTAATAACCAGGTGACGCCCTCAGTTCCTGATTGGCTGCACTCACCGTTCGTTGGCCTTGTGCTGGGTTGCTGTAACTAATCCCCACCGGCTGCAGTGAGTGACCCCGCCGGTGTGGTTTGTACTCGGATCCTCTTCTGTCCCCTCATGTTCGGGCTCCGGCCTCCCGGCTCCCATCACTCATACTGGCATATTTGGCCTCTGGGGTCCTGCCACTCACATCCCCCTGTCTCCCTTCTTTGCTCACGGCTTCTGCGCTATCAGTCTGCGCGGCCGCAGTGGCATGGGTACAATGATCGGTATTGCCGTTGTCCTCCAGTGCTGCTGAAGTCATAGTTGCTCCTGTCCTGCTCCTGTGCGGCTGAAAAGAACGCCATTCTCTGCATGGCTGGATGGACTGCCACGGCCCTACTAACAGCTTGGCACGGGGGGTTAAACGATGCAGGGGAGATGAGGTGACACAGGCGGCAAGCTCCTAGTAACATGGAATGAGCTTTAGCTGGGATGGAGGGTTAGGATTAGTTTCAGTGTTAGGCTTACATTATTAACTATAAATGTTTCCATGTTAATGCGGCCCACTCTCACATGGAAGCATGTACAGCTAATAATATAAGCCTAACACTGAAACAAACCCTAACCCTCCATCCAAGCCAAAACTGATTCCATACTGCTAGGACCTTGCACCAGCCAGCCAATCAGCAGCTTCTGGGCGTATACTGGGCAGATACAGTCCATCACTAGGTCTCCACCCATACTTGTGGTGGAGACAAGATAAAATAGTACCCTTTTCTCGTGCATAGGAATTGTGCATGGGAAACACGCCTGTGAGAACGAATCCATTGACATCAATGGCTTCACTTAGGCGCATTTTTGTATGCGTGATTTTCATGCACGTAAAAAATTTCACAAACATGGTCGTCTGTTTAAGTCCTAATAGTAGATCAGCAGAAGTCAGTTGACTGGGACCCCCACTGATCAGCTGTTCTCTAGGCAGTGTACTCATGCATGGAGCTGATTTTTGCAGGAAGCAGACAGCTTCGTTCCCACTGCAGTGGCTAGGCTTGGTATTCCAGGTCACATTCCTATTCATTTCAATGGAAAATGTATGTGCAATACCAAGCCTCACCACTACAGTGTGCACAGAGCTGTCTGCTTCCTGCAGAAATTAGCTGTGGCAAGAGTGCACCGCCTAGAGAATAGCTAATCCACGGATGTCCTTAGCCATAAACCCATGCTGATTTATTACTTTTGACTTATGCTAAGGATAGTCCTTTAGCATAGTCAAATATATGATCCACCATTCACAATAGGTATAGGCTGTGACTGTTCTATCTACCTCTCAGTATAATCCTGCCTGTGATATCAGTGAGATGACTGCTGCAAAGCTTTTTTTTACAGATCAGGAAGTGACAAACTAGTATTGGGCTCCATTGTCAACGTAAAAAATGCAGGATTTAAGGAAACATATAGAGCAGAACTGAAAATAAAAAAGTGACCATAAATTCTTTAAAAATATGTTTAATGCAAAAA
The DNA here is from genome assembly GCF_035609145.1 of Eleutherodactylus coqui. Taxonomy (NCBI): domain Eukaryota; kingdom Metazoa; phylum Chordata; class Amphibia; order Anura; family Eleutherodactylidae; genus Eleutherodactylus; species Eleutherodactylus coqui. Next base: position 157,344,788 of record NC_089842.1, on the reverse strand, counting down.
TGTGATTTATATAACAGGTCATTTGCTGATGATACCTTCCCTTTAACACCATGTCATTTTTAGGTCTTAAATTCTGTGTTGCGTAATTCCAAATCCCAGAGCTCCAAATCCCCTTCGTTTCTTCACATTACCATAGAGTTGCATGAAAAATGTCTGATTGCTTGTAGCCACCACTAGAGGAAGATTAGGAGTTTACTACATGCACATTAATTATTGTATTCAATGAGATCTGTATACATCTGTATGCAGGGAGCTCCCACTGGTGATGGCTGCAGGCTGCCTGAATGTCATGGTTTAACTCTCTGGCTTTTTAAGGATTAGGAGGTCTGAAACAAAAAAAATGGAGATCTGACTGCTATGAAATACATTGGAACAAAATTTATAGAGCTATAAAAATGTACTGTATATCTAGAAGAAATTCTAAATCGGTCTTTTCTCATACGTAAGTTTTAATTCGTCCTTACTTGTATTGCTCCGCATGCTCCTTTATTCACTCTGACATGCATAGGGCGGTCCAGGTTTTTTCATGAATTTTTCCTTTATTGTAATTATTACTGATATGTATATCTTACCAGTCAGAGGGGTAACTTAAAGCTCAATCATAAAATCTTTAACAGAGCCCCCAATTATGACGCATCACTTTTAGTACTGGTCTCTACAAATAGAGTAAAGGCCCATTTAGACGCAACGATTATCGCTCAAAATTAGCTTAAAAGCTGTCTTTTGAGCGATAATCGTTGCGTGTAACTGCACTTACATCGTGCAGTTTGCATTAAGCCATCGCTCATCATTGTCTTTCAGCATGCTGACAGACAATGATGAGCCTTATCAGGGATTCACAGCGGATACAACTGATGACTGGCTGGGTATGAAGAACAGAGCAATCCAGCTCTGTTCTCCATATCTGGAGAAGACATCTTTTGAGCGACAATCGATGTGTGTAAATGGGCCTTAAGAACCTTTTGGTTACCCTTAGACTCTAAGGCCCTTGTGTGACTGCAACCTCTGCACCTACTATACACTATATCAGCTATCCTCAATAAAACAATGTATGGATGTTGGACCATCAGAGATCAAAATGGTTCAGGAGGTACCAGGTTATTCAATAGCAAAAATGGGTAGGTTCCATTAGGCAGTGGTGTAACTATGGGTGCAGAAGATGAAGTTGCACCCAGGCGAGGAGCTTTAGGTGTCCTTAAAGTCTTTCTACCCTATTTAAGGAGACCAGTAATATGACTAAAGTATTGTAGTTGGGAGGCCTTGTTGTAGATTTTGCATTAAGACCCAGCAGCTTCAAGTTAGGCCTCTGCCTTTTAGAATAATTTTGTTTGGTAAAATGTGTTTTTCTCTTTTCTTTAGTTTGTAATCTTTCTGTCTTTGCAGTAAACTAAGTCAACTCTTCATGCAATGACTTCCTAGAAAGCTTGTGGTTGGTTTGTGCTAGTGCATGTCGGAATAGGCAAAGCTTTAGTATGAAGCATGAGCCATTGATGAGACAGGAGACTCATTTCAGACTCCGGTTGCTTGCAGCGACTAATTATAACTGTCTCTTAATACTGTCTCCAATCTATATGTAGTTACTTATAGGTCTATTGGTTACCCCCATGTTGGTGGATTGGGGGTCAATGCCCTATAAGTAAAAAGTAAAACTCACAAAGCCACAAAAATGTTCTCTTTATTTGCTCTCAAAATGCTTCATTTTATGATCCTGCCTGAAACCTTTTGACTTGTGTTCTGGTGTACGCAGCAGTTATAGTTGGAGAAGGGGGAAGGGGAATCAATTATAAACACCAAAAGCAAAACCTCTTAATCCTGAAATTCTAATAAAAATGAAATAATAAAGACTTGTGGTTTTCTGAACTGCTGCAGCAACATAATATCCAAACTGCTGAGGTGGTCATAAAAAGCCAGGAACAATAGTGGACCCCCCAGACCGTGCCCCCAAACACAATTCTGGGTGTTCCTTTAATTTGTGCTCAATGAATGAAAGACATAATTGCAGTCAAGTAACCCGGATACAATTTGTGAGAAAGTATAAAATATGGTAGTGCTGTATGCTTAGTCATGACTTTATATAAAATGTTGCAAAAATGTATATATCTGAGTCTGTTCTTCTAAAAGCTGGGAAGGGGGTGGGGGGTGGGGGGGGGCACGGAGTGGTGTACTGTACTTGGAAGACAGAGGGCCCTCCTTATGGTGGTTGGTTTTGTCACCCGTAACAGTAGTGCCTGGTGTTTGTTTCCCTAATCCACCCGTTTTTAATACTAAGGATATGTTCACGCCATGTTTGAGTTTCCATCTAGATTGCTCCATCTCACCAGGTTTTCCCTTCACTTCCAGCATTTTGGTAAACGATGTTATTCTTTCCAGCACAGAATGCCAGAAGCTAACCAAAACATGACAAAATGAAGACCTATTGATCTCACTTTCAGTAGCATTCGAGAACAGAAAAGAGAGCTTCCATCCAGGGATTCCATCCTGATCCTGTTTTGGGGATTTTGGTCTTAACTAGAGATGAGCGAACACGTTCGGCTCCGCCCCTTTTTCGCCCGAACACCGAACTTTGCGAACACTTCAGTGTTCGGGCGAAAAAGTTCGGGGGCCGCCGTGGCAGCGCGGGGGGGTGCGGCGGGGAGTGGGGGGGAGAGGGAGAGAGAGAGGGCTCCCCCCTGTTCCCCGCTACTGCCGCCCGCGCCGCCGCGCATCTCCCCGCCCCCCGGCGGCACCCGGACACTTACGCGCGAACACTGCAGTGTTCGGCAAAGCCGGTGTCCGGGTGCAGATGTGTCCGTAACGGACACGTTCGCTCATCCCTACTCTTAACCGAAGATGGAACCTCTAGATGGAAGCTCTATTGTGATGTGAACATCTTTTAAGCCTTGAGTCAACCCTCTATCTCCTTGCTTGCTAATAATGCAGTTCTTCTGGGAAGGGGTTCTGCTCAATAGAGCAACCAGGACACAGCCCCCTTTCTCCAATGGCCTCATGACAATCACATGGTCTCTATGGCATGTACATTCTTGGTAACGACCAATGTGACCATCATTACAGTTCAGACAGCTTTACCAGTCTTCAGTATGTCTCTGAATGCATTGATGTAACAGATGTAACTAACAATAGAGTTTCTCACTAGTTGTAGGGGGAATACAGTACATAGCGGTGGTCTCCAACCTGTGCATCTTCAGCTGCTGCAAAACTACAACCCTACAGACTCTCAGGGTGTGCAGAGAGTTGTAGTTTTGCAACTGGGTATGCTGGGAGTTGTAGTTTAGCAACAACGGGAGTGAAGACCTCTGCTACATGGTAATTAGATTTTTCGCAGGCAGGATCGGTCATTGATAATGACTGACAGGCAATAATGAATGCTATAGGTATAGTATGTATACAGTATAATGCAGCATTATTGTATCTTTGGATTACAATATGTGCATTTATTACATTTTCCTCAGCATATTCGTTTGCTGGATGACACAAGGCAGGACTGAGTACAGGCAAGAAATTCGCCATCGGCCAATATTTTCAGTCTTGATTCTGTAGTACTTTGCAAGAAATTGGCTGGTGTCCAGCTTCCTGCTTCACCTTGACATGCACAGGTGAAGATTTAACTCTTAAAGGCGTGATTACTGCACCACTAAAAATTATATTACGCGTTATATCATTACAACCTAGGAAGACCGCGGCCATAGTACGGGTGCAAAACTTTTTCAATACCAAGTTATAGACTCATGATTTAAGCAGACGAAGTGACACAAAGGATCTGTTATTAAAGCTGGTGGAGATCCAGTCATCACGAGTTGATAGCTTTGCTCGACGAGCCACTGTACATCCTGTCCTTTTTTTAAAATAACATATAATGATAATGCCCACAGCAAAATGGAGAGTTCAAATCAGGCAACAACATCTTCCAGGGACATTCCCAACACAGTGTCCTAACACGCTGGCAATAAATTTAGTCATCTGAGGAGGAGGGAAAGGAGGAGTGGGAGACTTAGGCACTAGGCTTAAGTTAACAGTGTTTTTCTTGAGCCTACACTGCTGGAGGATATTGGCAGAGAATACGATTAAAGTTTAATTATCTAAACTGTAACCTGGATAAACAGAGATGCCTCCATTTGCTTAGAAATCAGGACTGCTTTAACAGAGGCCATTTTCTAGTTGGACAACAAATGAGTTACAGCAAATCCCCAAAATACCAATTTCATGGCAGAAAAATTAAAGAGCAGTTCTCCTTTAAATAAAAAAAATTACTACTACATATTTTTAATAGTCTGTGCAGAGCCAGACATGGACAGATATGAAGCTACTGCTTAATATTACTGCTGTGTTTTTTTGAATCCTGGACAACCCCTTTATTAGGGTGCCTACCGACTAGCGATATATTTTATTGCGATGCAAGAGCGAGTGCCTCGCAGCGCAGAAAAAACTCTGCGATATCGCTCAGTGCTTTCAATGGGGCCGAGGCAGCAGCACCAGCCCCATTGAAAACATAGAGAGTACATTGCGGACTTCTGCCACAGCTGTGACAGCTGTGGCAGAGGATTCCTTCCTCCCCGCGGCACCCTTAGGCAGTCACAGTGTAACCATGGTCTTGTTTAATTGTCCTACACCTTTCCCAGATTATTCTTTTAGGTTCAATTACTGCATCACTGTTGAATTGAAGATTGTCCGTTTAGTGCAGACCTATCGGAGCTGGATTCATGCGGCTGTGAAGACCACCAGGACTGTGATCAATAAAGTCCCAAAAAGGTCTAACCTTGACAGGGGTGGATTGCCCATAGCATCCACCTGGAGAAAACGTGATGGCCTGGTCAGGTCTTGGGCTGATGCATAGGCTTTTGAATAGAATAGAAACAAGACCTATACGTGTCTCCCAGCCATTGCAGTCTTCACCGCTCCTGTCCCCTACTGACTTTCGGGTAGCATGATCGTGTCACATGATCGCTGTGGCCAATCCCTAGCCTCAATGTTGATAAGGTATGTTTTCTGTGCATAGGATTCTCCCCCATAATGTCAATATAGCTTTGGCTGCTGGTTTGCTGACCCCTGTCTACTTGTGTTCACACCACCACAAGATGAGGTTACTTTATAATTTTTTTCTAGAGCCACTTTGGGTTCCCAATCTGTCCCTGACTCTTGACTGTAAGCTCTTATCTGATGTCCACTCATCACTACACAAGAAGACCTGCATAATTTAATAATGAACAAACCTAGCTGCTCCATTATTTGAAAGTGTAACCCATTTTTTAAGTGAATCAGGAGTGGCCCGATTACTCTTCAGATTTGCCTTTCCCATGGATCTGCCAAAAGAGTCCTCAATTATCATAATATTGTTTTTTCACCTTTCCTCGGATCACATGATACTTGGGCCTCTGTGTTTGATATGCCCACCAAAAGTATACAATGGGTACAAACGGGAAGCATAGACAGTGTAGAAGGGCTGAAGGATTTATCTGTATGGGGTCCAGATATTGGGGGAGAAGTGGCATAAGTGCCCACATATTCTTAAGTATATGATTACAGTACTGATTTTGGGTGTAGATGAAAAACAAAATTCTAGCTATTGAGCAAAGGTCAGACATGTTGGAGGCTCAGACACTGATACCACGGATAATAAAGGGTTTTTAGAAAGTTTACAAAGTTCTCTATATATAAACTTGCAAATAACGTGGGACTTCTAATAAATGCAATCTCTGTAGACAAGGAGGCACCATTGTGGATTAGTGCTGTCAATCAAACTATTGGAAAAATCACAGATAATCAGAAGGCTGGAGCTGACTCCTCTGATAATCCCGGACAGTCTACACCTTCAGTGTTAAAAAAATGTTTTTTTCTGTCACTCTCTTCACCTGGTGTCACAATCCACTTTGCTGAGAAAATGAGAAGCCAGGGCTGTTATACTATATTATGCTTTAACTATGAATATGGGTGCATGGGGAATGGAAATGACCCTACAATAGGTCCTGCTCTAATGTATCCTTATCAGGCCTCTGCTATGTAGGATTGTCTTATCATGTTGGCTCCCTTATATGGAGCCGTGACCACCAATGGGACCATAATCTTGCCGACACACCCAGTTGTGGCGGCCAATGGGAGTGCGCACTTGGACTATAGAGTATAGAATCTGTCTTCTGGGTTAACTCATGGACTTCTCTAGTTTCCTTTCCTAAGCTAAAAACATGCAAATTGGTTTATTAATTTCCCAAGCCCTGACGGACAAACGTAGCAGAGCCGAATTAATCAATAAAGAGAAGCTTTACCTTTGATTAGTATTGGCTTTCTGGTTTTTTTCCACAAAGAATGCTAAGTAGCGATACATAATAAGAATCAAAGATCTGTCAGTGTCATCTTGTTGATGGTTTCCAGGTAAACATAGTGAAGATACATTACGATGATGGTATACTTTGTCTGCTAATGTTATAAGAAGCAGAGATTAATTTAAAGGGAATCTGTCAGCTACTTTGAGCCCTATAAGCTAAGCTTATGGGCTTTAAGTAGCTGACACACTGAGTCCGGGGGTGCAAGTTTTATACTTACGTTCCCTGCCGTTTCCCCCAGTGTCAACTGTCACACCCAGCACTGAACGCTTCTGGTACACTACATCGGCACACCATCTAGTATTCAGCGGCAGGTTTGACAACTGATACGAAGGGAATGGAGGGGAAGGTAAGTCTAAAACTTACATCCTCGGACTCTGCATATCAGCTACTTTGAGTCCATATGCTTAGCTTCTAGGCAGTCTCTTTAACTAGATAACACAGCAGATTGACATTCGCTGACTTTGGCGTTATAGTCAGCTAATGTAAAATCCAACATCAGTGGGACACATCTTTATGGCCTTTTTGTTGTTTTAATTTTATAAAGCTAATTAGACCATAGTTCATTTACAACTGTATCTAATTATGAACTCAAATACTAAACAGAGACCCATAATATGAATAACAATCTATCAACAGTAAATTAAATATAGCTATATTACAAAGATATTTGGCCACAGACATGCATATGGAAAATACGCGGCATATTAGTGTCCAAGCAAAGTTGATTTCAAGAAATCTTATTCACACTCTGCAGAAAAAAATCTACACCATAAATTGACCTGTCACGCAGATTTTAAATACACAGCATGTCAATTTATGCTGCAGATTGGTCACAGATTTTCCCCATTAAGTTCAATGTTGAAGTTAAAATCCACAACAGATCCAAAATGTTGCAAATTTTACAGAGGATTACCTGCCAATCTGCAGCAATATAAGCAGGTAAGGAAATAAAAAAAGGAAACTAAAATAATTAAGAAACCCAAAACATTCTACTCACTTTCTCCATCTTCTCCTTATTCCATACAGATTCAGATCTGATTTCTTTGTAAGAAGGTGGAGGAGCACGTTTGCTCGTCCACCAATCTGACAGCGGCTGCTGTCACTTTGATGGTTGTCGGGACTTGGCACATGGAGCTCCTCACAAGCTTTCTACCTGCTATGACTACTGGGCGGTAGAGAGCTCCTCACAAGCTCTCTATCGCCCACTAGTCATGGCAGGTAGAGAGCTTGTGAGGAGCTCCATGTCCCAAGTTGAATAAGCCCCGTCTTCACTATAATGCAGTGGTGAAGCAGCTTGATTGTCACTGCCCAAAAGAACAAGACCCATATTAGGGAGAGTAGAAGGGGCTAAGATCCGCCCTTCTTGTGACATGTCAGAGATAGCATAAAAACACTTGACAGTGCCTTTTTATTTTAGTTGAGATACAGCACTAAAAAAAAGCAGAGTTGAAGTAGCGGAGGTCGGCTGCAACACAGGAGAGAGGTCTAAGTCATATTTCCATGCTGGGGAGTGTCAAGGGGCCAGCAGTGACTGAAGATGATGCATGTGGTACTTGGGACTCCCTCCCTGCTGTTCCCTAGTCACCAAGAGGCAGTGGGTTTGGTAAAGGTCTGCAATGAAGACAAGTGACACGAAGCAGTGAGTCTCGGTGAGCAGTAAGATAGTGAATGCTCCTGTGTCTTACCAAATGCGAGCCTCTGAGATATGTTGATGACCAGTGTTTGTATGTTGGCAGACACCTTGGAAAGAGAAAGAGTGTCGTGACAGCCAGTGTGTGTATACCAACCTGGACACCAGGGACAGAACAATAGACACAGAACTGAAGTGTCTTGTAAAGTTCTGCATTGCCGATGCAACTCAGATACAAGTGAGATATGACAAGCAAGAGGGTGCCCCTGGGTGTTATACAGTGAGAAGGAGGTGAGAAGAGCTTCCACAATCCAAGAAAAGTGAGAAATTAAATATTCAGTGACCCGAATAGTATATGTATGCTGACCAGGGTTCTCTTAAGATGTATCTGGACTCCTCTGCAGAAACAAAAACGGTGACAAAGAAAGACCAAGATAGAGAAAAAAAGCGACCAGAAACGAGAGAGACCGGTGAGAGTGCTAGAAGGCCTACCAAGTGGGTACCTTGCCACCGAGTTAGAGTTGGTGTTGTTGGGTAAAAAGAGCTATGGCTACAGAAAGATAAATCCTTTAGGGGCTATTAGCCCAGTATATGAAACAGGGCCAGAGCAGGCTTTAGGCTCACGTCTGCTTTCAGCCTTTAATGTTTTAGACTGTATCATAAAATAAATGTTTACATATAAATATCATGTAATAAGTGTTTGCTGTTCAGGCAAAAATTTATTTGCTGCAGTGAACAGTTTCCGCTGCTATGTGTTACTACCGCACCATCACAACAACATCCACCTGTTTGTTCCCACCAGTCTCTGCATTCTGGCCTCCAGTGAGGACATGTTGAACAAACACGTGACCGCTGCAGCCAACTTGTCTTCAGCAGTCACACGGGTTGAGATGCCATCGCTCGAGGCCAAGCGAAAAAGGTGATAGAGCACGTAGGAATTCCTCTGAGGAATCCCCTGTGGATTTGCTGTAGAAAATTTGCATGAATTTTCCACAGCAAATCCATCCCATGTGAACATGCACTAAAAGTGAAGCTAGATGATGATGTAGGTTGACCTGAAGCCCTATGTAACCATGCTGATTCTGTGGACTGACATGCTGCATCACTTGATCCCATTCAACCAATCAGTAGTTCAGAGATTGATCATGTGATTCCATTTTTTTCTGATGAGTCATGCCATGTGTCACAATATCCCTAATAGTGAGACTTGAGTGCAATCATGTGATATGCCACATGGCTCAACAGAAGGAGGAAGCTCTTTATTTTGCGTGTCCCATCATTTGATGCAGTATTTTTGGGGCCCTTTAGTAGATATATTTACACTCACTAGTATAACTCTGTCAGCATGTCACCCCAATTTTATAATATGAATACTTCCATGAAAGTGGAAGGCTCCCTTTAAAGTCATTGCCAAGGAAATAACCCTACTGGCCCTTCCAATTTCATCCTGATTCCAACTTCGGAAGACGTGATATGGTAAATATTTTCCTCCTTCCTCCGGGTGTGGATGACGTACTTGCAGGGGATTGGCTGACTGGCTCATTTCAACAAGTAAGCCTGCCCTGTTCTCTGCATCAGCCATCATAGAGAAAGGCTTTGTTATCGAAATAAGCCAAGCAGCCAGCACCCTACAAGTACGTCACTGACCTCGGGAGGGGTGGAAGAGCTATATCATGTAACCTGTTATCAGAGTCAGGCCAGAACTAGAGGTGTACCGCTAGACCCAAACTGGAGTCAGGTAAGTTTATTTTCCCAGACAACCCCTTTAAGGACATGTATAACAAGTAGTTTAGAGTTGGGGTATTTGTTAGTTACCTCTAGCAGTCTAAGGATGAGCCCAATTTCAGATTGGGGACAGGATCCATCTTCATTTTGCTCCGAGGCCTTCCTTCCATAGCATATGGGTCTTCCTGCAGAAATAAGTTATATTCCACCGGCCCTTTAAATAATATATAACACTTTATAATAACACGTTCTCGCCGCTGATCAGATAAAGACGTTACAAAATATCTTTACAGAATGCTTTAATGCTGCGATTTTCTAAGTTTTGTTTCAAAGAAAATAAGAGAGCATGTTTGAGCAGCAGACGCTTGTTCTACTCTCTCCCAGATCAGACGCGTAGACTGGGTGGGACAGTAAGAACACAAACTGTAAGAAATAATTTATAGGACAAATCCCCCTCAAGACCATTGAAAGAAAAAAAGTAAAAAAAAAAATCTGGCTCTTGACACTAAAGGCTTAACATCAAATGCGGCCAGAAATCCATTTTCACAGTTTTATTGCCCATTCTGGACGCTTCATTTCAAAGGGAAAGAATCTGAATTCAGACACATAAAATTCCCTTTGTTCTCCTGCCCTGAAGCCTTTGTGCCAGTGTGGACGTTACTACAGGGAGAGGTTGAGATCAAAAAGCTTACAGCTCAGCTACCTGGCCCCAAATGAAGGCCTTTGGCATTCTTAATTAAATTTGCACTCTTCTGGATTGACAATGCATTGACAATTACAACCATTTATATTACCAGCTGAGCTTTTCAAGCAACATTCAGGAGTCACCGGGAATATTACAAGATATTTTTACTGTGCACTGTGATCATGTGTGAATTACTATATGAACCGTAGGAAATTCTGCTATGTAGATGAAAATATAAAAGTCATGGGGGATTTTTTCTCATTTCTCATCCAGAACGCTTTATAGCCTGTAACAGAAATTGGGAAACGAAGGACCAGTATGTGGTTGTAGATCTATGACCACCGCTAAGGTTACCGAGATTATCATCACGTTTTATCAAAATAAAGCTTTCATTATTGTATACTTTCAGGGTGTTACCATCTCAGTAAGTTAGCATAAAGGGTAACTTGCTAATTGGTAGGGGTCTGAATTGTAGGAACCCGGGATTTCAGCCCTAGTATAAGAGGGGTAAACTAGCCTTGTTCATTATTGTGTTATTTCCTTTATTTTTGGTTATTGCCGTAAAGTAAAATAGTGATATATTTCTTTAAGTAGGACTGGTGGTGGGTTACAGAGTGCGAGAATAGACAAGTCATAAGGGACATGTACATAGACTGCTCCGAAATGATAAGTAGGAGAGTTTTGCTTTTCTGCGCCGAGTATTCATTTCAGTGTGTGATGCAACTGGTAAAGGATGGAGGCTGAGTAAGGATGAAGAAGGCACCATATGCATTGGCAAAGTAAGGTTCACGCAAACACTATGAAAGTTCTCCAAGGAGATAACCGATCTACTGGTTGAAGTGATGGACAAACGAATAGCTGCGGTGTATAATAACAAGGTCCAATAGAGGGAAAAGCTAGTCTCTGTACATCTGCCACCTGCACTGCCCGTTTCCAGTTGGGCATGAATAAGAAATTAAGTTTTGTTCAAGCATTGAAGTATGGTTCTGTTATGCCTTGTCATCAGTATGCTATCTCGTTCTCCGGTAACCCAATGACAGACTGTATTATAGGCAAGTGACAGCCCACCCGTCTGATAACCCTGAATGCTGGAAGTATGTCATGTCTCACTTAGCCGTTTTCCTTCCAAACTGGACAGATCCTCTAAACCTATGGAACCTGTTTCAGCAGCACATTCCAAATTTTGGCAGCTGTGGTTGCACATGTACGCCTTCACTCCAATCTCTTTAATAGAACCACCGGAGATTGCCAAATTCAAGCACTCAACTATTTCCCTTTGAAGTGAATGGAAGTGCACATACATGGCCATCGATGCCATAACTTTGGGGGTGAAGTCCGAGATGGGACAACCCCTTTAAAAGTTATGCTACTTTCTATTGTACTTTGTGTATCTCACCATTTACTGTCAGTAAATAGGAACATTATGGTTTGTTCTCTATCCAGCCTAGACTATCCTCTTTGTGAATGGGAAGATGGAACAATACATCTACAGAACCACCTGTTGGAAGGTAGCATTCCTGCAAGTCAATGTTAGACTTTTTAAAAAGCCTTGTAACAATGACTGGAAATTGTGAGCTAAAGCTGAATCTTCTCCAAAAGTAAAAGATAACCATGCACAGACAACGGTTATGGGATGATTGCCCCTCATCAGTGTGCAGCAGGTTTCTGGCTTTGGCTTACAATTCCCAGTCAATGTTACAAAGCTTCCCTCCTCTTTTCATTTGTTCATGTATGCACAATTCTTTGTTTCACTCCTCTGTAGTCATGTGCTTGAAAAAGGAGCGTGTCAGTTCCGAAACGCGTTGCACTTTACGTTGTCCTTCACTAAATACATTTGTATTTATCTATGCATCTCTCTGACCATTTTTTCATTGTGTCTACAATCCTCCAATACGTACAATCTGTTTGACTTATATATGACTGTCTCCTGGTAATGTAAGCCTCATTGGGACACTCTGAGCCCAGGGAGTTTCTTTCTCTTTTTTTTTTCCGTTTACAGTCTATTTTTAATTATTGTTATTTTTTTCAATTAAAAAAAGGCGTTTTGTGGGAAAATTTTATTTTTTTGTTACTCTGTATTTTCTTAAATTAAACGTTAACTTTTTTCCCTACAATTTTGTAGTCTCTCAAGAGGTCTTGATATAATCATTTGATTGCTGGCATACTACACTGCGCTACTTGCATAGTGCACTGTAGTATGCCTACAACAGCAGCCTAGTAGACTTTGCTGGAGGCAGGGTCTAATGGGCTGAGTTATAATGCAGATCCAGATACTTTCGTCAAGCCTCTGGTTGCCATGGTAACCCCCTTGCACTCTGTGATCGCATCGCAAGGGGCCAAAGTTTAACCAAAAGAATTCCCTCCCTCTGTCAATCACTTACATTTTGGAGTCACTATTGACCATGGGATTTAAGGAGTTATATAGCAGGATTGGAGGTTTCTCTGCTCCGGTTCATTAGAACAGGAGCCCATCTGTTAATAGATAGTTAAGCCTCGGCTATTCCCTTCCCTGAAAAAACACAGAGGCCTAGTCTAATGTCCCTTAGTGGCCACCATATAAGCATGTCTTTGCGGCCACTATTTGCAGACAATGGATATAACTAAAATATTCCAATCCTCTGACAACAAACAAAGATTGCTTGAATGAGGCTGAGTAGCAATATCCGACACAACCCATAAAGAGTGGTGATGACACTGGTGACACGCTAGTTGGGTAACTAGGAGTTCAGCATCATTTCTTATTAGGCTCTTGGACAGAAATGTGCTGTGGGGAGGTGGGGCTTCCCTCCAAGTGTCTGTGCACAAGGCAGCCACCTCATGTCTTTTGGGTGGAGGGAACAGGGAGCTCCTAAACTGCCTTACACAATATCCTACAAAATTTCATATAATCACGCTCCAAAAAATCCCAAATAGTTTTTACAATGTAATAACACATGTACTTCAATTTTGTCCAAACAATGGAGCTACCATTGTTTGGAAAAGAAGTAACTGGGATGAATTCAAATCCCTAATAATGTAGCATTTCAGGTAAGAAATGGTCGTGATGTGGCTTCGGAACTGCAGATGTTCAACACTAAAGTGCACCTCCGAAATGAAAGTCCTATCCCCTCCAGTATACAACAGCTGTAATACCAACCAACTTCTTCCTTTTTAATATTGAGCTCCTACAGCTAGGTGTACCCTAACAACACATAGCTCGTCAATACAATATATTTGTAAACTTAACATTGTTCTTTTTCTGTGATTTTTTTTTCAGCTATTGCTTTTCCTACACTCAAGGGAAGTATATACATAAAGCAAATTTTTAATAAGGATCTGGAAAGTGCTCCGGTAGCCCATGAGACTCACTCGTGTCCTCCGGCTGATGTTGTAACATTACAGGTGAGGTTCCCTTAAAGTTTTGCAAAGGGAATATTAGATTTCAGGAAGTGCTGTGTACATCGATGTAGATCAATTCTATTGATACCTTGGAGAAACAGTGGTAAGAATTTAAAAATAAAAGACAAGTAAGCAGCAAAAACAAAGGACTAGAAAATCCCCCTCAAGCCTTCCTTGGCTTTCACAGATTAAGTCTAAACAGAAAAAAAGAAAACTTTGTTGTTCTCAAAAACCCTCACAAAGCAAACAGTATTGCTGTGATTGATATGGCTGGGTGGTTTTTCAGTATTGCTTAGCGGCAGCCGTTCTCTCTGTAATTGTTCTGGTCCTATTAAATTTTGCAACAAATTTTGAGATGAGCGTGGTATTTTTGGGCATGAAGATTGACTTACAGATGAATCTAAAGTTATCCAAAGGTGCTTTGTTGGCCAATCTTATTGCTCATGTCTTCTGATGTCCTCCATGAGCTCAGAACACCATCAAGGGTTCTCTGCTGTACATAATGCTCATGATGACCATCTGTGCTACTTGGAGTTTCCTGTAACTCTGAGCTGAGGGGTTTGTATGTGTCTTCTGATGCCCTTCATGAGCAAGGAACTCCATAGATTTGTAAAATAAAGGGCTCATCAAGCAGTACATAATGCCCATGAAGACCACCTTCTCTACTAAGTCTTCCTTCACCTAGGAACTCCACTGTTCCTCGCGTTGCCCTCGCTCAGATTCCCCTCTTTTGAGGTTCACACTCTTAGACTCTTTTGTCCACCCTCCATGCGAGAGGTGGTCATCCACCAACCTCTGGTTACTCCTAGCCTGTGTCCAGATAATTTTTACCACTTGGGTCCCACACTTCTTATCCTGTAAAATTCCAATTCTCATCTCTATTGATGACCCAACCTCCCCATCGCTAACTTCCTCCATAGGCTTCTTACAACTGACACACCACACAAAGATGGCGATACGTTTGATTTTCCTCTGTCTTTTTTCTGTTTCTGACTTGGCAAACTCCTCTCTTCCACTCTCTGATCATAACGTCCTTTCCTTTAGGTCGCTTTCACATGGGTAACAAAATCGCACGATTTTCTCGCGATGCAACAGTGCTACAAATCGCATGTATGTGAAGCCCATGCTTTCCAAATGTTTTGTAGGCTGCTACATTGCAAGAAAGAAAAATCATGGCATGCTCTATACAGAGGCGATTTGCGATGTTTTGTAGCCCATGTTTCCCTATGGAACCTTCCTTTGTTTTGCATTGCTTTGCACAAAATCACAGTTTTTGTGTGGTGCGATGCAACTTTTACAGTAGGAAGTCCTAGTGTTGGTCCCTAAAATAAGCCCTAGCTGCATTATATGACAGGCGCTACCTGCTCTGCTGCACTTTCCCTCCGGCAGTTCCGCAGCACTTGTTTGTAGTCTTCAGCCACCATTTCCTGGTCAGGGGGTTCAAAAATCCCACCTCCAAGAACCACTGCCTCTGATTGGTTTTTGAGTGCCGTGGCTTAGCCAATCAGTGCAGTGCTCGATGTACCAATCAGAGCTATCGTATTGAATGGCAGTGATTGGTTCATGGAGCACTGCAGTGACTGGCTGAGCCACGGCACTCAAGAACCAATCAGAGCCAGCGCTTCCTGGAGGTGGGATTTTTCAACTCTCTGACCAGGAAGCGGTGGCTGAAGATTATAAACAAGTGCCGCAGAACTGCCGGAGGAGAAGTGCGGTGGAGCAAACAGTGCCTGTTAGGAAATGTATTATTTAGGGTTTCTAAGGTAGCTAGGGCTTATTTTGGGGGTAGGGCTTATATTTCAAGTGCCCCCGAAATACTGTCCAACAACTCCACAAAATTGTGATATCGGCATGCAGCGATATTGCACAGAACACAGCTGCGATATTGCTGCGATTTTCTCGCGGCAATATCGCTGTCGTCCATGTGAAAGACACCTTACTGTCAACTATTCTCATCTCTATAAACACATTCCTATCTACCACACAAGCAAAAATCTTCAGGTTGTTTACACCCAGCAATTTTCGGACTCCTTACAGTCACTGCTGTTCCTGATCTTTTGCTTCTCTTGTCTTGACCCGGCTGTTGAGTACTACAATAAAACTCTTCCTCTGGATCACACTGCTTGCTGCTTTTCCCTAAGCCCAGTAAACCTGATTTTTGTTATGATAAAAAATTTCATGGCTTGCTCTTCACAAAAAAGCATAAACAGTCAAACAGTATGCAAAATACAACTACATACGTAATAATATAAATGTAGCATTATATTCCGAGAGAACGTTTGTTACAGCAAATACAAGCTCTATGCCCAGCGCATTCATATGCACCTATTTTAGAACGAAATAGTATTGACTGCAGCCACGGAAAAAAAAAACTCTTTGATCCATCGCAAGGTTCAGAAAATTCCCGGAGAATAATATTACGTTTATAATAGTTCAAAAGAATAAAAAGCTTTCAGCGACTCGCTCTCCGCTCACCAATTTAATTTTAGGACATCATCATATTTATGTCTTAAATTTGATGGAATTTGTTTTTTCCTCCCTCTGCATTTCCTTGTCCATGATCAAGGCAGTGTATTTGTACCACAGCGAAGCCATCTTCTCGCTTGGCTTCAGAAGCTGAATAACAATTGCACAAAATGTAAATCTCCACAGTTTGGAGGCTTCTTGTAAGAGTCTGGGGAGGAAAAAATGAAGAAAATTACAGGGATACTAAGATTAAAGATTTTTCTTCTCCATAAAGACACTTAGTATATCATTTGTAGATTGTGCTGAAGGATTATGTTCAAGATTACAAAAAATTGACAAAAATTTAGGGTATAGTCAGCTAGGCAACAATTGGTTATCGGTCTGTTGTTGAAGTCTTCAGACATGTGATTGCAACAGTGGAATTATACCCAACACGAGTGAGTAGGGTTGCATCATTTTTTGTTATTCGCTTCTATTGGAGACCTGGAGTCTCTATTTTTGAATATCATGACAGAGTTCGTTTTACGTAAGCTACTTATGTCTTATCAATTGGCTCAGTTTGTCTATTGCCCCACCACCAAGAATGGTAATGGCGCAATAGGCAAAGGCACTTTCTACTGAGTGCTTTCCCATTTTAAGGCCATCGTATCCCCCTGAAGAAAATAGAGGGTTTAGTTTCATTGACAGAGATCTTAAAAACTATGAAAAATAAGTAAAACAGAATACCCTTATGAGCTAAAGGAGTTGCCCATTCGGATAACCGCAGTCCATATGCCCGATTAAGGACCTCAGAACCTCTGCATGAGTGCAGGACCTCCAGTGGACAGCAGCCAAAAAATCTCTAGCAGACTTGGGCCATCCATGTATCTTCACTAGTAAAATCCTGTAGGCCTTAGGAGCAACCTTGGTATTGAAATTGCTCAAGAATTTGTTTAGCATTGGCAGTGATACTTTGTCTCTTTATTTCAAGATTGGGCCTTAGGAAAATATGGCTAAGTACTGCCACTATAGATAAGCGAGCGTACTCGCTAAGGCAAATTACTCGAGCGAGTAGTGCCTTATGCGAGTACCTGCCCGCTCGTCTCAAAAGATTCGGGTGCCGGCGGGGGAAAGCGGTGAGTTGCAGGAGTGAGCAGGGGGGAGCGGGGGAGAGAGAGTAGAAAGAGATCTCCCCCCCATTCCTCCTTGCTCTCCCCCGCCGCTCCCCACCGGCACCCGAATCTTTTGAGACAAGCGGGCAGGTACTCGCATAAGGCACTACTCGCTCGAGTTGTTTGCCTTAGCGAGTACGCTCGCTCATCTCTAACACTGCCACCTATTACCAAGGTTAGTACTGCCATGAGAAACTGAATGGAAGTAACAATTAGGGGGGTTTCACATGGGCGAGAAAGTCACACAATTTTCACCTGCTGCAATAGTAAAAAAGTAGAATATGGGACCAATGATTTACAATGGTTTCATTCCCATCTGCGATGTTTTTACTGATGCGATGTTGAGAGGATAAAAAAATCGTGATATGCTCTATCTTTCTGCGATGTGTTATTTCTTATCTCCCACGTATTCCTATTGAGGCTTCTTTTTATCGCAACGCTGCGATGCGCTTTTAACATTACGAAGTCCCATTGACTTGCACAATAAAAAATTGCGCAATCTAATCACGGGCAACAGCGATGTGATGCAAGATTATTTTCCACAAAAAGCATCACTGAGGCTCACAAATCCCAATAAATAAAGATAAAAATTTTCTACTGGCAAAATCACGATCGCCCATGTAGAATTAGCCTTATAGGGAGTGTGTGTGGATAAAACTGAACCAGTAACTACCATATATACTCTAGTATTACCCGACCTGAGTATAAGCCGAGTCAATACGTTTTACCACAAAAAACTGGTAAAACTTATTGACTCGAGTATAAGCCAAGCTATACTCGAGTATATACTAGGTAAAAACCTCCATACTCACCTCCCAGATGGCGTCTGTGTCCCCGGCGGCGGTGCGGCAAGTAGCTATAAACCTCCTCGCTCTCTTCTCTGCTCTGTCTTTCCCCCCATCAGTGCTGTGATAGGCTGTGATTGGTCGGCGCTCGATCCAATCACAGCGCTTCATTTCACAGCGCTGATGGCGGGGGATTTGAAAGCCGAGCAGAGAGATGACAGCGGGGAGAATTTTAAAGCAGCTTGCCACACCACCGCCGGGGACACAGACGCCGGCTTGGAGGTGAGTATGGAGTTTTTTTTTTAATCCTGACTTGAGTATAAGCCGAGGGGGCTTTTTCAGCACAAAAACATGTGCTGAAAAACTTGGCTTATACTCGAGTATATACAGTACTTAAAGGGGTTGTCCCGCGCCGAAACCTAAAATTTTTTTTCCCGCAGACCCCACCTTAGCAGACAGTTAAATTACATCCATTTGTTATTTAAAAAAAAAAAAATTCGCTTACCTGGATCCCCGATCTGCAGCTTTGAAGATTCTTCTTTCAAAGATGGCGCCACTGGTCTTCTCCCATGGTGCACCGTGGATGTTCTTCTCCAGTCTGCGTTCCACTGCCGATTACAGCCACCTCATTGGCTGATCGGCACCACGTCATGGAGGCGGAGCTACGATGACGCGGAGAAGAGGGAGGAACCAGGACGCAGCTTGTGAGCCCGGACACATCCAGCAGAGGATTCCTCCCTGCGCAAGCCCGACTGTTCGTGCAACCAGAGAAGAGGTTTGATCGTCGCCATGGAGACGGGGACGCCAGCACCGGAGGGGGGTAAGTGTATAACTTCTGTATGGCCAATATTTAATGCACAATGTATATTACAAAGTGCATTAATATGGCCATACAGAAGTGTATAACCCCACTTGCTGTCGCGGGACAACCCCTTTAATATGTCCATAAGTACCTCTGATGTTCATGTACCTTTGCAACCAATTTTTTCATAAAGTCATTTGGCAAAAATATTCTTCCATTTGTCTATACAGTTCCTATGCAGATCTATGTGTCTCCATCTTTACAAACTACAAATAAAACCTATGGAACCTAAAAGCAGCTATGGTGGCTCCAGTCTGTGACATTTCTACATCTTTTGGTATAAAATAAGTGAGGAGTTATTTTGAGAAAGGGGAGAAAAGGGCAAAATAGCACCAGGAGGGGCTAAGGCCCATTTGCCCAGTAGGATAGGTAAGGGGGAAAAAAATCTATACCTTCTATATTTTCATAATTAGTAACAATATAAGAAAACTAATTTTGAATAAAAGCCTTGATGGAAGTGTTCCCGACATGTAATCAACTGAGTAATTAATGTGTTATAGCTATATTTTAAGACAAATTAATCAAAGTAAGAATTACGAGTAATAGGTTTGGCAGGTCAAACATTAAAGAATAAATAAAACTTACATTTTTTACCTATTTATGTAATGTACTGTAACAACCTCCCTGACTTTACGTAACCAATTTACTCTGCAAACAGCCAATTATTTCGAATGTAAGGGTTACTTGGTGGTTTACTTAAAGAGTTCTCCTCGTGGAAGGATTTCGAAAGTTTCAATGTTAAACCACATAACCACTTCCAAACATATATACTCACCCACTGATGTATTGACCCCGTAATGAGCGGTTGTATCTTGGTATCGTTACATTTCCAAAATGTTAGTGGTAGCCCATTAGGCCACCATGATTTTTTTTTTTATTACACCTAGCATTGGCCCCGGCTAGTACCTGAAAGCTGCAATAGGCTTTAAGCTACAGGATAACACAAGAGATATCTATCCTGCTCAACTAAAACCTCAATCATATTTGTGCATAAAACACCCACATTGGCTATTTGTCTTGGCCTGGAGTGCTTTGGCAGGAAGCCTGACTTAAGCCTTCAGAATGAGGTTTCAGTAAAGAATGCTTTCACTGTATTTCATGTCCACGGCTGACCCCGCCCACTGTTCTTCGCTTCAAGCTGTTTGGCAGCTCTCTGCAAAACCACAAGACAAGTTTTATCATCTAGTAAACCTGTCGCAAATAAAAATATAGAAAAAAAGTAAAGGAAATAAAAAGGACTTCAATAAAATATTTCAACAATTATGGTACTTTTTAATGAGGTGTGCACCACATAATTACAGATTTTTGAATGTTTACGGTTTCTAAGGCCTGGATTAGGATCTGTAAATTTCAACCCATTAACGCATTGCTGCTAAACGGAACATAGTATCAGTTTTTATATAGTTTTTAGAGGGGTTTCTGATAAAGAGGTAGTCCATGCATCTACATTGAAGCCTAGTAGGGGGCAGTGCTACAATTGGATGTGAAGAAGGCCAATGACACAATTTTACCACCTTGGCTTTCTTCTATTCTTGTTTCCAGGTTTAACAGAACTCGTATGATGGACTCTACAAGAGGTGTAGCTAGGGGTGGAATGTGCCGTAGAAAAAGCCGGCTGTCTTCAAGTTTGGAAAGTTAAAATCCTAAACTTTATTAATCTACATTAAAAATATCCATTCGCAACCACAACATGACCTACTGACGCATTTGTGGTATAGGTATGTGCCTTTAGTTGTAGCTAGGGCCGGGGCTGTTGGGTAATGGCACTGGGTGCCTGAAGTAGCACCAATGACACACACTACCTTGGCCGGAGTATTTGAACACAGGTCTAAGGCAGCAAACTAAATTTCTATCCCAGGGGAAAGTGTAGCTCCATCACTGGACACTACTACATTGGGAAGGGTCTCTCTACTGGGTGCTTATCGATTCAAAGTGATCATACACGATCAGGATCAATTCATATACTCCCAGAAGATTCCCATGCATTGATAGCAAACAGAGTTCTTGGAAACTGCAAAGAATTATAAAGAAAAACAAGAAAATCAGAATACCCTAAATCCAATCGGGTGTCCCATTATAAAACCACAGTCTTTATGCCCTATTAGGGCCAATGGATATCATAGAGGGGCGCCCCTTGGGTCATCTCGTCATGAACCAGAGCTGATAACAAACTTAAACTTGCTTGTGCTGACAGACTTGCACTATTCATGTATCTTCCTCTAAGGAAATCTTGGGGTTTTCATGGGTTCTCTGTTGTAAGACAACCCCTTAAATTGTTTTCTTTTGCCCTGGTATACTGCACAGAGCTGCTGTGAAACAGACTTGTCTTGCAGTCAATGGACAGGATGGAGCAGAATATAATCTTGCTTGGAAATCCAGAGCTTCTGTTTGTTTTGCGTAATTTTAAGAGTCTTGTAAAAGCTGAGACTCCTCGCCAGCAGCGACGACAGACACTCTCCAGTGAATTATAACAACATGAGTCATGGTGATGCAGTTGTTTTTGTTTCATTATACAATAATCTTTACATAATGTAGATTATATTCTCATGCAGTAGGAGTCTCGTCTTGCTTTAATCCACTTTTCACCACTATATAAAAAAGTTAAGGATGATGATAAATGTTAGTGCTGGATGATGAGTGTTGTAGCAGCTGTTTTTGAAAGTGTCTTGCTGCATGTTTGATTCTTCATGTAAAATAAGCCTGCCACTTAGTGTTGAGCGAACTGAACCAGTTGAACTATGTTTCAGGTCAAACTTTGCTAAAAGTTCAGTTTAGAGTGAACCCTCATGGGTTTTGTCCCAGGCGAACCTGCTAAAATAAATAGAAGATGGTGGTGGTCCAATGTGGCTCAATGTATGGCATTGTTGCCTTGCAGTGCTGGGGTCCTACGTTCAAGTCTGACCAAGGACAACATCTGGAGTTTGTAGGCTTTCATCGCATTTGTGTTTCTTTTTTTCTATAAGGCCTCAGACGGGCGTTTTGTTTGCGCACCAATAGGTGTACAGAAAAAAAATCGCCACTCGCATGTGTTTAAACAACATGATTGGGTAATGTTTTATGCACAGAAGACCTGAACTTCATGCGCATGAAAATCGTTCATTCACTGAAGCAGTTGCGCTTTAAAAAGTGCAGCTGCTCCAGGAGGAGAGAGCGAACAAGCCCCGCAGGGTTTTGGGACTTCTCTATAGCAGGGAGAGAGTGGAGCTATGGGGGATTAACCTATAGCTTTGCCCTCTTTC
This sequence comes from Eleutherodactylus coqui, assembly GCF_035609145.1. NCBI lineage: Eukaryota > Metazoa > Chordata > Amphibia > Anura > Eleutherodactylidae > Eleutherodactylus > Eleutherodactylus coqui. The sequence goes on along the minus strand of NC_089842.1, from coordinate 157,322,550 downwards.
CCTGCTATGGAAAAATTCCCCATAACTCCACTCTCTTTTTGCTAGGGGGATCTCAGAGGGATATCCCCATAGCACAGAGAGAGTGGGCGGGGCTAGAGAAAGTGGATGGGGCTATAGGGCTTCTCACAGAGAATCCCTATAGCAAATATAGGGGTGGCGGGGCTAGAGGTTAGATCCCTCTACCCCGCCCCCTCCTACCAGGCTTTAGGGGAAGTCCTTGTGGGAAAGCCCTGTAACCCCGTCCCCCTCTTTCTCCCCACTATAGGGAAATCCCTTGTGGAGAGAGGGAACAGAAGTCCCCTACTGCCCCTTGCTGCTGGGGAATTGCCCAGCAGCGAGGCAGGAGGAATACCCCACTGCTTACAGCAGGGCATTTAAAAGGTGCTGCCCAGAAGCACATCTTAATTGTCCCGTTGTGAATTCCTGTAAGCCCCCGCGGGGATTATTGCAACCCTCGGGGAATTCCCTTATCCCTGCGGGGACTAACAGGAGTTTACAGCGAGACATTTAAAATGTGTTTCCGGCCATCATGTTTTAAATGTCCTGCTGTGTGCAGCGGTGAATCTATTCTCCGCGCAGTAGTTTCCTTAAACTCCTGCTCCCATAGGAGTCAATGGAAACTCCTGCGCAGCATACCAAAGATAGATCAGATCGTATCTTTGTTAGGTGCGCGCCGTTTCACACACCTAACATTCTCCTATATGAGTGCTTTTATAGGAACCCATTGGTTCTTTTAGAAACCCTCTTTTTGCGCTCCTATTGGTGTGCAAAAAAAATGCTCGTCTGACCGAGCCCTAAATACTGTATATGAACCATATGTGGTGATTATTATTTTGAAAAACCCACACAAACACAGGGAGAGCGCAAACTTCATGCAGATGTTGTCCTTGGTCAGATTTGAATCTAGGACCCCAGCACTACAAGCCAACAGTGCTAACCACTGAGCCACATTGACTGCCGCCCCCACAGTTCTTTAAAGGTATTGGTAAAGTTCTGGTTCAAACTAATTCATACTGAACGAAGCTTTTTGCCAAAATTCAGTGAATCGGCCAAACTCAATGTTTGAAAAGTTCGCTCATTTCGACTGTCAGTATTACCTGTCAACCCTAAAAGTTAGAGCAGTGTGTGGTTAATTGCTGTGCTCTCCTCCATAGGCTCAGGATTTTCCAGGATAGACCATCAATGTATGATCAGTGAGGATCCCATCTTCGGGACTCCATCCATCAGCAGAACAAAGAGGCAGAGGGAGTACAGTGGCCCCTTCATTGCAGTATTTGGCAGTGCTTGGTACTGCAGCTTAACTACAGTCCGTTGCTCTTCAGTACCAGGAACAGACACACTGATGGGTATTGTTGTGCTGGGTACTAAAGTGGAGAGGCGATGGAGCTTCAGCATTCACCACTGCCCTTACATTATGCTGATTGGTGAGGGTCTCAGATGTAGGACCACCACAGATCATACATTGGCGGTCTACCCTTATGATAGGTTATAGAATAGGCCATGAATGTAATATTGAAAATCATGAGCTTTTTGAGGGGAATCCACCAATTTTTGCAGGATCAACTGACTGATGCTGACTTTGTTTTTGGGAACAATGACTGGACAAATTGGATTTTAAACTCATCTAGTCCTATTTTTTCTCCATGATGCAAGTGCCTTGCAGCTGTCTTTCCACTGTCACCATAAAAGGTTAATGACCGTTTGAACAACACAGTTGGATATGCTTACAGTGGAGTTAGAGGAGATTTCTAATTATCTCACATATGTGGTCAGTTTTAGAGGAGGAGTGATCAAAATAAGCTAAGAAAATATATTGGAGAAACTATGCTATGGACATGTTGAAATTTCCCTGTGTTAATCTATGAATCCATCAGCAGAAGAATTTGTATATCTCATAGCTTGAAATGTGCCCTCTTGTGAAGGGTAGGAATCTTAATTATGAGGACACTTATTGTCTTAATTTATTTGACATATTTTGGAATTGCCACCCCCTAATATGCAACTCCCTATTATAGTAGTGAGGGTTCACCAACATGAAAGTCTTCTGCTGTTTGTATTCTCTACAAGGTTGTCCGTCGACATGACTAACTGAAAACAATATACAATGATCTCATTAAAAATTCAGGACAGACTGACTGAATTACTCGGCACTTATAAGGAAAGCATTGTGAAACAAAGATCTTTTGAAATTGTACAATCCAGTTTATGCCTATGGGAAAAAGCTTTCCAAAAACAGTCTTAATAATAATAATGATTCATAATTATCATTATCAATTGATGTCTAGATGTTCTGAGTTAGATTATTCTGGCCTTTCTCCAAATCCCTTTTGCATTGGGCTATTGGCTTAAATGTGAACCGTCGGTTTAGGTGGCATGCTTGAGCATTGTACAAAGGTTTAGACAAGCCTATGGTTATGTCAGTGGACCTGATTAATAGGTTGCTTAGATTTTCATCTCTAATATATGCAGGAACTAGATCTGATGATGAGCTCAAGCTATTCATATGTGCCAAAAGTGTAACGAGTTCATAAAGGAAGGGAGATGTCCAAATGACTGCCCTGAGCTATCTTTGAATATTCTGTCTTTCAATGGAAACAGTTCTATGGGAAGATTTCATAGTTCGTGGCCTTGAGGGTTCCTTGGAGTGCACCCAAATGTTCATTCACTCCTTCCTTTCCCTTCCATTTCATTCCCTTCCCATCCTTCGGTAAAGTCCAGTCAGGTCAAGTACCTGAAATAGTATCGGAAAATGAGGTACAAGACTCCGGGAATGTTTTCTTTATAACATGCTTTACTTAAATTAGTTGTTTGAGGCCTTTAAATTGTAATTATTCCACTATTAATGTTACTACTAACATTTTTACAATATACTTACCATTAAATATAGATCCCTATCCTTTGCTTGATGATAACGCCACTATGCTGTCAAATTTCCCCAACTTTCGCTGACGTCACATACACAACCGATGAGCCTTTGTGGCTTGCTGTGTACATGTACTTAAGTAGTTACATAACTGGACATAACTAGAGGCGAGCTGCTCATGTGCAGGCCCTGAGAAGAATGTTGGTGCATGCGCAGTTCACCACCAGTGATATAGCTGCTGATGTACACACCAAGCCACAAAGACTCATTGGTTGTGCTGAAGTTTTGGAAATTTGACAGCCCAGGTACATGACCATCAAGCGAATCTGCTATACAGAACCCAGTCTTAATACTAACCATACTACGAAAGTCTTAGTGGTAACATTAGGAACTGAATAAATATTACTTATAGGTCTCAGACAACTCCTTTAATGAATGAAACAGCCAACATTGGGAAGAAGTCTTTATCTGTTTCGGCCACTTAAGGACAGTCTTTAGAGAGCACGCTCGAATAAAGCAGTTATCACTCTCTCTCACTCTCCCTCTCCCCCCCCCCCCCGCTAACCTCCGCTCACCCCCGACCCCGCCACCCCGCTGAGCCTGCTCGGACCAATGAGCAGTTACTCGAGAAGAGCGATGCTCGCTCGAGTAACTTCTTTATCCGAGCGTGCTCGCTAATCTCTAATCTTTATACATCAGTAATATACAAACTTAGGGACAGTCTTACAATGCAGACAGTATTCAGTGCAACAGTTCAATAGAATTTTCCCTCATCCACTCCATCCAGTTACTTGCTGTCTGGGTGGTGGTCTCTCTTTGTCCCCAACTGTCTCAGACACACTGCCACAATCTGGATAAATTTGACCTCTCCACACTTGCAGATCTACTTTCAGCTTCAATATTTCTGATCCACTCTGCTGCATCTCTCATCCTAGAGAAGGTGCTCTAGGCAAGGATGTTTGCCGAACGACAGCTCCAGTAGCATCAGAGGTGTAACTTGAAGCTTCTGGGCCCCAATGCAAAATCTGTAATAGGGCCCCCAACTATAATGCTTTATTCATAGTACTGGGCTTCCTATTTGGAGAGGAAAGGCCTTATGGGCCCCCTAAGGCTCCTGGGCCCGGGTGCAACCACATCCCCTGCATCCCCTATAGTTACGCCAGCGAGTACCAGCTATCCTTCCTGGGTTTAATTGCGCCACACTCCTATCACAGCTTTTTACAGTGTCTCTGTCAACATTATACACTTTTGTAACAACCATGTCTTAGCGAAACTATGCTTCTTTTATGTCGTAATAGCTTTGCTACAGATCCACATGAGCCATGGGGCATGTTCTTACCCTTGTGTTCTCACACTGGTTGAGGCTAGCTATCATTGAGTTCCCCATCAATTATGGCATCTGGGACCATTATTTCCCAGCGCCATATTGGTTGCAGTATAGTCACTAACTACACACCTGAGAATAACTACATGTCACAACATTGGTCCCTCTTACATAACACTGCAACAAGAGGAGTTAAAAACAAAAGGCTTTTTTGCCAAAAATTATGAGTAGAATAAAGTTATACACAAAGCAAAGCAGTAGATAGCATAACATAATATAGCAATAAAATGGGGACAGCCCTCTATTAACTGATGAAGGCTCCTCCACTCCTTACACATCCACTTCTTTTCTCCCAGCACATCTGCAGTTGTCTAGCACTAGGAGGCAGCATAGTCTACAAGTAAGGTGGCTATAGACTAGACATCTAATTTCTGACCAGCTTGTCATTCAGAAAGTCAGGAGTGTAACTTCTAGACATCAATGTAAAATCATTAACAGGACTCCCACCTACCACTTATAATACTAGTTCCTTCTTATAGGGCAAAGGAACTCTCTCGGGCTCCAAGATCAGGTACTGCTATCTATGCCCCCCCCCATCTTCAACTACACTCATGACAGTTGGCCTGTGACAGTTGATGTTCTGGGGAAAACATCATGAACTGAAACAAAACTTTTCAAGTATGCAACTAGATAATGACCAAAGAATATACCAACATGGACCATTGATGTATACCAACATGGAACATTGATGCTTCCCGTAGCAGCTGCCTTCTGTCAGTGTTTATTATGCTCATTTGTGTCAGGAAAAAGTGTTTGACTATTGTCAGAGAATATCTTAATTGGCCTTTATGGACATCTAAAATCTCTACTGGTCAGTCAATTTTTAAGGGCATTATGATCTTCCCCATAAAGATCCATTTTAAAAACTAGCACTTTCTTACCTGGTATCCAATGACCCAAAGGTCTTGGAGTTCTCCGGTTCATGACCACAACGAGGCCTGTATGGAGTGGTATAGTATATCTTTTCTTCTACAGTGAATGAGGCAGATCATTACTGTTTTTATAGCTGATTATGGTACGATGATCTCAATGGAGCAGGTCACAAGAAACCTTGATGATCTGTACATCATGGCAAAGAAAATGAGTAAAATCTTCTAATTGGTTCCTAATTTGGACAAAATAGAATTAGTATTGTTTTTTGTCATGAGGCACCTCAAGTTTAATTTAGTAAATTCCAGTATTTATTATACCATAGGTTAGAGAACATGGGATACGTCTAAAGGGGTCTGTAATTAGAAAAATAATTCTATACTTACCTATTCCTCCCCAATCAGTCTTCTTACCAGATCTTCTCCTCACCGATCTTCAGGCTCCTTCAGTCTCCTGGGTCATATCACCTCCAGCTGGCTGGATCCTCTTCAACCTGTCACGTTACGTAAATTCTCGGCAATCTCCTTCCTGCAGGTCAATGTACGTTACATCACTAGTGACGTAGCACTCACTGCCTAGCAGGAAATGCCGACTCCTATGCTGGGCTATTGCCAGGATTGCGCATGCGCGCTGTCTCGTGGCAGTGGTATACGAACACTCACGGCGAGACAGCGTGCATGTGCACTCGCGATGATAGCTCGGCATAGGATTCGGCATTCCCTGCTAGGCAGAGAACGCTACATCACACTGACCTGCAGGAAGCAGAATGCCAAGGATGGACGTTACATCACAAGAAGAAGAGGATCTGTCCATCTTGCGGTGAGGTGAGCCCGGGGAACCGAAGGAGCCAGGAGAAGATAGATGAGGAGAAGATACGGTAAGAAGACTGCCTGGGGAGGAATAGGTAAGTATTGATTTTTTTTTCTAATTACAAAACCCCTTTAAGGTCCATTCATTACAATGGATATTTTCTTCTTGCCTTGACTGTATGACTTATTGTAGCTGAGCTATCTCACCTGAAAATTCATCAGCTCGTATTCAGTCTTATATCTCCAGATTCCCCAAAGGTGTTCTGCATCAGTACTCTAATATGCTAATATGCTGCAAAAGAGAGACAGAACTGGGGCACTCTTGGGAAACTGTTTAATGTAATGTCTAATGGTATAGCAAAGTAGAACTACCACTTTATAAAGATCAACTTAAAGAGTTTACTCATTGACTATAATTCTTTTTTTTCCGCTGCCATATTTGGTAATGATGATGTTAAGGACACGAAACGTCAGGTGACAGCCCAATAAAGGTTTTGTAAGCCAGTACTCAAGGGCAAAACTCTAAATGGTAGCCAATCCATAACATGGTTTCAAACCACCATGCCATCACATCTAAGACAATGGTGCTCAGCACTTAATTGGCCCTTGTTTGGTAACACTTAGAATAAGATGAAAAGTTTACACAAACCTGCAGTGGTTTACATAAAAGAATTGGTGCCCATTCGGGGAGCGGGGAGGGGAATCCCCACGGCCGACCGGCTCTGTCTCTAGATGGAACCAATTAGCGTCAGACAGACCTCGTTAACTATAATGGGGTCCATCCGCTTTCTACCCAGCTGCCCGGCTTTTGGACGGAAGTAAAAGCACTGCATGCAGCACTTTTTCTTCCAGTTTCAGTATTTTGATGTATGCATCTCCCTGTTTATAGTGATATGCACCATGCTGGTATAACCTAGGTATCTCCTGTATATGATTGCACACTTTAGACACAATTGAAAAATGCAACCAAAACCTGCACGCGGTTTTAAAAAAACCCCAAAAAAAACGCATGTATTGTTTAAATCCACATGTGTATTTTTAGTGTATGCAGTTTCTTCAAAAGTATGGGGTTTTTGAATACTGTATGCATTTTTTAAATTGTGATTCAAAAATTAAACAAAACACATGAACACAGGCTAATGCCGAGCTCACACGTCCATAAGCATAGACTGCTGTGTGGGTCATGCAGCGCTTTACGGCTGTGGAGCTACCGAATCTATCGCTGTGTATCGCGATACGTGTACTGCGCATGACAGCATATCTGACGCACGCTGTCATGCGCAGTCCACCAGTTTTCTTTTTTTTTGTCTATATTTCCTTGGCCGTTGCTGTTAATACGCAATGTAATTATATATGGGTAGCGTTGATTATGCGCCAATAGAGAACAATGGTCTCTCTCGCGCATAACACACAGCAAATTAGAATATGCTGTGTTCTTTTTTACGCTTGCATAGTACACAATTTCTACTTGCAGGTGTGAGCAGAACTGCGTATTTGATTGCCTGTGAATTACTGCGTATCAAATGCATGTACAACACACGTGTAATACACGGTACTCGTGTGAGCCCGGCCTAAGGGGCTATAAACAAATTTTCACATAGTCCAGGAAATAAGTCATGTTTGGAAAGTTTATGCAAAGGGGCTAGATCATGTATGTAAATTCGTTTTGCAACTGTATCTTGAGCGGTTTAGGTATGGGTGCGGTAACATTTACACCCGGGCCCCTGTTCCTTTAGTTACACCCCTGATACTGGTTTATGATATCATATCACCCAACCCTTAGATGCTGTTTTTTCACTGTTATTTACATTGTTTGCATGGTCCACACTTGCACCCTCTATTCCTTATCATCCTTGCAGCACCTCTGGAGAAGGGGAGCCTTTCTCTGGATCAATCTGCTAGTGGGAATTAGGGTGTGGGACCAAGATAAGCTTGGCTACCTTCTCCAAGGAACCCCACTAAAGACTAAATGTAGGGATGTGTCCCTTCTTAATGGGCTGCTAAACCCAATATATCCTGAAATCAACAGCAAAATCTATACATCGGATAGACACCTCAACCGATACCATCTGTCAGCCATCCACATCGGATAGACAACCAACCGATACCATCTGTCAGCCATCCACATCGGATAGACACCTCAACCGATACCATCTGTCAGCCATCCACATCGGATAGACACCTCAACCGATACCATCTGTCAGCCATCCACATCGGATAGACAACCAACCGATACCATCTGTCAGCCATCCGCATCAGATAGACACCTCAACCGATACCATCTGTCAGCCATCCACATCAGATAGACAACCAACCAATACCATCTGTCAGCCATCCGCATCGGATAGACAACCAACCGATACCATCTGTCAGCCATCCGCATCGGATAGACAACCAACCGATACCATCTGTCAGCCATCCACATCGGATAGACATCCAACCGCTACCATCTGTCAGCCATCCGCATCGGATAGACACCTGAACCGATACCATCTGTCAGCTATCCGCATCGGATAGACAACCAACCGATACCATCTGTCAGCCATCCGCATCGGATAGACACAAGAACCGATACCATCTGTCAGCCATCCGCATCAAATAGACAGCTCAACCGATACCATCTGTCAGCCATCCACATCAGATAGACACCTGAACTGATACCATCTGTCAGCCATCCGCATCGGATAGACAACCAACCGATACCATCTGTCAGCCATCCGCATCGGATAGACACCTCAACCGATACCATCTGTCAGCCATCCGCATCAAATAGACAGCTCAACCGATACCATCTGTCAGCCATCCGCCCCTCCAGACTGCCATGTTAAAAACGTATATATTTAAAGTATACATTTTTTACTGGATGGCTGTTACGGATGCCTCTGATGGATGGCTTCTGAAAGCCATCTATCACCCATAGGCTCTTGTGTTAAAAAAAACGTTTACATTAACTTATACTTTTTTTACTGGGCAGCATTAGATTGTATAAAAGTGATGGTTTATACTGTATAACCTAATGAAATTCAAACTAAGGGTGGACACATCTGCATGGTACATATACCATAGGTGACAACTAGAGATGAGCGAACGTGTTCGGCTCCGCCCCTTTTCGCCCGGACACCGAACTTCGCGAGGAATTCCGTGTTCGGGCGAAAAAAGTTCGGGGGTCGCCGTGGCAGCGCGGGGGGTTGCGGCGGGGAGTGGGGGGGAGAGGGAGAGAGAGAGGGCTCCCCCCTGTTCCCCGCTGCTGCCGCCCGCGCCGCCGCGCCTCTCCCCGCCCCCCGGCGCCCCCCGAATACTTACGCGCGAACACGGAAGTCCTCGGAAAAGCCGGTGTCCGGGTGCGTAAGTGTTCGTTAAGAACACGTTCGCTCATCTCTAGTGACAACCATTCCTGCATAGGATAAGAAAGAGGTACATTTCCACGAACTCATGCGATGGGTTGACACAGGAGGTAGTTTTAAGGCTAGTTGTTCTCATCCCATTACCGATACATTTTATTTGAGTTTTCAACATACTTATGTTGTTTTTGTTGCCTAGATCTTCTATATTGTTCTTTAGAAACCGCTGTGTACAGTATCCTTGACTGGTTTGAGAACCTTGCAGTTGCTTATTGTGTTTCGCTACCTGGTCAAACATTGTAGCAGAAATGTATGGGATTCCTTTCTAATAGAGAGAAGTATTTTGTATTATTTTTTCCGAAAAATGTAAATCTTAGGTACAGTTGCTGTAAACATGTCATTTTATGCAAGCCGCTATTCGACTGGTATGCTTAGGTTAAATGTTTCAGCTCTGATGGGCACAAAAATGATACACTTACTGCGAATTAATGAATTCAAATCCCTGCATGTTTCCGAGCTTCATTTGGCCAAGGCTGCGTTAAATCTGAGAACTTGTAAAAAATATGACTCATATTTTTTTTAATAGGGTGATCTCTTTATTTGGATTAGGGTTAAATGACAATATCTCATAGCCTTTCACCATAGTAAATTGGAATAGAGAAATGCTTGAAAGACCGAATTACGTCTTCCAATTTTTTACCATTCCCCTTAATATCTCCCGACCATAAATACACTTTTATGACACCAATAAAGACAAATAGTCACCACTTCTCACAATAGACTTTCTTAACTGTGTGAGCGAGGCATTTCATTGAGCGTTTTAAAGGATATCTCATAGTCACAAACGTTTTATCGCTGCTTTTTATGTCTGTGCAGTGATCCCCAAAACTCTAATTAATTGAACATGTTTTAGACTCCGGCATAGAAAACTTGGGAAGAACCTCGCGCTAGAGAGAGAGAGCAAAAGAGAGGTCCTTCACCGTGGAGAGTAAATCATTCTCTTCATTTGGAAATAATATATTGTAATGATCCAATATATACTCTTATCATGTGCGCAAGGAGTATGAATCATTATGTGAACAGTAAAGCTTGTGAGATGTTCCCAAGAAGTTCTATAAATGGACAATTGAAATGTCTTAAAGTCCAGCTTCACAGCCAATTTTCTTTTACTTCTATAATACATCTAAAAGGAAAAAGGAAGCAACTTTGCAAATAGCCTTCATTAAAAATCTCCTACTTTTTGTCTGTAGAGCTCTCGTCTGTAGAGTTCGTATGAAGAACCATATCTCCATGGTAACAGACAACAAGCAAACAATGTGTAGTCTGATCCATCTGTCACATTCGTTTTCCTTACATGTATGTAGTAGATTAACAAGAAGTGCAATAAGCATGGAAGGCACTATGCCTTCCGGATCAGACTGTACAGAGTTTGTGTGCCGTCTCTAAGCTTTTAAGTGCATCAGAGCAATAAAAATGTTTGTGAAGCTGGACATATCCTTTAAGGAAAGAGAAAAGTAGAGGAAGTAGTAAGGTTAAGTTCAGCTGTGGTAGAATTTATGCCAATGCAAATCTCACCATGTATTACGTATGGATTTTGTTAAAAAAATTGAAAGGATAATTAAAACGTGTTGTGAAAATCCACCGGCTTCCCACATAACATAGTGAGCATGCTGCAGAACTGTTTGGCTACATGTTGGTGGGAAACATAAATTATTTGCTTTGTTTGAACAATTTGTGAGTACATTCCATTTGGATCAGCTTAAGGGCTCGTTTAGACCAGCGCTGTTTTTGCACTGTTGCGCGTTTACACAATCTGAGGCGCGTGTTGCGTGCTTTCAAGGCTCTTATAGGAGTCTATGGAAAACACGCAGCAGAGATAGAACTTTTTTTGTGCACACCTTGGAGCCGACATGTGAGTTGGCACTCGCATGCCCTATCTTTGCTAGACACGCTGATTCAGCGCATCTAACAATCGTCCATGTGAATGCTTCTTTTGGAACCTATTGTTCACAAAGGGGCAGTCTACCCAAAAGTGATCTTCCATCAAGTCAGAGAGATTCATCTGAAGAAAACTTCAGTGGAGTCTATTCTTGGTCCTCCAGAAATTTCCAAACTGGAAATCTGACACTACACTTCAATAATTTGCACTTTGGTTAGAATATTGTTGAAGTCGCCGTTCTGTGCGAAATGAGCATGGACTCCTTTGTTCTTAAAAGGGTTGCACTAATATTACGAGTTATACCCTATCCACAGGATAAAGGATAACTTGCTGATTGGTGGGTGTTTTACCATGACCCCCTCTGCCTGTTACTGCAGGCGTGTGCTTCTTCCCTCAGTGACATCAGAATGAGTGGAGAGCTGGCTGAACATGCATGGTTGACTCTCCATTCATTTGAATTGGGCTGACGGAAATACTCGAGCACTTGCCGCTTGGGTATCTCTTGCAGTCCCATTGAAAGTGAATGGAGCATCAGTGCGCTTGCGTGACTGACTCTCCATTCAGTCTCTTCACTGCAGGGGCTGCGGTTGAAGAAGGGGCCCAAGGATGGTATCTGGGGCCCCAGACAAGAAGGAACATAGAAAGCCTGAGGAGGGAGCTGAGAGTATGGAGACAGTGGGAGGTAGAATCATTGAAATGATTTTCTGACACGTATCTTTGACATATGTGAAAATAACTTGGGCTGGATTCTCCCTTTAAACCATGCTTCATCTTGGGCCAACAATAGTGTTGTTTGCTTCCTTTGATAGAGGGGATATTTGACTGAATGTACAGATGCAGCAAACTTTAACTTGACATTGAATGTGTTCTGATAACTTCACTACAATGTACTACAACGCTGTAAGTCGAGTTATTACAATTTGTCAGTCATGTTAATAATTTCTGCATCTGTATGTTAGTATGTAAAGACTTCTCAAGGTTTTTCCAGGTCAGCGGCCTCAGAATTGAAGGTAGCCACAGGAAAAATTATCAAAATACCTCCAAAACTTGTCTGACCTCCTACCTGTCTACATGTATTAGAAGAGCGACGTACTGTTCTTAGCTGCGGATGCAAAGGGCTGAAGCTTACCTGACCCTAAACTAAGCTACTTATATCATGATAGTTCCTGAGACATGACTTAAAAGGGTATTTTCATTTTGGCCTTTCATATCCAAGATGGGAAACTGCTGCCATGGCTGCCAGGCACCCGGCTGGAGAATATGGAAGGAGCGGAGCACTTAGCGCACTGCTGTTTCTGTAGCTTTCATTAAAGTGAATGAGCATTACGGAAATAGAGTAGCACAGCGTAATCCCCAGAGTTACAACAACTGCATAGCGTACTATGCTACGCTGTTTCCATAGTTCCCATTCACTTCAATGGAAGCTATAGAAACAGGACTGTGCTAAGTGCTCAGCTCTTTCTACCAAGTAGTTGGAACAAAGCTTCCGGGTTTTGCCATCTTCGTCATGAAAAGCCTAGATGGGAATACCCCTTTAACTACAGATAGAAGTGGACTGAAAAGAAACATCTTCACTGTTAGAAGTTACGTTCCAGTGTTGGACCCTGGTGCTTGCTTGGGGTAAAATGCCGGGAAAATGGCTCATCTCACCTCCTGGCCCTCAGCTAGCAAATTTCTGTTTGTCCACTGCTTGATACAACCATTGCCAAAATTGGCCAGCTCTGGATGTCCTGTGCAATATCCTCAATTGCAATATCATCATAAGATGTATAGACATAAAGTGTGTCCACTACCTTAGGCCTGTCTCACACGTGCTACAAAATCGCATGATTTTGTAACGATGCAACAGTGCTACAAAATGCATTTATGTGAAGCCCACGGTTTCCAATGGGTACTTTCACATGAGTGATGTTATGTATGCTGCTACAATGGGAGACTATACAATTGTGGCATGCTCTATATAGCTACGATTTGCTATGTTTTGTAGCCCATGTTTCCCTTTGGAGCCTCCTTGTTTATTGCATCGCATTGCACAAACTTGTGATTTTCGTGTGATGCGATTTTAACATTAGAGAGTCTTATTAACTTTCTCACTATGAAATCGCATGATTTTATCGCGGGTTGCAGCGACACACAGCTACATTTTTCCCAAGAAAAAAGATGCTATAAAATCGTGTTCCCATAGCAGCGATATCACTGTCGCCCGTGTGAAAGAGGCCTTACTCCACGAGACGCGTAAGGCTAAGTCCACATCCACACGGGCGTCATGATAGTGACGTGAGAAAATCGCAGCAATATCGCATTGGTGGTCCGTGCCAATATTGCTACGTTTTCTTGTGGCAATACCGCGATTTTGTGGCGATACAAAGTCGCTACTTGAAATATAAGCCATATACCTCAGAAATAAGCCCTAGCTGCAGAAAAAAAAGAATACATTGCCTTAGAAGCACTGTCCGGCTCAGCTGCGTCTTCTTCCCGGTCACCAGTACTGGTTTTGATCATCTCTTCTGGCCGGGGATTGAAAACTCCCCGCCTCCCGGAAGCGCTGACTCTGATTGGCTGAGTGCTGTGATCCTTAGCCAATTAGAGACAGCGCTCGATGAACCAATCACAGCCATTCATCAAGAGCTGGCTCTGATTAGGGCTTTTACAATAGGATTTCCTACTTTAAAAGTTGCATTGCACAGCACGAAAACCACATTTTCGTGTTATGCGATGCAACAGAAAGGAAGGCTCCATAGGGAAACTTGGGCTACAAAAATATTAAAAATTGTGGCTGTTTAGAGCATGCCACGATTTTGTAGTCTTGCAATGTAGCAGGCTACAAAACATCGCTTGTGTGGAAGAACCCATAGGAAAGCATGGGCTCTACATACATGCGATTTGTAGCATTGACGCATAGCCAGAAAATTGTGATAAAGTCGCCCATGTGGATGCGGCCTCAGGTCGCTTTCACATGGGCTACAGAATCACGAGATACATTCGTTTTGTAGTGATGCTGCATCGCTGCAAAATCTTGCGATTTTGTAGCCCATGTGAAAGGCCTAAAGTTGATTCAAGTTTGTTGCTGTTTGTCCTCCCCTTTCACTGCACATTGCTCAAGTTGGGCCCTACAATAATGGTCAAAGGCCAAACAAAACTGACCCTCTTGCAAATACTTAACTACTGTAATACTTCTAAATATTAAGAATTGTGGTAGTCACAAACCACAGTGATAGGAAAGTTATGTTTTCACTTCCGCAGGAGAAGCTGATGTGCTCTGTGTGACTACAGGCCGGCACAGGGCATTGCAATTCTATAATAAAGGGAAAGGATAAACTGTGTTATGCCTAGGGCAGGGGTGGAGGGGGCAGAGCATGACACAGGATTCAAGTAACATTAAAGAAAGAACACTTGTGTCCATCACCACCCCCACAGCCCTGCCCTTGGCATAACACAATGCATATGTTTTGCCTAGAGTGTTGCTTTAACTTATTTCCATATGTCATACAAAATTTATAATATTGTATTCTGAATAATATAATAAATAATACTATTATACAATGTGATAAAGTCAGCATGAGGTTGAATACCACTTTAGGACGAAGAGCACTCCATATACACTCTTTGTCAAAAAACAATCAAGCACCTAGAAGGAGTTGTCGTTTTGCTGCAGTTACATCTCAGGCAGACATGCACATGATTAGAGTTGTGGTGTGATTAGATGAACGGTCTTGCCACCTGAGGCCCTAAATGTGGACCACCCTTGGCCTATAAAAAGGCTCTCTGACACTACTTGTGTGTAGTTGATCTCTTTTTCCGCTTTTGTAGAGCTTGTTGACCACTAGACGCCTCTGCGACACAGTCAAAGAGATTTTGCCCAGTTAACAGAGTTTGAGAGGGGCGCATTATTGGAGTAGGAGAACGTGGATGGTTGTATTGACGAATTGCCTATTACCTGGGCTGTTCTGACCAGACTATTAGGTGTTGGGACCAGTGGATGCGTGAGGGAACACAAGGCGACCGGGCCCAGGACACCCTCAACAGACCAGAAGTAGAGAGGATCATCTGATTGTCCAACAACCATGAGTACCTCCTACTCTTTCGTTGTCCGCCAGCCAGGGACAGGTGGTGCCATTATTACAGGCTCCCTGTCGGAACCATTTCCAGGTGTCTGGCTGAAGGACATTTGGTCTCACAGAGTCCATTATGTGTATTCAATGGTGTTGTGAACAACAAAATTGGACTGCTATGTAGTGAAACCAGGTTGTCTTTAGCGATGAATCCAAGTTTAGTCTGGACAATGATGACAGCCGTGTGTGCCTGGAAACCTAGGGAACAGCACCTCAATCCTGCCTGTGCTGTGGAGTGGCACACTCCAGCAGGATGATGCTCAGCCACAAACAGCAAGGAGGTCACAGGAATGTCTCCAACATTGTCAAACTTCTGTGACCTGCCCGGTCGCTAGATTTATTGCTAAAAGATCATGTATGGGACCATTTGGGACGCAAACTTCAACAGCCTATGAGTTTACATGATCAGGAGGCTCAGTTACAGCAAATGTGCACCGATATGCCACAGAATACCATACAGACCCTGTATGCCTCCATGTCCAGTCATATCACATCTTATATCCAAGCTAGAGGCAGTACAACAAGGTACTAAAGCCTCCATGCCCATCCATATCACATCTTGTATTCAAGCTAAAGGCGGTACAACAGGGTAGTAGAGCCTCCATACCATTTGTATCACATCTTGTATCCAAGCTAGAGGTGTACAACAGGGTACTAGAGCCTCCATGCCGCCCATATCATATCTTGTATTCAAGCTAGAGGCGGTACAACAGGGTACTAGAGCCTCCATACCCATCTGTATCACATCCTGTATCCAAGCTAGAGGCGTACAACAGGGTACTAGAGCCTCCATGCCCGACAGTATCACATTGTGCATCCAAGCTGTAGGCGGTACAACAGGGTACTAGAGCCTCCATGCCCACCCGTATCACATCTTGTATCCAAGCTAGAGGCGGTACAACAGGGTACTAGAGCCTCCATGCCTGCCCGTATCACATCTTGTATCCAAGCTAGAGGCGATACAACAGGGTACTAGAGCCTCCATGCTGGCTGTATCCCGTCTTGTATCCAAGCTAGTGGCAGTACAACAGGGTACTAGAGCCTCCCTGCTCATCTGTATCACATCTTGCATCCAAGCTAGAGGCGGTACAGCAGGGTACTAGAGCCTCCCTACAAGGGTTCCATTTTTCCAAATAAATTACCCTGATATTGTAATCCCACATATCAACGTAACAATCACACAGAGAAAGTTTAATTTCATTCTGACAACTCCTTCTAGGGAATAGTTTTTTTTGACAGAGTGTATTTCCAGATATATGTAATAGTAAATGACTTATGGTACTAAAGGACAAGTTTACTCTTAATTTTTACTGTTACTATCTCTTTATATGCTGCTCCAAATCAGCAGACTCTTGTCAATGCCCCCAATGTCTTATTGTACACTTGTCTGTTCTCGCATACACAGATCTGTATCCGCGACCCCCCAAGACAACTTTCACTGTCTGCATTAAAGCCATTCCTCCTATCAATGAAGCAACCCCACCTTGCACCTGCAATGGTTCTTCACTCTTAGGGTGCGGGCAGACGAGCGTAGGTGTATTTACGTTCGCACGAGCGCAACGTATAATCGCCCGAGCGATCGTTTTTCACCGATCACGACCAGAGCTAGAAAGCGTATTTTCGTTTGTTCCTACTTTGCAAACGGTCTTTTCGGCGATCGAATATGCGTTGGCGCGTATTTCGGTCGCATATGTTCCGTTTTTTTTCGAATTGCCGTTTTTACGCGCCATAAAATCGCCCATGTGAACGAATACATTCGAAACCATTGCCTCAGATGGTCACGTATATACGTTTGGTCGCAAAAACGCGCCGCTAGGAAATAGCCAATAGTGTCTGGTTCCTGGCTGGACATCTACTTGTATGTAGTGCAAATGACTCAAGTGCTTTAACCAGCCTTGAAATCAACTTCCCCTTCTTCAAGATGACTAAAAATACCAATTTAATAATTGTTGACAATGTGAAAAATTAGTTGTTTTTCATGTTGGAGGACAATGTAGGTCACAGGTTAAGAATATTATAGGACTCCACCCAAATAGTTGTGTTATTTTTAAAAAATCCAAGCCTTTGTAAGCTAAAATGACCCTATCATGAGGCCAATAAGCATAAGAGTGCTTTCACACGTACCGGAAAATTCCACAGCACGCAGCAAAATATTTGCTGTGGAAATCCATGCAGAAGCTGCATGTATGACATGTGGATTTTGATGGAGATTTGCAGAAGAATTTAGCCATTTTCAAATCCGCGCATATTAGACATGTAGATTTCCGCTGCATGTTCCAGAATATTCCAGTACGTGTATAAGCTCCTAGGGGGCCTAATGTCATCGTATCCTTCTTCTCTTGGTGGAATAGCCTTTTTTTTTTTTTACTATTGATGATGATAAGGGATGATGAAAGACCCCATTCTGAGACCTAAGCAAGGAGGGACGTGAATTTGGGAGGGGGAACCCATAACGCCTGCAGTTTTTACGTGTATAGTACAGATTTAAATAGGGGTGGTTTTGCTTTAAGATGATGGAGTGCTGTATGTGCATATGTGACTGGGTGTACCCCTATATTGTTTTGTCTATTGTAACTATATGTATGGTATCTCTTTAAACCAGGTGTGTGGGATTGCTGATGGAAGACTGGAAGTAGAAGAGCAACAGCACCATAGTGAGGGGCGCAGTTGGCCGAGAAATGCTGAGCTGACCGCACGTGTGAGCGGGCTCAATCAGTATTGTTACGGGCTAGTGTTGTATATTAGTGGACAGAATCATGTCGGAATTAGTAGTAAGCTGACAGAGCTTCTGTTCCTTCAGCACCCAACCACCATGAATGTGCCTTCCCCTACTGCATAAAAAGGGGTTATTGGACTTGTATCCAGAGACCTTATGCAGCTAAAACAGGCACGAATTTTGGTCTGCCAGAGCCAAGAACTACAAGTGCAACCAAGAGTTTTTCCAGCAATTACTGGCCTTCCCTTGCCAATGGACCAGACCATGGCCAATAGACTTTCTATTGAGTCTCTCTTTGATAAGCAAGTAGCAGGAAAGATAGTTCAGGAACTATCTTCTTGGCCGGAATATGGCGACAGTTCCAATAGACTACTATGGGAGCCTATGACAGGTGCCAGAGAAGGTAGGTGGGAGGGAGTTTAGCAGCGTGTCTGCTAAAATCCCAACCCCTTCCTTCTCCCCTGTTTGCAATGGTACGGGGCAGGTCTAGTTGCTAAGCTCCCGCAATATCCTTTACAGCCTCGTCCCGCCCCATCCCATTGCTGGCAGCCGACAAGGAGTGGAGAGGAGGTGGGAGCTTAGCACACTAGCTTCAGCCCCCTTCCCTTTGCCGATAGCCGGCGAGGGGGCGGAAAGGGGGAGTCAGTTTAGCAACGCTAAACTGTCTCCCCCCCACCCGACGGCAAATATGTGCCCGACCCGGGCAGTCTGAACGGGTGCACAAGCAGCAGATTTGTGCGCCCTTGAATATGATTTTCAGTTGTGCTTGTGTGAAAGAGCCATTAAAATGGTATATTGTGAAATCAGTCAGCACAATTATTTTATCTTTTTTAACCTAATTTTTCCATGTGATGATGATGAATAACGACCTCATAACTATGTAACTGTGTGAGAATTGATCAATAAGTTCAAGCATATAAGGGCAGCCAGGTGAAACAAGTAAAGAGGTTTAAACTCTACAAAATGCTATCTGAGCTTCCATCACTTGGGAAAGATGCCACTGATCATTCAGCATTTGCATTACACCAAGAACATTGTTGTTTATACAGATATTCCATTTAAAATGCAGTATTTTGTCTGTAACTCTATGAAAGCTCCAGGCTATTTAGTCTGTACTCATTTTGATGGCTGATTGGCTGCAATGAGTAGTAACAGGCCTTAAATGATCAGGAATGCTCCAGTGTACCGAGGTTACATGAGTGCTCCGCACCGAACATCTTTAGGCCTTCTCTCACATGAATGTTATTTCTCGGCAAAGTGAGGTGCGCAAATAAATCGCGACTATCTCTCCCAAAAATCGGATGAACACAGATTAGCCACAACCAAGTCGTGGCTATTATTTGTGATTTTTCTGTTCATTTACACGGCTGGCTGCAGGGAAAACACACTGCAGCCCTGAAATCATAGGCGTACCGGCAGGGGGTGCCGGGGTCGCAATGGCGACCTGGCCCCTGCGCTTGAGGGGGCCCAGAGGCCACCCTCCACCACACACTTTGCACTGCACTGCCGGCTGCCGCGTGCTTAGTGCGGTCCGGCCGACAGCACGAGCCAGAGAGGAGAGTAGGAGAAGGGAGGGGGGAGGACTTGGAGAGACGACAGGGGAGGAGGAGGGGGTAGGGGAAAGAGCAGAGAGGACACAGGCACAGACTCACTGGCTCAGCACAGCACAGCATCGAGTGGACCAGGGATGATGATGTCATCTCCCTGCTGCTTCCCTCCTGCTGAGCTGCTCTCCTCACCAACGAAGTGGTCCGGCCACCGGGGGTATGTATCTATCTATCTGCTTGTCTGCCTGTCTGTGTGTCTATCTATCTATCTATCTATCTATCTATCTATCTATCTATCTATCTATCTATCTCTCTATTAGGCCTCCTGTCCACTTGCATGCACGGATTTCACTGCTGAATCCCGCAGTGAAATCCGTGCATGCCCGCGGACATGGAGAGAGAAAATACATTATACTTACCTCTCCGGATGCTGCGGGGCTCCCCTCTGTGCAGGCCGGATTTTCTTTCTTCCGGTCAGCGGATGTGCTCAGCACAACGGCAGCGTGCCCCGTGCACGCGCACCAATATTTTAAAAAATCTCCTGTTCTCCCGCGTATCCATGGCACAGCACAAAACAGCTGCGGCTATGCCGCGGATACGAACGGCTTCCATAGGCTTCAATGGAAGCCACAGGAGTCGTCCGTGTGACAGATCCGGAGGAAAATGGAGCATGCTGCGATTTCTTCCTGTGCGTGTGACCCGCAAACCGTGAAGGAATCCCATCTACATGCTTTTAGCTGCCCTACTGATGCTAATGCATCCCTAAGGGCAGCAAGACACACGGATCTCAGGCATAGATACGGGGCGAGGGGAAAAAAGGGTCCGGGGGGGGGGGGGGCAGTCTAAACCTTTGCACCCGGGTCCCTGAGCCTTTAAGTACGCCCCTACCCGAAATCCTTCGGTCGGCAGAACTACTTTAATGACTTTTAAATGCCTCAACTAGAGGCACCTGTCAGTGTTTAGCAGTGCTTGCCTCTAAACTTCCTCTCTCCCTTTTTCTAACGGCTTCTGTAGACTCCCATAGATATGAGGGCTCCTTAACACAAGTGTATGCGTTTTTACGTTCACTCGTCCACGCCGTAAATTCGCATGAATGGATGTTTTTGCGCGATCACGGGCAAAGATAATTAGCATTTTCTCATCCATTCACACGATCAGGCTTGACAATTATGTGAAAAAACACGTCTCCACTTGGAAAATGCTCACTCAGCTTAAATCCCTGGAATGACTTCAAAAGCCTAAACAGAGACACTTGTAAGCTTTTTACAGCGTTTGGCGCAGCTAAACTGCCTCCCCTCCCTTTTCTCCCAGCTCCCATAGGAGTCTATGGGAGACACCGACGTATATCGGTCGAAAGATAGAACCAGAACTATCTTTTTACCCACCGTATAATCGCCAGCATGGATTTCTGTCCCGTATGTTCTGTTTTTTATGGTGCAATGTTTTCACACGCTGTAAATTCACTGGTTGAATTGAACTAATGCATTGATAACCAATGTCTCAGATAGTCGCATATCTCGGCCGGCCATGAAAACGCGGCTGATATACGCTCGTCTGAATCAACACTGATATAGAATGGATAGATTAGATAGATAGAAGTGTAACTTAAAGCTTGTAGGCCCTAATGCAAAATCTGTGATAGAGTCTGCCTCTAAAGCCCCATTTAGACGGGACGGCTTTCGGGCACACGATGCCGGACACTCATCCACGCCTGTGCTCACTCACGTAATGTTGCATAGGAGCAAGTATCGTTGGCTCGCAGTGGGGAGGCTGTGTATGTAACCGTGTTTCCATATGCGCATGAAAAAAACGCAGGCTGGGAAATAAGCATATGCAGTGATTAATTAGCATTTTGCTAGGCAAGAAGCATTTCACATGCAAGGCTTACACAATGGGTTGCAGAAGCTCTGTGTATTCACATGCATTCATAGAGTTCAATGGGGGCTCTACACGTGTATTATGCAGTAAGGCTGGGTTTACTGCGGCAGATCCGCCTGCGACCGCTAATCCCGGGGTTAGCCAGCCATGTGGATGAGATTTGTCAAAAATCTCATCCACATGGGACGCCCCATCCGTCGCAACAAAGTTTGCAGATGCGGATGCTGCGGGGCAGATTTCCCAGCCGTAGCATGTCTATTTTTGTTTTTTCTGTTGTGGCCGCGCTCCTCTGTATGGGATCGCCGGCCGCAGCGGAAAAGCATGCTGCCAAGCCACTCCAAAACCTGCGGCTACATGCCACGGTTTTTGAAGCTGCGCTTTCCCGACGGAAATCTTGCGGTTTTTCACTGCACCAAAACGGTGAGATTTCCACCAGGATTCCATCCTGTGTGAACCCAGCCTAAAATAGAGCATGCCGCATTTTTTCCATGTGCGTATCAACACGCTGGTGTGCATGGAAGAATGAAAGTCAATTAACTGTCATTGTCTGCATTCACCGTGTATCACGTGTGCGTAATATGCGGTGAAAGAACGCCCGTGGACATTAGCCCTAAGAAGCAATTTCTACAGCATCTCATAGAAAAACCAAAAAGAGAAGAGAAACGGAAATCTTACTGCACAGATATCATTAAACAGAGAATTACTAATGAAACCTTCCATTAAAGTGTGGAAAGTGAAGAATGATGTGAAAATTTGTATCTGTGGCGCCTTTGTAAGGGTTGTTCGTAAATTTAGATAAATACATATTTTTTCTATTTAATTGTTTTGGTTTCTTCAGATTAATTGCTGGAGAAGGCTGGAATTAAAGACAATGGCATCTGGTCAGTTCTGAACAGGTTTATCCAGACTGGGTGGAGCAAGCGGGTAACAGGAGACGCAAAAGAGAATTAATAAGCAAACCTTTGTTGTTTTGAATGTTCCTTTCCAGTAAAAAAAAAGTAGATTGTTTAGACATGTCAAGTACAAGTACAGTGTCCTTGTATGAAATACCTGTAATAAATCACACTGCTCAGTCAACATTGTGTCACATCATCTTTTGTTCATGAACTTTTTAGAAAAATTGTAAGCAAAATATTTGTCGAAAGAAAAATGTACTTCAAAAGAACCTAGAAATAGTACGTTGGGGAATTGACCGCAGTTCAGTTCATACAAGGTTAAGCCTCCGAGATACTGTATTTATAATATCCCATTGTCAGGTATGATCTACCTGTATCTCTGAATCAATCTGCATAATAAATCATGCCAATATTAAGTGACAGTAAATAGGTGTACCCATTAATGGTCCCTTTAAATCAGGCCATCTTGCTGATGCCCTTTTAGATGCCCTATTAACTGCCATTATAGCCATCAAATGCCTCTTTCCTTTGGTAATTCCAAGAGAAAAGGTCAAAATCCAGCATCTATAGAAAAAGGTTCAGCTTTATTAACCCTTTCCAATCCACTGTCTGACGTCTGAAGACATTCTGATTGAAGGCTGTACAGCTCCGATGTCTGAAGATGTCCGGCAGGGTATTCTTACTGTATATTACTGGCCGCTCTGTTGTCTGGGGCCTCTTCAGCATGTCACATACCATAGTACTGGCTCTAGCCAGCAGATGGCAGCGTTATATAATGGCAGAAAGAAAAAGCCCCCTAGGAAACCCTGAACCCAAAATTGGATTGCAAAGGGTTAAATCTCTAGTATCTGGGTAAAATACATATGAACAGCATACTGCTTACATGTTTCAGGCATCAAAGTCCTTACTCAACATATGCTCTGATGCCTGAAATGCACAAGCCGTGTACTGTTCATATATATTTTCCACAGATGTTTTAGAAATTTAAGAAAGCCGAACCTTTTACAATGGATGCTGACATTGCTGAGATTTGACTTTTTCTTCTATTACTACATATTACATGATTGTTTATTTTCCAATTAATACATTAATGACATATGATAAGGATAAGCAATCAATGGCTAATTATTGCACACTGAAATGTTGAAACACCAGACGACTGTTGATTGAAGTGGCAGCATTCATGTTTGCTGTATTACGGTTTTGTAAGTTTCTGATATGGTGTTAATAATGCTCTGTCTCTTTAAGAGGGGGGAGGACTCAGGGAGCGGTGGACTCCTGGAGCTCAATCTCTGGAAAGAGAACAGAGCAGATAGGGTGTATGGGCTGTCTGATACTGTGCGGATAGCCCTATGGACAGGATGGAGGACGGACTGCATCAGTGAAGCCCTACAAGCATTATCGCTACGTCCTGCTTCTGCAATACAGAGACTGCTGCTATCTCTGGTGCTCCTGCGGTCGCCAAACCAGTGCCCAAATGTGCCTCAAAGTTGATTAGCTTCACTGTTTAATGATTGAACCATACTGATACCCTGACAATGGGTCATATAAGTAGATTGACTCTTGTTACTTCGGGAGAACTGCTTCCCTGGCCCCCTCCATAAATTTCATACATGTAATGTCTTGTCTTGATACACTGTGAAAATGTCTTGTCATTCTGTTGAGTGTATTGCACAGCTGCAGTGTGTGATGGGTTAATGTCTGAAAAGTATGAGCTGACTGCTTGTAAGGTATCAATTTTATCTTGTCACGTGGTATGAGAGAGGTTATAAATGTGAGTGATTGAGAGTGGGAAAGGAGTTCCATGTCTTCAGGAGTGGTAGTCAAGAGGTCCAGCTATGTGGGGGCACCTTCAGCCCCTATGTAGTGAAGCATGGAAAAGGAGTAGAGGTTTCCAATTGCGAATGCACTTATGAAAAGAAAGTGAGTCCCACCTGAGAAGAGTGAGAGCCAGAGCAGTTGTGAGCAAGTGCGCATCAAGGCCCAGTGCATAGGTACTATACATTTTATATTTTCCTATGCGGACGTCTGAAGTCTGGATCACCGTGTAGAGGTACACCCTTTTGTCTGTTACGCACTGGTTGATCTGAAGTCTGGGTCACCATGTGGAGGTACTACTGTAAATTTTATTGAATTGCCTGCACTGTATCTTCTTCAAAGTGTGCCTTGTATTGCTGAAGTTTCCAGTAAAGTTATTTCCAGGCCCTGATTGTTCCCGGGGACCTGGGGTACTTAAACTGTCTGTGGCTCATTTATTTTCCCCGCTGATGTTCATGCCAGGGTGTACCGGAACGGTGGCATCACCTGTGACAAATCCCTCTACACCTGTTATCCTGTTTATTGGGCATCCCCAATGCGGGGGGAAGGGGGGGGGGTGTCCAGAAGAGGCCCAGCGCTGCCCTGGCCTTGGCTACATGTGTCCCTCCAGGAGGAAGCAAGGTAAATGCTGCCGTGACGGGCCAGCATCTTGCCCTCCCAGCTCCTCAGCATATGCCATGTGTCCGGGGGCACCCTACGGGACACTGCACTACATTTAAACCCCGGTTTATCAGTGAAATGTTTGTGGACTACAGTTAACATTGTGAAGACCCGATTCACAGCATTTAGAACTGCCATCCTGATTACTGCCGTGATGTCTGCTGTTTCTTGTTTACACTTGTTATTATAGTTACTGAGCATCAAGATGTCTGATTCTGGTTTCTACACTGTACTTTCAAGAAGTTTTCATCGTACTGCCTCATCTCAGACCTACATCTTGTGCTAATACTGAATCAATTTGGCCAGAGGGTTTTCTACAGGGACTCCCCACTTATGAGGACAAAAGTACTATGATTCCAGTGACGACCCAGGCTATGGCCCAGACAGAAATACCTCTCCCAATGCCCGAACGAAACTGGACTAAATCTGCGGTTCGGCAGCTTCCTTCTCCAGGGTATAAAGAAAACCTCTTCCGGAAACGCTCTCCATCCCTGCACTTCTTAAGGGCCCTTTACACAGCCTAATGATAAGGCAAGAATGTTCACCCCAACATTTGTCTGTCTGATCATCAGGTCATTGAAATATGCCCATAATCATCCAACAAATGAACAAATGCTTGCTCGGCAGCTGATTATGTCTTTTACATAAGCATAAAAATGTTCTCTGGTTGGCTGCACATCTTCTGCTGAAAACAGGGAGATGTAAAGCCCACCAATGATAGCCATACGAGTGGATAAATCATTGTGTAGACATTATTAAAAAGCAACGATCAACATGCTCATTGTCAAACAGTGCTTGTTAGCATGGGGACATGATCCGCAAGCATCCTTAGGCTTCTGCTGACTCCTTTTGGCTTTTTGGAGGTAGCAAAGCCAGACCATTAATATCCCTTTAATAGAGTCCCAACAAAACATTGTAACTGTCTAAAATAACTGAGATGATATTATCGCTTTTATCATATGCCTGAGGAGCCAATATATTAAAAAATCTCAAACCTAACACTGTCCAAGTGCCAACCAAAAGTTCTTAATAGGGTGCAAGAGGAGGGAGAAATTTTAGGGGGTTCAAGGGCTCCTGACGTCAAGAGTTTAGGATTAGAGATACAGCTTTACATCAGCCCCCTGGAATCCCTTCTTTTCAGTCCACGGCTTCCTATATACGTGAGTTGACTTATCTTTCTCTCCTACTAGAATGTTTCTGGGCTATTTAGCTGCTTCCATTTCTGCCTGTGATTCGCCATTTGTCTACTTTCTTCTCTTCTCACCATGACACTGTCTATGTCAAATGAACTGAGTGAACAAGTCATTTCACTAAGAATATAATTTGGCTTATCACATGATATACTCTGTGCGGCTGTCAACATTTCCTTGTTCTCATTGGTTATTGGATGTTCTCTCCCCAACCAGTAGATGCCAACTGAACATGTAAGGTGGTCAGACGTTCACTACTGTATAAGATGAAGATGCTAATATAATGTGAATGAGAAATTGTTATGGGAAAGACAGAGCTGGCAGCAGATTCCCTTCTTATAGCGGAACATGTGCTTTTACAAGAGTACAATTAGGAAATATTTGATCCATTCCAATAGTCTTCTTTTGGAGCTGGCCAGAGAAGGCTGACTTCCAAAACAGTCTTGGTAAGGTCATTGGAAAATGAATACTGGCACTATAGACAGTGAATTGGAAATGAGGACAGGAGTAAGGACATGTTAATATAAAATGGTCCCTATGTTAATAACTAGCGATGAGCGAATTTTTAAAAAGTTCCGTTCGGTTGGTTCGATGAACTTTTGCAAATTGTTTGGTTTGGTGTGAACCAAAACTGATGATAGGTCATCTATATCTGATATCCAACTCACAGGACCCATAGTAATCAGCTGTTCGCAGGGACCATGGCCCTTGTGTGAGCACTTCGGTCACCTGGATGTTTTTATCTCTTTTCATTCTGGTTCGTACTCAGAGCGCCATGCTTTTCATAGAGGCTATTCTGAGTACTGCAATGGTGTCCCATTCACTTAAATGAGACAGTAATGCAGTACTCAGAATGACAATTATGAAAGTACAGCATTCTGGGTAGAACAGGATCACAGGCAGGTAAAGTATAAACATTGAAAAATCCATAGAGCATGTATAAGCACCATGGCCCCTTCCCATAGTTAATCGGTAGGGGTTCTGAGAGTCAGACCCCCACCAATCAAATATTGATGGCCTATACTGAGGATAAGCCATCAATTTTTACAACCTGGATAACCCATTTAAGCTAAATGGGAACTGTATGAGTCAGCCTTCAATGAACTATTTGGCTGTGTGAAGCAAGGGATTGTCAAGCAGACAGATGTGAATGCATCCGGGAAACTCTGTTTTTCATGTTTAACCCCTTCGATTGGGATACTGGCCTTGCTGCGGGGTCCCCAAGCTGTTACACACACCGATACACCTGGTTATGAGGCTGCTGAAGCTGCACTGGGCTCAGGTGCGGTACCTCTAGGTCTGAACAGGGATGTAGTGAGGAAACAAGTTGAAGTCAAGGCTGGCAGCACACATGCATATACAGAAACTGGGGCTTTGTCACAGCAGCTATGATACTAATTGCTTAGGCATCCTCCGTGGCGGGAAGATCACTAATGTAGCATAAGCTGGCTGGTGATTGGTGGGGACAGGATTAGGGAGTGCACGCTAGCCCTTTAAGAGAGGGAGCAGCAGTGCAAACGAGCCCAGCAGGCAGAGACTCAGTGGCGAGCAGAAGCATAGGAGTGCTGTGTACCATGTAACCGGCAGCAGCATTGGACTGCAACCTCATGAGCAGGTGAGCAGCGATGATGCGCCATGACAGGGATTTGGGTTGCCACATTTGTCATAAAAAATCATGGCAAAGGTAAAAGGTGTGATTAGGGGCGTGGCTTATCATAGCGTATGTTTTTACCTCCGCTATTCTAGTGGTCACAACTAATAATTGTGGCCCCAGTATTAATAGTGACCCTCTTAGTGTCCCCAAGTATTAATAATGTTCCCCTTGGTGGCCCTGGTGGACGTCAGGTCACCATTATAGTGATTACCAGGCGGGTTGCTGAAGCTCCCCGGCCGTTAATCACTCTGCAGCGCTGCGGGACGGATGCATACACGACAGTGTGTGCATCTGTGATCTTCCTCCCCTCTTCTCCTGATCTCTTCTCTGCTGCGGGCACACACACTGACACCGGCAGCAGCGCTGAGAGGAGCAGCAGTGCTGTGAAAACCAACAGGTAAATATATGGGTCTTAGGAGGAGCGCTAATACTATGGGGCTACTGTAGAGGGTCACTATTACTACTGGCGCTACTGTGGAGGGTCAATATTACTGTGGGGCTACTGTGGGGGGTTACTATTATTGCTTGCTGGGGCTACTGTGGGGGGTGGGTCACTATTATTGCTGGGGCTACTATGGGAGGTCACTATCATTGCTGGGGCTACTGTAGGGTGTTACTATTATTGCTGGGGCTGGTATAGGGGGGGGGGTGCTAATTCTACTGGGGCTACTGTGGGGGTCACTATTATTGCTGGGGCTGGTATAGGGGACACTATTACTACTGAGGCCACTCTGCACATGGCAGCATACCTCAAGCTGACTTAGGGTATGTTTACACGTGGCAGAAATACTGGAGAATTTGAACCGGCCCTGTACTTTTTATAACAATGGAAGTAAAATCATACACTGTAATAAGCCCCGTCCTGCACCACACCCCTTTGTCCCGCTTTGACCCTGGAAATTTCTGGTCATCTTATAATAGGGCTCCCACTAGAGATGAGCGAGTATACTCGCTAAGGCACATTACTCGAGCGAGTAGTGCCTTAGCCGAGTATTTCCCCACTTGTCTCTAAAGATTTGGGTGCCGGCGGGGGGCGGGGAGCGGGGAGGAACAGAGGGGAGATCTCTCCCTCTCTTCCCCCGGCTCCCCCCCACTGCCCGCCGCAACTCACCTGTCACCCACGCCGGCCCCCGAATCTTTAGAGACGAGCGGGCAGATACCCAGCTAAGGCACTACTTGCTCGAGTAATGTGCCTTAGCGAGTATACTCGCTCATCTCTAGCTCCCACCTACCTTGTGTCATTTAAAATACCGGTGTCTTTTTAAAGTATCAGAGGGCCCAGTCACTAGAGCCGAAGTGTGATTGCTACCTCTGTACCTTCTATATCTGTACACCTGGGAGATGTTCTCCCACATTTAACAGTCCTGCTACATACAAGAACTCCCTAAGGTTCCTCCGCAGACAGTGAAAGAATCACATAGACGTACATTCACCTCCCGCTCTTTCCTCCCCAGCCTCGGACCATCTGCTGAACCTTCTCAGCCCCCACCGTTTATTAGACTCATGCAAATGAAAATAATAAATGAAAATAAGAATTCCTATTGACTTAAGCGTCCTTCATTTATGTAAAAAATGATCATGCACAGTCACCGCAACGTTCAGGCCACATTCGAGCGCTATCTCCGCTGGAAGACGAGACATTTGTGTGTGTTACATTGTGTTGCGCTACTTTTCTGTTATTATTATTTTTAGCCCCGAGCACAGTTAATGAACCAAAATTGTTTCTTTTCAAGTGTTGCAGAAGTTCTGCTAACCACGATCATTAGATGTCATGTTGGTTTAAAGATGTCAGGGAAGAAAAATCTGTTCCGATTGAACTAGCGAATAATAAAACCATTTACATTTCTTTTCATTATGAATATGGTGAATTGAAATAGTGGGTGCATTTCATTCATTACTGGGAGTCTATTTGAGCTTAATGAACCAAGAAATGAATTCAGTTGCATATGGAGTGCCGTCAGTTTTTTTTGGGGTGGGGTGGGTTAAAAGGGACAAACTGGGGTTCACTTTATAAAATAGGAATGTGCTTTATATCAGTTAGATTCCGTAGCTCGTAACACAGTCATTACACTTAAAAGAATTTCCAGCATTAGTAAAACATAGCTGATTTATCCCAAACCAGCGCCACAACTGTCCGCAGGTTGTGTGGGGTATTGTAGCTCCTTCTCATATACTTCAGTGGAGCTAAGCTGCAATACCAGATACAACATGTGGGCCCGTGTGGCGCTGGTTCTGGAAGAAAGCAGCTATTCTTTAATAATCCTGGGAAACACTTTAAAGGGACAATCATTGAAATAAGTGAGATATTGCAGTACTTTTAGTGCTGGACCTGAGGGGGCAGCTCATTACACAGATATTCTCTCTTTGGTGTTCTTTGAATTTTGTGTCATGTGCTGCCCCCTCTGGTCCTGCACTAGAAGGATCATTTTCTACCTGGCTTTTGCTTTAAAAGGAACGTGTCATGTTGAAAATGTAGTCCATGCTGCAGATAGCAGGTTATAGAGCAGAAGGGGCTGAGCAGATTAAGGTTGGGTTCACACAGGTAGGATTTACCACGGAAATTCCGTGCGGAATTTCGCCGCGGCAAATCCGCATGCGGCCGCTAATCCCGGGATTAGCCAGCCATGTGGACAAGATTTCTCAGAAATCTCGTCCCCACAGGACAGCAAATCCGCTGCGGCTAAGCCGGCAGAAGCCGTGGCTGCGGCGTGGACTTGCCGACCGCAGCATGTCCCTTTTTTTCCCCGCTGCGGCCGCGCTCTCCTCTATGGGAGCGCCGGCCGCAGTGGAAGAGCGAGTGGCCGGGCCGCTTCAAAGCTGCCGCGGGTTTTGCAGCGACGGTTTTCCAGGCGGAAATCTTGCGGTTTTTCACTGCAGCCAAACCACGGGATTTCCACCGAGAATCCACCCTGTGAGAACCCAGCCTAAAGGAGGGCAAAAATAGCATTAATGACGTATTCTCAGTTGTTGATTGGCTGGGATCCTGGGCGATCAGCTATGCATCACCTGACCAGTGGTGCTGCACTCACTATGGCCGCTAGGTACCAGGAGAAAGGCTGTGCTGATAGCACAAAGAATTTGGAGGCAAGGGGAGAGCTACCCGAAATCAGCTGTTGATACAAAATCTGCACCAATGCGGAAATGCTGGAGGTTTTGCCATGGAATTTTCCGCTGCAGAAATTCCGCCCCATATGAACATTCCCTTACAGCAGAACTCATTGGCCATTCACACTAGTCATGTTCTGTGACCAGGGGCGTAACTAAAGGCTCAGGGGCCCAGGTGCAAAAGTTCAGCTGGGCCCTCTTTCCTCCATCTGTATTCATACCAGAGGCGTAACTTTAAGATTCAGGCCCCAATGCAAAATGCTTAATTCATACTACTAGGCTCGCTATATAGAGAAGATAGGCCTTATGGGGCCCCTAAGGGTCGTGGGCCCGGGTGCAACCGCATCCCCTATAGTTACGCCCCTGTCTGTGACCACTGCAGAGGTCATTGTGCAGGGAGCTGTGTTACCCTCTATGGCTACTGTGTATATAGAGATTACCCTTTATTGTAATCCAGTCTGTTGAAAATTTATGCTTACAAGGCCCCCTTAATATTTGCGCACGCAATATGCAGATAATAGAACCCATTGATTTTAATGTGTTCATTCACATGCATGCATTTTTTCCCTGCGCATTTTGATCACACAAAAAGAAACGCAGCACGCTCTATTTTCCTGCGCATTTGCGCAACCAAAGTCCTCATAGAAGTCAATGGGGATGCGCAAATGTGCACGCAATACCTTAGGAGATGAATGAAAAACTGCGTAATTGCACAGGAAAGAGAACACATCTGGAACTCATTAGACTAATTAGCCATTTCAATCAGTTCGTCTCTGTTTTATGCGAGTAAATAAACATGCCTTCCGGGAGTAAAAACTACAGTAAAATACGCTGATGGACGAGCAAAATGGCAGTGTTCATTACGCAAATATGCAGTGCACAGGTGCATGCAAATATGCATATACTCATCTGAAGGGGGGCTTAGGCTGGGCTCACATGAGCACAAGTTTTCCACGTATTACACGCACAGTGTACGTGCGTGTGATACGCACATAATTTGCAAGCAATTAAATGTTTTGCCTTCCGCTGGTTCGCTTATATTTGCATAATATGTGAGCTCAAAAAAGAACTCAGCGTTGACAAATATATGCGCCATTGTGAAGCGGCAGTATAGGAAATATAACCCCCCACCCCCACTCCCCCCGAAAAAGCAGGAAGACTGTGCATGACAGCATGCGTGCGATACGCTGTCGTGAGCAGTACAATATACGTGGCGACAGGCCTGCTCACCAACGGCTGCACAGCAGTAAAACGCTGTATGACTCACGCAGTGTTTTAAGCATATGGCCACATGAGCCCGGCATTAGGCTTAGTGGTCATTGTGGAAGCTGCAGGTTTTTAGGAGTTTTTTAAAAATATAGCTTGTGCCATCAAAAATACAGAAAAAAACCCACCAAACATTATTTTTGGCATATGTCCACAGGCAGGTCAGGTTCTGCACGCAGGAGCCTGCAGCGGAATCTGACCCTGCCCGTGGCCAAGGACCCTGCTTACCCTGCCGGGTCTTCTTTTTTCTGTACTGTGAATGTGTGCAGAAGCGCCGTCCAGCGCACATGCGCAGTAGAGTTTTTTTTCCAAACTCCTTCTTTCCTGCGGAATCCGTGGCCCATCCGCAATGTCGATTGCGGAAGGGCTGCGGATCGGACAACTTCCATTGACTACAATGGAAGCTGTCCGTGCGGGAACTGCACTGAAATGGAGCATGCTGTGATTTGATTTCTGCACTCACAAATCAAACCTACATGCTTTAATTCAGTTGCGGATGCCCATGTTTCCCTATGGGTGGCTTGAACTGCGGATCATCCGTGCAGGACGTCCGTGGACATTGGGCCTAAAGAATACGTTTAATATAAAAATATGATTTATACAATAGGTAATTTTCTAATGTCACATTTCTTTTAAGTAACAGTGTAGTAGCCTAGAACACCTATTCCTGGCCCCTCCACAAATGTCATACATGTCATGTCCTTTGTGAGGATGCACTGTCCAAACTGTCTTGTCTCTTGTTAGGTGTAATGCACAGCTGCAGCAGATGAAGAGTTAAAGGGGTTGTCCCGCGAAACAAAGTTGGGGTATACACTTCTGTATGGCCATATTAATGCACTTTGTAATGTACATTGTGCATTAATTATGAGCCATACAGAAGTTATTCACTTACCTGCTCCGTTGCTAGCGTCCTCGTCTCCATGGTGCCGTCTAATTTTCAGCGTCTAATCGCCCGATTAGAGGCGCTTGCGCAGTCCGGTCTTCTCCCTTCTGAATGGGGCCGCTCGTGCCAGAGAGTGGCTCCTCGTAGCTCCGCCCCGTCACGTGCCGATTCCAGCCAATCAGGAGGCTGGAATCGGCAATGGACCGCACAGAAGACCTGCGGTCCACCGAGGGTGAAGATCCCGGCGGCCATCTTCGCAAGGTAAGTAAGAAGTCACCGGAGCGCGGGGATTCGGGTAAGTACTATCCGTTTTTTTCTTTAAACCCCTGCATCGGGTTTGTCTCGCGCCGAACGGGGGGGCTATTGAAAAAAAAACAAAAACGTTTCGGCGCGGGACAACCCCTTTAATGTCTGCATGAGACTGGGAGATGTCTGCAAATGTATCAATTTATGTCTTGTCATGTGGCATGCTAGAGACTATAAATATGAGTGTCTGAGAGCGGGAAGAGGGTCTCTCTCCCCCCCCCCGCTCCCCCCCGCATTTGCTCGGACGAGTAAGCAGATACTTGAGAAGAGTGATGCTCGCTCGAGTATCTGCCTTAAACGAGCATGCTCGCTCATCTCTACTCTACTCCTTTCTTCCTCTTCCATTCTTAACCACGAGGGTTGAAGGTACCCCCATGTGGCTGGCACTTTCAGCAACCCAGAAGAACAGAACTCCTAGAAGATTCTCGAGTATCTGCCTTAAACGAGCGTGCTCGCTCATCTCTAGAGTAAAGGAAAGTCAAGACCACCGTGCAGAGGTACTTTTATAAGTGAGTGTCTCTGGAGAGTTTACCCTTTCCCTTCCAGGAGCAGTACCATACAGATAATGATGACTGTAGGACCGATATCATCCTGAGTATACTCTTAGAGAAAGTCTCCCCTTCCAGGAGCGGTACCATAGAGATAACGAGGACTGTAGGACTGACATCATCCTGAGTTCCTCCCTGACCTCCCTTCTTCTGTCTTGCCTGCATTGGTGTGTTTTTAAGCTGTAAAGTGTTAAAGTCTTGTAAGTAAAGTTTTGCCAGGCCCTGACCATTCCCAGGGACTGAGGTACTTAACCACCAAATCGTGTGTGGACTCTCTTTATTATCGCCGAGGTTCATTCTGGTGAGTAAAGGAACTGTCGTGTCACGTGACAATCTAAAGTTCTACAGCATGTATATTGACTATCCCTCTCCTAGGGGTGTCCAGAAGAGGCCCAGCGATACTCTGGCCGAGGCTGCTTGTGTCCCTCTGGGAGGAGTCTGGTAAGGGCCACCATGACAAGTGACAGCTTTACCCTCCCAGCTCCTTAGTGTGTGCCCCGTGTCCTGAGTTACCCTTTGGGATGCTGCAATAGTAACATAGTATGTTAGGCTAAATGTTAGGCATGAATTACATGGTACTCGCAGACTGAACTGCATAAGAGCCCAATAACTTCCCCACTGGCTACTGCCCAACTAACGCTCCTGTGCTTTATACAAGCATGATAGTCATTCAAGAGGAGGCGGAACAGGATTGGTCCAGCCACCTGCCTCCATTAACAGTAAACGGGAGTTGTTCAAACATGGAGCAGCTCCTGATTACATGGCCCGACAATCGCATGGTTTTCAATTCTCCTAAAAACCTAGTGACTGACACTTGACCAATTTCTCGCTCAGTGCCCTGTTGGCGGCCGCATGCACATGTTTCCAGCGAGAATTTGGGAAATAATTGACCTGGGTAAAGGTACCTTTTATCTTGAATGTGACCTATTGTTCACTGTTATCAGTCATTTCAGTTTAAGAAGAGGATGACTACAACATTGCATGTGGCAGCTCTCTTTGTGGCCCTCCGTCTCCCTTCAACTTGACATTGTGGTTTCATAGCAGCTGAAGAACTATAGCTTGAAGACCACTGTGTTACAAAATCGTGTAGCCCTAGTATTATACTCCAGTTCAGAGATTTTGGAGCAAAGATGAATCAAGTACAGAGTCAAGTATTCCACACATGCCCAGCTGACTCCTGCCAATTTCTTGTGTAGGCTGACTGACCATACTCCGCCCGTCCATTTTACAGAACACTGTAGCAGCCTATGAATAATATCTTGGAGAACAGGAGGAAAATACTGTGGTTTAGAAAGGGATTAGAGCTGGCTGCGTTTCTCTGGAAATTCAGACCATGTCCTTGGTTGTGGAGACATCTTTGATCCGTAATATGATCTTGTTCAGTCTAGGAGGCTTGAAATAAAAAAGCCAAAAATTGAAGTTTGGAAAACTTCTTCTCATATATTTAGCATGGGCAGAACAGATTTGAGGGGTACAAATATTTTCCTTAAAAAACAATTTACAATTTTTGCTGATATTTCTTATTTCCTAACTTTTTGATTTTGATTGTAGTATTTCAGATCCTGCAAGAAAGCTGCTTTATCCTATAGCCTTCGAATCTATACAAAAAAACTTTTCAAGGACCCCTGTATCATTTTCACGGGGTGGGATGAAGAAATAAAATTGGTTTGACCCTAGCTACGTGATGTGCAGTGGATTCCTCGACTGCTGTTTTGGTTGGAATTTTTGAAGAATTATATATCATGAGACATTTTAATTGTAGCCGGGCCAAGTGTAAAACCCTGACAAATTCTTCAATCTGTGTCTGGATTCCTGGATAACTTTCTGTTGGGGGCTTCCAGTTTTTCTGTAAGGGGTGAAATATGACATGGGGTTAATCAATGTTTTCAAATGGTTTGATTTCATTCTTTTAGAAAGACTCAGCTTGCTGTCCGAGCCCTGTATCTAATGGTTTGTGAGGCATACAGTACAAAAAAATGCCCTGAGAAATCGCATATATAGGTAAAGAGTGGTTCCATGTAGAATGTCACAGACCATGATGCTTGAACAAATAACTTTTAATATATTGTGGCATGAGTATTTCTAAGCAGTCTTTAGACCAGGGCTGGAGACCTTGAGATGCACCAAAGATTCCCCCAAGACTGGTTCTGCAAAGTGACTGTCAGCTATCATTCATTCTATTATGCCATTGTGGATCTCTGGGTGGCAATATAAATATATGAATATAAATCTTTGTATTTGTATAGTGCCCACTTATTCTGCAGCGCTTTCAGGTAATTTTATAATTACCCCCACGAAGCTGGGTACTCCTTTTACTAACCTCGGAAGTATGCAAGGCTGAGTGAACCTTGAGCCGGCTACCTGAACCAAGCAGGGATTGAACTTGCAACCTTTAACTCATGAGCGAGAGCTTAGGACTGCATTTTTGCTGCCTTAGAGCTTAGTCATGGGCATTTTTCCGGACATAAAAAGATCGCACTAGATAGAAACAATGCTTTTCAATGTGAGCGGTCACATATGCGAATTTTACAAGCAGAGAAATGCCTGCAGCGAAAATTATAGGACACCGGTTCGCAGAATGCATGTAACTGTGGCAAACCGGTGTTTTGTGTATCTGAAACCCCTGGATGCTGTAGCATCCAGGGGTTTTACCTTGCTCTCAATGGGGCCGGTGGCATCAGCGCTGACCCCATTGAGAACATATAGTGAGGACCGCGCTCCTCTGCCACAGCGGTCACAGCTGTGGCAGAGGAGTGCGATGTTTTCCCATTGAATTCAATGGAGCCGGCAATACAGCCGGCTCCATTGAAAGCATTGGGCTGCCGCAAGGGCTCCAGTGATTTTTGGGGAAGGGCTTAAAACATAAGCCCTTCCCTGAAAATCAACCCAAAAATGTGTAAAAAATTAAAAAAAAATGTATACTCACCTCTCTGCAGCTGCCGGGCCTCAGCCACGTCCAGCTGGCTCTTCTCCTGCACTGCTATAAGGAGCTTTCAGCAGGCGGAGATTTAAAATCTCCGCCTGCTGAAAGGACCGCCTCTGATTGGCTGAGCACTGTGACTAATCAGAGGCAGCTCTCAGCTATTGAATGACAGCTGAGAGCTGCCTGTGCATTGTTGCAGTGTTCAGTGATGAGGGGACTCCCTGTGGAGATAAAGAAATCCTCTGCCATAGCTGTAGCAGAGGAGCGCGATGTTCTCTGTTGTCAATAGGGCCGCCGAAGCTGCCGCCAGCCTCATTGACCACAGGTGAAACCCCTGGATGTGACACCATCCTCGGTTTTCACATCCAAGGAATCCCCTGCTGCAGCTGTCACAGCTGCAGCAGGGGGTAGCGGGCTGCGCTCTTTTCGAGCGAATAAACGCTACTAGTTGAGGTTTTTCTCCCTGACGCCCGCTTCGGTCACGCACATTTTTGAACCCATCAGTTATGCGTACAAAAATTCGCACATCAAAACACCCGTGTGACCGAGCCCTTAGCACTATGCACCACATGGGACTCATGCTACAATACCCTGCTACAGCCTGTCTAACCTATACACAGTGAGCGGGGTGGCACCTGTTACATTTGCGCAGGATGCAACTACAGTGCTCCTCACAGACGTCACCAACATGTCAGATCAGGCATAATTTATGTCCCCAATGCACCAATGTATTTATGGACTGTATCACAAAAAGACAGGAAACACAAAAGGGATTAAAAACAGTACATAAATTCAGAAGAAGGAACACTATCCCTAACCAACTTTGGTATGGCAGATCCTCCCTAAAAGCAGGAGGATCGTCCTATAGGGATGGTCCCACGTCATAAGCCTAGGGAGCCTAGTCTGTCCCTAGATGGAAGATAGGGAAGACGTTTAAAGAGAATAAGCCTCAGGCAGAGACAGTAGACACAGGAACTTAGCTGACAGGAGTATACTGCTCAACCAAACACAACAGACAGGACAACATTCAGACTGGGATCATGATTTAACCATCCAACAACCATCGGATGGAGGGAACAGACACTCGGGTCTAAAGGCAAACCTTCAGACCCGAGGGAACAGACAGAACAAGACTCAGGCATCTAGTAAACGTTTAGATGGACAGAGCAGACATGACATGACTCAGTCATCTGATAAACTTTCAGGCACAGGAAAAGACAGGACAAGACTCAGGCATCAGACAACCATTCAGACTGACGTTACGGACAAGACAGGGCTCAAACATGGACAAAACTGGATTCAGACAGGAGGTAAACTGACAGGCAAACTGCATCAAGTCAGGAGAATAACTGGCGCCCATATAGGGACTGGACCAGAACAAGTACACATCCCTAATGACTGATTGGCCTCCCTGTCAGCCAATCAGTCCATACACCACTCAACTTGTGGCAGCTACAAAGCAATGCTAACTGAAAGAACACAGTACAATTCTTTAAAGGAGTATTCCCAATTCAGCACTTCCTGGCTGAAATGAGAATCCATGGCTGGTTTCCCGATCACTTCGCCGAGTTTGACAGAAACAGTTGAGTGTGGCAGCCTTACGTTGTTTCCGTAAGTGCCATCGTAGTGACAGTCTAAGATGACAGATTCTACCAATGTGATCTCACCAGTATCCATGACATATGAGCAGATTATTTGACTGGATTAGCCTTCTATAAAAATCCAATTTGCCTCAATCATTGAGAGTAACACTTTTGGAGACAAATAGTAAACCTTTGTCGTTTTGTATAACTTTATGATATAACAACTTGAACTTCCCCCAACACTGGTGGTAAAATGTGACAGTACATGAGATATAGCTTCAAAATCCTAGGTTTTGGTACAAAATGTATAGCCCCTACCGCAACAAGCCAGAACTGGGGTCCTGAGTGTTAAAGATGCTTTTGGACCCCTCAGGAACCAGGACCTGGGTATAGCTCTAACCTTTACCACCACATTTCTCCGAGACTGGCAATTCTATCCATTAGCTTTGAATTTAGCAAGCAGTTATGTAGTATTTTACAATGCTATGTTCATCTTCAAACTTTTTTTGTAATGTTTGTTTGACTTGTTTCTAAACATCTTCAATCGGAGCAATGTGAATGCCTGCTCTGAAGACCATGACATCGCATTGACACATGAAATGGTCTGACAAGAGGACATATGTACTCAAACAAAATTGCCTCGAGATGATCATAACGGTACATTAGCATTTGGTCAGTAAATCCGTTTAACAAGGACTCTGTAAACCTAGCGGATCATGTGACCATTATATATTTTTTTAAATGAGATGGATTATTATTTGTACCCACTCGTTACTCCTGCTTGGCTTGAAGCACATTTGTCCTCTTGCCTTATACTCTTTTTGTTCATTTTTCGTATTATGTTCTTAGCAAAGACACAGAACATAAACTTTCCCCATACCCTCCTCTCTCCTTGCCTGTATAGAATATCCAAGCCCGTTTATTAAATTTAATCCTCATTATACATCAGGCCACTGCGGTGCTGTATTCTCAGGCCAAGTCATCTATGCCGACCCAAAACCAGATGTTACCATTCCTTTGCTGAGCCTGAAACGCATTGCTTCACAGTGTGATAAATGTGCAGCTTTCAATTTTTCTCCCCATACCGTCTTCACGTTTGCATTTGAAAAACATTATAATGAAACATATGAAGGCTTGGTAGCAAGTGCCCCCCTCCATATTACTGTAAAGTGGGAAACTTTTCTTCACAAAGAATTTTTAAGCCATCTTGTTACAATTTTATTTTTCCCCCCTATTTGATGTGTTTGGAGCTCTCATCCAAGGATTGAAGCTCAAGCAAGAAGACTTTTAATTCAAAAACAGTTAACACCAAGGTACGAGCAGGGAACCAGTTTTCCTCCCCTTTGAAATAACAATGGTGGCACCCGTCATTACTGTGTGATCTTTTTGCTTGAATAATATAACTTTTTTTTTTCAAATTCTGATTTTTTACTTTGTTTTTTTTTTTTTCTTTTTAACTTTGATGAGAGACTGAAAAATACCCATAATTTTGCTATTATACAAAACAGTATAAAATATTCAGTTATTGACAATGGAGCACAGCTAGACTGCAAACCATAGCATTTACTTGTCACCTAGTGCGTCTGAAGATTCCTTTTTTAAATGTGCATCTACTTAGTCAGGAATATAGAGGAAGCCTTTGAAATTTTCAATGAAGTGACAAGTGAGTGGCTTTGTGGTGTCTTTTTGTCCTTTTTTTGTATTGCACAGAAAAAGACATCCAAACAACATCAGTGGGGAAGGTGTAAATGATCTTGCAAAGTTTTTGAAAACTGTTCAGCAGCTGATCATTTCGGCAAGGATTACGAGTACAGAGCCAGAGGATTAAAATAGGATAACTGCAACATAAGTACTGAACAAATAATTTTTTGGATATGGGACAAGATACTTAGAACTGGAGAGGAACTGAGCCGTTGGGTCCAAGAACAGTGAGAGTACACAGACCCATCTTTTCTCTTTGTCTCATCTTTCTTATTGTTAATTCACTGAGGCAGAGGAAACCCGAATTTAAATACAGGCCATTCACAGAAGAGTGCCCTAAAATGTAACATTTTTTTTATATCAATTTAAAACTAAGGGCTACAGACTAACTAACAAGTAAAACAGACAAAGCACAACATATAAGTATCATGGTTGGAGAACCCGTCTTCCACAACCGTTCCTATGGAGGGATCCCAAGATGGGAGTATATGGCTCCAAGGAATGGGAGAAAGCTCCAAGCAAAAAAACTTCCAGGTTGGATTGTCTCTAACCCCCATGCCAGAGAAGTGTCCTACTAAAATGGGGCTGTATGTTATGTATCAGTGTTGATTCTGAAAGTATCCAGAATTTATGTAGGGATAAATCAGGTGTTTCCTATTTCCTATTAATGTCTGTTTCGTGGATTGACTCAGCTTGAATAACGAGTCACCCCAATCCAAGCAGAGATAGTTACTATGATAAAACACAATTGATACACTATATAGA
Organism: Eleutherodactylus coqui; assembly: GCF_035609145.1. NCBI lineage: Eukaryota > Metazoa > Chordata > Amphibia > Anura > Eleutherodactylidae > Eleutherodactylus > Eleutherodactylus coqui. The sequence goes on along the minus strand of NC_089842.1, from coordinate 157,281,793 downwards.
GATAGATAGAAGTTCGGGAATTAATCTCTGTCTCAAAATGGTTGAGCCAAAGACAAAATTAATGAGGAGGTTCAAGTGGGTTCAACGCATTTCTGTTGGACCTACAACTCATCAGGAACCTAATTGTCTTGATAAAGATGGATTTAATTGCTACAAGATCATATAGTTCATATAAAAAACTGCCCTTTGGACTGGCGATTAAGGTTCAGAATCACCCACCCAAAACAAGGAGTGTGATCCCAGGAGGCACAATCTCCTCCTCTTAAAAAATGCTAAGTCCAATTAAGGAGACAAACTCGCGCTCAGATGGATAGTGTCCTAAAAAGGACATAAAAAGACCCTACGCTACCTTAAACTCCCCAATAGGATCCCCAGAGGACCCATTAATCCCTGGGTTCTGTTACAATCTCCTACCAAGGGAACAATCACCTAACCAAATAATAACAAAAGGAAAAAAGGAACAGAAAAATGGTAGCGTGACTATCAGCCCTGATGGTGGTCATATGCAGGGCTAGAGTCAAACTGGTCTTATATAGCCCATGCTAGGTAAAGTCCAGCCCTAAAGGCGGATATCAGATGATATCAATTAATTTAATTCCTGCACTTCTATCTAAATTTTAGGGCACTCGTCTGTGAATAATCTTTCTTATTGCTCGATCTCTCTCTGAAGCTCTTGTGGCAGCAAATTAATTAAGGTGCTTTTAGATGGAACGATATTGTTCACAAAATTGTTCAAACAAGTGAAAAAAACGATAATCCTTCGGTCTAAACGTGAACCAACGACTGAATGGTGAACAATAATCGCTCATTTTTTGTTCATCGTTCATTTTAGGAAGGCATAAAAATCATCGTTGGCTCGTTCGCCTATCATTCGGCTTAAACAGTAATTGTCCAGTCCTTCTCATTCACTTATACAGCGAATGTGAAAGACCAAACGATTCGCGCTTGAATGACACACTGATGTGCCTACCTGTGTAAGCAGCCTGCACAAGAGCGAACTAGCTAACAGTTACATCACTCGCTCTTTCAAACAAGAATCGGCTTGTCTAAAAGAATGCTTACTTCTGTACTGATAGTCTTTGACACCGAGTCAGTGGATCATCGAAGTGTCTCCGGCATAGTAAACACCTTTAATTTAAGACAGAAGACCAATATTTTAAAAAATTTATGACAAAAGAAGCCCTTTCAGGGACTTTGACTGACCAAGAGGGCTAATTATATGTTAGAGTTGTCCAAACAGTCTACCATTTAGGGTGATATTTAGTGGGCCCTTTTCACCCGTATTAGATTATTTTGTAATTACCATAAATTAAAGGTGCCTGCTGTGTTGACTGATGACCTTACCGTCTACAGGCATACATGTGAACTTTCAGTGCTTTTGACTGGTCTCCGTCAGAGGTATTTGCTTATGTATTGTGTGTTTGATTATGTTCACCCGGTTTAGGGATGCATTTAGTTAATAGATGCCCTTATTTAAAGGAAACTTACTGACTGAAATTTATAGGGTTATACCACATATGGTAGATTTTTACTATTTACTCAAAGATATAAACTAGACGAGCATATATAAAACCTTTACCCATCTGATAGGTCATCTACGACATCATACTTTTGACGTCAACACAATGGAATGGACTGATTTAACAATACTTTGCACAAACGTGTGAAATTACAAGATGTAGAGATGGATCCTCGATTCCTTTTTCATAACAGTTTTGGTCTTTTCTTAAAGGGGTTGTCTAGTTGTAAACTATTGACTGCCTATATTTAGGATAATAGTGGATTGAGAGCCTCCACCTCCCCCACCCCCTTGACTAATTAGCTGTTTGCTGAACTGTTATATAAAGAAGCATCAACTTGCATGCAGTTTTAAGAAGGCACTCGTGACACTGCTCTGCTTTATCTCTAGATTGGACTGAGTTGAAGGGACTAATGGAGTCTGGTCCTTTATTTTGAGCCTGGCGTGACTTTCTGGTATGTGCCTCCCACTCAAGTGGTTTATGTAGTAGTGCTGCTGTTACAATACTTTGCTCTTTTGTTATATTCATGCACTGTGCTAATTTCTGCAGGAAGAAGACAGCTCTGTTTCGACTACAGTGGTCTGGCTTGGTACTGCAGCAAAATTCCCATTCATTTCAATGTAAACGTAGCCTGCAATACCAAGCTTGGCCACTATTGTTGGAATGGAGCTGTCTATTTTCTGCAGAAATCAGCTCAGTGCATAAGCACATTGGCTCAGCAAACAGCTGATCAGCCGAGGGCCTGAGTGGCAGACCCCCACCAATCTACTACTGATGGCTTATCCTAAGGATGGGCGATCAATAGTTTACAACTAGACAACTCCTTTAAGATTGTCTTCTGATCCCTTTTATAGCTGGGATCTGCCCAGGAGGCTGAACAATAACTTGAGGGCATTCACCCCTCCATGTAGTAATTCAAACAGCGCCCTTCGTTTCCTGCTTTGTCCTCCTTCCCTTTCAGAGCGCCTCATGGTTAAACTGAGTTGAAACTGGAGGGTTAGGCCTCCTTCCCACGAACGGATTTCCGCCGCGTAATTCGCGGCGAAAATCCGCTGCGTTGCCCGCAGCTATTAGGTTCTATTGAACCTAATAGCACAATGCTCACGATGCGTAATTCCACCGCGGAATTACGCACCGCGATTTCTCCCGTCCTCACCCGCAGCATGCTCTATTTTCTGCGGGTGAGGACGGGCTGTACGCACTGACGGCTTCCATTGCAGTCAATGGAAGCCGTCCATTCACGCTATCTCCCGCTGTAACCAGCGGGAGATAGCGTGAAAAAACGCTTTCCCGCCCACCGCCGAGCGTCATATGACGCCAAATGACGCGGTCCGGCCGCGTCACGTGACACGGCCGGCCATGCACGTGACACGGCTGGTGACGCGAGGGCGGTGGGCGGTGACCGGCGGTGACGCGCGGCGGTGGGCGGGGAAGCGATTTCACGCCATCTCCCGCAGGTAAGTATAGGGGCTCTGGGGGGCGCCGTGACGGGCTTCACTGCGTAATATTACGCTGCGGAGCCCGTCACGCTCGTGGGAAGGAGGCCTTAGAATGTCTTTGTAGGGTTGTACAGTAATGTCAGGGCAGCAGTCACCGGCATGCGGTGAGATAAGGGAGAGGAGTTTATGATCTCCAGGTGTGACACACATTTTGCTGTTCTTATGTGTTTACTTCCTTATAATAGCACATACTTGAGCCATTAGCTTAACTGTCTGCTATAAAAGAACCTTTTGTGGCTTTATACAAGGTGTGAACTCTACAGCAGCAATCAAGTTGAAGCCATCGCTCTTAGCGATTTAAAAAAGTTTGTTTCTTAAAGTAAGGCGGCAGATGCTTGGTGGTGGGGACGCATGTTCACACAAGAAAAATAGATTAACCTTTAACAGCCCAGATTTGTATGTGTAGACAATAGACAATCATCATTATTGAAGGGTTATTATTACTAGAGATGAGCGAGCATACTCGCTAAGGGCAATTACTCGATCGAGCATTGCCCTTAGCGAGTACCTGCACGCTCGGAAGAAAAGGTTCGGCTGCCGGCGGCGGGCGGGGAGTGGCGGGGGAGAGCGGGGAGGAACGGAGGGGAGATCTCTCTCTCCCTCTCACCCCCCTGCTCACTGCCACAACTCGCCTCTCACCCGCGCCGGCAGCCGAACCTTTTCTTCCGAGCGTGCAGGTGCTCGCTAAGGACAATGCTCGATCGAGTAATTGTCCATAGTCAGTATGCTCACTCATCTCTAATTATTACACCACTTTATTCCCTACTGCTATAAAGCATGCAATATGAATTACCTTCGTCGTGACCTATTCATATACATTGAACAGTAAATTAGGGCAAGGATCTCGAATTAACAGATCAGGAGTCCCTCTGCTCAGAAGTATTGTCATCTGGGCAACAAACATACCATCATGCCCTCTGATCATTATCCATAAATGATGGGAGAGCAAGTTAGATTAAGGTATGGGAAGACCCCAGATGCAACGGCATTGCATCAAAGTTTTTAAGATAACTGAAATTGACATTTATAATGGCTTAATAGTGCTTAAAGGGGTATTCCAATCAGAGCAAGTCATTCCCTATCCAGAACATAGGGTACGACTTACTGATGGGTAAGGGTCCAACCACTGATCCTGAGAGTTCAGTCTCAGCATGTCCTTAGGTTCTGGCAGAAGAGACCACACATACCGAGATGGCCAAGTTCAAGTGCTCAGGTCTCTCCTCTATCATGCCCGTATGCTCTAAATTACAGACAGACGTTGGACAAGTACAGCCAGAAGAACTCAAAGGGAACCAAGAGTTGAACTCATGATCCTAATGCATTAGTGCCCTTGCTGCTATAGTCCCAAAGTTGACTCTAAAACAGAATTTGAAGAATTAAAACTAGGTGTTCTTAGATTCAGATTTCCCCTAAAACAGACATCAACCAATCAGGAAGTGGGGATAATCGCTGGTTGGTTGCGGTGATTTTGGTGAAGCTTTCTTTTCCAGCGTAGAGCAACGTTAGTAAATAATCCTAATAGACAATTATGAAAGCTGAAAATGTTCTTTCCAGCAGAGAACATGTCGTATGCACCTGTGTCAGATAAACATATAGGAGCCTCCTGCAGGGACCGCGCCGGTAAAAATAGTCCAATCTGAAGTGGTGCAATCTTTTTATAGGAGGTAATGAAAAAATCTGTTAGTATTGTTCTGGGAGAAACATTGAGATTGTCTGTGCATTTAGGCTAGGGCTACATGATGATTCAGGTTGCTACATGGTAAGGTTGGATTCTTTGTAATCGCGACTTTCTGGTAGTGGCAACTTGTGACTCGCACTTTAACTCAGTTGAGGTCAATTGCAAGGTGATGTCGAATTGCTTAAAAATTATCTTTGCTGGGCCAACCCTATCATGGCCAGAATTGCCATGTAGCCATATTCTAAAGTGGAAAAAGAAAAGGATTGTCATATTTAAAAAGGGGGTCCCTTTGAGAGCCGCTGTTAGGACCCATTTTCTTCCGTGTTAAGTTGCTACAGATGGGACAACTGCAGTTTAAATTCCTTCATTTCAATGGATGTTAAGGGGTTGCCCAGTTATAAAGTATTGATGGCCTATCTTCAGGATCCCCTGCTGATCAGTTGTTTGCCAGGCACTGAGCAGATTTCTGCAGGGAGCAGACAGCTCCGTTCTTACTGTAGTGGCCAGCCTTGGTATTGCAGTCAAAATTCCTATTCATTTCAATGGGACCTTGGCCTGTTTGTAAGTGTGTGTGAGGTGAAAATGCTGTCCCAAGCAGCACAATTCACTGACTGCAAGGGACACTATTTTAGAGAAATACATTTATCCCTGTGCTTTTCCTACCTCCACCTTTCCCTTGTTGTTTCAGGTAGCATAAAGTGTAGAGGCACCCCGATTATAATGCAACCATAGCAAAACGAATATACTGTCGCAATACTTGGATCAGTATAATCACAATTTCCAGCAGGATTGCAACTCAGCTTTCCCAAGCAGCAGAGTGGCGCATAGGCACAGTTATGCAATGATTCGACCTATTACATAACTAGGCTATTCTGCAACACAGAATTCTAGAAAAGCCAGGTGGCAAGCTTTTCTAGATAGAGCATCCACTTTGATTGTCTCCCAGCTTTCCCAAGCTCCTAAATTGCAAATCTGTAGTTTTATACAGACACAAATTTTCTCAATAGCATTAAAATTGTCAGAATAGCCTTTCTTAAGGCAGCTCAAAAGCTCCACAACTACAACTCCCAGCACAGCCTTCCAGGGCTACAACGGTATAAACTGGCTGCTGAAACATTATTATGGTCTCCTAAGCTTCCCATGTAAATCCCAACATTTCAGCACAAAGGTAGACGATGACTTTCATGGGTGCAGGTGCAGAAACATTTTCACTTGTCACATGGGCTCCATTTCCTGGTAATGACAAGTTCTAGTAAGCCCTCACATTGCAGAATGGATAATGTTATCTGTGCAGGAATCATAAAACAATAAAGCAATAACCTGTAAAGCTTAACAGAGATCTTTTATACGGTATTACTGTGAGGTCTAATGAACACTGAAACTATGCCAAACAACGGTGACTTGTGATGATATCAAGTGGTCCTGTAGATCGATCTATCAATATATCCCTCTATTGGTCGGTTGGTCAGTCCGTACGTCTATTCTAACTTCGACATTGCTCAATCTCTTTTGTTCAGCTCACATACATGAAGCACACGTTTTCTTACATTGAGCAAATAGCAAGCTCAATGTATTAAAAATGTTGAAGACTTGAAACACCAAGTACATTAGTTGCAGAACTTTTTATTGTACAGTAAAATTACTATAAGGATTAACTAAACCGGACAAAATGGTACCAAAAGAAAGTACAAGACGTCACACAAAAAGCAAGCGCTCACACAATTATGTTAACAGCAAAATAAAGTTATGGTAGTCAGAAGATGGTGGAAGAAAATGCTTTATTCCTTTCCGAAGATATTCTTTTTCGTAAGCGTAGTACAGCATACAATATATAGTACCATTGAAAAATACAACTTGTCTCACAAAAAACAAGCCAGCTATTTCGAAGGAGAAATAAAAGATGTATGGATTTTTTGAAAGTGGGAAGGCTAAAACAAAAATGAAAAAAGGGCGGATACTAGTGTACCTCTTAATAACAGATACTAGCTCTACACAGTGATAGTGAATACAGTGCAGTAATCACATAGTAATGTCTCCTCTGATTAGAGTCCTCCATTTTTTCTTGTCTATCTGGGCCAGACCACCATGTCAGCTTCCTTTAGCAATGACTCATCCATACACACTCTCCCCATCCTGATACTACCTCTAGTGAACCTCTGGGTGCCCCCATAGTACTATTTCCCAGCATAGTGTCCCAACAATGCAATAACGTCCCCCTGTGGCCTCACTTACTAATATTGTGCCCACTATGACTACATTTAGTCATAATGCTAGCTCTGTGGCCCCACTTATAGTGCTTCTTCTGTGCCATTTGTAAGTCATAGGGCCCTTCAGTGGCACCCCCTCTGTGTCTGCATTAAGTTACAATGCCCCTTCCATGGCACTTAAGATGATTTGCAAAGTTGCTTAATTTTTGTTATTATAGATGCAATAAAATGTATTGCAAAGTATGCATACCATTTTAGCCTATAGCCTAATGATAGAAGATTGTTTAAGGTCCTAAGAATAAACAATTGATGTAAGATTGCTGCTCTTAAAGATTCCTGGTGCCTCTAGATCAGCACCTGATTATGAGATGCCTTCCTGGTAATCTAGCATTGGTACTTGTCCAATGCCACATTATCAGAAATGTCAACACAATAATTACCAGGATTACCAGTTGTACCATATCTGTCAGATATTGCTACTGCTCATAATGAAATCACAGTGAGGTCTTTACCCCCCGATGCAGGACCTTGATTGACTTCACTAACACCCATAACTTGTTAAAACACCCTGGCAGCTGCTCAATTTTTTTTTGCTGCCAAGGAATGATTGAGTAATCCTCCATTGTTACAATGTTATTATAAGAGTAATGTGAACCAATAAAACTCTTATCTCACCAAATAATGATAAAAATCTACTGTAACATAAGGTGATGTCACTGTACCATGTGACAACTAAGATGACTCAATGGAACTTCTATATGGTTGCCTTACATCATCCATGTATCAATGTATCACATGACATTGTTACTGCAGCTGAAATTCAGTTTATTAATGTATAAGCCCATTCTTTGTTTCGTAAAAAAGTATTAGGAGGTGGCTGGACACTTAGATGCCCCGTAAACCAAATATCCCACATGGTGTTGCGGCCTTTGTGGCCTTTTGGCTGACTGATCATCTCAAAATCCCAGTAAGATAAGACTCTCTTAGCATTCACCCATTTAAGATGGTAGATCCATGGCTTATATAACTATTTCAGTAATATATGTAGGTGTGTATACTGGGTGAATGAGTTCCAGGCCTTCCAGTTCCAAGTATCTGCCTTACTTTTGTGCTACCTGTTGTGGCCTACTGGACAACATATCTGCTGGGACATTACTTTGGTGCATGGTAAATATAATTCTGCCAACAAAGTCAAAATATTTCAAAAATGTTCTTGTCTACTTCATAAAGAATAATCTCAAAATGACTCCAAGTAGGGTGTAGTCAGTGCTGAACAAACCTGCCAGAATACCATGGGGTCATCTAGTAGACAATAAAATGGTCTTCTAAATCAGCTAGGTCTCAGAGGTTTAGCCAACCAACTGGAAGTGACTGTGGAGCAATTACTTGTCATTGGGGTCTATTTCCTTTTGGATCCAATTGATTTAATGAAGTTAGCAACAAAGATTGCAATACAATTAAAAGTAGATGTCCACATGTTCCATATAGATATCTACAACAGACATACAGTATGTATATAATAAGTGTTTTTGTATTATTTCTGAACTACACATATGTCATAAGATAATGTACAATGATGAAAAGTCGGTCAATAGTGGAGTTGCCCTTTAATTGCCTAGAATGGGATTCAATGGGTACAATAAGGTTGGCCATTGTTCTTGTCAGGCTGAACATAATATTATAAGGAGAGAACAGCGCCGGCATCCTCTGGCACACAATACTTGCAATATATTCTGGTTTAATCATGCATATATTTTGTATTCCACTGGCCAGAATGAAGCTGTAGGAGATAATGTATTCTGAGGCAGACCAACTGCCGTTCATGAAGGGGGAAAAAAGAGAAGAGAGAGATTTGCTTGAGTAACTGTAATAATTGGAAAATTATTTTGATAGCCTGAAACAATCTAATATATTACAGAATTTTATTAAAATAATATCAAATCAAATTAACTGCAATTCCATAATGAATTAGGTAACAAGGTAGGCAGATATTAATCGGTCTTGGCTTGCAGGCAGGGGAGTCAGGAATGTATTAGCTGATGTGGCGTGCGAGAGCAAGACAACAGAATCAGTATCACAGGCTGTAGCGAAACCCTTGAGAGAAAAAAAAAAAAAACATCTTTAACCATTATGATTTTTTTAAAACTTTTGCTTTATAATCCATCTTACAACATTTGTATTTCTTTTATGTCAGGTCTTAGGATTCTTTTTCAGAATTTTAATTGCTTTGTGATTTAGCACTTAGTGTTCTGAGGTTCACAAATTAGTAACTGATACAGAATTTTTTACTTTACTTCATTCCCGTTGTATCAGTTGGGAACAAGCAGATTGTGTGTGATAGTAAACAATCTCAGAGGTGAAATAAGGTATAGGGAGATGTTCAATGCTTTCTTATGGGTTTGTGGCATTTGAAATAGGTCAGATGGGCCATACATTCGATAGAAAGGGCCAGTGATATACACAGCAGAGATGAGGCCTTATAGCAAAAACTTAAATGGGCCCCCTATTCTGGTGCCAGTTTTGCCACCCCACTCAGGACAGGGGTGCCTGGTGATTGTTTTCCATTCCATGCCCTTTAAAATGATCCTTGGACCAATTCTCTACTTCTTTGTTTGCTAACAATGCAGTTCCTCTTTGGAGTAAGGTCCTGGTTCTATATATGTCCTCACTGCCTAGTAGCAAAAGGGATGATGCACGCAGAAATGGGGCCCCCTTTCACCATGGGTCCATCTATGATACATATGCCCTTAGAAAGGGCACACGGTGGATGACCCCGAAAGGTATGTCAGGCCCCAGCTACTATAGGGTCCAGTTAAAATTTGAGCCTATCAATGACTGCCAAACTCTATAAGGAGTGAAATAATAGCAATCAAGGGAAAGGAGAATAAGCCCAAAGGTCAAGATGACCCTCCCTCCTACAGGATAGGAATGAAAGAGTATGAAGAAGAATTCAGTCCCCCAGACCAGGGATGTTGGTTGGGTCCAAGGGCATATATATTACACACACACATACAGAGTTATTACAAATGATCTCCATGATTTGAAGCCCTCATAACTCACATTTAATGACATGCGGATACATAAATTTGATATCAATGGAGACACAAACTCAAAAAGTTTTGTTGTGCAGCATCAAAAAGGTTTTCCACATCAGAGGTGATCAAGGTGTTCACTGGACACACATGGATCCTGTAATCAAATTCTTGCCATACACGTAGTGTATCACGATTGACCAATGCAATGGATTCTGTGATGTGTACTCGCAGATCATGCCTGTTGTGTGGTAAGGGTGGCATGTACACCCTAACACTCTCCCAGAGATAAACATCACAAGGTGTAAAGCCCGGGGAACGGGGAGTTCAAGAAAGAAGTTCACCATTGTCACCACCTGCATTGCCAATCTATCTGTTTGGTAGCCGACTATTGAGCTCACTTCTGACTTCATTGTGAGAATAAGGGAGGGGGGTGCCCCGTCCTGTTGAAAGATGAAACCTGGGATTTCCTGTTCTGGCTGCGATAGAAGCCTTATCTGTAGCATCTGGGTGCGAAATCCCCAGGGTTTCCTCATGGAGAATGAAGGGGCCGTACACCTTCCTACAGGTTATAGCGCAAAAAACACTCAGCTTGGGGGAGTCGCAATACGCTCCACGTAGATACGTGGGATTTGCCTCCCATAGATTCTGATGTTATGTTTGTTAACGGTGCTCGAAAGATGGGAGGTGGCGTCATCACTAAACACTAAAGAGTCCATTAAACCATCACTTTCTATTAGAGTCTGCATGCTCTCACAGAGAGAACGTCGCCGCACTGCATCGCCCGGTTTCAGTGGCGATAACTTCGCAAATGTTTGTACAGAATCTCCCACACAATCAGCTGCGGGACGTCTGGTTCTCTGCTTGCTCTGAGGGTGGATTTCTGAGGACTTCGGGTGAAACTAGCACGGACACTTTCTGGTGGACAGTCGGATGATTTTCATTTGTAGATGCAACCTTTTTCTTAGAATTCGCGTACCACTTACGAATTGTGCGCCCGCTGGGTGGATGTTCACCAAATTGTGTACTAATAACAGACTGGTAGACGTGAAACTCAAGGACACAAAATACTCTCTTGTGTTCATTGGCAGCCATTTTGTCTCATATCCCTCTAGCGACGACTACGGCAGAATAAAAAGTTTTGGATCTCATGTAGTAAAATTGTCTGACAGTAAGACTGTCCTTATTGTCCATAGCAACCAATCACAGCACAGCTTTCATTTTACCTCCGCCGCTTAAGAAATGAAAACTGTGCTGTGGTTGGTTGCTATGGGAACAAGGACGACTTACTGCTGGACAGTTTTGCTAAATAACATTTTTTGAGTTTTTGTTTCCATTGAGGACAGTTTTCAGTATCGGAGTGCCATTAAATGGGAGTTATGAGGGTTTCAAAGCAGGAAGATCATTTGTTTTATATACATTTCACGGTATTGATTCTTAAAACTTAACTTTTAATGCCAAAAATAGCTAAAAATTGTCTGGGCTATCACAAGCAAACATATAGTCACCCAACACTCATGTTAATTAGAAGGTCAGAGATGACAGTGTAGCGAATATTGGTGAATGCTTTCCGAGTGTTCCCCTGCAGATGTAAAAGGTATAGAGTCCAACCGGTGGATGAACATATACAGGGAAACACCTGGTGGTATGTGCACTGTAACTATAACCAAAAGAAGGGGGTTTAGCAAAATGACACACTCAGAAATCCCAGATATAGTTCAATCTTCAACCTGAGAAGAGCAATCACACCCCAAAAAAATGATGCTCCGGTCTGTATTTACCTTGACTGCAGCGGTGACTTGGGTTGTTTACCTACGAGACCGCTGGGAGGCTGGTAAGGGCATCATCCGTGACATCTCACAAACCTGTCTCGAGGCTTCTATATCAGGAGCCCATGTGACAGATTTACGGGATGTCACCAGGCGTGAAGAATAGGTGACATCACCTGCCAGATGCCTCAGTGCCAGACTGCCGAAATGGTGGTCTGGCGCTGTGGTGAGTATATTTCTTTTATATAGTTTTAGGCATGGGGAGCCCAGAACTTTATAAAAAAAATAACTCGGAAAACCCCTTTAATGACACACCACAGGAACATTCCTAACAGGCAAATCATCATGACATTTAAATGCCACTCTCAGAACTGAAAGTGGCATTTAAAGGGTTAACAGCTGTGATCAGAGTTCCCCTGATTGTGGCTGTTATAGGCAGGTTTTGTCTCTCAAAGCCAGCCGTAACGTGCCATGTGTGCAGTGGTTTCGGCTTCCAAGCTCGCCTCATACACAGCATATGCTGTAGACATCCTAACTGCACTGGGTATGTGCAGTTAGGATGTATAGAGCCGTATGTATGATAGGAATGGGTTAAAGCTCCTGAACCCCAATGTAAGATCTGTAACAGAGCCACCTATAGTATCATGTGGCATTTATAACATTTTCTCAGCTGGCAGAGGTTCCTTTGGGCTCACCTATAGTTATGTCTCTAGGTTTCAGTCACAGTGCCCCCAGAGTTCTAGCCACAATGACCCTATATATGTCAATCATAAATTCTAATCCGAGACCCCCTAAAATTTCCAGCCCCAGAGCTAACCACAATGTCCACCACAAGCACCAACTTGAACCTCTTTAAGGCCTCTTTAACACGTGGGTAGCAGTTTTCGGCTACCAACATTGTGCCCAAAATTGCATGAATGGGAGAAATCTATGACCAAGTTGCCGCTAAATCTCCCGTTTTTTCGCATGTTCACACGGCTGGGCTGCGGCATATGTACGCCGCAGTCTGGAATTACGTGGGCCGAGGAGAGAGACCTTAGCGCTCCTAAAGTCTCTCCTTCTCCCCTTGCTGGCTGATAGCAGCAATAGAAGCTCCCATAGAAGCCTACCTGTCATAGGCTTCCATAGGAGTCTGAGGGAACAACTGGCGTATTGCAGCAAAAGATAGGATAAGTCCTATCTTTTCCAGCCGCATGTAAAAACGGGCGGCCGAAATGCGCTATCTTTGCCGGATGGCTGTTTTTACACATCGGAAAATCACCCATGTGATCAAATGCATTGGAATCCAATGCTTCAATGCTAACAGTCAGTAGAGGCTATGCTTACCACTTTCAAACTTGAAGAGGTCCCCAACCTCCCTGGCTTCAGTTTGCTGAGACTGAGTGCCGGATGCCAATGTACTTGATTAGCGGATGGGATGAAAACGGTCAAAGGTAATAATGGTCAATGAACCTTCACCTATGGATAACATGAAGTAAATAACTAATTAAATAAATGAGGACCGGTCATCATGGAGATATGTACTTATAGATGGAATACATTTGATGGTACAGAACATAATAATATCAAATACCTATCTGTATACCTTCATTTGTAGGTTCGTTAAATATTAAAAAGCAGTTTTCACTCTCTCTGTGGGGTGTTATTATCCAACTCTTTAAACCTTAATGCGCTCCAAACTCCTGTTTCCACTCGAGGGGCTTTTGTCTCTCATATTGGCAGCGGGTTTAGCCAAATAACCACAGAGAAATCATTTGTACAAGACTTTTTATGGAGACAAAAATAAACTTTCTGCTCATCCCTGGTGGTATAATTAGCACTATGAACAATAATTATAACACTAAACAATCCGAACAAGTAGACCATTATGTTCTGGTTTATTGTCTTTGTCACATTGTGTTGTTATTAAATCATAAATTAAATTACATTGGTAAAAAAGAAAATGTGAAATTTTATATAAACCGGCAATGAGGGGCTGGTCACAGGGATTCATCTTATAAACAGCGTTTGCCGGGTTCTGCCTACTCTGTTGGATCCTTGGACTCCATTGGAATCACAATATATTCTAAAAGGCTCCAGGAGATGTATTATACTCAGGATGTGGCCAAATGGACCTGCAGATCAATACCTCACAAGCAGTCATCAGCTGAAAGCACTATTAGGCTACCTTTCCATGGCCGAAGCGGAATATCACTTGCTGTATTCAGCCACACGGGAGCAGGGGGAAAAACTGACAGGTCTCCGCGGTGAGTCTATCTGATAAACAGGCTAATCGTGGCAAATTGCAGCATGCCGCGATTTGAATCCTGCGAGTAGAAAATTGCTATGATTCTCTGCTCGTGGACGTTGGGCTGCATTTTCCATAGTTAAGTCTATGGAAAGCATTCACTGCATTACCCGTAACCGGATTATCGCCGCGGATAACGCAGGGACATATCGCCCGTGGACAGGAGGCCTTAAGAGTACATAAAATATGTGGTTATATCAATTGCTATACAACAAGATCAAGAGTGGTCCTGACCTGCATTTTGTATTTTACTATAGTACTGCCCCCTATTCACAAAAATAGATCTACTGTAATACTAGCCCCTATGTACAAGAATATAACTATTATAATACTGCCTCCTATGTACAAAAATATAACTACCATAATACTGCCTCCTATGTACAAGAATATAACTACTATATTAATGCCCCCCATATACAAGAATGTTACTACTATAATACTTACCATATGTATAATAATATAGCCACTATAATACTGCCCCCTATGTACAAAAATATAACTACTATAATACTGTCTCCTATGTTCAAGAATATAACTACTATAATACTGTCCCCTATGTACAAGAATATAACTTCTATATTAATGCCCCCTATATACAAGAATATTACTACTATAATACTGCCAATATGTATAATAATATAGCCACTATAATACTACCCCCTATGTACAAGAATATAGCCACTATAGTACTGCCCCCTATGTACAAAAATATACCCACTATAATACTGCCTCCTATGTACTAGAATATAACTACTATAATACTGCCTCCTATGTACAAGAATATAGCTACTATAATACTGCCCCCTATGTACAAAAATATAACTACTATAATACTGCCCCCTATGTACAAGAATATAACTACTCTAATACTGCCCCTATGTACAAGAATACAACTACTATAATACTGCCTCCTATATACAAGAATATAACTACTATAATACTGCCTCCTATGTACAAGAATATAACTACTATAATAGTGCCCCCTATGTACAAGAATATAACTACTATAATACCGCCCCCTATGTACAAGAATATACTCACTATAATACTGCCTCCTATGTACAAGAATATGACTTCTATATTAATGCCTTGTATATACAAGAATATTACTACTATAATACTGCCCCCTCTGTGCAAGAATATAACTACTATAATACTGCCTCCTAGGTACAAGAATATAACTACTATGATACTGTCTCCTAGGTACAAGAATATAACTAATATAATACTGCACCCTATGTACAAGAATATAACTACTATAATACTGCCCCCTATGTACAAGAATATAACTACTATAATACTGCCCCCTATGTACAAGAATATAACTACTATAATACTGCCCCCTATGTACAAGAATATAACTACTATAATACTACCTCCTATGTACAAGAATATAACTACTATAATACTGCCTCCTATGTACAAGAATATAACTACTATAATACTGCCCCCTATGTACAAGAATATAACTACTATAATACTACCTCCTATGTACAAGAATATAACTACTATAATACTGCCCCCTATGTACAAGAATATAACTACTATAATACTACCTCCTATGTACAAGAATATAACTACTATAATACTGCCTCCTATGTACAAGAATATAACTACTAGAATACTGTCCCCTATGTACAAGAATACAGTAACATAGTATGTTAGGCTGAATAAAGACAATGTCCATCTAGTTCAGCATGTTTCAACCCTCTTGTAGATCCAGCGGAAGGCAAAAACCCAAAGGGGCAGAAGCCAATTAGCCCATTTGGGCGAAAAAATTCCTTCCCGACTCCATAATGGCAGTCAGAATAATCCCTGGATCAACCTTTGATAGTTTCTACCTGAATGTAAGACCCAGAACAACAACCCCGTTGGTCATAGCAATCTAGAAAGACATCTAGTCCCCTTTTATACTCCTCAATGGATTTTGCCATCACCACGTCCTCAGGCAGAGAGTTCCACAGTCTTACTGCTCGTACAGTAAAGAACCCGCTTCTGTGTTTGTGTTGAAACCTGCTTTCTTGTAGACATAGCGGATGCCCTCTTGTTACCGATGCAGTCCTGGGTATAAACAGATCATGGGAGAGATCCTTGTATTGTCCCCTCATGTATTTATACATAGTTATTTGGTCGCTCCTTAACCGTCCTTTTTCCAGGGTGAATAATCCTAATTTTGATAGCCTCTCTGGGTATTCCAGTCCTCTAATTCCATTTATTTATTAAATTGCCCTTATTTGAACCCCCTCAAAAACTGCATAATCATTCCTGAGCACCGGTGTCCAGAACCGTACACAGTATTCCATGTGGGGCTTGACAAGTGACTTATATAGTGGGAGAATAATTATCTTGTCCTTCGCCCCTAAGCCTCTTTTAATGCACCCTAAGACTTTATTAGCTTTTGCAGCAGCTGACTGGCATTGACTGCTCCAGTTAAATCTACAATCTACCATGTCTTTTTCCATATCACTTTTCCCTAGCAGTACCCTATTTAGTGTACATTGGTGACATCCGTTTCTCCTGCCCATGTGCATAACCTTACATTTATCAACACTGAACTTCATTTGCCATTTTTCTACCCAGGACCCCAGTTTATCTAGGTCCTTTTGTCTTATATAATTTTTTATCATCTGCAAATATTGATATTTTACTGTGCAGTCCCTCTATAAGGTCGTTGATAAATATATTGAACAGAATGGGGCCTAGTAGTGAGCTCTGTGGCACCCCACTAGCGACAGTGGCCCAATCAGAGTATGAACCATTTATTACCACCCTCTGCTTTCTATCTCTGAGCCAGTTCTTTACCCAGATACACACGTTTTCACCCAATCCGAGCTGTCTCATTTTATATATCAACTAGAGATGAGCGAGCACCAAAATGCTCGGGTGCTCATTACTCGAGACGAACTTTTCGCGATGCTCGAGGGCTCATTTCGAGTAACGAACCCCATTGAAGTCAATGGGCGACCCGAGCATTTTTGTATATCGCCGATGCTCGCTAAGGTTTTCGTTTGTGAAAATCTGGGCAATTCAAGAAAGTGATGGGAACGACACAGCAACGGATAGGGCAGGCGAGGGGCTACATGTTGGGCTGCATCTCAAGTTCCCAGGTCCCACTATTAAGCCACAATAGCGGCAAGAGTGCCCCCCCCCCTCCCAACAACTTTTACTTCTGAAAAGCCCTCATTAGCAATGCATACCTTAGCTAAGCACCACACTACCTCCAACAAAGCACAATCACTGCCTGCATGACATTCCGCTGCCACTTCTCCTGGGTTACATGCTGCCCAACCCCCCCCCCCACGACCCAGTGTCCACAGCGCACACCAAACTGTCCCTGCCCAGCCTTCAGCTGCCCTCATGCCACGTCACCCTCATGTCTATTTATAAGTGCGTCTGCCAGAGGAAAAGCAGGCACACACTGCAGAGGGTTGGCACGGCTAGGCAGCGACCCTCTTTAAAAGGGGCGGGGCGATAGTCCACAATGCTGTACAGAAGCAATGAGAAATCCAATCCTGTGCCACCTCCATCTGGAGCTGCACACGTGGGCATAGCAATGGGGAACCTATGTGCCACACACTATTCATTCTGTCAAGGTGTCTGCATGCCCCAGTCAGACCGCGTTTTTTTATAAATAGTCACAGGCAGGTACAACTCCGCAATGGGAATTCCGTGTGCACCCACAGCATGGGTGGCTCCCTGGAACCCACCAGCTGTACATAAATGTATCCCATTGCAGTGCCCTGGACAGCAGAGCTAACGTCAGATTAAATGCAGGTGGGCTTCGGCCCACACTGCATGCCCCAACCTAACCGGGGTTTTTAATTCATAGACACAGGCAGGTACAACTCCCTATTGTGAAGTCCCTGTGTACCGACAGCATGGGTGGGTGGGAGGAAACCACCGGCGGTACATAAATATATCCCACTGCATTGCCCATCACAGCTGAGGTAATGTCATGTTTAATGCAGGTGGGCTTCGGCCCACACTGCATGCCCCAACCTGACCGGGGTTTTTAATTCATAGACACAGGCAGGTACAACTCCCTATTGTGAAGTCCCTGTGGACCGACAGCATGGGTGGGTGCCAGGAAGCCACCGGCGGTACATAAATATATCCCATTGCATTGCCCATCACAGCTGAGGTAATGTCATGTTTAATGCAGGTGGGCTTCGGCCCACACTGCATGCCACAGTCAGACTGGGGTTCTTTAGAAGTGGACACATGCAGTTACAACTCCCTTTGGACCCACAGCATGGGTGGGTGCCAGGAAGCCACCGGCGGTACATAAATATATCCCATTGCATTGCCCATCACAGCTGAGGTAATGTCATGTTTAATGCAGGTGGGCTTCGGCCCACACTGCATGCCCCAGTCAGACTGGGGTTCTTTAGAAGTGGACACATGCAGTTACAACTCCCTGTGGACCCACAGCATGGGTGGCTCCCTGGAACCCACCGGCGGTACATAAATATATCCCATTGCAGTGCCCAACACAGCTGATGTAACGTCAGCTGTAATGCAGGTGGGCTAAAAATTAATTGGATTACACTGTAGGCGAGGGCCCAAAAAATTGGTGTACCAACAGTACTAATGTACCTGAGAAAAATTGCCCATGCCCAACCAAGAGGGCAGGTGAAACCCATTAATCGCTTTGGTTTAATGTGGCTTAATTGGCAACTAGGCCTGGAGGCAGCCCAGTAAAACTAAAAATTGGTTGAGGTGAAAGTTTCAACGCTTTAATGAGCATTAAAACGTATAAAAATTGTTTAGAAAAATTATATGACTGAGCCTTGTGGGCCTAAGAAAAATTGCCCGTTCGGCGTGATTATGTGAGGTTTCAGGAGGAGGAGCAGGAAGAGGAGGAGGAATATTATATACAGATTGATGAAGCAAAAAGGTCCCCGTTTTGGATGGTGATAGAGAACGATGCTTCCATCCGCGGGTGCAGCCTACGTATTGTTTAGGTATCGCTGCTGTCCGTTGGTGGAGAAGAGAAGTCTGGGGAAATCCAGGCTTTGTTCATCTTGATGAGTCGGTTGACAGGCGGGTACGCTTATCCGTGATGATTCCCCCAGCCGCACTAAACACCCTCTCTGACAAGACGCTAGCCGCAGGACAAGCAAGCACCTCCAGGGCATACAGTGCGAGTTCAGGCCACGTGTCCAGCTTCGACACCCAGTAGTTGTAGGGGGCAGAGGCGTCATCGAGGACGGTCGTGCGATCGGCTACGTACTCCCTCACCATCCTTTTACAGTGCTCCTGCCAACTCAGCCTTGACTGGGGAGCGGTGACACAGTCTTGCTGGGGAGCCAGAAAGCTGGCAAAGGCCTTGGAGAATGGTCCCCTGCCTGCGCTGTACATGCTGCCTGATCTCTGCGCCTCCCCTGCTACCTGGCCCGCGGAAATGCGCCTTCTGCCACTAGCGCTGTCGGATGGGAAGTTTACCATCAGTTTGTCCACCAGCTCCCTGTGGTATAGCATCATTCTCGAACCCCTTTCCTCTTTGGGAATGAGAGTGGAAAGGTTCTCTTTATACCGTGGGTCGAGCAGTGTGTACACCCAGTAATCCGTAGTGGCCAGAATGCGTGTAACGCGAGGGTCACGAGAAAGGCATCCTAACATGAAGTCAGCCATGTGTGCCAGGGTACCTGTATGCAACACATGGCTGTCCTCACTCGGAAGATCACTTTCAGGATCCTCCTCCTCCTCCTCTGGCCATACACGCTGAAAGGATGACAGGCAAGCAGCATCTGTACCCTCAGCAGTGGGCCAAGCTGTCTCTTCCCCCTCCTCCTCATGCTCCTCCCTCTCCTCCTCCTCCTCTGGCCATACACGCTGAAAGGATGACAGGCAAGCAGCATCTGTACCCTCAGCAGTGGGCCAAGCTGTCTCTTCCCCCTCCTCCTCATGCTCCTCCTCCTCCTCAATGTGCTGAGATATAGACATGAGGGTGCTCTGACTATCCAGCGACATACTGTCTTCCCCCGCCTCCGTTTCCAAGTGCAAAGCGTCTGCCTTTATGCTTTGCAGGGAACTTCTCAAGAGGCATAGCAGAGGAATGGTGACGCTAATGATTGCAGCATCCCCGCTCAGCATCTGGGTAGACTCCTCAAAGTTTCCAAGGACCTGGCAGATGGCTGCCAACCAGGCCCACTCTTCTAAAAATTATTGAGGAGGCTGACTCCCACTACACCGCCCATGTTGGAGTTGGTATTCCGCAATAGCTCTACGCTGCTCATAGAGCCTGGCCAACATGTGGAGCGTAGAGTTCCACTGTGTGGGCACGTCGCACAGCAATCGGTGCACTGGCAGATGAAACCGATGTTGTAGGGTCCGCAGGGTGGCAGCGTCCGTCTTGGAGTTGCGGAAATGTGCGCAGAGCTGGCGCACCTTTCCGAGCAGGTATGACAAGTGTGGGTAGCTTTTCAAAAAGCGCTGAACCACCAAATTAAAGACATGGGCCAGGCATGGCACGTGCGTGAGAATGCCGAGCTGCAGAGCCGACACCAGGTTACGGCCGTTGTCACACACGACCATGCCCGGTTGGAGGCTGAGCGGCGCAAGCCAGCGGTCGGTGTGCTCTGTCAGACCCTGCAGCAGTTCGTGGGCCGTCTGCCTCTTCTCTCCTAAGCTGAGTAGTTTCAGCACGGCCTGCTGACGCTTGCCCACCGCTGTGCTGCCATGCCGCACGACACCGACTGCTGGCGACGTGCTGCTGCTGACACATTTTGATTGCGAGACAGAGGTTGCGTAGGAGGAGGAGGAGGGTGGTTTAGTGGAGGAAGCATACACCGCCGCAGATACCACCACCGAGCTGGGGCACGCAATTCGGGGGGTGGGTAGGACGTGAGCGGTCCCAGGCTCTGACTCTGTCCCAGCCTCCACTAAATTCACCCAATGTGCCGTCAGGCAAATATAGTGGCTCTGCCCGCCTGTGCTTGTCCACGTGTCTGTTGTTAAGTGGACCTTGGCAGTAACCGCGTTGGTGAGGGCGCGTACAATGTTGCGGGAGACGTAGTCGTGCAGGGCTGGGACGGCACATCGGGAAAAGTAGTGGCGACTGGGAACCGAGTAGCGCGGGGCCGCCACCGCCATCATGATTTTGAAAGCCTCCGTTTCCACAAGCCTATACGGCAGCATCTCCAGGCTGATCAATTTGGCAATATGCACGTTTAACGCTTGAGCGTGCGGGTGCGTGGTGGCGTACTTGCGCTCGCGCTCAAACAGTGGCGCTAGCGACGTCTGGACGCTGCGCTGAGAGACATTGCTGGATGGGGCCGAGGATAGCGGAGGTGAGGGTGTGGGTGCAGGCCAGGAGACGGTAGTGCCTGTGTCCTCAGAGGGGGGTTGGATCTCAGTGGCAGGTTGGGGCACAGGGGGAGAGGCAGTGGTGCAAACCGGAGGCAGTGAACGGCCTTCGTCCCACCTTGTGGGGTGCTTGGCCATCATATGCCTGCGCATGCTGGTGGTGGTGCCTCCCCAGCTGATCTTGGCGCGACAAAGGTTGCACACCCCTGTTCATCGGTCGTCAGGCGTCTCTGTGAAAAACTGCCACACCGTAGAGCACCTTGACCTCTGCAGGGTGGCATGGCGCGAGAGGGCGCTTTGGGAAACAGTTGGTGGATTATTCGGTCTGGCCCTGCCTCTACCCCGGGCCACCGCACTGGCTCGGCCTGTGCCCACACCCTGACTTGGGCCTCCGTGTCCTCGCCCGCGTCCACGTCCTCTAGGCCTACCCCTACCCCTCAGCATGCTGTATTACCAGTAGTGCAGAAACAGAACGCTGTAATTAAATGTGCCGCTTATTGGCCTGTGGTTGGAGGCTGACTTCGCTTACGGAACGCCAGGAAATAATTTTGCGCAAGCCTGCTGTAACACTTAGCTGGCTGCGTATGAATTTGGAGAACTACTACACCCAGCACAGACCCAGAACACTGAGGACAGTCACAGGCAGCCCAAATAGATTTTTTCCCACAAATTCTTTTGCAAAGGCCCACTGCCTATATTCAATCAATAATATGTCTTCTGTCCCTGCCTAAGCGCTTCTGGCCCTGGGGTTTGTCACAGAACTGCAGAGTGTTGCACTGTGAACTGCAATACAGCGGTGATTTCAGAGCCCAGACAGAGCCAGGAAATAATTTTGCGCAAGCCTGCTGTAACACTTAGCTGGCTGCGTATGAATTTGGAGAACTACTACACCCAGCACAGACCCAGAACACTGAGGACACTCACAGGCAGCCCAAATAGATTTTTTCCCGCAAATTTTTTTGCAAAGGCCCACTGCCTATATTCAATCAATAATATGTCTTCTGTCCCTGCCTAAGCGCTTCTGGCCCTAGGGTTTGTCACAGAACTGCAGAGTGTTGCACTGTGAACTGCAATACAGCGGTGATTTCAGAGCCCAGACAGAGCCAGGAAATAATTTTGCGCAAGCCTGCTGTAACACTTAGCTGGCTGCGTATGAATTTGGAGAACTACTACACCCAGCACAGACCCAGAACACTGAGGACAGTCACAGGTAGCCCAAATAGATTTTTTCCCACAAATTTTTTTGCAAAGGCCCACTGCCTATATTCAATCAATAATATGTATTCTGTCCCTGCCTAAGCACTTCTGGCCCTGGGGTATTACTGCAGGGCGCAATGCTCTGCACGGCCGATATACCAAAAAAAAAAAAAAGTGCAACACTGCAAAAAGCAGCCTCCACAGTACTGCACACGGTTAGATGTGGCCCTAAGAAGGACCGTTGGGGTTCTTGAAGCCTAAAATACTCCTAACGCTCTCCCTATAGCAGCTCCAACAAGATAGCACTTTCCCTGAGCTATGTCAGAACGCATCTGTGGCGAGCCGCGGGAGGGGCCGATTTTTATACTTGGGTGACACCTGATCTCGCCAGCCACTCACTGCAGGGGGGTGGTATAGGGCTTGAACGTCGCAGGGGGAAGTTGTAATGCCTTCCCTGTCTTTCAATTGGCCAGAAAAGCGCGCTAACGTCTCAGAGATGAAAGTGAAAGTAACCCGAACATCGCGTGGTACTCTTTACGAGTAACGAGCATCTCGAACACGCTAATACTCGAATGAGTATCAAGCTCGGACGAGTACGTTCGCTCATCTCTAATATCAACCTATTATGTGGCACGGTGTCAAATGCTTTAGATAAATCCGGAAATATGAGAGCAATAGACTCTCCCAGGTCCAGCTTAGATCTTACTTCATTGTAGAAGCTGATCAGATTGGTCTGACATGATCAACCCCTCATGAGCCCATGTGGTGAGGAGTTCTTTCGTTGTTCTCCTTCAGGTATTCTAGGATGGCATCTCTCAGAAACCCCTAGAATATTTTTCCAAAAACATCACAGAAGGGGAAATATAAAAACATAAAAACAAACAGACACAGAAAATGGCCATATACTTACTGACATAGGAGGGCAGATAGCTGCATCCTCTCATCATGCAGGTAGCAAACTACCAAATGAGAGAGCTAATTACACCTGTGAGGGACATGTGATGAGACAGCTACTCACACAGCCTCTTAATATGGAGGGGGTAGCTGCTTGTTGTATACTCCTGCAAAGAGTAGATACAAAGTGGCAGACCTTCTGATACATGTAGTGCACCATGCAGACCACCAACCTATTAATGACGCCATAAGAGTTCGACGGCTTGCCCTGCACCTCAAAAAGTGAACCACATTGGTACTGCCACCCTGGGCTCCCCCGGCGTTTTAAAGCCGCACTGCATGTTGTAGAATTCTGTTGTAGAATATTTTTCCAGTTATTGAAGTGAGACTTACTGGCCTGTAGTTACCAGGCTCTTTTTTGGACCCCTTTTTGTAAATTAGAACCACATTGACAATACGCCAATCCAGTGGTACAATGCTGGTCTCGAAAGTGTCAATAAATATAAAAAATAGTGGTCTAGATATAATATCACTTAGTTCCCTAGGGTGCATTCCATCTAAGCCCGGCGATTTATCAATTGTAATCCTCTTTAACCGTCTCTGCACTCCCTCCTGTGTTAGGTATGCAATATTTAGCGTGGGGGAAGGGGATTCATTTTATTCATCTGCATCTCGTGTGATATTTCCTCTTCATTTTGTTGTTGCTCCCTGGTAAGGTTTCTTATTGAATGACAACTGGAAATTAATTATATTGTGGTCACTATTACCCAAGCGTCCCTCAACCTGCACCCCCATTATTCGGTCCGGTTTGATAGTCAGTACAAAGTCCAGAGTGCCCCTACTTCTAGTTGGCTCCTGCTCAAGTTGGGTAAGGTAGTTATGTTTAATTGTTCTCAAGAACTTATCATCCCTGTGAGATTTGCAGGTTTCGTTTTCCCATGTTATATCTGGACTACAAATTATATATAACTACTATAATACTACCTCCTCTATACAAGAATATAACTACTATAACACTGCCCCCTATGTACAAGAATATAACTACTATAACACTGCCCCCTATGTACAAGAATATAACTACTATAATACTGCCTCCTATGTACAAGAATGTAACTCCTACAATACTGCCTTCTATGTACAAGAATGTAACTACTACAACACTATCCTCCATGTACAAGAATATAACTACTATAATACTGCCCCCTATGTACAAGAATATAACTACTATAATATTGTCCTCCTATGTACATGAAAATATAACTACTATAATTCTGCCTCCTATGTACAAGAATATAACTGCTATAATACTTCCCCCTATGTACAAGAATATAACTACTATAATACTGCTCCTATGTACAAGAATATAACTACTATAATACTGCCCTATATGTACAAGACTATAACTACTATAATACTGCCCCTATGTACAAGAATATAACTACTATAATACTGCTCCTGTGTACAAGAATATAACTGCTACAATACTGCCCCCTATGTACAAAAATATAACTGCTACAATACTGCCCCCTATGTACAAGAATAAAACTACTATAATACTGCCCCCTATGTACAAGAATATAACTACTATAATACTGCCCCTATGTACAAGAATATAACTACTATAATACTGCCTCCCATGTACAAGAATATAACTACTATAATACTGCCTCCTATGTACAAGAATATAACTACTATAATACTGCTCCCTATGTACAAGAATATAACTACTATAATACTGCCCCCTATGTACAAGAATATAACTACTATAATACTGCCCTCTATGTACAAGAATATAACTACTATAATACTGCTCCCTATGTACAAGAATATAACTAATATAATACTTCCTCCTATGTACAATAATATAACTACTATAATACTGCCCCCTATATACAAGAATATAACTACTATAATACTGCCCCCTATGTACAAGAATATAACTACTATAATACTGCCTCTCATGTACAAGAATATGACTACTATAATACTGCCCCTATGTACAAGAATATAACTACTATAATACTGCTCCTATGTACAAGAATATAACTACTATAATACTGCCCCCTATGTACAAGAATATAACTACTATAATACTCCCCCCTATGTACAAGAATATAACTACTATAATACTGTCTCCTATGTACAGGAATATAACTACTATAATACTGCCCCCTATGTACAAGAATATAACTACTATAATACTGCCCCCTATGTACAAGAATATAACTACTATAATACTGCCCCTATGTACAAGAATATAACTACTATAATACTGCCCCCTATGTACAAGAATAAAACTACTACAATACTGTCTCCTATGTACAAGAATATAACTACTATAATACTACCTTCTATGTACAAGAATATAACTACTATAATACTGCCCCCTATGTACAAGAATATAACTAGTATAATACTGCCCCCTATGTACAAGAATATAACTACTATAATGCTGCTTCTTATGGACAAAAATAAAACTACTTTACTACTGCCCGCAATTACAGCTCCTGCTAGTGTCACTCATATCTAACCAAAAAATACTACAAGGTGATGTCATTGATATTTTTTTATTCCAGATTAGCCTTTCCTCCTATGAATCACATACCTTTTAAATCATGTTAAGATTTTCCTGGCTTTTGCAGCTGCTGATTGACATTGCTTGCTGATGCACAGTCTGTGGTCCACCCTGTATTCTAAATCCTTCTCCATCAAGGCTTTAACCAATATAATCTCATTTAGTGTGTAAATTACATGAATATTCTTATGTACTCAATGCATAACATTACATTTATCTGTCTTGAACCTTGCCTGTTAATTTCCAGCCAAAGCTTTCTATCTGCGAAAGTCCATTACTCTATTGCAGACCTCAGCAATCACTGAAATCCTAATATCCCTTCTTCCTGGTGAGATTCAAGCCTTTTCCTGCCTTCGGACAATTCTCACATTTTGTATAACAGATATTTTGAAGTCTTCTTCAGTTTGGAGGTATCTTGGCTATACCGTCATTGAAGTGAACCAGGAGTAATTCTCTTATCATTTACTCTGTGCTGATACATTTCCTAATATATGTCTATATACAGTGTTTTTCTTCATGGTACAAAGCTCCAAATCCCTTGTAAAGTCTTAGAAGAAATTGATAAAATTTTGCTTACCTGCAACCACTGCTAGGGGGCGCTTGGGAGCTTTTATGGTTTTATTCTTTATTGGATCAGCAATTGAGTCTCTTGCTAATTTGGTTAGGCAAAAAAATGGTGTACGGGTGTTAAAAATTGGATATAATCTCATTAAATCCTGGTGATTTTCATCCATTTCTTTGTGATTCTGCAAAATTCCTAAAAGTTGTTTTTAATTTAATTGATTGCTCTGTTACAGTGTCAGGATTACAAAGTTACTAGTCCAAATCCTTATAGAGGCTGCTTCATGGTGGACATTAAATGGGGAGCAGGATAGCTGTATCTCTTGGCTGAACAGAACTGCCTTATGACGGAATTGAATGGTGTCAAATGGTCCCCATTGACTATAATGGGATCTGTTTGATTTCTGGACGAACTTCTAGCTTCTTGCAGGATGAAATAGCGCAGCATGATGCATTACTTCATCCTGTGTTTAAATGAAATTCAGTGAAAGAGCTTCCGGACAGATCCTCCAATGCTGATGTGAGCAAAATCTTAAAATTTCCCCTCTTTCCCTAATTTTTTTTATTTATTACTCAATCGTCCAGTTTTGCTCAACAACAACATTTTAGAAATACTTAAATCTTTATTTAATGATTTAATTTGGAAAGGTAAAAAGTTTCACTTAAAAGTCTAACATTGATATCTTGGCTATGAGGAGGGAGTACATCCGCTCGTGTCTCAACGTAACCATACTGGGAAAACCTTGTAGTAAAGAGATGTAAATGTGAAAAGGATTGAGACACATGATAATGGAATATTTTTCAATGATTTGATTCTGGGTAGTTCTCAATTCCCATAAGGGTTGTTTTGCAACATGATTATGGGGCCCTCAGGGGCCAGTGTGGTCACAGGCCTTAAGTTCTCTGTGAAATGGCATAGGAGATAAGAGCTGGGAGGCAGATAGATTCAATCAACACATCTTTTACCTAAGAGACAACTTGCTTATGGTTAAAACTGGTTCACATGTGTAGTAGTTAGATTTCTGGATGCACAGAACACAATCTTAGCGGTTGACACTAGAAAATGTCGGTTGACGTTTCGCTATAGGTACTGAAAATGCCTGGTATTCAATGACATACTCAGTATGGATTACGGAATAGTTTGTGTATTGCTTCACCACTTCACCCTTGGGTTACTCACGTTGGTACCTCTTACGTTAGTATCACTCAAACCAACCTATCTGTTCCAACTGTCCTACCTACGTCACTCATATCAAGCCTTTTAGTCCTGGACGGCACTCTGCTCTGTACTGCAGACCTTGGCAAATGAGGGAAATCACACTTAACAGAATCCTTTTTCTGGCCAGGAGGGAGCTAACCCTATTTCCATTGATGCCATCTCTCTATCTAACCTTTGCTTTACCATCGATGGCTGAATGTGCTCATCCCATCCGCCCAGTCAATAATAACTTGACACATGGGAATCTTCTTATTTTAGATCCTAGAGCCACCCATGTGTAGTGATGCTTGTGTCAAAGTCACAGTGCTACTTGAGGACTTTTCTATATTAAATGGTTAAATGGCTTTTTTACATGACCTTATATTGTATTACCCTTAAAGGGGTTCTGACACAAATAATGTTTTTATGCTTTAGCAGCCATTGTTCCCTGGTCTGCCTAATGGACCCAGGGAACCCAGGGTTTAATGGCTGCTAAAGCATAAAAAGATAATACTTACCTGTTCTTCTGTTGTTGTTGACATCGGGGGGGGGGGGGTCATCTCCCGGCAGGCGCTGTTCCTCCTCTTCTGTCTGCACGAGCCGCGCCGCTCCGGGATCGCGCGCATGCGCAGTGGAGAGGTCCCCTCTGACAGGAGTCAGGACGGGCTGCGTCTCCACTGCGCATGCGCAGCACTCCGGAGTTCAGCAGGACGGACGGGCCGCCCACAGCAAGCACTGCTTGTGACGTGCTTGCTGTGGGCGGTCCGTCCGTTCACCTGATGGACGGACCAGAGCAGGATGCGGTCTTTTTGACCGCTCCTGCTCTGCTTTAAAGGCACAGAAGAAGATGCCGGCTGGAGGGGACATGCCTGGCGATCGGACCAGGCCAGGCAAGGTGAGTACAATTTTTTTTTTTTATGTCAGAACCCCTTTAAATACATGGAGTTTGGGTCCATCAATGATACCAGTTTTACACAGTGACATCTACTCTGATTGGAGTCTTCTGCTTTTGTCTGTCTCCTATCTGGACCCAGACCACCATGAAGATTTCTTCCAGCCTCAACTCATCTTTGCACAGTATCCCCATCCTGCCACTATCCTTAATACCACTCTTAGTATTTCCCCATAATATTAATACTTCCTCTGTGACCGCACAAATTAATAGTGTCCTACTGTGGGCCCTACATATCAATTGTGCCTCCTTTGTGCTCCTCAAAGGTATAGTGACCCCTCTGTGTGTCCCACACTCTCTCTCCTAATTCACAGTACTGTCAATCTGGACACAGCATAGTTCCATGTAGTACATAGCCCAACCACAAATCCTATCTCCTGCTCTGTATACTAAGAGCAGAAAAACAAAAAAGGGCTGGAGTAGGAAGGGGATAAATGGCACCCCATTATCGTGTTCCAGCAGAAGATGACAAAGTTCAACAGTCAAATATTTTCTTTGATCATTAAAAACTTAAAAACTTAGAAAGTTTAAATTCTGCTATTTTCCCATGTAAGTGGACTTTTATCACCTATTTTACTAGAAGCATATAGTTGTAAGAAAAAGTGAGTGGACCTTTTGGAATCCTCTGGATTTCTGCATTACTCACTGATAAAATGTGATCTTATCGTTATATTTAAGCCACAATTATACAGTTAGACAAACACAATCCAACTAGTAGACTAATAACACACAAGCAGTTGTGCCGTTCATGTCTTTTATTGAGCACATTAAATAAACATCCATAGTCCAAGGAGAAATAGCAAATGAACTTTCTGAACCTTTGTTAATGACTTCTCAAACAGTTGTACCACAATAGACTTTTTATCATCTATCCCTAGGACCACTGGCGTAACTATAGAGGATGCAGAGGATGCGGTTGCACCCGGGCCCAGGAGCCTTAGGGGGCCCATAAGGCCTCTCTTCTCCATATAGGGAGCCCAGTACTATGAATAAAGCATTATAGTTGGAGCCCTGTTACAGGTTTTGCCAGGGGGCCCAGAAGCTTCAAGTTACGCCTCTGCCTAGGATACATAATAAAAGTCTAACTTCTGACACCCCCGCTGATCCCAAGAACAGGGGTATGGTGACCCCTTCTTCTTGTCACTATGAGCTGACTGGACCCACCCGCAGTGACGTCAGACTGCAAGAAGCGGCAATTTGGGGGGGATTTTCATCTCCACTTTTCAAAAGTCATAACTTTTTTAATTTTTCCGTCGACAAGGCGCTATGAGGGCTTATATTTTGAATTATGAGCTGGAGTTCTTATTGTTACCATGTTCTGGGTACATGCATAACTTTTATTACATTTTTTTTGGAGGGCAGGGAGAAAAAAATGCCTTAATTCTGCTATTGTTTTTTTCTTTTAATTTTTACAGCTTTAGGCCTCCTGTCCACAGGCGATATGTCAGTGTGTTACCCGCGGTGATAATCTAGCCGCAGGTAATGCAGTAAACGCTTTCCATAGACTTAACTATGGCAAGCGCAGCTTGACATCTATGAGCGGAAAATCATAGCGATTCTCTGCTCGCGGCATGCTGCGATTTGCTGCGATTCTCTGGGGTGAGCCTATCTATAATATTGGCTCACCATGAAGACCTGTCATTTCTCTCCCCTGCTCCTCCGAGGCGGTATATCGATATACTGCCGCGCCCGTGGACAGGCAGCTTTAATCATGTAGCATAAATGATATGCTAATTCTTTTCTAAGGGTCTGTATAATTTCGACAATACCAGAATTACGTATTTCTCTTAGGTTTTATTACTTTTGTAAAATAAAACCCTTTTTTTTATTTATTATTTTTTTTCTTTGTACCGCTGCATTCAAAGTGACATAACTTTTTTATTTTTCATCAGTAGAGCTCAGTAAGGGCTTGTATTTTGCAAGACAAGCTGAAGTTTTTATTGATAACATTTTGGCGTACATATGGCTTTTTTGATCATTTTTATTGCCTTTTGTTAGGCCTTAGTCAGACGGGCGTTTTTAGCCGTGATTTGCGCATGCGCATGCGTCCGGCGATTTTATAAAACCATTGCTTTGCAATGGTATCGGACACATGAGCGCTTTTTATGCGCTCGTCCGATAAATTATAGAACAGAAATCGCAGATCGCACCTATCTGCGATCTGCGATTCCTGTTCTCTTCTCTATATGCGCTCAATGGGGCCGGCGGCAGCAGCGCCGACCCCATTGAGAACATATAGAAGACAAATCATTCTTCTCTGCCACAGCTGTAACAGCTGTGACAGAGAAGAACGATGTTTGCCCATTGAATTCAATGGAGCCGGCAATACAGCCGCTCCATTGAAAGCAATGGGCTGCCGGCGTGCGCGGGGTGAATTGTCGGGAAGGGCTTAAATATATAAGCCCTTCCCTGCAATTCATCCTAAAATGTGTTAAAATAAAAAATAATTGTATACTCACCTTCCCGCTGCAGCCGGAGTCCAGCCGCGGCCGCTGTCAGTTCTCCTGAACTGCTTCTCGGCACTATTCAGCCGGCGGGGCTTTAAAATCCCCGCCTGCTGAATGATCTGCCTCTGATTGGTCACAGCCCTGACCAATCAGAGGCAGGTTTCACTCACACACCCATTCATGAATTCATGAATGGGTGAGTGACTGCTGCCTCTCAGCGCTGAGCCAATCAGGGGCAGGTCTGACTCACATCCATTCATGAATTCATGAATGGATGTGAGTGAGACATGCCTCTGATTGGCTCAGCGCTGAGCCAATCAGGGGGCAGGTCTGACTCACACCCCCTTCACACCCACTGCAGGACGGCCGCGCGGAGCTCCGGCTGCCGGGAGAAGGTGAGTATATATATATTTTTTATTTTTACACATTTTAGGATGAATTGCAGGGAAGGGCTTATATATTTAAGCCCTTCCTGACAATTCATCCCGGGCTCGCCCGCAGCGCATTGCTTTGAATGGAGCCGGCTCTATTGCCGTCTCCATTGAATGCAATGCGCTGGACAGCTCCGGCCCGTTTCTAATGAAACGCGGCTAGGAGCAGATTTTCGGGTGATTTGCGGGCGACTTGCGCGCACCGGTCACGTGATTTGCGGATGCGCATCCGTCATGCGATCCGCAAATCGCGTGAAAAAACGCCCGTGTGACTAAGGCCTTAGCAAGCAAAACAACAAATTATGAATTTTTTTTTAGGATAAATAGTGTGTGCAATTTATTGGATGGGTTATTATAGATGTGGCCATACCAAATATGCTGGTTTTTTAAATTTCATTTTTAAATAGGGGAAAGTAGGCAAAAAAGTTTTTTGTAACAACTTTTTTTTACTATTTTTAAACTCCCCTTTTATGCCCCTGTAGGGGACTTGAACCTGTTATTGTATGATCGCTATAATAATACATTGCAGTACGTCTGTACTGAAATGCATTATTGCTATTGTTAGCGGTCATATGTCATGGCAGACTAGACATTAAGAAATGGCGTCTGGTTGCCATAGCAGCTCATCGGTCCACCGCAATGACATCAGGTTGATGACATTATGGAGGGAGCACAGTCCCTTTGTAAACCTTTTATATGGCACGATCAACATTGATCGCGGAATGTAAGGGGTTAACAGTTGAGATTGTCTGCCTGTCTGTCACAGTTGGCTACTGCTGCAGATGGCACTGGCTCAGCTTCTGACCCGTGCCATGCACAAGACTTGAGCCACTCTCACACATGCGTTCAATTAAATGCCGCTTGGAACGGTAACATTTTACCGTGATTTTAAGCAGTATTTTTGGACGAATGTCACAGCGTTTGACAGTGCTTTTTAACGCACCCCATCATTGTGCGAAAATACTGAAAAATAGAAAGTCCTCGAAAATCCAGTTTGAGTGCAAGTCTGAGAAGCCCTATTAAAATCAATAGGAGCGTTGTGCTGTGGTTAGCGCAGTGCTCAGAATGCCGTGCTAATCACGGTACAAAGCGGTGCAAGTACCAGCCGCCTGCAAAATTACGTTCTGTAGCATTAAGAAATGGTTAGGAACATTTTTTTGCTTAAACGACAATTACTTAAATTGCCATTTGCTTTGTGTTGAGAGAAGTTGAACTTTTTTATGCAACATTTTAGTAGTTACTCTCCTGTGTAGTGATAGTGTGGTGAATGGGCCAGACCCAGGAGGGGTTAAGCAGCCAGGGAAAATCAGATGGTAATCACAGTAGCTCTGCTGCTCCTCCTGGCAAGGTGGTAAACATGGTCTAGACGTGGTGCTACACAGTGGCAAAATTTAGCAGTGCTCACTGTGTGCTGCCCGCAGGGGCAGGCAGGGCAAGATGGTGATACCCTAGTGGGGCACTACCCGTGGAGTCGGGTAACGAAAGATGTTCTTTAGTTGGGATGCCAGTCTGTGTACGGGTAGGGACAAAAATTCGGAATCAACCTCTGTCCTGCCTGGAGTGCTTCCTGTGGTACCTCAGTGCAGATGTTGGACCTCCAGGGTCCTTCAGGGTCATCGGGTCCAACCCCCTGCTCAGTGCAGGATTCACTAAATCATCCCATATAGATGTCTGTCCAGCCTTTAAACACTTCCATTGAAGAAGAACTCACCACCTCCCGTGGCAACCTGTTTCCTCATTGTCTGAAAGTTTTTTCTAATATCTAACCTGTCTCTCCTCCCTTTCAGTTTCATCCAATTGCTTCTAGTCTTTTCTTGTGCAAATGAGAATAGGGCTGATACCTCTGCACTGTGACAGCCCTTCAAATATTTGTAGACAGCTATTGAATCTCCTCTCCTCTCTTCTTTTTTGCAAGCTAAACATTCCCAGATCCTTTAGCCATTCTTCATAGGACTTGATTTGCAGACTGCTCACCATCCTTGTAACTCTTCTCTGAACTTGCTCCAGTTTGTCTATGTCTTTTTAAAAGTGGGGTGCCCAGAACTGGACACAGTATTCCAGATGTGGTCTAACTAAGGAAGAGTAGAGGGGGATAATGACCTCATGTGATCTAGGCTCTATGCTTCTCTTAATCCATCCAGAATTGTGTTTGCCTTTTTGGCTGCTGCATCACATTGTTGACTCATGTTCAGTCTCTGATCTATTAGTATACCCAAGTCTTTTTCACATGTGCTGCTGCTTAGCCCAATTCCTCCCATTCTGTATGTACTTTTTCATTTGTCTTGCCCAGATGTAGGACTTTGCATTTCTCCTTGTTAAATACCATTGTTAGTCGCCACCCACTGTTCAAGCTTTTCTAGATCTTTTTGAACATTCACTCTCTCTTTCCTAGTGTTAGCGATCCCTCCCAGCTTTTTGTCGTCGGCAAATTTGATCAGTTTCCCATCAATTCCCTCCTCCAGATTATTAATAAAAATGTTGAACACTGGGCCTAGGACAGAGCCTTGTGGTACCGCACTTGATACATTCCTCCACTTGGATGTGCAGCCACTTATGACCACTCTTTGAGTACGATCACTCAGCCAGCTGTGAATTCACCTAGCAGTTGCCTTGCTGATCCCATATTTGGTAATTTTTTTCAATAAGTATGGTATGAGATACTTTGTCAAACGCTTTACTAAAGTCAATAAATACTATATCTACCACATTTTCCTCATCAACCCAGTTGGTGATTCTGTCATAGAAAGAAATTAGATTTGTCTAGCATGACGTGTTTGTTACAAACCTATGCTGGCTCTAGTTAATTACTCAATTTTTATTCAAGTACTTGCATCCATGCTGTTTAATAATTTGATCTTTCCCAGTTTAGAAGTCAGGCTCACAGGCCTGTAGTTTCCTGGATCCACCTTCTTCCTTTTTTTGAAGATAGGGACAAAATGTGCCCTTTTCCAATCTTCTGTATATACAGTAGTCTTAATTCTGTTACCATATCTATGCAGTAAATGCAATTAGCTCAATTCTGGTACTGTAGCTATATAGTAAGTTCTGTTCTGGTGCAGTATGTATTAGATCATTTTAAAACTTTACACTGGTGGAGTCCAACAATGTTCATACAGCCCAGGGCCAATGGCAGACTTAATCTGCTTCTGGTTGCACCCCAGGTACTTCTGCTAGGCTGTGTACCTTGGATGCAATATCTGACAGCATAAGGCAGGTTTCACTCTTAGTTCCGCACTCCTTGTCTCTCTCTCTCTCTCTGACGAATGTTGTTTCAGGCCAGATTTTGCAGGAACACTAAAAGATATCCACGGCAGCAGCTGTTTTCCATTGTGATAAGCAGAATCCAGTAGGCCTTCTCCACTCCGTTCTTCTACTAGAATAGAACCTGCTTCTACTCTGTCATCATTCCTTCTCCCGCACACACTGCTGCAACACCAGTCTTGGGGAACACACATTCACAGGATGTGCATTCTTCTGTAATTTTTGGTGTTCCTTACAGTTTCTTCCCCAGAAGACAGCAATTTCCCTTCTGTGCGCTCTTGTGTAGGTTACATACTGTGGTGAGTACTGGATATGGCCAGTAGAGGGCTCTATAATTAGTGTTGCTCATTTTTATCGTCCGGGCAATAAAATCATCCTGATTTTCGCGAAATCAAATTGAGTAAGTGGTTCAAGGCGGATGAGCAGGAAGAGGCAGCAACATCGGTGGCAAAGGAAATCTAATAGAAATGTGGCATAGTTTTTCAGCCCCTTGCAGCCTGCAGCAAAAGCACAGAGTAGGACTGACAGTTACAGGTAGCACTTATTTATGATGGTCCAAAAGTATGTCAGCTCCCGCATGAATGAACTCAGACATGGTGTTGGCCCCTTTGACTTCTGGATGTCAAAGCTGGACACATGGCCAGAGGTTGCACAACATGCCCCGCTGCTAATGTGTTATCAGAAACGGTGTTCAGCACAGGGGAAGAAGTGTGATGACTGACAGATGTATCCGCCCGTTCACAAACATTATAACTAGCCTGACGTTTATAAAAAGGTACCAGGCATGGATTTCACTTGACTTCTGCACCCCCATGGCAGATTCCAGATTAGTTAGCACGCTGGCAATTTCTACTCACATATGACTGAGCAAAGAATTAAAGACCACACTGCCCTCAAGGTTTTGTTGCTGGCGATGGTGATGCTGCTCTCCTTTTCCTCCTTTTTCCCCTCGAAATGAAAAATATGTCAATATGGAAATATAGAGCTGCAACTCTTATGCTTCCACGAGGAGCACCCTCCGCCCTTAAGGTGCTACTGCTGTTTGGTAGCTCTACAGCCATTCCTTGGTTCAATTTTTGATCTAGGAGAGCCTATGTGGTCCTTCTTATGTTTTTATTGACACCCCTGTGCTACAAT
The DNA here is from genome assembly GCF_035609145.1 of Eleutherodactylus coqui. NCBI lineage: Eukaryota > Metazoa > Chordata > Amphibia > Anura > Eleutherodactylidae > Eleutherodactylus > Eleutherodactylus coqui. Next base: position 157,245,840 of record NC_089842.1, on the reverse strand, counting down.
TGACCCCTACACCCCTACTTTGACCAGTTTTTGGTAGGAGTACAATATTCCCCAGGTGTGGGGATGTGTGCTCGTAAATGGATCTGGCTTATGTGATGGTTTTGTATTAGGCCTATGTTTAGGGAGGGATGTTGATGTATAGTAAGAGGCCAGACGACCAGGATTTATTTTTGTGTTTGCACTGGTGTCAGTTGCAGTTGAAGCACTGTGACCAGTAGTTGGTGCAATAAAGCTGGCAGCCAGCAAACTTAAAGAATTCCGGACTCTAAAGTATCTTCATGAGAGTGGCGCCAACTGTCTTGGTTGAAGAAGATGACGATTCTGTATGGTGACTAATCCCCTATTGTCACAATGCTAATTTGATAAACTTGGCACATCTTCTGCCTTCTAGTCAAGTTTGAAACTGTCTAGATTAAAGACATAAATAATAAATCTGCCTCTAAACTGTTGTTCTCTGGTTTCAGCCAGCTCTGAAACCAGGCAGAGCATTCCTGAAAGATTACTAACAAGGTCCAGAAAATCCCTGCCTCCATGATCACTACCATCGGTAGGTGTTGTACTTTTATAAGCTTTATGCTTTACGTATAGTTTTCCTTTAAAAAGAGTCGCTTGTTGTAAATCAACTTGGAAATTTAGGATTTGGATTGATAGCAGAAGCTCCAGAATTTCAAAGAGGATTATAAGCAATTGACCACATTTCTTCAATGTGATTGAGCTGCAAATCCTGGAAATTATGGGTTAATTTCCCTGGTTTCCATCCAATGACCATAATGTCGGAATCTCTGGGTACGCTCTGTGATGAGCCCTTGCAGCCTGATCAAAGCTTGGCAGAGCGCACAAGTAGCCGTTTAGCTAATAGTTTGCAGAAATTCCTGTATTCGTTCAGACACACGAAGCTGGCAAACAGAAGTACAGTACCTACAGTGCGGTCAGAAGATCTGGTACACATTTAATCTTTGTGGAGGCAAAGAAAAGTGGTATTTGCCTCTCTTAAATGAGAATATATGGAACATACACACTATGCCTCTGTACAGATGAGCACATTATTTATCTATCTATCTCAGCTATATCTATCTATCTTTCTCATATCTATCTCAGTTATATCTATCTATCCATCCATCTCTCATCTATATCTATTACCATCTATCTATCTCATATCTATCTATCTATCTATCTCATATCTATCTATCTATCTATCTATCTATCTATCTATCTATCTATCTATCTATCCATCTCATATCTATCTATCTATCTATCTATCTATCTCATATCCATCTATCTATCTCATATCTATTTATCTATCTATCTATCTATCTATCTATCTATCTCATATCTATCTATCTGTCTATCTCATATCTATTTATCTGTCTATCTCATATCTATCTATCTATCTATCTATCTATCTATCCATCTCATATCTATCTATCTATCTATCTATCTATCTCATATCTATTTATCTATCTATCTCATATCTATCATCTCATATCTATCTATCTATCTCATATCTATCTATCTATCTATCTATCTATCTCATATCTATCTATCTATCTATCTATCTATCTATCTATCTATCTATCTATCTATCCATCTATCTATCCTATCACCTATCTTTGTGCCATTTACAGTTGCAAGAATATTTAAGTGAACTCTTTGGGGACTGCTTTTTGTTCAGCAAACCTTTATAGGGCTTGTACCAGAATTTCAAGATATTCTCTATCCACAGGGGCCGGTGTTCCCTGTCCTTCTCACTATGGGATTAGTGCAACACCTGCAATGACGAGAAGAGTGAATGAAGCGGTGGTCAGGCGAGCGCACCAGTACTCCATTCACTTTTAATGGGTCTGTTGAGATACCTGAGCGGCACCATTGAAACGATTGGAGCGCTAACCCTGCGTGTGCAGTCAGTGCTCCATTCAGAGTGATTGAAGAAACGGCCCTCGCAGTCAGAGGAGAGTCCCTTTCTCAAGATCGGCGGGGGTCTCAGTAGTGATTACAGTGCAAACTAATTGATCTAATAATTATTTGCACAATAATTGTACTATGTAAAAGGGCCTTAAATTACAATTATAGACAATTATACACAAACAATCTAACTAAACTAATAATACACAAGTAATTATAGCATTCATATATTTTATGCCATGTGGAATCTGCATCAAGAAGTTGGAGCCAATTCACATTAACTACAGTTAAGATTCCCATTAAAACCAATGGACACTTCAGGATGTGAATGCTGGGATCCAAGGATAGGAACCACGTTAAGGCCAGAGAGAGAACAGGATTGTGCTATACAGCAGGAAGGACATCAGAGAGTCCGTTGGTAACAACTTGTAAGTGAGGACAGCCTCAGTAAAACTGCTAGGTGTTTACAACACTGGGAAGCAAACTGTTAGCCAGCAGGCCTGCTGCACATAGTGACAATAGCGGCTGTTCGAACAGCTGTTACAATTTCTTGACTCGAGTACTATGGTGTGGGATGAGAATGTTATATTAATAAGAGTTGAGCCTGAGAATCCCAATGACACTCATACTGGAGTTTCATCAAAGATGTGTTACTGATTTGTTATATGGAGGAAAGTATTGACCCTTCATAGGCAAACTGTATATTATGTTCTGCGACCTATATTTTGGTAAATGGGACTGATCTGGTTACAGCACTACTGATACTATTTTGCCAGCATTATTTATACGAAGTACTAAGTATTAGTGTTACTTATTGCGCAGAAAGTATTAATAAATCACAGAATTTAGTTAGCTGAAGTTAGTGTTAAGTGAATCTATGGTAAAAGTTAAATTGCTTACTTGTGATTATAACATTACTTACTTTCATTTCTTTGTTCATAAATGTTTTTGTAACTCCTTCTGCTGCTTTGTATCCAGAATCTCCATCGCGATATCAGCCACTCATGATATAAGTGTGTAATGCGCTGTGTCAGTCAACCCTAGCATTGCTATGGCTGTATAGTATAGAAATATTTGAGTCCCCTATCCTCTGCACCCCCTATAGCTACATTCCTGTTTGTAGGCTTGTTCTTAAGCATAGCGGCCAGTCCTAGCAAGGAGAGTGGCAATGCGAAGCATGATGGAGGGACAAATGCAGTAGCCTAAAATCAGTTTCACACGGCTGTAATGCGACTATACTGTAGCTGCCATATTGCTGCATTTACATAAAATGTGACATTTTAAAATGTGTAATGGCATTCCATGCAGAAAATACTGTAAGTATTGTAGTGATAACATGATTATATTGACCCCAAGACCAAAAGTCACATTTGCATTAACTTCAAATAACTCACAGGATGCCCTCTCCTTGGAATTGAGATATTTTACCCCAAATTCCATAGATAAAGATGAAATATGATGAAAAACCGTCTCTCTTTCTGTTTGCAGTTATGAGAATTGTCGAATCTCTTGTGCCAGTGTAATCCCCATAAGCCGTGTCAGGAAGCAAGCAGGATCCTATCTTAGTTACTGTCAAGGGATTTATTTGGAAGAGATATAATGAACACGTCACCTATCTTTGCATGTCCATCCCCAGAATCCTTTGCAAGAGCGTACTGTGTCACACCGTGGGATGCTGAAACTAATTCTGGAATGGGCTTAAAATAAGCCGTTACATTGGAATATAAATTAGGACTGGAGACTTTATTCTACACTGTCCTACATATTCAAATAGACCGTAAGATCTACCACAGCATTAGATAATAAGTCACAGAACATATCAGTATGCAGTATGCCCAGTAGTGGTCTTTTAATTTGGTCCAGATGATTATAGACATGTTTTTTTTTTTAGATGCACCAGCCCTGTAAGTGCGCTTTAAATAAATTAGGTTTAAAACATACACATTTTTCTTAAAGTGAAGGCTCACCTTATATATACATTATTTAAAGGGATTGTCCAGTTTAGAAAACCCATTTTCACATACCCTAATGGGAAAATTCTGAGTTAATAAAAGGGGTTCTCTGTACAGGATCCTCATTGCTTGGTCAAAGTATATACTATCCTACCAAACGTAATTAAACACTCAAGCAAGAATCAAGAGTAGTATTAAATTACATATGGTTAGTGGGGCTGTCCTTTGGCCATAATGACATTGGATACTCTTTGTGGCATACTTTCTACTAACGTCTGATACATTTCAGCTGATATTTCCCTACATTCATCCTGCAAATGTCTGGTGAGTTCTTTCAAAGAAAATGGACACTGTTTATAGTTCCTGACCCGACATTCCAGTTTTCCTCAAGGATTTTCAGCATAGCTCAGGTCAGGACTCTATGGAGCCAGAGAGACTTATTGGCAAAGACAGTAAAACTAACCCTAAAATACTCTTTAACTATAAAACGATTAATACTGAAAGTGTTGGCCCTTTAATAAATAATGTAGGAGAAATTGTAGAGGGTGATGGGGAGAAAACAAATCTATTAAATAGTTTTTTCACCAGTGTATTCACAGAGGAAAAGGAAATGTCAGATGAGATGCAGAGTGATAATGTAAACTCTCCGCTAAATGTCACCAGTTTAACCCAAGAAGAAGTACAGAGCGGTCTTAAAAAGATTAAAATAGATAAATAACTGTGTCCCGATGGCATATACCCCCACGTTTTAAGGGAATTAAGTAATGGATGGACAAACCTTTGTTTCTTATATTTAAGGACTCAATAGTGACAGGGTCTGTTCCACTGGATTAGCGCATAGCCAATGAGGTGCCGATATTCAAAAAGGGGTCAAAAAGTTAACCTGCAAATTACAGACCAGTAAGTCTTACTTCCATTGTGGGTAAAATGTTTAAAGGGTTTCAAAGAGATGCTATCCTGGAGTACCTCAAGGAAAAGGGCTGTATAACTCCATATCAGCACAGGTTTATCAGAGATCGCTCCTGTCAAGCCAACCTGATCAACTTTTAAGAGGAGGTAAGTTCTAGAATGGACCGGGGAGAGTCACTGGATCTTGTGTGCCTGCATTTTTCCTAAGCATTTGATAATGAGAATGCTTTGCCTGGGCGAGAATGTGTGTAAGTGGGTAAGTCACTGGCTCAGTGATAGAAAGCAGAGGGTGGTTAGTAATGGTACATACTCTGATTGGGTCACCGTTACTAGTGAAGTAGCACAGGGATCGGTTTTGGGCTCTATTCTTTTTAATATATTTATTAATGACCTACTAGAAGGATTGCACAGTAAAATATCAATATTTGCAGACGATACAAAAGCATGTAAAGTAATTAACACTAGACCAGACACAAGGCAATTACATGAGGTTCTGGATAAGTTGGGGACTTGGGCAGAAAAGTGGCAAATAAAGTTTAACACTGATAAATGTAAGGTTCTGCACATGGTAGAGGAAATACATGTCACTATTACACACTAAATGGGAAACCACTGAGAAACACTGACAGGTAAAAGGACTTGGTGATGTTAGTTAACTGTAAGCTTAAAGGGGTGGTCCTGCGGCCAAAACGAAAAAATTTTCACATCCTAGTCCCCCATGTTAAGCAAGCATAACAAACTACCCATGTAAATCGGTTTTTTAGAGCGTTTCTACTCACCATGAAGCTGTTTCATGAAGTTATAAAAATCTTCTTCCAAGATAGCCGCCGTCATTTCCCAAGGTGCACCGCTGGTCTTCTCCCATGGTGCACTGCGGGTCTTCTCCCATGGTGCACCGTGGATGTTCTTCTCCAGTCTGAGCTCCACTGCCGATTACAGCCACCTCATTGGCTGATCGGCACCACGTGACGGGGCGGAGCTACACGATGACGCGGAGAAGGGGGAGGAGCCAGGACGCAGCTCGTGAGCCCGGACCCTCCAGAAGAGGATTCTTCTCTGCGCAAGCGCGACTGTTGCGGCGACCAGAGAAGAAGTTTAGTCGTCGCCATGGAGACGGGGACGCCATCACCGGAGGGAGTAAGTGTATAACTTCTGTATGGCCAATATTTAATGCACGATGTATATTACAAAGTGCATTAATATGGCCATACAGAAGTGCATAACTGCACTTGCTTCTGTGGGACAACCCCTTTAACTGGAGCAACCAGTGTCAGGCAGCTGCTGCTAAGGCAAATAAGATCATGGTGTGCATCAAAAGAGGTCTAGGGTCACATGATGGGAACATTGTTCTTTCTCTTTACAAATAACTGATCAGACCACACATGGAATATTATGTACAGTTTTGGGAACCAGTATTCAAGAAGGACATATAAAAGCTTTAACGGGTACAAAGATGGGCAACTAAAGTAACAAACAGAATAGGTGGACTACAATACCCAGAGAGGTTATCAAAATTGAGATTATTTAGTTTAGAAAAAATACGGCTGAAGGGAGACCTAATAACTATGTATAAATACATCAGGGGACAATACAGCGATCTCTCCCATCATCTATTTATACCCAGGAGTGTGACTGTAACAAGGGGGCATCCTCTACATCTAGAGGTAAGGAGGTTTTTACACCAACCTAGAAGGGGGTTCTTTACTGTAAGACCAGTGAGACTATGGAACTGTCTGTCTGAGGATGTGGTGATCGCAAATCCGATAAAAGAGTTCAAGAGAGGCCTGGACGCCTTTCTTGAGTGGTTATGTGTTATAATAATTAATAACTTCAAGGGTCGGTGATCCGGGGATTATTCCAATTGCCAGATTGGAGTGAGGAAGACATTTTTCCCTTAAATGGAGAAAATTGACTTCTACCTCATTGTGTTTTTTTTAACTTCCCCTAGATCAAGATTGGGGAGAAATAGGCTGAACTGGATTAACATATGTCTTTTTTTGGCCTTACATACTATGTTACTTTATGAGGGTTTAATCAGTGCACTTTAAACATTATTATTATTTAGGCACTATGGGGGGATTTATGAAGCCGAAATAGGCGCAAACACCGCTTGTTCAAAAAAATTGCGGATTTTATTATGTTACGCCAGCATTTGGCACTTAAAAAAAAGTGGGCATGGCTTGTCTGGAGAAACCCTCCCCTCTAGAGGCTACAAGATCCCCTTGAATCTACTGAGAATGTTATGTAAGTGTAGCAATGATCTGCAGAGAGGAAAACAGTTGCTAGTGCTGCTTCAACATAGCCCATATACTACACAATTGGAAACTAGTTAAGGGAGCACCGGGACAGTGATTCTTTTCTTCTCAAACGACAAACTGTAAGTGAGATCAGCTCCAACTGAGTATTAGTCTCAGAACTGAGTTAGTGCAGATAGCATTGAGTATTTGTAGGATAAAGGTTAAGTTGCTTTTTTCATTCTCCTACCGGTATTATTTACATTTCTGTATTCTTAAATAAACCTTGTATATTTTTGGCATCTCTGTTGGCTCCATCATATCCTGAAACCTGCCCGTCGTGCACCACACACAACAGTAATATTATTTGTATAGTTCAGGGCCATTTTAAAAAAAACTATTCTACTACTGTTTGTAATGCTGCAATATGCAGAATTGCAACTGCTTTCCCTTCCATTTGCAGGGATGGATTATCAATGTTACATTTGAAGCACTGGCTCCAAGCCCCATGATATCTGCCATTCACGGGGGCCCCCTGATTGCCTACTTTCTGGCAGGTTGAGGACATACCTGGGTGTGGAGAAGACTGGGTAACACTTTTTGCCTGAGTGTGTTGTGCCAACAGCTAAGTACAGCGGAGGATCCATTATGGTCTGGGCATGTTTTACTTGGCATGGTCTTGGTCTGCTGTTATAGTGGCAAAAACCATCAACACGGAGGTATACCTTGCCATTCTAGACAAAAATGTGCTGCTGACAATGTGGCAGTACTCTGGGAATGGTCAGCAATACTTCCAACAAGACAATGCACCTTGTCATAAATCCAACGCTGGTTACGTTAGTTTGAGGATATGGATGTTCCACACTTTCAGTATTAATCATTTTTACTATTTATATAGTTAAAGAGCACTTTAGGGTTAGTTTTACTGTCTTTGCCAATAAGTCTCTCTGTCTCCATCTTTGCTGCTTGTATCTCATTTTTACGTCATTTATTTTTTTCCTTATGGCTTTTTAGTGCTTCTTCGCTGCCTTCTTGTTTTAGTAGTTTAAATGCTTTGTTTTGCGGTTTATTGCCCCCTTAACATCTTTATTGAACCACATTGGTTTTCTCCTATTCCTGACCCCTTTATTCCTGTAAGGTATGGACTGCTCACAGTAAGTAATTAGGATGTTTTTAAGCATTTCTATTTATGGCCTGTATGATTCTGTTATATTTGGTGGGCTGTAGAAAATCCCTATGATGATTTTATTATTGTTTTTCCTCCATGCATCTCTACCCAAAGAGACTTCACATGTTCACCTCTCTCACATATATCTTCCCATAGTGTGGGCTTGAACAGGATTTTACATAAAGATAAACCCCTCCCCCTTACTGTTTTTTACAATGTCTTCTGAAACAGACTGTAACGTGCCTAGTCACAGCTTTCATCCAACCAGGTCTCCACTATTCCTGCTATAGAAGGTTTTGGTTATTTTTTATATTACGTGTATCCCTACTAACTATTCTGCCAGTTCTGACTGTACTAACCTCTCCCATGGCTCCAACCCCATTTCCAATACTTAGTCCTAGGTCACTGTCTACACTGTCTTTCCCTCTATCTCTTTGGTTGCCCTCACGCCCAGTCCCAAGTTTAAACACTCCTCCAGCCTTCTAGCCATCTTCTCCCCCAGCACAGCTGCACCCTCCCCATTGAGATGCAGCCCATCCCTATGGTGGAACCTTAAGCCAACAGCAGAGTCAGCCCAGTTCTCCAGGAACCCAAACCCCTCCTTCCTACACCAACTCTGGAGCCAGCTTTTCTGGCAGGTGCTGACTTCAGAGGAGGACACCGCTGGATCATAGATGTGGCCAATTATTTGCCTAGCCATGGTAGAACACTGATGTGATTTTTAGAGGCGGGATCAACGAGGAAAAATCCATGTTTGATTCTGCGGTGTGAACATACCTAACAGTGCTTGTAGTTGTTGTGAAATATCCTGAGGAGGATGGTGGGGGCTTCTAAATGGTGGAGGCCTTGGTGTATTTGCCGCTTTTGCCCTCCTTATAATTCGGATGACATAAATGTTAGTGGCCCCAAAGCCGTAAAATACCTGTGTAGATATATTATCTTTCTACACATAGATTAATAGCTACCCACCATAAAAAGACCTTATTATAGGTACACTCTTGCGTATTGTTTGGCGGGGGTTAATTACAGATCCTCATTTCTCTTATGAACGTGTGATTAGTTTGAAAAGTAACATCAGATGGCTTTATTCGTCCTGCCAGCCCTGCACAGAGGTGGTTTGAGAAGTCGTCCCCGGGGAAAAGAAAAAGGATTTGATAGAGACAGGAGCAGGACAGCTAACTTTTGAAGGTAAAAGTGCTTCTCTGGATAAGGTGACAGCTGAATCCTCTTTACTGGGGCATTTAAAATGAATTGTGTCTACCGATGCAGCAATGATGTGACTCCCTGACACAAATATCTCTGTTTTTCTTACATGCACTCTAACACATTCAGCTAATTAAAGTTAAATTAATGATATAAAAACCAGCAGCCGATCCCTGTTACTAATTTAAACGCGCTGTAAATCGCCAGAATTATTCACACACGAATAAAGTCAAATACCATATGGGAATTAGCTGTAAGTTATGGAAAGGTGAAGGTCAATGTGTAATGCGGGTATCCATTTCAGCATCTTAAGTAGGTAGTTAGATCTTAACTTTAAACTGCTTCACATGGCATTTCTAAACAGGCTACAGTAAAGGCCCATTCACACGGGTGTGTTTCCTGTCTATGCGCTGTCCGTATTTTTTACTGAATGAATACGGAAAGCATAGACCCATTTAAGTATATTCAGATTTGCGTTTTTTTGCATAAAGCAATCGCAGGATGTCTTATTTTGATCTTAAAATTGCCCATGAAAGTCTATAGTGGTGTAAAAAGAACCCCTAGTGAAAAAGGGATGACACAGAGATAGTATGTAAACCAAAAACTCAAAGCAACGTATACAAACACACACAGTGAAATCTGTCTTTTTTCACGGACTGGAATTACATATGCTCATGGGAATGAGCCCTTAGGGACAGCCTTTGGAGAGGTGCGGGGTAATGTGTTTTGAAATGGGGGAATAGATGGATAGGAAGGGGCAACCTAATTAATAGAGATGTATATATTGGAATAAAATTCAATATTTTAGCAACTCACGCTTGCCAACAGTCCTAGACTGCAAAGGGGCAGGTTTCATGAACTTGCATTAAATTTGGATCCTCCACATAACCGCGCACAACTTTGTATCGTAACATAGCTCCACCGCACATGATTATATTTAATTGTGTTTGCAATGTTGCGCCCACTTCTTCTAATCCATTTTTCCAATATGGCTATACAATAGTTCAGGCCCATAAAGAGGCTCAGAGTGGCCCACCAGTAAGCCGATGAATGGCCCGGTTAGTCGAAACCTATTATTTGACCTCCCTCTTTACACTAATGAAAGCACAGATCTCATGTTTGCCCATTCGCACACACTGCATATTCGCCAAAGCTCTTGTTTCCCCGAACACCAGTTTGCCCAATCATACACACGGTATATTCGCCAGAGCTCCTCAACATACAAACATCTTGATGGCTCAGTAGAGCCCTTGTTCTTCTATGGGCCCTGCCTAAAAATTGCTCCTCCCCCCAGCTAACTTGCACAGCAGTAATGCCTCCTTTGCACTTGGGGGCAAAATAGAGTTGACAGGTATCATCTTGTCCAACATTCATGCTGCCATTGTGCAGGAAAGCACTTGTACTCTGGGGGGGGGGGGGGGGGGCACACAATAAAAGGAAATCATACCTGCATAAAGGCCACAAAGGGGCAGAATTACTGTGCTGGAGGTTCAAAAGGGGTACTATTGCTATGTACGGTACAGAAAAGGTCACTATTACAGTGTAGGGAGCACTAATAATTTATGGGTGTACTAAGAGGTCACTATTATTGCACGAGGCACAAAGCAGGCTCTGTTACAGTCTGGATGAAACTAAGAGGACACTATGTCTATGGGGGCACTATCTAATATATATATTATTATTATATATATATGTAATTATTGACCCCACACATCACACACACAACTCTGCTACATCCTGATTCACACACACACAGCTCTGCTACATGGTACATCCATTATGATCCCCACACATCCCACACACACAGCTCTGCTACATCCATCCTGATTCTCACACATCACACACATAGCTCTACTACATCCATCTTGATTCCCACACAAGACAAACACAGCTTGCCTCTTCCCACAGCAGTGACATCTCCGCAGGTCCTTCAGCCCAGTGTTTTCTGTCAGGACTGCTGAGTTGTGTCTGAGATAACAATGGCTTAGTTGTTATTTTTGTCCTCCCCTTTTCAAGACCTCTAACTATGGTGTTCTTCTGTCAGGCACAGATTCCAGGCCCACAGTACCAATGTTCATTATAAAGTAATACCCAGGGACAGTATACAGTATATAGTCGGTGTATGCTGTTGAAGCAGGTGGAGGGTGGTGCTATTGTGTGGCAGTGACAGAGATGGAGGCAACATATGTTTTTTCAAACCAAAAGCATAACTTAAACTTACAGAAGTTGGTTAGGTGATTCCACTCCATAGGAGGTTACGAGTTACATAAACGTTGTGGATATATATATATATATATATATCCACATCAGGGGAACACCTCCGAAATTTAATCATTACTAACCACTGTCCTCGAAGATCAGTTGCTTCGTAAAACATAGGTGTGAGAGTACATCACCAATTTAGGAGTTCTGCATCATTGTGGACTCAATGCACAATAGGTGTTAAAGGACATCTACTGTAGACTTCAGTTTCACATAATCTCTTGTTGGCGCTTAACACCACTACTTCCGAAATGCCTTGTCATCTCCGGTACATCTACACATGACATCAGTACACAATGTCCCTTAAATAGTGTGGTATATATATTCATAACAAGCATCAATTCTCTTGTACATCGGTCAACCATAAACATTGCATCATGGTTCTCGCATAACTACAATCCCTTCAAGGATGTGCTCACCCAGTCCATATTAATTTATCATAGACCCTAGTGTGTGCATACTAAATTGTCATTGGACCGGTCTAATGTATCCTTTACTTTTGTCTCATCTGGATCTATGGCACTGTCAATTAAATTCAGGACCAAAGAGCTAACTGCTTCTTCAGATACTAAGTTTCCTGTGAGAAGAGAGACTCTCTCTACTTTCATGCGGCATGGTGAATTTTTGGCCACCGGGTCATCAGGGCCCAACTTGGCTTCTTCTCCCTGCTGTCGGCCCTCAGGGAACCTCACAATGGGTTCAGTGGCTCCTGGACATTCGTTTATGGTTCCAATCTTCAGCAGTTGCTCCTCGGCTCTCAGATCTGTAACCCAACTCTCTGGTCAACCACCACCTTGGGGACCTCACTGCTTAGGTCGCTCTCCTTTAGTCCATCATTGCTTCATACATTAAATAAAAATGTATAGAACAATGAACAACAAAAAGCATTCTACTGGTTTGTACACTCATATGTCCAGAATGTGTTAAATGTGCCTCAAACCGCTATGGTGGTGGCTTAACATAAAAAAATCTGATGACAGAATCCTTTGAAAGTTCCTTAAAGGCAAATGCTGGATGCAAAAGTCACTTATTCCAGGAATCTGCTGGAAATATATAGCACAATTCCACCAATGTGACAGCATTCAAGGGGCACTGATATTGGAAATCAAAAACTTCATTCTTTCATTACAAAAATAGCATCAATGATTCAACCTGTTTCGGTCTTTGCCAAGTGTGACAAACACTTAAACAGGTTGAAACACTGCTGGAACTTTGGTGAAATTGTGGTACTAATGCTAATAAGATAGTTTTTAGTTATACCTAGTGTCCAATAGAGAACCTATGATATCACCATGAGTTGCGCCTTATGACAATAGCAGTTTTACTACACCTATTTGCCCGCAGGGATTAGCAGTTGTCTCCACTCCTGGGACTTCTGGTACAATATGTGAAAAAAAGTGCCATAATGCATCAGTAAAGAAATGCATCCCCGCAGCTGACAACACAAGGCGGCTAGAAGTTTTCCTTTGTGTCATCTCCTTTCCTTTGTTTTGAGGTTCCAGTTTGGAAAATTCAATGGGTGTTAAGTAACAATTTCCACCTCACAGGGCAATGGTGTGATAAGAAAAACATTGAGGCGCGTAGTTTAACCTGTTCATCACCTGCAGTTATATAAACAGAGGCGACGGGTGAACACCACGCATGTCCTGCTGAGACGGTTCCCATCAGCCGCTGCCAAGTCGATTGTACAGCAGAACAGAGGCTGCAGGCCTGATTTACCTGGTCTCCCAAGACAACAGACTTCACGGCAGCCAAGGAGATCGAGAGGCAGCCGTGCGTGACACCAACATCAAAGCTGGAATGCCACGCCTTGATCCAGGCTGCAGTCTACCTGCTTGGGCAAAGGTATTAGTATGACCACCCTGGAATTCAAAGGAGTTGGGAAAAAAACAGCAGATTTGGAGAATAAAAATAGAAGCTTAGACAATTCTGCTTCTAATTGCTCCACACTGACCTCAGCAGACAACATTTCTTCATTATTTTGTTGCCCATTGTTGGGGAGATGCTTGAAATAATGTGTTCCTGGAAGACACATGTGTTTATGTGTCTTAGAGAATCACTGTGTAGTGAAGAAGAATCTCTCATTATTTATCAATTATCTATGGAGTTAAATACGTACTGGGCTTGAAAAAGACCCCATAGAGCAGAGCTGAAACATTACACCTGTGGGGGAATAAAGTTACCTTCTATTCTTCACTTTATGCATTTTGAGTTTTGCTGATATTATCTTTTTTCTTTCTTTTCTTCCTGCTTTCCTTCCATTTTTACCTTCCTTCTTCCCTTCTTTCCTTCATTCCTTGTTCCCTTGTTTCCTTCATTCCTTGCTCCCTTCTTTCCTTCATTCCTTGCTCCCTTCTTTTCTTTCTTCTTCCTTTCCTTCTTTTCTTCCTACTTTCCTTCCTATTCCTCTATTTCACTGTAAAGGGGTTGTCCAATGAAGGAAAAATTTGGAGTGATGTTTTAGTGGTCACATACCAGTAACTTAGCTATTACACGCCCCACCTCTCACACAGGACGTAATTACGCAGCAGGATTCCCCACAAGCCACAGTAAATTCTGCACCAAAATCTCTAAGCTATCTGCAGATTTTAATGCAGAATTGAAAATGGCTTGACATTTGCCTTCAATTCCGCATCAAAATCAGCAGTTAGACCTGTGGATTTTAATGTGGAATTCCACAGCTGCGGATTTAGCTGCGTACTGCGACGTAATTCCTTCCCTTAGATGGAACGTGACAGCTACCTGCATCTTTGTACAGAGGATGTATACAGTACATGTAGAAAGGAGCTGGCAGGAGCCCTGTTCGTCTAAGTGGCATGAAGAGCAGGAAAAAGATCACTATTGGCGGATGGAACGTCCTTTCGCAACGACAGCCGCTACACTCTTCGAGTCACATGACACTATGATATGAACAATGAGGGTTCAAAGCTTTAGTTAAAGTTAAGCATAGATGATAAGTAATTGGTATACTGACCATTGAAACATTGCTTCATAATGTTTGAGCAGAAAACCATTTTATATACAAGCTGCAAAGCTATGGCCCCTACTCCAGTTCCTTTACATACATTCTTGTACAGTTTTAATAGAGTCTCATCTCTAAACAGGGAAGCCCTTATGCCAAGATGGCAATAGTGCAAAACATTGCAGGAATCTTCTAAATGACACCGGTAATGTACATGACATTACAGATGCCAGCTTTGCAAGTTATAAACATCCTCTCCTTGGCATCAAGTGCCAATGTCTAAACAGTACATCCAATATTCTGTAATACAGCCCCTATGATAAACTGAGATTTGATATTCCCAGATAATTACTAATGAGGACACTTTCCCTTTAATTAGTTTGTGGTGACCATTTAAAGGTGATTAAAGCCATCCTTGGTTAGATGTGGTTAAAGATCCCATGAAGACCTGGCCTTTTTTGTGGCTGCATCTCAGCAATTACGGCTGCCTTCCTTCCAGACTGTAAGGCACAGGGGATTTTACAATGCAAAATGTTTTTTTGCCCTTCAGGCAATGTTAAACTTAGGGATAATGTGATTAATTATAAAAGGCAGGTATGTATTATATGTAGTGCATGGTGCCCGAACACTCTGCGCACACTAGGTATGCTTCTGTCTAGTTTTGTGGGGCAGTCACTGTCAACGCTCATCAGGGTTGGACGCTAATGACTAAACGTATCTCTGTCAGACAATGACAACTTCATTTTGCTTCTAACCTCTGTACTGCATCCTTATTTAAAGGGGCATTACATATCCATCAAATAAAGGTTATTCATTGCATAATAGAAAAATACACAATTTTCCCGTATATTTTCTGTTTTAATACCTTGTGGTTTCAGTATCTCTGATTGCTGTTATTCCAGGTCATGTGAGGATCACTGAGGTATAGGGACAGTTATAGCAGTGATCAGAGATACAGTATGTCTAGTAACAAGCCTCTGTGATCATCATGTAGCCAAGACTGATTTTCTCCATTAGGGCTGCTGCACGTGGGCGATTTTGCACGCCTTTTCGCTTGCGCAAACCGGTGACAGTAGAACCCGTTGATTGCAATGGGTTCCTTCACATTCTGCATTTTTGCGTATGCATTTCTGTCAGGAGAGAAAACATGCTCTATTTTGTGTGCATTTGCGCACCCAAGGCACCATGGGAGTCGATGGGGGTGCGCAAATGTGTACCCTGTCTGCCCAAAATTGCATATGTACCTGTTAGTTGATAATTAGAGATGAGCGAGCATACTCGCTAAGGGCAATTGCTCGATCGAGCATTGCCCTTAGCAAGTACCTGCCCACTCGGGAGCAAAGATTCGGCTGCCGGCGGCGGGCAGGGAGCGGCGGGGATCTCTCCCTCTCTCTCCCCAGCTCCCCCCTGCTCATGGCCGCAACTCACCTGTCACCCGCGCCGGCAGCCGAACCTTTTCTTCCGAGCGGGGAGATACTCGCTAAGGACAATGCTCGATCAAGTAATTGTCCTTAGTGAGTATGCTTGCTCATCTCTATTAATAATACCAGGGACTAATTAGGCTGCTCAGCCGGTTCAAAAATAGTGCAGGTGTATCCTGCGCTGATGGGAATGGGTCCGATAGCGTAAAAAAGTCAGTGACATGCATTTTAATGCGCGCAAAAGCACGTGATTGCTCTCCCATCAGAGTGCAATCACATAATCCTCTCGCGAGTGTATACACTTGTGTGCAGAAGCCCCTAAAAGAAAACAATGAAAGCTGAATGACAGCAAGCAGAGATCTTGAAAAAGGTGAACACAGAAAGTATAATGGAAGGCTAAATTCCCACTACGGAATACTAAATTTGTTTCCGTCTAGCTATTCCGCTGTGGGAGCAGCTAAACGGAAAGAAAACGCTTCCATTTTTGTGTTCATAGAGATGAACTGAAGCTGTTTGTCACTTTTCCATCGCTATCCTGTCTTTAAATGCTAGTGTGAACTGGCCCTAAAATGGTATATTATCTAAACAAGCTATACATAAAGTAGAGATAACCAAAATCTATCTACTAGAGTGCATAACAAACCTACAAAGGGACCTTGATAAAGGCAATGCGAAACGCGTGTCGGGGTCCGGCTGACATCGGGGTCTGTATTCCTGCCTGAGTCTTATACATGTTACTTTGAGGTAGATTTTATGTATTAAGTTGGTAGACTTTAATTTACTTGCAGTTTATTACTTTGGGACCTTTTACATGGGATGGAATAGGGCACACGACACACCACAAGCAGCGGTAGATTCCACAGCAAAATCTGCAGGCGACCTGTGGATTTTGATGTGGAATTGAAAATGGCTTTAAGCTTGCCTGGAATTCTGCATTAAAATCCGCAGTTAGACCTTCGGATTTTGGTGTGGAATTTCAGAGCTGCAGATTTTGCTGCGTTCTGCGGCGTGATTCCGTCCCGTGTGAAAGCTTCCGTAGTTTCTGATGCAGCAGCTCTTGATCATGTGTCATGATTGATTATACCTGTGATGTGGCTTTGAATAAGTGTTTTTTTGCCATCTTTTATGTGTCTTATGTAGTTCACAATACAGTATATAGTTTCATTCTTGTGTTGAAGAGTGTTTGTAGTTGTATATGTTTATTATAGATAACTTGTATTTGGTAAAACAACACCGCTATAAATGCACATATTTGCAATATACTGCGCATTCAATATCATCTATATAACAATAATATATAAAAATACCAAAATATGATCTATCTAAGCTACCTGCGATATATGTGTGACATCCATCCATCTATCTATCTATCTATCTATCTATCTATCTATCTATCTATCTATCTATCTATCTATCTATCTATCTATCTATCTCATATCTCTCTATCTATCTCATATCTATCTATCTATCTATCTATCTCATATCTATCTATCTATCTATCTATCTATCTATCTATCTCATATCTATCTATCTCATATATCTATCTATCTATTTATCTATCTATCTCATATCTATCTATCTATCTATCTATCTATCTATCTCATATCTATCTATCTATCTATCTATCTCATATCTATCTATCTCCTATCTATCTCCTATCTATCTCCTATCTATCTATCTATCTATCTATCTATCTATCTATCTATCTATCTATCTATCTATCTATCTATCTCATATCTATCTATCTGTCATCTATCTGTCTATCTATCCTCCTTTAACTTAGCTTGAATCAATATAATTTTGCAGTAAATGAAGTAAAGAAACATGTATACGGTAATGTATGTATGTTTTAAAGATGAGAGCCTATGCATTTGAAAAGCCTCACATATTGGGACATGTCATCACTATGTACGACTCCAGCACCACCCGGTGACTCCAGGTATATGATTTACACATAGCAGCTGTTTTGGTCAAAGATAGTGAAACCCATGATTTTTACAAGGACATGTTAGAACAAGGTATTTCTGCTCTCCCTTTGTATTAGTGTCCCCTCTTTGTGGCCCCCACAGGTTATTAACATCATCTCTTTATGTACCCTACAAGGTAATAGTGTAACCTCTCTGTGTCCCTACATGGTATTAGTGTCCTTTTGTGGCCCAATGAATTACCAGTATTCCCTCTGTGGCTCCACATGGTATGAATGTCCCCTCTGTGAACACATGAAATACCAGTGTCCCCACTCTGTGGCCCCCATATGCTATTAGTGCTCCATCTCTGTGGCCCCACATGGTATTAGTGTCCCTTTTGTGGCCCAATGAAGTACCAGTGTCCCCTCTCTTGGCACCACACAGTATTAGTGTCCCCTCTCTGTGACACCACAAGGCACTTGTGTCCCCATTCTGTGGCCCCACAAGTTAGTAGTGTTCCCATTCTGTGGCCCCACAAGGTACTAGTGTCCCCACTTTGTAGCCCCTCAAAGTGCTAATGTCCACTCTTTGTGCCCCCATAATATACTAGTGTCCCTCTGTGGCCGCATAAGGTACTATTGTTCCCCCTCACTGTGTCTCCTCTTCCTTTGATCGTCTGACCAGCAGCACTAGTGTCTCAGTCGCTCTTACTGCAGTACTGCTGGAGAGAGGGAGAGGAGCAGCAACGACTGAGAGACAGCACAGCCACATATGGAACAGATAGACTGGAGTGAAACATACATATATTACATTTTTAGGGGTGGGTGGCGCACAGTTGTAAGTTTTGCTATGAGCCCCATGATTTATATGTACGGCCCTGCTCCTAGATACTTTGTAGGTTGTCTCGGAAAACAGACAGCCCTGTATCCAATAATAGCAGCTGCAGGAAAACCTGAAGACCAAAGACAAGACTAACAATCACCTGTGCAGAGAATGTTCTCAGGCACAAATGCACGCAGAAAGAATCCACAGAAGACAATGCTCCATGCAATCACATAACGTCGCACGGAGTATTAATCCAGATGTTGCTGCATCGTAACAGCATAATTGTTGTGTGATAGACCCTACCAGACAAGCTTTTTAGAGGAGAGACAGACACTCCTATTACATTACTGTGATTAGAGGTTCCTGTCACACAATTATAATGAAGGAGATGATAATTCAGCCTCCTGACTATATACTTATGGTATGTAGCTTATTTAGGTGAATATACAGAGAAGAGCTAATCACACTGTCCACCCAGCAGGCAGAGATTGATGAGGGGGACTGGGATGGAGAAATGTGTGTATGCCGGAGTGGCCCTTTAAAGAAGCTCTAGGTTATTGCAGTTTTTACTCCAGCAACTAACCCTAATAACAATTTGATGCACCCTGTTCAGTGCAGCAGCTGCATGGACCATGGAAATGTAATAGGGTGGTGGTGCATAGCCCTGGATTTAATCACAGTAAATGGCTGACGCAACACGCCAAAAATCCCCATTGCCCTGGTAAACAGGGAGTGGTATATATAGGTAGGGGAGTGCCCACCCCTGGCAGTGAGTTAGTAAACCAGTTAGAGAAAGAGTGTAAGGCTGCCTGTCCACGGGCGAGTTTGAATTGCGTTCCCCACGGCGATAATCCGGCCGCGTGTAACGCAGTGAAAGCTCTCCATGGCGTGCCTATGGAGAGCGCTTCCCCCCCTGTCCATGAGTGGAGAACCATTGCGATTCTCCGCTCGCGGCCGGCAAATCACAGCATGCTGCGATTTGCCGCGATTCTCTGCGGGCCTCCGCGGTCAGCCTATCTGTTAGATAAGGCTGACAGTGGAGATCCGTCTGCAGGCTCCTGCTTCCGGGCGGCGGCTCCTGCGGTGGAGATCTGCCGCGGAATACCGCAACACCTGTGGACAGGCAGCCTTAGTCCGCGTACTATTAGGAGCCTAATGGCCCTTATTTTACGATTCTTGTTTGCCTGTCAAAACTAGCTGGTGATGTAATTGCCAGCTTGTTCGCACTTGGGCAGCGTGTTTAGACTACACAATTCTAGATGAGAATTGCGCAGTCCTTGTGTCCTTATCAGCACAATAAGTACCGTTTGTAAGCTGGATGGATGACATGGACACCAGATTCCCTGTGGAGAACTCTGCATCACATGATCCAGGTAGGCCCCTGACCTCCCAACACCTGTCGGCTGATTCCGATCCTGGGGTGGAGGACTCTGCCATAGCGGCCCCTTTACAGAAACAATAGACGTGAGATTACTCATTGACTTCTGTGGTAGAGTGTTGTGGGAATCCTCTGTGATATGTGCAGAGGTCACTATGCAGGGAGGAGGTGAGCTGTGCCCCTCACCTATTGAGAATGGTGGATACTGTGTTATCTATATTTAGGTGTTACCGTTCCTTGTAATCCTGCCTGTAATAATAATGAGATAATGAAAGAATCCCTGCTGAAGTCTATGAATGGCTATGAGTGGCCACATGCACAATGAACGTCACGTGACCGTACGCAGCCTCTACTGGGTTTCATGTGGCAATGGACAGGGAGCCACTGGGATGGGCGAGCATCCAATTTTTCTGTACTGTAAGCTCGTATAACTTTTTTATGTGCCGGAAAACCCATTTAATTTAAACAATAGGACATTTTCTGATGAGACATTCCCTTTAAGTGCGGCTCTCCAAGAGAATGGAAGCGGGAACCCCATAGAAGAGAACACTTCATGACATCAGTCCATTCCTCTCTCTATTTTCAGCTATTACAGGAAAGAGACTTCCAAAGACTTCTAATGCCTTAATTAGGGGAATAATCTGGTGACAGTTTGGGGACATGGAGATGATGGGCTGCATAACAAGCTAAATAAAAGCCAGCGATACACGGTATGAATACTATATACGTATACATCCTATATTTATAACATAGATGTCTGTGCTATGGATGATGACTGCTAGCGACTCAATGCTCTTAATTAATGACTTGAAGCACACTTTTACTACAGTATTGCTACTTTATTTAGAACTGCTAGAAAGACCCCAAAGAACATTCTCAAAATTCATCAATTTAGCTAATATAATCTGGGTAATTGTGAACCCCTAAACCAGTGATCTCTAACCGGTGTGAAATATTATTTTTTTGCCCAAGTTCTATTTTTGGGCGATTTTAGTTCATGAATCGCCCATTATTTGCTATGGCAGTAAAAGAAAAAACACACCACACTCACATGCCATGGGATTTGTATGCGAGTGCAATGCATTTTTTATCACTTCAAGGGCTTCTTCACACGAGCTTATGCGCAAAACGCTCGCCACAACGTAGCGTATTAACACATGAATGAGGTTTCAAGAGTTAGAGTTGCAGGTAATCAGCCTTTTGCGTACATGTCAGTGCTGATTACTATATTTTTTGCATGCGCAAGGCCAGTTCACACGCACGTATGACAATCCCTTTCCATGCAATGGATTGGCTATTATAGCCTAATGAGGTCCAGATATCTGGGTGTTTCACGCATCCCCATGCATAGTAGCGCACCTGCCATAGACTTCTACGGTAGTTTCAATGCACAGAATGCAAGAAAATAGAGAGGGACCTATTTTTTGTGCACACAAAATCTGCACGTGCAAAACGCGCTTATAAGAACGAAATCATTGAAATCAATGAGTTGTAATTAGAGATGAGCGAGCATACTCGCTAAGGACAATTACTCGAGCGAGCATTGTCCTTAGCGAGTACCTGCCCGCTCAGAAGAAAAGATTCGGCTGCCGCCAGCGGGCGGGGAGCGGCGGAGAAGAGCGGGGAGAAACGGAGGGGAGATCTCTCTCCCTCTCTTCCCCCAGCTCCCCCCTGCTCAATGCTGCAACTCACCTCTCACCTGCGTCGGCAGCCGAACCTTCTCTGCCGAGCGGGCAGGTACTCGCTAAGGACAATGCTCGATCGAGTAATTGTCCTTAGCGAGTATGCTCGCTCATCTCTAGTTGTAATCCTTTTTTTTCTGCTAGCATAGATTTTGAGATTTTGCGTGCGCAAAAATGTGCGCAAATACGGATGTCTGAAAGAGCTTTAACATGGCAGCACAGGGATTTTATACTAACCGGACATGTATTTGCTTCTGTAGTATTATTTTTTATTACAACATTTGGACTTTACGCTCAGTAAGCAGTAAAATAATCACTTCACGTGCGCATTACTACGCCATAAAGGAAGGAAGAGGGTGTTTGTATTAATAAGGCCGACACCACGTTTAAAAAAAAGTCCTGATTTTATCTAAGCATTAAAATAAAGGAGCTTATAATTAACGAGAGGCAATTTTTTTGTTTTTTAATCCTGCCAAATGACTGGCGGCTCAGAGGCAGGTAAGTTTGCAGGAACATCGCCTGCATTTGAACTGCACCCGAGTTAAATGATCTCCCTTCATTAGGCTGCTGAGCAGTAGTCAACTTTTCAAAGTGAATTGTTAAAAGGTAATTCTTGTGAACTCTTTCAGACTGTTATGAGCAGACCTTGCCAAAAACAGCTTTTTAATCTAAACTGACACTTAAATATTTCCAATTTATTCACTGTCATAACTTGAATTCCTGCCAGTTTAAATTTTTTTTTCCTATTAATACTGCTCCTAGGAGTGGGTCATATTTAGGACAAGAAATGATACTGTTTAACCCTTCCGGTTCACAGTAGTGAATGTAAACATATAGGGTCATGGGTGTTAAATAGAGATGAGCGAACGCGTTCGTCCGAGCTTGATATTCGTGCGAATATTAGGGTGTTCGGGATGTTCGTTATTCGTAACGAACACCATGCGGTGTTCTGGTTACTTTCACTTCCTTCCCTGAGACGTTAGCGCGCTTTTCTGGCCAATTGAAAGACAGGGAAGGCATTACAACTTCCCCCTGCAACGTTTAAGCCCTATACCACCCCCCTGCTGTGAGTGGCTGGCGAGATCAGGTGTTCGCCTAATATAAAAGTCGGCCCCTCCCGCGGCTCGCCTCAGATGCGGTGTGAGTTAGATGAGGGACAGTGCTGTTTATACCGGAGCTGCTGTAGGGAAAGAATTGGTAGTTAGTGTAGGCTTCAAGACCCCCCAAAGGTCCTTATTAGGGCCACTGATAGCTGTGTGTTGGCTGCTGTTAGCAGTGGCATTTTTTTCTTCTCAAAATCGGCTCTGCAGAGCGTTGCACCTGGCATTAGGGACAGAAGTGCTGCATAGGCAGGGAGAGTGTTAGGAGTGAGTGTAGCCTTCAAGAACCTCAACGGTCCTTTCTAGGGCCATATTTATCCGTGTGCAGTACTGTTCAGGCTGCTGTTAGCTGTGCTGCATTTTTTTTGGGCTTCTCAAAATCGCCTCTGCAGAGCATTCCACCCTCCATTGATACTGCAGGGAAAGAATTGTATAGGCAGGGCCACAACACAGTTATTATTCATAGAATATACGCAGTGCTGCCTTTTGGTGGGAAAAAACTGAAAACAAATCTATTTGTCCAGCCTCTGTCCGTCCTTACGGGCGGTGGACACGTGTGAGCTGCGTGAAAAACATTGCTAAATCATACGCACCCAGCTACGCTTTACTGCTGGCTTCGCCATTTGCTTTCCTTAATTGGGAAAAAAAATACCTGCTCTGCCAGAGTTATAATAACTCTGCTACCCTCACGTTCTGTGACACATAAGCAGGGACACAGCACAGTTATTACACTTCTCATGTTCATTGAATATACGCAGTGCTGCCTTTTGGTGGGAAAAAACTGAAAACAAATCTATTTGTCCAGCCTCTGTCCGTCCTAACGCCTGTGGACACGTGTGAGCTGCGTGAAAAACATTGCTAAATCATACGCACCCAGCTACGCTTTACTGCTGGCTTCGCCATTTGCTTTCCTTAATTGGGAAAAAAAATACCTGCTCTGCCAGAGTTATAATAACTCTGCTACCCTCACGTTCTGTGACACATAAGCAGGGACACAGCACAGTTATTAAACTTCTCATGTTCATTGAATATACGCAGTGCTGCCTTTTGGTGGGAAAAAACTGAAAACAAATCTATTTGTCCAGCCTCTGTCCGTCCTAACGCCTGTGGACACGTGTGAGCTGCGTGAAAAACATTGCTAAATCATACGCACCCAGCTACGCTTTACTGCTGGCTTCGCCATTTGCTTTCCTTAATTGGGAAAAAAAATACCTGCTCTGCCAGAGTTATAATAACTCTGCTACCCTCACGTTCTGTGACACATTAGCAGGGACACAGCACAGTTATTAAACTTAGATTATTCATTCACTAGAGGCAGTGGGGCCTTTCGTTTTCCAAAAAGGGAAAAAATTATATTTGGCCTGCAGTCTTGCGCCAATTTATTTCCTGCCTGTGAAATCAAATCACTGGTAATACAGCATGCTGAGGGGTAGGCCTAGAGGACGTGGACGCGGCCGAGGACGCGGAGGGCCAAGTCAGGGTGTGGGCACAGGCCGAGCTCCTGATCCCGGTGTGTCGCAGCCGACTGCTGCGCGATTAGGAGAGAGGCACGTTTCTGGCGTCCCCACATTCATCGCCCAATTAATGGGTCCACGCGGGAGACGGTTATTAGAAAATGAGCAGTGTGAGCAGGTCCTGTCCTGGATGGCAGAAAGTGCTTCGAGCAACCTATCGTCAACATGCAGTTCTGCGCCGTCCACTGCTGCAAATCCGAATCCTCTGTCTGCTGCTCCTCCTTCCTCCCAGCCTCCTCACTCCACTACAATGACACCTGCTCAGGAGCGGGAACACTCCCAGGAACTGTTCTCGGGCCCCTGCTCAGATTGGGCAGCAGCGGTTCCTCTCCCACCAGAGGAGTTTATAGTCACTGATGCCCAACCATTCGAAAGTTCCCGGGGTCCGGGGGATGAGGCTGGGGACTTCCGCCAACTGTCTCAACAACTTTCTGTGGGTGAGGAGGACGATGACGATCATACACAGTTGTCTTGCAGTGAGGTAGTAGTAAGGGCAGTAAGTCCGAGGGAGCAGCGCACAGAGGATTCGGAGGAAGAGCAGCAGGACGATGAGGTGACTGACCCCACCTGGTGTGCAACGCTTACTCAGGAGGACAGGTCTTCAGAGGGGGAGTCAAGGGCATCAGCAGGGCAGGTTGCAAGAGGCAGTGCGGTGGCCAGGGCCAGGGGTAGAGGCAGGGCCAGACCGAATAATCCACCAAGTGTTTCCCAAAGCGCCCCCTCGCGCCATGCCACCCTGCAGAGGCCGAGGTGCTCTAAGGTCTGGCAGTTTTTCACAGAGACGCCTGACGACCGACGAACAGTGGTGTGCAACCTTTGTTGCGCAAAGCTCAGCCGGGGAGCCAACACCAACAGCCTCACCACCACCACCATGCGCAGGCATATGATGGCCAAGCACCCCACAAGGTGGGACGAAGGCCGTTCACCGCCTCCGGTTTGCACCCCTGCCTCTCCCCCTGTGCCCCAACCTGCCACTGAGATGCAACCCCCCTCTCAGGACACAGGCACGACCGTCTCATGGCCTGCACCCACACCCTCACCTCCGCTGTCCTCGGCCCCATCCACCAATGTCTCGCACCGCACAGTCCAGCCGTCGCTAGCGCAACTGTTGGAGCGCAAGCGCAAGTATGCCGCCACGCACCCGCACGCTCAAACGTTAACCGTCCGCATCGCAAAATTCATCAGCCTTGAGATGCTGCCGTATAGGGTTGTGGAAACGGAGTCCTTCAAAAGTATCATGGAGGCGGCGGCCCCGCGCTACTCAGTTCCCAGTCGCCACTACTTTTCCCGATGTGCCGTCCCAGCCCTGCACGACCACGTCTCCCGCAACATTGTACGCGCCCTCACCAACGCGGTTACTGCCACGGTCCACTTAACTACGGACACGTGGACAAGCACAGGCGGGCAGGGCCACTACATCTCCCTGACGGCACATTGGGTGAATTTAGTGGAGGCTGGGACAGAGTCAGAGCCTGGGACCGCTCACGTCCTACCCACCCCCAGAATTGCGGGCCCCAGCTCGGTGCTGGTATCTGCGGAGGTGTATGCTTCCTCCACTAAAGCACCCTCCTCCTCCTCCTCCTCCTCCTCCTCCTCCTCTGTCTCGCAATCAAGATGTGTTAGCAGCAGCATGTCGCCAGCAGTCGGTGTCGCGCGGTGTGGCAGCACAGCGGTGGGCAAGCGCCAGCAGGCCGTGCTGAAACTACTCAGCTTAGGCGATAAGAGGCACACGGCCCACGAACTGCTGCAGGGTCTGACAGAGCAGACCGACCGCTGGCTTGCGCCGCTGAGCCTCCAACCGGGCATGGTCGTGTGTGACAACGGCCGTAACCTGGTGGCGGCTCTGCAGCTCGGCAGCCTCACGCACGTGCCATGCCTGGCCCACGTCTTTAATTTGGTGGTTCAGCGCTTTCTGAAAAGCTACCCACGCTTGTCAGACCTGCTCGTAAAGGCGCGCCGGCTCTGCGCACATTTCCGCAAGTCCCACACGGACGCTGCCACCCTGCGCACCCTGCAACATCACTTTAAGCTGCCAGTGCACCGACTGCTGTGCGACGTGCCCACACGGTGGAACTCTACGCTCCACATGTTGGCCAGGCTCTATGAACAACGGAGAGCTATAGTCGAATACCAACTCCAACATGGGCGGCGCAGTGGGAGTCAGCCTCCTCAATTCCTTTCAGAAGAGTGGGCCTGGTTGGCAGACATCTGCCATGTCCTTGGTAATTTTGAGGAGTCTACCCAGGTGGTGAGCGGCGATGCTACAATCATTAGCGTCACCATTCCTCTGCTATGCATCTTGAGAAATTCCCTGCAAACCATAAAGGCAGCTGCTTTGCGCTCGGAAACGGGGGCGGGGGAAGACAGTATGCCGCTGGATAGTCAGGGCACCCTCCTGTCTATTTCTCAGCGCGTACAGGAGGAGGAGGAGGAGCATGAGGAGGATGAGGAGGAGGGGGAAGAGACAGCTTGGGCCGCTGCTGACGGTACACCGGCTGATTGCCTGTCATCCTTTCAGCGTGTATGGCCTGAGGAGGAGGAGGAGGAGGAGGAGGATCCTGAAAGTGATCTTCCTAGTGAGGACAGCCATGTGTTGCGTACAGGTACCCTGGCACACATGGCTGACTTCATGTTAGGATGCCTTTCTCGTGACCCTCGCGTTGCACGAATTCTGGCCACGACGGATTACTGGGTGTACACACTGCTCGATCCACGGTATAAGGAGAACCTGCCCACTCTGATTCCCGAAGAGGAAAGGGGTTCGAGAGTGTTGCTATACCACAGGACCCTTGCGGACAAGCTGATGGTAAAATTCCCAGCCGACAGCGCTAGTGGCAGAAGGCGCAGTACCGAGGGCAAGGTAGCAGGGGATGTGCGTAGATCGAGCAGCATGTACATCCCAGGGAGTGCAACAGTCTTTAAGGGCCTGGCCAGCTTTATGGCTCCCCACCAAGACTGTGTCACCGCTCCCCAGTCACGGCTGAGTCGGCGGGAGCACTGTAAAAGGATGGTGAGGGAGTACGTAGCGGATCGCACGACCATCCTTGGTGACGCCTCTGCCCCCTACAACTACTGGGTGTCGAAGCTGGACACGTGGCCTGAACTAGCCCTGTATGCCCTGGAGGTGCTTGCTTGTCCTGCGGCTAGCGTCTTGTCGGAAAGGGTGTTTAGTGCGGCTGGGGGAATCATCACAGATAAGCGTAGCCGCTTGTCAACCGACAGTGCCGACAGGCTAACACTCATCAAGATGAACAAAGGCTGGATTTCCCCAGACTTCTCTTCTCCACCAGCGGACAGCAGCGATACGTAAGCAATACGTAGGCTGCACCCGCGGATGGAAGCTACGTTCTCTCTCACCATCCAAAACGGGGACATTTCTGCTTCATCAATCTGTGTCTAATATTCCTCCTCCTCCTCCTGCTCCTCCTCCTGAAACCTCACGTAATCACGCTGAACGGGCAATTTTTCTTAGGGCCACAAGGCTCAGTCAAATAATTTTTCTGAACAATTTTTATAAGTTTCAATGCGCTTAAAAGCATTGGAACTTTAACTTGAACCAATTTTTCGTTACACTGGGCTGCCTCCAGGCCTAGTTACCACTTAAGCCACATTAACCAAAGCGATTAATGGGTTTCACCTGCCCTCTTGGCTGGCCATGGCCAATTTTTGGGATGTACATTAGTACTGTTGATACAGCAATTTTTGTGGGCCCTCGCCTACAGTGTAATCAAATTAATTTTTAGCCCACCTGCATTACAGCTGACGTAACCTCAGCTGTGTTGGGCAATGCAATGGGATATTTTTATGTACCGCCGGTGGGTTCCAGGGAGCCACCCATGCTGTAGGTGCACACGGAGTTTTTAATACATCTGTACACTTCTAAAGAACCCCAGTCTGACTGGGGCATGCAGTGTGGGCCGAAGCCCACCTGTATTACGCACGACATTACTACCTCAGCTGTGTTGGGCAATGCAATGGGATATTTCTATGTACCGCCGGTGGCTTCCTGGCACCCACCCAGGCAGTGGGTCCACAGGGAGTTTAACCTACATGTGTCCACTTGTAAAGAACCCCAGTCTGACTGGGGCATGCAGTGTGGGCCGAAGCCCACCTGTATTACGCACGACATTACTACCTCAGCTGTGTTGGGCAATGCAATGGGATATTTTTATGTACCGCCGGTGGGTTCCAGGGAGCCACCCATGCTGTAGGTGCACACGGAGTTTTTAATACATCTGTACACTTCTAAAGAACCCCAGTCTGACTGGGGCATGCAGTGTGGGCCGAAGCCCACCTGTATTACGCACGACATTACTACCTCAGCTGTGTTGGGCAATGCAATGGGATATTTCTATGTACCGCCGGTGGCTTCCTGGCACCCACCCAGGCAGTGGGTCCACAGGGAATTATAAATGCATCTGTTTCCACTTATAAAGAAACCCAGTCTGACTGGGGCATGCAGTGTGGGCCGAAACCCACCTGCATTAACCCTTTCCAGTCCACTGTGTGACCTGTGAAGACATTAGGGTTTAAGGCTGTACAGCTCCGTTGTTGGTAGACGTCCGTCGGGGTTCTCTTACTGTATATTGCCAGCCTCTCTGCTGTCGGAGCCTATCCTACGTGTCAGCTCATGCAGTACTGGCTTTAGCCAGCATATAGTGCCGTTGTATAACGGCAGAAAAAGAGTAAGCCCCCTAGGAAAACCATATACAAATTGGATTGGAAAGGGTTAAGCACAACATTACTACCTCAGCTGTGTTGGGCAATGCAATGGGATATTTCTATGTACCGCCGGTGGCTTCCTGGCACCCACCCATGCTGTAGGTGCACACGGAGTTTTTACTACATCTGTACACTTCTAAAGAACCCCAGTCTGACTGGGGCATGCAGTGTGGGCCGAAGCCCACCTGCATTAAGCACGACATTACTACCTCAGCTGTGTTGGGCAATGCAATGGGATATTTCTGTGTACCGCCGGTGGGTTCCAGGGAGCCACCCATGCTGTGGGTCGACAGGGACTTCACAATAGGGAGTTGTACCTGCCTGTGTCTATGAATTAAAAAGCCCGGTCTGACTGGGGCATGCAGACACCTTGACAGAATGAATAGTGTGTGGCACATAGGTTCCCCATTGCTATGCCCACGTGTGCAGCTCCTGATGGCGGTGGCACAGGATTCTATTTCTCATTGCTTCTGTACAGCATTGTGGGCTATCGCTCCGCCACTTTTAAAGAGGGTCGCTGCCTAGCCGTGCCAACCTCTGCAGTGTGTGCCTGCGGTCCCTCGTCATGGCAGACGCAATTCTAAATAGACATGAGCGTGGTGTGGCATGAGGGCAGCTGAAGGCTGCCCAGGGACACTTTGGTGTGCGCTGTGGGGGGGAGGGGGGGCGGTTGGTCAGCATGTAACCCAGGAGAAGTGTCAGTGGAGTGTCATGCAGGCAGTGATTGTGCTTTGTTGGAGGTAGTGTGGTGCTTAGCAAAGGTATGCCATGCTAATGAGGGCTTTTCAGAAGTAAAAGTTGTTGGGAGGGGGGGGGGGCCCACTCTTGCCGGTATTGTGGCTTAATAGTGGGACCTGTGAACTTGAGATGCAGCCCAACATGTAGCCCCTCGCCTGCCCCATCCGTCACTGTGTCATTCCCATCACTTTCCTGAATTGCCCAGATTTTCACACATGAAAACCTTAGCGAGCATCGGCGAAATACAAAAATGTTCTGGTCGCCCATTGACTTCAATGGGGTTCGTTGTTCGAAACGAACCCTCGAGCATCACGGGAAGTTCGTTCCGAATAACGAACACCCGAACATTTTGGTGTTCGCTCATCTCTAGTGTTAAAGGTGCTAACCCCTATTGCATTGCATTAAGGAGCCATATTAAAGTGGTTATTCAGGCATTAAAAGTTGATGGCCTGCTCAGTGGAGTCCAACAATTGGCAACCCCAGCGATGAGCTGTTTGAAGGGACTGTGATGCTAATGCGAGTGCTGTGGTATCTTCAATTTTTACATCGGCTTGCAGTCCTGTACTTTTTATACCAGCTGTTCCGGGTATTGCAGCAAGATCCGATGCTATGAAAAGTACAGTGTTCGGATTACAAAAAGTAACACAAAGTGATGTAAACTTTGATGTGGCTGTAACAGTCACATAAGCGCCACAGTCGCTTCAAACAGTTAATCTAGGGGATGCCCAAAGTCATACAAAACTCATGTTGATGGTTTATACTAAAGAATAGGCCATCAATTTTTAAAACCTGAATAACTCCTTTAAAACTTCTTGCACCGCCCCTTTTCATCCCCCCCCCCCCCCCCTTGTTCTTAGCTCTTACACAAAAAGGTTTATTTTGCTGGTCCAACTGTTCTCAGAAAGGAGTGTACATAGAAGGCAGGCCCCGTAGCAAAGACTAAAATTAGCCCCCATTATGGAACCAGATTTTGCCTCCCAGGCCTGCTGTTTTTTTCCCATTGTAAAGTGGTGCAAAAATGCCTCCATATACCCTGTTTCCCTGAAAATAAGACATACCCTGAAAATAAGACATAGCATGATTTTCCAGAATTTTTGAGGATGCAAAATGATTTTTCAGGCTTTTTGAGGATGCTTGAAATATAAGCCCTACTCCAAAATTAAGCCCTGCTAACAGTTAATTTAAAAAGTCAATTTAAATAGTGTCCAGGCAGCTATATGTGTAAAAAAGTTAGACTTTTTTGAACAAAAATTAATATAAGACACTGTCTTATTTTTGGGGAAACACGGTATTTGCAACAGTACATGTAATCTTGCTTTGCGGTGTAATTTACAGGTGTGGAATGCTTAAACACAGTATTGTAAGGTGATGGCATGTATAACCTGAATGGCATATACTTGGAGTCTTACTATGGAGCTACACGGATAGAAAGAGATGGAAGAGAAAAAGTGGAGGTGAAGCAAACCCAAGAAGGATCCTTGGAGACCGGGAAATAGCCCAAGGTCAAGGTCATGAGGTGGGTCAGGGGGGAGATAACTCCCTGTTTATAGAGGTGCTGCCAACCAGATGTACGCCCCACTAGGAGGGTAGGATGAGACCAAATACAAAATAGTACAAAGAAACATGTATAATGGCGCAAACCTCCAAGGATGAGTCAGAATTCCAAGGATGTAGGATCCAAAGTCTCTTTTATGAAATAAAACCAGTAGTAAAAACGCATTTTGAGATGAAACTCCTTCATTAGTTAATGCTGGGATAGGACGATCGCGCCATTATACCAGTTTCGTTGTATTATTATTCATTCATTTATCTCAGGGGTTACATATACTAGTCCCATCCTGGGGTAAAGGAGTTGGTAGGCATAGCAGACAGTGTGCAATAGTACACCATATAGACTGCAGACATAGTAGGAGATGCCCCAAAGAGTGTTAGCGAGGCAGAGAGCAAGTGTTGTAGCCAGAGGAGATATGCCTGGAGTACAAAGAGAGCCTCAAAACATCAGAGCTGGAAGCAGAAAATGAAATGTAACATAGAAGCCTACATGAACCCATGTGCTGAAGTTCCACAGTCACAACAATATTTGTAACTGGAAATTGATAGAGTTGAATTTTGGCATGGTTGCCAAAAATAAAAAATGTTCCAGTATGGAGTCTAAGCTGTCGTGTTCATCTGTGACTTCCAGTGCAGAGGCCAGGGAATTGCAACTACATTTGGTATAGTTTGACAGGATAGTCATGCAGTTGACCTGCTGGGCACGGTGATGGTAGGTGAGACCAGAGAGTATGGAAGTGCAAAAAAAAAAAAGCTGAGAGGCTGGTGCTGGCTAGCCATCAAGATTAGATTTGAGAGTCTGGCCCTGTTGGAGGCCCTAGTAATCTTGAGGCCTAGTGGCATAGGCCAAGGCTATGCCTGGGTGATGACACAGCATGGAAGACTTTGGGACCAGGATTTCCATGGACAGGATGATCCAGAGACTGCTAGTCAGCTTTCCAAAAGAGAGATTCCAGGTGTTTGGGCATACCAAGATTGTTGTATGGTTTAATGCTCCGCATGGGTATAAGTTCTTGTAAGAAGACATAGTTCAGTATCTGTTTGTGCATTGCAAGTCAGTGAAGCAGGATGACCTGCAAATGAAGCTACACAACCTTCAGAAATCATCAGGGCCCAATCAGAGCCAGAAGACTGTGAAGATGGGCAAAAAAAGAACTTCCTCAGTTGTGGAAGGGTACAATTCTTACTCTGGGCCACCTCCTCATGTGATGCAGACAGACTGGTTGCAAATGGGACTCGAGAGGAGAGGACAAGGGGGGTTGTTCTGGTCACAGCCTCCTCTTCAGTTCCATGTTTGGGACCATAGCAGTGAGAGGGAGATGGGAAATCTGCAACCTCAGGAATGCGGTGGGAAGGCAGTGGGTTGCACATGCAATATCACACCACTGTGATGATATACAAAGACCATGACCTCTTTCTCTAGATAGTCAATTTGTCACATCCTCCATTACACGGGAAACCCTGTCTATGAAGA
Organism: Eleutherodactylus coqui; assembly: GCF_035609145.1. Lineage (NCBI taxonomy): Eukaryota > Metazoa > Chordata > Amphibia > Anura > Eleutherodactylidae > Eleutherodactylus > Eleutherodactylus coqui. Next base: position 157,212,936 of record NC_089842.1, on the reverse strand, counting down.
GAAAGGGATTTGTTCAGCCACTCATTAATCAGCATGACTCTTCTCGACCAGATAACTCTTCTCTGCTGATTTGTATAAGGAGCAGGAATATGTTGAAACCTAATTGTGGAGATACATGGGCTCATTAGGAAACTAGAGGACATTAGAAGGGATTGATTTTACATCCCCTGCCGGCCAGTGAAGTAAGATTTAGTGGTGAGATGGTGGTGACAGATCCCCTTTAAGTTGGTCATAGTAAGGCTATATTACAAATTTTTTAGTGAAGTTCCAGGATTACGTCTTATGCATCTAAATTTTGGAATTTTAACTTGCGTGCTCACTAAAGGTGGTTTCACATCAGTGTTGGGGATTCCGCTTTCCTGCTCCGACGAACCCCACTTTCCGCCCAGCTGACCCACTTTTGGACAGAAGAAAAAGCGCTCCAAGTACCAGTATTTTCAGGCAGACCTGCGACGGAACCTCGGAATGGAGGGTCTGATGCAAATGTAAAACACATTCTTTCAAGCTGTGATCCATCATATTTCCTTAGGGCACTCTGGACAAAACTGATACACTGTGTTATGCCTAGTGCAGAGGACAAGGGGGCGGGGCATGACACAGGAATTCAAAAAACTCCAAAGAGAGAATCCCAGTATCATGCTCCAGCCCCTCAGTCTCTGCACTAGGCATATTACAATGTATCAGTTTTACATGGAGTGTTCCTTTAATTACGTTCTAAAAAACAAACATGTTTCTTCATTTTTCTAATGAGGAAAGTAACAAGCTTTTATTAGTATGAAAAAAAATCACAGAATTATGATCACATTTATTGCTGGAAATATAATGACAGCGGGGGATGTGCAATATTTTCGTTTTTATCACTGAGTCTCCAGCATTGTACATTTTCATCCCAGCTACTAAGCTCATTGTGCCAGTATAGAGCGCGTTCTTTCCCACTTGTCATACTTAATAAGCAGAGTATCATATCATTGGATTCCCGTGTGCAAAGCCCAGATTCCTAACGCTGAACATTTGGGAGCCATGACAAAATTCATATCAGTCAGACAGTCCTTTGACTTGAGCGACCTTGTCCTTTGAACCAGTCCGATGTGATTAAATCCTCAGAGGGTCAACGTGCGGTACACCTGCTCTCACAAACGTGTCTGCTTAGCCTTGAGCTCTGAGGGGTTATGAAGGACACAGAAGGGAGGACTAAAGAAGAAGATTTCTCTTCTGACCTTCCTGTCGCAAACTAAATATAGCAACTTTTTTTGCAAAATCTACATAGACCTTTCTCTTGGACCAGACCTAACCCTTCTTCTGTACCCTTCATTATGAAAAATATTAGATATTCCAAAACATTTGAGGTGTGACTTGTAGCTCCGAAGCCATGTATAGCAGGGACCACCAACTATTACATGACTTTGATAGCATTGTTCTCCTGGGTGGAAGAGTGGCCAGAGTCCATGTGCCGTTACATGCTGTGCATCTCCTGTAGTTGCACCCCTGCCCCAAATATTTACCTCTATCTACACAGGTTGATTTAAAGAGGTAGCTTCAGCAGAGACAACTTCATAATGGTGAGATTGCAGTGATCAGGCTCCTGGAAAGCACCTGAATTTGACAGACATTTCCCTTGCCATGGCAGTTTCAAGGAAAATCTAGTATTATGTGGCATCTGAATGGCCATCTATGTAATACATGAATGGTTTGAGTCTAATAGAATGGGAGTCGCTTTTACAGAACAGTTCTCCATTCTAGATCATGGAAGGGTCTTTTGAGCAGAGGACCCCCCCCCCCCCCCCATGATTTCCATATGTCTTAATATGGGCAGGTTCTGTCACTATTAGTGACCTTTTACAAGTAAGGGAATTATGCTACAGGACACAGCCAAATTCACAGCTGTGGAATTCCACACCAAAATCTGCAGATCTAATTGCAAGTAGGTTTTCAGCCATTTTCAATTCCGTATCAAAATCCACAGGTAGCCTGAGGGTTTGGGGGCAGAATTTACCACGGCGCGCCATTCGGCCTATTCCGTTCTGTCCCTTAAGCTGCTTTCACACATGGCATATTAGCTGTTGGCTTTCCACAGTGGAATACCTGCAGCAAATACACAGCAAGTCTGCAGTGGGCACTTCTACATCCCAATGGTGCTGATTTGGATGCATTATGAATTGCAGATGCGGTCACCCGAGAGGGAGGCCTGCTGCAACGGGGGCGACCATGGGGAAACAAGATGGAATGTCACGGGTGGCTCTGCGATCTCTCCTGTAAGCAGCACCAGCTTGGCCTAGCCCAGTCGCTCGTAGTACATAAACGAGTTTTAAAGAATATGAATGTCACGTGACGCCAGCACCTCTTTTAGGCCACTATTCACACGGCATGAAATAAAGAGTCTGCAGTCCAATGATAAGTTTTCCAAGAAATCCACCGGAGGTGCAGGGTTGTACTTTACTCAGAACTTTTCAGCTTGGATTCTCCAACAAGTAGTACATAACAATCTGCTTTACAGATATTCACTTCTCTTCCACACCTTCAATATTACAGGGTTTCTAGGAGACACTCTTCCCTCCGAACTCTAGACATCTTCAGTCTCAGTTATCTGATAGACGGTCCATGGGGTAAGCACTCCCAACTCATCAACAGCATTCACTCAAGTTTTCTATTTTGTTCTCAGGTGTCGTAAGTTGCTTCCCTTCTTTCTGTCGTGGCAGGAGACCTGTTACTCTACGCCTAGCTCAGCGCAGGAACGTCCACCATCTACGACTACATTTTCTCAACTCCCCTTCACTAAACTCCGCCACCCAACCACATGACTCACGCAGTTAAAGGGGCGCACACACAGGACTCACTCACAAACAGTCATGCACATGCATCCACACCACAGCTTCGGGCCACTACACAGATCTGCTGTAGGATTTAACCCTTATATTTCAAGGGTCAAATTCCACAGGATTCAAAAACACTGCAGATTTGTTGCTGAATTGTTCCACACCATGTGAAGATTTTTGAAATTCCTTCCATTTAGCTTGTACTGCAAATGCTGCAGCATTTCTGCGACATGTGAAGACGGCCTTAGACTTCCTTCACACATAGTTTTTTAGAAGTATCTTTTTCCAACTTTGAAAAAAAACACCATAAATTTCATACTTTTGTAAGAAGTAAATTTTGGGTGAGGATTTTTTTAAACACGTGTTACTTTTAGGTACTTTTTTTCTATAAAGATGTCTATGGATAAGCACTAGAGATGAGCGAGCACGCTCGGTAAGGTCAGTTACTCAAGTGAGCATCGCTCTTCTAGAGTAACTGCCTTCTCGTTCGAGCGTGCTCAGGGTGCAGCAGGGGAGAGCAGAGGTGAGCGGAGGGGAGAGAGAGATCTTAAATGAATTAGGACTTTAGTGAAGAATTTCCATCCAATCCATGGAAAAATGGAAGTTAGTTGTTGCTTACGTGTTTCAGGCATAGGAAGCACCTTTGATCATAGCATACAGACAACTGAACAGTTGTGCTCTAAGAACATTACAGATCTGTGATTAGTCCTTCATTATATTTAGAACAACCTCCCTACCCAGTTCCTCCAAAAACAGTGTGCAAGCGTAACTACCAATTTGACGACAAAGGATGGTCACACCTTAGATTTCTCTTTTGTTCATTGACTTTCCATTTTATTTGCCAACATCTATTCCGACGTCTATATTTGAAAGCATTCTAACTTTGCAGCATTTTTCCACACCTGCCTAAAACTTTTGCGCAGTACTGTACCATCAATGCTTCTTCTGACAAATCCATTGTAATTGCTTCCTGTACGTGGTGCCTGAGTACTACTCTACACTAATTTAACCAAATTTACATTTCTACTTCTCGGTCCTTGTAATAACCTTATATTTTACTGACATGTATTATTGTTATTATTATTATCACCATCGTTATTATTGTTGTTTTTTTTAATGATGATGAGGATTCAGATCTTCCGTACCCAAGACAATAGATAGAAACAATGTACTCATTAAGTCTTCTAGCTCAATGTCTGTGTGACGGCTCTTGTGAGCTGTATATCCTGTCAAAAATTAATATAAATCGGATTATTCACCCAACGTGTTTCCCGATTAACACAGCCATTTTTTTCCCCCTGTTAACTTGTCAATCTCCTCTACAACCCAACGATAAGACACGACGAAGGGTCTGTATAGTACGTTTAATTGTGCAATAACCAGGCTATGGAGGTTCCTGCAATTCATTAGCTGATGGTTATTTCAAGCCGTTTTATAATCCCTGTGAATTGCTAATCGTGTTGAACCTCCTAAAGCTGGAGAACATTGCACACAAATAGCTCTAATCATACATAATAAACTAGGCTAATAAATTGCATCTAATACTGGCTCCGGTATTGCATGCATTCATTGTATTAAACTAGAAGTTTATTAAGGCTTGTAATGACCCTGTATTAATGTAAAGTGGGTTGTTTAATAATGTAAATGATTACGTCTTCCGCAGCGATTATTGTCATCGCTTTATTGTTAAGACCACAATTTACTCTCCACAATTCTCCCATCGCACATGGGGTTCTTAACATCGCAAATATTTCCCCCGTTTTTTTCATTACACGAGAAGCATATTTGCCAGAACATATTTGCATGGAATTAATGGTTAATGGATTAAGAGGTCTGACAGAGGTATAGATAGGAGTGTAGAATGATAGATAAATTGTCGCGGTTGTCAGTGTACTTAACAGCTGTGGTTCGCCTCCGTCAAGGTAGTGATGGATTGAGAGAGCTTTATAGAGTGGGCAAGCCGCCCACTTGTCATACCTGGAGGCACGGTGCCAGCTGTAGTGCTCAAGTATACTTAGATTTACTGGCTGGGGTAGGAAGATTTAGATGGGAAAGTTATCTGGTCATCATGAGAATAGGGTTTTGCATCAGTACTTATGTAAAAGGGTTGACTTGTCAAGAGAATCCCTATTCGGAAGCCTCCTTGAGCATCAGAAGGTCATTGAGTGAGGTCTTAACTCGGAACTTCCTTCAGTAAGCCCAAGCAGAGGTCAATACAAAAGAGAATATCAAGTCGTTATCTACTTATTTAAATTGGGCAGCATTACCCTTAGGGCTTATTCAGACGTCCGTATATTGGCTGGGTTTTCACGCCCGGCCGATATACGGTGTTCCCTTTCTGCAGGGGGAGGAGACGGGCCAGGCTGGGAGTAAGGCACTGAACTCCCGCTCCCTCTCTGCCTCTCGCCACTGTTTTCAATAGGAGGTCGGAACGGGGGGAGCTAAGTTCCACCCCATCCCATTGCAAATAGTGGCGAAGGGCGGAGAGGGGGCGGCAGCTCAGTGCACTGCTCCCGGCCTGGCCCGCCTCCTTCCCCTGCAGAAAGGGAACACCGTATATCGGCCGGGCGTGAAAACCCGGCTGATATACAGACGCCTGAATAAGCCTTCATAGTGTACACTGTAGGGTAAATGTATGGCCAGCAAAAACTTTCACCTGATGGCTAGGGGTCTCAGAAACCAGAGCTGCATTCATAATTCTGCTGGCAGCTCTTGGAAACAGTCGGTAAGCTTGTTGCCAAAACACTTTAGCTGAGCATCTTAAAATGTTTTGCCTACACCAGAGTGAGGAGCATAGTGGGAAAACTATGCTTTCTAAAAAGCAAAATCACAAAAAATAAGTACAGACACTAAACAAGCTGGGAATGTTGCGAGATTTCAGCTATAAGGTCTGCAAATTTGTGAATGCAGCTCTGGAGTATAATGCAGTCTGTTGTTTGCATTATTTCTGTGTATTCTTTCAGCAATCCTAATTGCTAAATAGCACATTTTTGTGCCATTTTGGCTACTAGTAGCAATACAGAGGAGTATATAAAGCGGTCTGAAACACTTTAAATGAAGTTCAAAGGGCTGTGCCTACGGTGCGAGTTGCTCCCAAGAAACTCGGGTGTCCCTGGTATCAAACAGCAGATGGATGCCCATTTGTGTTTTGTCTGACATGCACTGACTTTACATGTACTGTTCTCCTCCATGATAACACCTAGGAATAGGCCATGTCATTAGTTTTTTCATGTAAGCCATCAATTTGTATGAACATATTTTCATGTGTATAGCCTCATAGGCTACAATGGGGCCAAGTACTGTCTGTGGAATTACACGGACAGCACGTGGCCTGAAAATATGGACGGGTGCCTCTTGGCCTTAGTGCAACAGTTATCTGAAGTTTAAAGGGATTGTGCCAAGTTATAAAGTCTACAGGATAGGGGATAACTTTCTCATTGGTGGGGATCCAACCACTGGGACCTGCACCAATCCCGAGAACAGAGGTCCAATTGGTTTCCAAGTGAATAGAGTGGAGGTCATGCAGGTACACCGCCACTCCATTCACTTTAATGACAGCGCCGAAGATTAACGCAATCTCTGATGCTGTTATTGAAGTGAATAGAGCAGCGATGCACTTGTATAGCATCCCCTCCATGCATTTGGGGACCAACCAGACCCCTGTTCCTCTGATTGGTGCAAGTCCCACCGGTTGGACCCCCAACAATCAGAACGTTATCCCCTATCCGGTGAGTAGGGGATAACTTTTTACCTTTCCACTTTTTTTCCAGCATGTTTCTACTTATAGATGGGTTCCCAGTAGAGCATATGGCTACTTTAGAAAACTCATCTGTCTAATTGGGCTACCTTGGAGAACCACTCGGCAATTATCACCCATTTATTTAATCCACAGATGCCAGTGGCCATTCAAAGCACATGTGTGTTAGTGTGTGGTGTCATATGTTCTCATAAGGTTAATTGGTTGGCCTAAAGTAAACAAGCCCTCTGAACCACAGTGAATGGCGGCTACTACCTATTGTTTCTTGGCTCTATCTATACACTAGGTGACGACAATACTTAAAGGGATGTGAAAAAATATCATTTTATTTTTAGCAGTCCTTTAGTGTGCATCACCTCAATGAAGAGCAATTGCTCATCTTGCTGAAGATGTTAAAACGTTGTTGAATTAAGCTCAAGTCCGTGTAGGAATTAGTTTCTGCTGTTCAAAGTATTTCCATTGAATGGAGCTATTAGGAGTCATTGTGACCCCCAGCTCCTTTTGTGAAGAATAAAGTGGTTGGCTTCTGAACCAACGTCTCTTACTTTTATTGAGTGATTGACTATTTTAACACGCTGTGCTGGTTATGTATGGCTTAGTTCATGGGCACGATAAAGCAATAATTTATCGGTGACCCATAAAATTAACTAATGCCAATCATGTGTATCAGTAAAGATGACATTTTAATAGATTTTGGTGCAAAAGATAGATGAGCGAAAACACAATTTCAGCAAACGCCACAATACCTTACATTATACGGTAAGAGAGGATTTTATTAGACCTCGGGAAAAACGTATGTTGCTGGTTATTACAATCTACAGATTACAATAACATTTGAAGAGTAGGTTTACCTTTGCAGTCAAATTTCATTTATTGCTCCTATGCATCTGAAATAAAAAAAATATGCAATTTTTTGAATAATGTTAATTAGAAAATCTTGTATTGATTTGTGCATACAGCACCTATGCAAAGCTATGTGTCTCCGTATTTACAGACTATAAAACTAACTGTCTCATCTTGCAATCACTTCTTAGCATGGGTTTACACAGGACAATTATTGTTGCAGCTGTCACTGGAAATTGGTGCTACAGCGAGTTGTCAGCGTATGAATAAATGTTAGCAGGGGCGTAACTATAGAGGGTGCAGGGGATGCGGTTGCACCCAGGCCCACGAGCCTTAGGGGGCCCATAAGGCCTCTCTTCTGCATAGAGGGAGCCCAGTACTATGAATAAAGCATTATAGTTTGGGGCCCAAGAGCTTGCATTGGGGCCCAAGAGCTTCAAGTTACGCCTCTGACTGTTAGGGCTCCTTCACAAGAGCGCAATATGCAGAGAATGGAACTCATTGATATCAACATGCGGCGCAATTCTGCTGGAAAAAGAACACATCTGGACCTAAATAGCCTTTTAAATCAGGGTGGGGTGGGAGGGTGTTGAGCATGCATACAAGCCTTGCATATGCAACAAAGGAGAGTACAATGAGCATGCAAGTCAACCTCGTTCATAGCGCAAGCACTGAAGCATGCGCATTTACGCATACACTCGTGTGACGGTGCCTTTATACATGTGCTTTTACACTGAACAATTGTTGCTCATGTTGCTAGTCACTAAAAGACAAACGATTGCCTATTTATAGCAGACTATAATTAGTAAACCAGAGACTATTTTTAGATGAGCTGAAACAAAACAAGTAGTGAATGAATTCATTAATTACCCTATTGGTGTCCATGTTTACACAACTATCACTTACATTCCCTCTATTGAGTATTTATTCAGGAAACAGCCGTTCCGTGTATAGCCACCTTAAGAGCTCCCTCTCCTTTTGTCTGTAGGGAGCAGATCAGGACTGCAGGATCACACTACACAAGGCTTGTTTGACTATGGACACACATAGGTCTGCATAAGAGCTGCGTACACAAAATGGTAGAAAATTCTTAAACAAGGCTCTTGTTTTATTGCTGACTCCCAATGGTAGGCACACCTACAGTCCCAACGCCTGTTTAAAGGCTGGCCTCACTTACAGTTCGTTGCATGGGAGTTGCTGTTTCTACCAACCTGATCTCTTCTGCAACATTGTCCAGGGTCGTATGGCGCTTGTTGTAGCTGCAGCACTTCACTCACACAGCCCAGTAGCTGCAGCTATCTGCTTCTGCTTGAACAGCTAATTGTCCGCTCAATGAGTGCTATGTACTAAAGAGTGAAAGTGGAAGTGTTTCTTCCACCACACGAGCCGGTGGTCACGTGACCACCAGGATCCCCTGGCACAATAGCGCTACAGGGTCCCAGCAGACCCTAATCAGCTCTACCAGTGACTATTGTCACTACAGGGGATGTTTTCCCCGTAACTGAGGCTCTTATGGATGCCCCAGCTATAGTGAAAAAATGTTAAATTAAAAAAAAAAAAAAGACCATGTGAATGTCCCCGAGAGGACTTATATGACATCATCGGTGACATAGATAGTAAAAAAAATAATTACATAAATAAGTAAAGCAAAATTACCAAATAAAATAAAAATGTATACAATAAGAAAGAAAATAACCCAAATCCGTAGCCAATCATAACCGCCGCCATATGCGCCCTATAATCCAAAACCATACATATTATATATCAAAACATCCAAAACAAAATGAGGAACCCGTTCCCAAACTTTATTTTAGCATTAACTTACTAATTTAAAAAAAAAAACTACAAAAAGAGGTCAGTGAAAAAAATAGCCCTATATGTCACAGGAAAAAAAATGCATCAAAAATTATTTTGGTAGCTGAAGGAAAAGAAAATAGGGAAGTTAAACCATTACATAGGTAAAATCCCTAAAAAGTGTCTTGTCCTTAAGGCACAAAACAGGCTGGTCCATAAGGGGTTAAGGAAACAAAGTATGGAGAAAGTTGCAGAACTTTTCATTATACAGTGATTAAGCTTCATGTACATAAAACCGTAAAACCCCTTTATCACTTCATTTAGAGACAATCCTCTCGTCTCATTAGGACGGGCTCAGATAGCATTACTTTAGGATACTCTGATACACCTCATAGTTTTCACAGGATCGAAAGATGCAAAAGACCTCTGAAACTATTGGCCTTTGGGGTGCTGCCTGATGGTTCAACTGCTGCACTCAATGCTCCTGTGTATTATATGTTATTCAGCAAGATGACAGTGTAGGAAGCAGGATGGAGTATAACACAGTGACCTGATACCATTACATTGCTATATCATCAGGTTCAAAGAACGAAAGCAACAATACAACCACAATGCAGGACTGGCATCCGTCAACCGTCATCCTGCAACTTTACACTGAACCTCATAACAGCAGTGGAAACTGTCAGAGCAGAATATTCTTTCAACCCTAGGCTCCATTCACATGGGGCAGTTCAGTTTCAATAAAAACCGCACCAAAAAGTGCATTGGTGAAACCATGTGTGTTTTTACAATGTTTGTAGTAAAATGTGGCAAAAAACACATGCAGTTTTGCAAATGCACTTTTTGCTGTGGTTTTTATTGCAACCGAACTGCCCTGTGTGATTGGAGCCTTAAAGCGGTTTTCCAAATTATTGATTTTATATAGTTTTGGTTCTCCTATGTCTAAAACTAAATAAAATCAATATTAATATGGCACAGGACCACCTCTTCAATGATCCGGCACCACGGCATTTGATAGGTGATGTCACACATCTAGAAGGCCTGGTGATATCCCGTAAACCTGTCACATGGGCATCTAATGTAGAAGATCTGAGGCAGGCTTACAGGACGTCACTCATGGCTTCTCTGTCCAGCCTTCTATTGGCTGAAGCGGTCAAAAGGGTAAAGAGAAGAGTGTGGTGAGCAGCGATGAGGGAGCAGCGCACAGCAGGAGGTGAATGGTTTGTTTAATTTTTTCATATACAATGTCTGCCTTCACTGCCACCGGTGTTAGGGGTACTCGGAAAACCCCTTAGGTAGGTGTAGTAGGGTAGTATTTGCCACTGAAGACAACTTATTGTGATATCACTTTGTTTTATATAAGACAGTAACATTGATGGTTGATCTTTAGGATAGATCATCCGTGTTGGATGGGCAGAGGTCACCATACTTTCAGCCGGCCTAAGCCTATGACTGATTACTGGTCTCAGTACCCTTTGGGTAGAGTTGCAATCTTTACCACCAAAAAATACCAAGGCCAAGATAACAGTAGGGTTGTGGCTTGGGGTGTGGTTAGGTGCATGGCCTATCACAACATGTTTTTACCTCCATTATTTCAGTGGCCCCAGTACTAATAGTGCTCCTTCTCAGTGGCCCCAGATATAACAGTGCCCCTTTTAGTGGCCCTTGTAATAATAGTGCCCCCTCATGCCCTCTACTCTGGCTAGGCAGCAACCATGTCATCAAGTGCTGGAACTCACTATGAAGCTCCAGTGAAGATGGGACGCTGCTGCAGCATGCACAGAGAATCCTGACTCCTCCCTCTGGAGTCTGCTTTGCATACAGTACATGCAGGAGTGCAGACACTTGTGGGAGGAGTGAAAATCCTATATGAGCCGCAATGGCATCCCGTCCGAACCACAGCTTCACAGTAAGTGCCAGCACTTGATGACAGCCTTGCTGCTCAGCCGGAGAGGCTCACACCAGGCAATTCTTTTTTATGGGCCGGTTTAGATGGTTGGGTAGCAAACCTACGTTGAGGCCACAGATTGGCTGCAACAGTCACATGTGTAGACAAGTACAAGACCGCTGGACCCAGAAGTAAGAGGGAACCGCTAGGAAGCTGGACGGAAAAGTTCAGCTTAGGTGGGTAGGAGGTATTATTATTTCTTTAGCCACAAAGAAGTTTGGGGAGGGAGGTGGGGGATGGGGGCCCGCTTTAATACACTGGGCCCACGAGGTACTAAAACAGATCTGAATGGCACCAACAAAAGCTGAACCTCTCTTTTCAAGGACCCCATATGCTCTACTTCTGTGGTATGTATGCTTTTGGGTAGGGGTCTCACCAGAGGAGCCCCTCTGATCAGAGAGAAGTGGCAGTGGCACTTCATCTATTGTTTATCCAGGCAGAGCGGTGCAGAGGTAGCTGTCATACAGGACCCTGATGCCTGAAGGGCTACAAAGGCAGGTTGTAAATGACACGTGGTAGGTTGGGGTCACTGCTTCGTAATTACTAGGGGGGTCCAGGAGTTTCAAGTTATGTCTCGGTATCCAGGCATAGCTGCTCATCTGTAGGTGCACTGCGCCCAATACTGCACCTTGCTACATTCACAAGACAAATGGTCTCTATTTGCACTGGGCACTTGTCATTCTTCACTTCAAAGGTGGCTTCCCAGAACTGTATGTGCAAATCCGCTCCCCTCAGCCCCACGTATTTGCATATGAACGAGGTTGGATGAGGTTGATTTGTGCATGTCTCCTTCGCATAGTACTGTACTTTTTGAACACAGTTCTGTCTGTGAAAAACATCCCTTCCTTGGTTTAAAGGCTATTTAGCCTAATGAAGTCCAGATGTGTTCTTTTCCCCGCAGTTTTATGCTGTGTTTCACGCTTCCCCTTGTGTATTTGTGCACCTCCCATAGACTTCTATACAGGCCTTTTCTGCACGATACGCAAAACAGATAGAGCAGGTCCTATTTTTTTTGCATGCACACGAAACGCGCTCATGAAAACAAACCCATTGAAATCAATGAGTTCTATTCTCTGTTTTTTTTTTTTGCACGCGTATATTTTACGCACGCAGAAACATGCGCAAATACGGTCAGGTGAAGCTGCCCCAATGCTGATTCTACTCTTCTACTCTTCTCAAGATATTATTTTTTGCATTGTACTGCTGACACTGTATATTCTGTGTACTAATATGTGTGTCATTTCTCAACACAGCCTCACACATTAGCGGTGGAAGAAGATCATTAGATAGACCTGGAGCTCTGTGGTTGACAGAATGGAGTTATGAGGACAGGACAGAAACTGCACGTTGCTGCGGACAGGTGTGCGACGGTGGAACCTGACCTCCTAGTTGAGTTAATGCTTACTCAGGGCTTTTTTTCCTATATGTGCTGAGTCTGCAGCCCTCATGCTGATTGCTCGCCCTGGTTTCCTGTGTCTGGATTGGTTTGAGGTTCAGTTGAAACTCACTTCCTGCTCTGCTGCTGATGGCTGGTCTAATTGAAAAGACATGGCGAGGGGAAGTCCAGCTTAGCCGACAATGGCAAAATGTGTAATTGGTGTAAAATGCAGGATGAAAGAGAAGTCAAAAAGTCAAATATTCATATCTGGGGATAATGACGACATCCGACCCTGTCTGGAGCTGAACACAGGGGTCATGTTTGTTTCAGGGCAGTCAAGCTGCTGGTGTATAGTTTTCAAATAATATCACCCATAGTGTCTCAATTTCCAATGGTAATACTTATAATGTTACCTATTCTCTTATAATATCTTGTATTCCCTTTAACTGTCATTTAACCACTATAAAGTCTCCTATCACCAGTCATATCGCGTACCCCACTTACGATCTCGGAACTTCCCATCTCCTAATATCTCCATCTTTAATGATATCCCAATAATATCCGCCATAGTGCCCCCTTTCTTTTATAATATTTACCATCCCCTTTAATATCTACGTAATATCTCTATCTCTTGTGAAATACCGCATTCCCAATAGTATGCCATATAATGGTATACTATAACATCCCCATGTCCTATGATATGCAAAACCACCCATAATATCCTTTAAAATACTCCCAATCCCCATAATATCCTGTATAATATCCCTACCCCTGTAATTCCCCATGTCTCCTAGATCCCCTATAATATCTGCCCTCTCTATAATAACCACTATCCTTTATAGTTTCCCCTTTATCCCCTATCATTTGTCTTGTTACCAATCTCTATAATACTCCTTATGTTTTAAAATGTCCCCTATTCCACATGATATTCTCTATCCTCGAAATATCCCCTTATCGCTATAATATCCCCTATATTAATATTCATTCTTCCTATAATACCCCATATCATATCTCCTGGCTCACTATGATATTTCCTATCCCCTTTAATATCATGGATATACTGTACTATGATATGCTAATCTCTAGTGATGGGCAAAAAGTTGGGTTTAGTCCAAATTAGTTTGAACTGAACCCGATCACCAATACCCCTAAAACAGTAACATCCTATCCACCACAATATCCCCAATAATATAATTATCCCCTATAATATACCTTATTACATCCCCTATTTCCTACGGTATGCCCGACCCTCTATAATTTCTCCTTCCCATAATATCCACTATCATCCTATAGTATCCCATGTATTGTTCCTATAGTATCCCTTTGCCCGGTAATATTACCTTGTATATCCCCTATGACCTATGATATGTACAATCCTCTATAACAGTGGTGGCAAACCTGTGGCATGCCGTCTCTGCTGGCATCGGCGGCTGCTCATCACGGTAGTTAATACCAGCCGCGGCTCCCCTGCCAGTATTCACTCAGCGGCACTGCTAGCGGTGCTGATCCCAGGCACACACTGTGATGTCGGTGTGCACCTGGGATCTTCCTCCCCTCTACTCTTACGGAACCAAGGAGGAGGCATCCAGACGCACACACTGACATCACAGTGTGCACCTGGGATCAGCGCCAGCAGCGGCGCTTCAAGGAGGAGGAGGAGGGGGTAAGTATATGGGTCTCAAGGGGGTGCTATTACTACTGGGGCTGACATAGGGGATACTATTAGTAATAGTGTCCGCTATATTGGGCCCAGTAGTAATAGCATTACTACTGGGGCTGCTGTGGGGGTCACTGTTACTACTGGGGCTACTGTGGGGGGAGTCACTTTTATTACTGGGGCTACTGTGGGGGGGGACACTATTACTTCTGGGGCTGCTGCCGGGGACACTATTACTGCTGGGGCTACTGTGGGGGACACAATTACCACTGGGGCCGCTGTGGGAGGTCACTATTACTGCTGGGGCTACTGTGGAGGTCACTATTACTACTGGGACTACTGTGGGGGTCACTATAATAATAATCTTTATATAGCACCAACATATTCCGCAGCGCTCACTGTTGAGGCTGCTGTAGGGGTCACTATTACTGCTGAGACCACTGTGGGGGTCACTATTACTATTCGGGCAACAGTGGGGGTCACTATTACTACTGGGGCTACTGTGGGGGCCACTGTTGCTACTGAAACCACTGTGGGGGTCATTATAACTACTGGGGCTACTATGAAGGTCACTATTACCACTGAGGAAATCACTATTGCTGCTGAGACCACTGTGGGGGTCACTATTACTACTGAAACCACTGTGGGGAACACTATTACTACTAGGTCTACTGTGGGGGTCACTATTACTGCTGAGGCTGCTGTGGGGGCATTATAACTACCTTGGCAACTGTGGAGACACTATTACTACTGAAACCATTGTGGGGGTCACTATTACTACTGGGGCTATTGTGGAGTTCACTATTACTGCTGAGGGGGTCACTATTACTACTGAGACCACTGTGGGGGTCACTATTACCGCTGGGGCCGCTCTGGAGGGGGGGTCACTATTACTACTGTGGTATGTTTACACATGGGGAAATGTTTCCGCATCCAAAAAGCAGTCAAACTCTGCACCCTGTCTATTTTGAAACAGCCCTGTCCTTTTAATAATGCCGGAGATAAAATCTTACATTGTGATAAGCCCCGCCCCCTGACATGTTGGCTCTTTGCGATAAATAAGTGGCTTTTGGGTTGCAGTTTGGGCGCTCGGTCTCTACAAGGTTTGCCATCACTGCTCTATAATATCTCTATCCTATATATTAGAGAAAACCAGTTGCCTCCTACAGCACCATAAACTTATGGTGCTGTTGGGTGAGATGACAGGGAGCATTGTAAGGTATTTCTTCTACCCACCTACTCCTTGTTCCTGCGATATCCGCAGATTCGAATACGTAGACTTCAGAGGAGGGCGTAGACTTCAGAGGAGAACACCACAGGGAGCACGTGAGTATGAAAAATACCTTCCCTAACAGCACCATAACTTAGTTTATGTAGGGAAATGACAGGTTCCCTCTACGTAGTAGAATGTAGATACTATTTGTTAGGCCCCCTGCACATGGGCGGAAATTCCACGGCGGGATTCCCCGCAGAATTTCCCCCTGTGCCCACCTGCATAGGATTGCATTAGAAAACACAATCCTATGCAGACGCCCGTGATTTGTCTGCGTGAAAACACACATTTCTGTGCGGGACGGCTCCTCCCTGCACAAACACCGGCTGGGCGGCAGCCGGCACACAGCGCAGAGAGGAGACGCCGGGAGCGGGTAAGCCGTAGGCCTTTGCAGGTGCACAGGACCGCATCCCGCTGCGAGAATTCTCGCAGCGGGATCCGACCCGGCCGTCTACAGGCGGCCTTCCCGGAGTCTGTTGGCGGTTCTTGTTAGGAGTTGCCTAGTTTATAAAAGCCCATCTTCAAATACCCTAGTAGGAGATTTTGAGTAGAGAGTAGGGAGCACCCCTCATTCAGGACTATCATCTATAAGCCACAGATCAGGGGACTGATTTTACCAGGAACTGTGCAATGCATCACCTCCCCTCTAGTGGCGCTGCAGGAAAATGGAATGCTTGTCGCTGGGTTCCCCCACAAATGTCACTGGCAGTGTACAATGCCATCAGCTGGACTAGTTGCAGTAGAGCCCTGTGACCTGTATACATGCTGCTTGTTGGGTCTAACATTGCTGATCTGAGACCCTGCTTCCACCTGGCGTCTCGTCGTTGCTTTATGCAGTGCTTATATGAAATGTTTGCCTGCAGGCTACAAATAAAATCCTGAGACTTGTATGGCAGTGTCCTGCACCACGAGAGGCCGAAGTCAACTGCGGAGCACTTAGCTGCATGGCTGAGCACGAGAAGCAAATGTTTATTTCAATTGTGGCAAATGCCATTCATGGGTAATTCACTTCATGTTGAAGGATATATGTCTACATGACATCCGAGTGAGAGACAAACACAGGGCTTCCTACTCCTCCATCTGCGCTGTCTGCAAATACATCAATTGGGATTTTTCTGAAAAATTGCAAAATTTACCCGAAATTATAAAAATAGAATTGAAGAACGAATTAATAAGTGTCATTCTCTGTTATTAAGTCGCATTCACCACTCTCTTTTCTATCAGCGATCCCCCTACTGAAAACCATTGCAGCTAGTTGTCACCCAGCTTTCCCAGACTTCTGAATGGCAAACTTCCCAGTTATGTAATAATGTATGACAGGGGTATTGACGACTTATTATGAAACCCATAGGCTATGACTGGTAATTTGTAATAAAGACACAGCACAAGGAGGTGAAATTTTGACATGCGAACATGTAGAGCGAAGATATAGTAGCACCGTGTTAGCCAGAAAAATCTCAGTAATGTTAAATACTCTTGTATAAAGAATAGAAAAGTATTATGGAAGTGATCCCTTTATTGGCCAACCAGAAAAATGATATTTGCAAGCTTTCAGAACTACTTAAGGCCTCTTCATCAGGCTTAGTAATCTGACTCTACACTGATGAAGAGCTCTTAAGTAGCCTCTAAAGCTTGCATATATAATTTTTCTGGTTAGCCAATAAAGATATCACCAACAAAATACTTTTGTCTTTTTATTGAAGAGTATTTAGCATTATATGTCATGTAACCAAATATTAATATCCATCACAGGAAGTCACCTAGATCCACACATATAACTTTGACCCACCATAATTCAGACAAGACAAAGGGGCGTTCCTTGAAGCCTCAAAGTCTGGCTTCCAACAAAAATTTTCTACGGAAGTTACTGGTTGATCCTTCCTGGCTTCTGCTAGTTGCTAGACCTCATCAGCTCCACAAATTAATTCCCCAGAAGTCATTATACCCGTAAACTGGAGTCCAGACATGATACTTAGAGCCAACTAGGAGGGGGTCCAGAACCATGCAAACTCCCTCCCCCACACAATACTAACATGCTCAATATCTCTAGCTTCAAGGACTTAACTACTTTCTAACCCCCATATGCTACCATGGCAAGTACAAAACTCACAATACTGCCCCCAATTCATGCCTCCTCACCCTCCAACAATTTAGACCCAATGATTCTTGCTCAAAAATCGCTCAAAGCCGTCTTTTGAGCGATAATCGTTGGATCTAACTGCATGGACATCGTGCAGTTTTCGTTAACGAGTCGTCCATCATTGTCTTTCAGCAAGCTGAAAGATAACGATGAGTCTTATCAGGACCGCGCTGGGTTCTCAGTGGTATACCACTGATACTATTGCTTCAGCTTGTATCCCGCTCGGAGAACACAGCCGGAGTATGAAGAAGACAGCGCTCTAGCTCTTCTGCTCGGAGTGCTCAGCTGTATGGGAGCCTTGCCTGCAGTTACAAGTGCCAGCCACTACACAGAAGTCAGCGTGGAGGTTTCCGCTCCGACCTCTGTGTATTTGGAGCAGAAATCTCCGTGCCAATCTCCCATGTAGTGGCCGGCGCTTGTAAGCCACCAGTAAGGCTCCCCTTGAACAGGGAAAATTGCACTGTTTACCCCTTATTAGTTTAGAAAGACAACTCCTTGACCAGCGGCCCCATGGACTGCCAGGAGCTACTTGAGAGCGTAAACTTTCACTGACTATGAGGGACTTACTATTAATATTTGGCACTTAATGGTGGTAATAATAATACACTTAATGGCAGTATCATCTAAACATGGAAAGGCAGTACTGAATGAGAAATCATTTTAATACTGTATGGAGGTATTATTTAGACACCGTACTGAATAACAGTATTACGTGTGCGTGAATGGAAACAATATTTGCCAATGTATGGTAGTATTTGGCTAAAGGATCTGTGCTTTATAGATATTTCTAATCTAAAAAATTGGCCTATTGCTTCTGGGAGGGAATACTTCTGTAATAAGGTGACACATGTAGGCACCATATGGCTGCACATAGAGTGCTTATGTCTCCCCAGTACTCCATGCACACAACCCTTCTGTGAGCCTGAGCCCTATGACCCCTAGAAATCAGGTTTCAGTTTACCCAGGCCATTAACTATGCTAATTATTGCAAATGTAATGGTCAGTCTGCACATATGATTAACAGCCTCATGAATATGTAAATGTATTCTACAAAAAGAATCAGATCTCTAACCCAGAAGAACTTCCGTTTTATCGCCGGTTGATATTTTTAGGGACTTTTTGGTTGCTGAAATTAAAATTAATTTATCTCCAACTTTAATATCAGCAAATGCAGATGACTTTCCTGGGTGCTAACACTGTTGTCGTTGACTAAGTGATACTAAACATCTAGAAGATGCAGCATAAACATGGAAGCAGCAGTCTATCAAGCTATTGTTCCATTTACACCTTCCAAATACACTGTTGTTTTACACTGCCTACAAAATGCTGCCAATGAAAAGTTCCTACATTATTAATGCCGAGGAGTTTTTTCTCATCCTTGCCTGGAATCAGAACCATTTCTCTTTAACACATAATACCAGTTTACTACAGACCGGGAATAGAAGAACTACACACATTTATTTATACCACACTTTCCAATCACTGTTTTTCCTGCTCTACGTATGTGTCAGTCATCACCACAGTTCTTGCATTTTATTTGGGACATAGATTAATCGGCATAAGCTGTATTACTGTAGTGTTTCTGGTACCAGACTGATCAGATACAACCAACCAACTTGACAGGAAGCAAGATGTATTAATTCTAAATCATTATTGTTTTCAAGACATGGTCCTCCAGATTCGTGATTCGGGAGGCGGTTGGATAAAATAAAATTCCTGTAATCTGATATCCGATCATCAAAACATTCTGATATTCAGAGAGAAAAATAATGAAATAGCTTTGTTGGGGCAACGGCTACAATCAGAAAGTAAAGTCAGGAGGAAGTCACGTCGTCAGCTTCGGCCCACGTGATCTTGCCTTAGGTGCATGCCACCAATCACTGAGCACTGGGCGCCAATGAGGGCCTCTTTCTTGTTGTGGCTGTGGCGGAGGGCAGGGAGGCATGTGCCGCCTAGGCCGGGCCCTCAGCAGATCTCCAGGGATGCTTGGCCCCTGCTCCTACAACTCATATCATAATGCTGATAGAGCCTTACAGCATCTTCTTGGCATATCAATGCCTAGCGGTTTGACCTCCAACACTGCACTCTAGTACAGCATAACCCTACTAGACCTGCTCCCGGCTCTATTGTTCATTGAGCGACAGAGCAGAGGAGGAGTGGGGTTATGCTGTATTAGCGCACAGCGTCACTGGTCAGAGACACAGAGTGGTCTTCCAAGTAATGGCCACAGAGAGGAAGTCTGCTTTCAAGGGCCCATACATAGGTGGGTCGTACTAGTAATTATGCCATGGGGGATTCCTACTTTAATTGTAAAGGGCCACAGAGGGGTGACTGGTACCAACTGGGGTAACAGAGGGAGTTATATTACTAATTGGAAGTCATATTACATAGTGGGACCACAATAAGAGGCATTATTACATTGTGGGACCACAGCAGGGGGCATTATTACTTTGTTGAACCACAGCGGGGATCACTGTGGCATCATAGGACCACAGTGGGGGCACTATTATATAATTGGACCACAGCGGGGGGACCATTACATTGTGGGACCATAGCCGTAGCAATATTACATTGTGGGAACACAGCAGGGGCACTATTGCTTAGTGATATCACAGCAGGCACATCATTACTATAGGGGGCACTGAGTGGTTCATTAGACATTGCATCAGCAGGATGGGGAGAGTATGCAGAAGAAATCGGAGTGGCAGTCTGGACCCAGAGAGAAGAAAAATGAATACAGATGATCCCAAACAGAGGAGACATCTCTTGTAATCACTGGAGGTAACTGCACTGCAATCACTGCCCGGGGACCACTGCGAACAGTTGATTGCATTGTCTCAGCTGTTCTCAGCTGTCAGTGCCACTGGCAGAACAAAAGGAATTTATTCAGAGAACAGTGGGCGGTCCTCTGAATAAATTCAGCTCCCTGTGGCTCACAAGCTGCAAATTGGTACTAATAGGCATTAGTACCAATTAGCAGATTATGCAAAATGATCGCTCAAAAGCCATCTTTTGAGCAATCATCTGTGTGTCTAAACGGGCCTTAAGACTCCTTCTGATAGTCCAGAGATAACCAATTATGAAGCTCCCTCTGACAGCCAAGATAGTCAGCACTTAGTAGCAAAGTTGTCCCACATTTTCAGGTCATCCTGTTCCTATATGTGTTCTGCTAGTGGACCCATTGACTTGGCTCAACGGCAATTGAAGCCTATAATTACCAGGCTTCTGCTTGTGGCAGCTTTTAGTCAGTCCTGTGAGCGTCTCCAGGTTTAGTTGTATTATACGTCATTATCACTGCCATTCATTCCTTCTTTTCTTTCCATGTTCCTTGAATCGACCTTCTGTGTTCTGAGCCTGACCCTTTTTCAGAAGCCATTAATGTAACTGAAAGACGCTGCTCCATTATAAGATACTCGTAGACTTATATCTGAGTACTTTTAAAAGCTTTTTGTATTTTTTTTTTATAAAATCCTATGAATAACTTCAATTCATGTATTCTGCTTTAAAGCCTCTAAAGAAGAGCAAGAGAAAAAAAGGAACTCCAACATTGAAGAGACCCAGTGACCTGGAGGATGAGAGGCAGTAATGCATTATAGGTCCTTCAGGAGTGAAGTACTAAACCAACTCATAGAGGATGTGTAGGATACAGAGGTGGCTCCCTGAATCCTCCTGCAGACAACTTAAAAAAGTTTCCATCAGTTACTTTGTTAAGAAAGTGATAATGATGGAAGTTCTCAGATCATTTGCTACATATTGATCCATGGGCAAACAGTCTCCATGGATGACTTATCTATCTATCTATCTATCTATCTATCTATCTATCTATCTATCTATCTATCTATCTATCTATCTATCTCATATCTATCTATCTATCTATCTATCTATCTATCTATCTCATATCTATCTATCTATCTATCTATCTATCTATCTATCTATCTATCTATCTATCTCATATCTATCTATCTATCTCATATCTATCTATCTATCTAATATCTATCTATCTATCTCATATCTATCTATCTCATATCTATCTATCTCATATCTATCTATCTATCTCATATCTATCTATCTCCTATCTATCTCCTATCTATCTATCTCATATCTATCTATCTATCTATCTATCTCATATCTATCTATCTATCTATCTATCTATCTATCTATCTATCTATCTATCTATCTCATATCTATCTATCTCCTATCTATCTCCTATCTATCTATCTCATATCTATCTATCTATCTAATATCTATCTATCTATCTCATATCTATCTATCTCATATCTATCTATCTATCTCATATCTATCTATCTATCTATATAACTCATATATATCTATCTTATATCTATCCATATATCTATCTCTTCAGTATTTGTTTAGCTGTGAATCCATGGACTATGTATAATACTGTATTACAGAATATATTTTTATAATGGTTGGAGCTACGTTTTTCCAATACAGAGTTCCAAATCTCCTGTATAGACATAGTTATAAAAGCATCTTATTCTTCACCACTTTTAGCTACAATTAGAATTTTCCCCGTTGAGAGTATGGCAGCTTCCAAATATTGTACCAGATGAAATAATGATGATAAATACAAGGATGGCAAAGTTTTAAATCGCCATTCAAATAATTAATCAAAATACTAACAACGACCTGTCAATCCATGCGTGAGTGAGTAGTGAGTAAGTTTGTGAGTGACTTACATGCTCTTCCCTGATCACATGATGGTGACATCATCAAAGGTTCTTCATTCCCAGTGAGGGAGTTACATGCTCCGCCCCTGATCACATGACGTCATCATAGATCCTGTCCTGTACACACACGGCTTTGGTCCGTTAGGTGTTCAATAGTAACTTAGGCTGCAGGGAGTTTGTAGTCCGCCCGTAATATGTACAAGGATGCAGAACCTGTGATGATGTCACCGTCATGTGATCAAGGGCCGAGCATGTAAGTCATTCACTTGGTATGAGCATCACTGTCATGTGATATGAGGCAAAGCATGATGGTGGGGTCATCACAGGTCCTTCATCTCCAATGCTTTGCTGCTTCTTATCCCTGTTGTATTGTGCCACCAGAAACACTGGTGCTATAATATCCTAATAATTACTAGTATATTAAAATATAACTAACATGATAAAAGTGCAGTTTCTCTTTACATTTGGTGTTGTGTGAACCATCAATAGCCAACGGAATCATAGGATTCGTCAGTTGGTGCCACTGAGTGGTTGCACTTTCGAGAGGTAAGACCTGCTCCCTATTTGCTTAAAGCGATTTAGGAATCACCTATTTGCAAGCAAGACCCAGATCAACATCATCACATTGGGAGATTTACCATCAACTGTGAGCCAAGAAAGGTAAAATACCAAACTGATAAGGGAAACTACTAGTTTACGTCATTCCAGGTAGTGACAGCTTGTCAATCCAAAAGATTGGAAAATGGTAACTGATCAATGGGTTTAACCAGAATAAGGAAAAACTTTGATGACAATGAATAACTATGGATAGATTTGTTGATTATTAATAAATTTGAGTGACTGAAAATGTAGAGAGCAATAATTATGATTTTGAATAAATACAGATATATGGGGAATATAAATAAATACGGAAATACACTCTGTCAAAAAAATCTAGCCCCTAGAAGAAGTTGTCATTTTGCTGCAAAACTCGGCATGCAGTTACATCTCAGGCAGATATACAAATGATTAGAGTTGTGGCGTCATTAGATGAACGGTCTTGCCACCTAAAGCCCTAAAAGTGGTTCTACCCTTGGCCTATAAAAAGTTTCTTAGAAGCTACTTGTGTGTAGTGACCTCTTTTTGCGCATGTGTAGAGCTGGTTGACCCCTAGACGCCTCTGTGATGCAATCAAAGAGATTTCACGTAGTTAACAGAGTTTGAGAACAGGCATATTATTGGAATGCGAGAAGCTGGATGGTATTGACGAATTGCCTGCCACCTGGGCCGTTCTGACCAGACTATTAGGAGGTGTTGGGACCAGTAGATGTGTGAGGACACACACACAAGTCCACCGGGCTCAGGGATGCTCTCAACAGATCACCAGTAGAGAGGATCCTCTGACTGTCCGACAAGGATGAGCAGCTCTAACCATTCATTGTCCACCATCTAGAGACAGGTGGCACCATTGTTACAGACCCCTGTGTCTGTTGGAACCATTTCCAGGCACTTGGCTGAAGGAGATTTGGTCCCACACCAACCATTACATGTACTGCCTTTGACACCCACCATCGCCTGTGCTTGCCTTTGTTTGCAGTGGTGTCATAAACGTCAAATCTGGACTGTTACAGAGTGGAACCAGGTTCTCTACAGTAATGGATTCAGGTTAGTGTTTGTGTCTGAAAACCTAGGGGTGAGCACCTCAATCCTGCCTTTGCTGTGAAGTGGCACACTGTTCCCCCGTTGGTCTGGTGGCAATGGCATACAACAGTTGATCACCCCTAATAGTGGTATAAGGGACAATGACAGCTCAGCAATATGTTCAGGACATCTTGCAGCCACATGTGTTCCTCTCATGGCAGGGCTTCTAAGAGCTATTTTCCAGATGGATAATGCTCGGCCACACACAACAAGGTCACAGGATTGTCTCCACAACATTGGTACACTTCTGTGGTGTACCCCCTTGCAAGATTTATCACTAATACAACATGTATGGGACCATCTGGGATGTCAAGATTGAGAACCTACCAGTTTGCATGATCTAGAGGCTCAGTTACAACAAATGTGGACTGATATGCCGCAGAATACTATACAGAACCTGTATGCATCCATGCCCATCTGTATCACATCTTGTATCCAAGCTAGAGGCAGTACAACAGGGTACTAGAGCCTCCATGCCATCCGTATCACAACTTGCATTCAAGCTAGAGGCGGCCCAACAGGGTACTAGAGCCTCCATGCCCGCCTGTATCACATTTTCTATCCAAGCTAGAGGCAGTACAACAGAGTACTAGAGCCTCCATGCCCGCCCGTATCACATTTTCTATCCAAGCTAGAGGCAGTACAACAGAGTACTAGAGCCTCCATGCCCGCCTGTATCACATCTTGTATCCAAGCTAGAGGCAGTACAACAGGGTACTAGAGCCTCCATGCCTGGCCGTATCACATCTTACATCCAAGCTAGAGGTGGTACAACAGGGTACTAGAGCCTCTATGCCTGCCCGCATCACATCATGTATCCAAGCTAGAGGTGGTACAACAGGGTACTACAGCCTCCATGCCTCCAATTTTGACAACTCTGTCTAGGGGATGGATTTCTTTTGACAATGAGTGTATTTGGGAGACTGTGAATATATATGGAGATATAGGCAACATTGCAAATCACCATGTTCTGTAGTAAGAAAGTACTGCAATACATTGCACAAGCAATGAAGTGATTATAAGTCCCCTCGGGGGAGCTAAAAAATGTAGAAAAAAGTTAAATACAATTTTTTAAAAATGTTTTTTTTTGTTACCTCAGCTATACAAAATGATAATAATAAAAACTACAGCTCGCCTTCCAAATAATGAGCCCCACACAGCCCAATCAGCAAAAAGCTAAAATAGTTATGGATCTCAGAATATGACAATGAAAGAAATTTGTTTTCTTTTTAAATTTCTTTACTTTTTAAAACTAGCAAAACATAACTTATATAAATTTGACACCGCTATAATCGCAATGACCCACAGAACAAAGATCACATTTCATTTTCACTAGAACATAAACATGTAAAACATAACCCTCTCCAATAAAAAACATGGTGCAGGTGCATTTTCTTCATTTTACCCACTTAATAATATGTAAAAGTTTTTCAGTACACTATATGGTACATTAAATGCTACTATTAAAAATACACATTATCCTGTAATACAGCTATATTGATGAAGCATAAAACAAGTTATGGCTCTTGGAAGATGAGCATAAAAAAAGGAAAATAAAAAACATAGAGTCATAGAATGGTAGAGTCGAAAGGGACCTCCAGGGTCATCGGGTCCAACCCCCTGCTCAGCGCAGGATTCACTAAATCATCCCAGACAGATATTTGTTCAGCCTCTGTTTGAAGACTTCTATTGAAGGAGATCTGTTTACACCCCGCACTGTGACTATAACAAGAGGGCATCCTCTACATCTAGAAGAAAGCAGGTTTCATCACCAACATAGAAGGGGGTTCTTTACTGTAAGTGCAGTGAAACTGTGGAACTCTCTGCCGGAGGAAGTGGTGATGGCAAAATCCATAGAGGAGTTTAGGAGGGGACTAGATGTCTTTCTAGAGCGGAAGGATATTACAGGATATAGACATTGGGTGACCAGCGGGGTTATTAATCCAGGGATTACTCTGGCTGCCATTATGGTGTCAGGAAGGAATTTTTTTTTCTCCATAGGAGCGAATTGGCTCACAGTTTTTTTTTCTTCCTCTAGACCAACAAGGGGGAGGTTAAAACAGACTGAACTACATGGACATTGTCTTCTTTCAGTCTAACATAGCATGTTAATATTTAACACTAGTAACTTTCTAAACGGATTATTGGGAACCCCTAGGTAAATGTTTTTTTATGCTTTTAGACAAAAATCACCAGGAAGATGAAGTTGTTCTTGAGTCATAGTCCAGTAGTGACAACCCAATTAAACACATATAGCTAAAAGGACACTTTTTTCTGTTGGTACAATGTTAACATTCATGGGTGAAGGTAATATGAATTTTTCTGCCCAAATGTCTATGTTTTGACATTTAGTACCTTCATTCTTCATAGCCTATGAATATGGTCTATGTAGTATATCCAAGGACTAACTAAACACATCACCCATCGTTTAACCCCCCATGTACCACTTAACCCCTGGCATTTAATTGGCAATAGGATTATATGACGCATAGCATGCGCTGGGACAGGGAACATCAATAAGCTAACTAAATGTATTAGGTCACCGCAGCACATAAGTTATGTCATTTAACAATGAAGCTAACGGAATGCTGGGTATTACATGAAACTCGGGGGTGGATTGATTGATGCAACTTTTCAGTTCAAACTATTCCAAACTCACATGCAAAATACATGATATATTCAGAATTGAACCTTTGCTTCCATGTGGCTCCGAATTACTTGGTTAAGATTCCTTGGAAGGCAGCAATAGTTAGATATGTTAGTTTTCTAGAATTGAACGATGAACTCTTATCAGTGGTGCAGTTATCACAGTCGGCAGCACTGATAAGAGTTTTTCAGCTTATGTCCCACTGGTAGTTTACAGCAGGATGCGAACTATAAGTGTGGAGAACAATGCAGCTGTTTGCTTATTGAAAACAGCTGTATTGTTTGCCGAGCGATAGCGGCGGTGTCACGCTCCGCCTGCATAGTGCTTCAGTAGCTAATTAGCTACTATAGTCTATGCAAAGATGATCGCTCAAAACTGTCACCCAAACTATCGTTTGAGCGATTTTTGATCGATCATCTTTCAGTGTAAATGGGGTCTAACTCCCTTAGTATGCCCAGAGTAAGGGCAGTGCAGCAGACATGATTGCCTCTGCAGGTTTGCTCCACTGTGGTATTTCCTGCCCTGCATGTTGCTGTACCCTCTTCATGAGTGATGGGAGGTAACAACCAATACACATATAATACATTGATATTATTTCACTTACTATACTTGGTCATAGTCATTCTTTTCCCGATTTCTGTGTGTGAGTAAAATGTCATTGATTGAGGTTCTGCCTAAATAATACTGATATAGCTAGAATATGCATTCAGTATGTGACTAGTGCTGGTCAGACCGCTGAGATTCTCATTGATCATGAGAATAAAGGGGCTGCTACACTTGGCAGGTCACAACAGTCTTTTCATTTTCACCAAAGCAAGATGTGCGTGTGACATAGAAGAGGCTATGACTGTAAGAAGTATTACCCAAAGAGAATGGGATATAATACTATCTGAAAGTAATACATTTATTGCACCAAATAGATCCGCAAAGCACATTACAGCATAGAGAAACATACAAGGAGAATCCCAGACATACCGCAGTAGCCTCTCCTCCAGCGACGCATCTATGTAAAAGTGGTGAACTACAACTCCCAGCATATCAGAGTTATTATGGGACATCGTAGGAAATTGCAGGCAGGGAAGATAAGAGGGTAGAACTACAACTCCCAGCACATTCAGGCTCTTATTATGGGGTGTCAGACGATATTATATGCAGGTGGTTTCAGAGGAGAGAACTACAACTCCCAACATTTCTCTGGCTACCAGCTCTCATTGAAGAAACACTAACTTCAAAACCTAACTTTCTTTTGATCTATACAAAGCTCTACCTCCTCATGTCACATAATAACGGGGCTGGATTCTGCCTCTTCATATCTCATGACTGTAACATACTTGCAGCTCCTTTACCACTTTTCCCCGATACTGCTGAGCTCTGTCCTTCATGTACCGATCATGTGACGGAGACAGAACACATGGCTGACCGTTAACAACGGCCCATTGACATCTGCTAGAATTGTCAGATGGGCAGTCTGGCCTTTCTTTCCATCTATCTATCTATCTATATCATATCTATCTATTCATCTATATTTCATATCTATGTATCTATCTTATATCTATCTCTCTATATCTCATATCTATCTATCTCATATCTATCTACCGTGTTTCCATGAAAATAAGACCCCATTTATATTAATTTTTGCCCCAAAAGAGGCACTAGGTCTAATTATACTTACCTAGCAGCCTTCGTCCAGGTCCCTCCCTCAGCTGTCCACAGCTCTGACGCAGTTCCCGCAGTCCTCAGCTGCTCATACAACATCACTTTCTGGTTACGAGATTCATAAACCTCGCCTCCATGAAATGATGGCTGCTATTGGTTCTTCAACCACTGCTCAGCCAATCAATGCAGCCCTGGATGAACCAATACAATGGCTGCAATTGGTTTATCCAGTGCTGCACTGATTGGTTCTTTGACCGCTGCTCAGCCAATGAACAGCCATCACATTGTAGATGTGGGATTTATTAATTGGCTGAGCCATGGCCTATGACAGCCATTGCATTGGTTCATCCAGCGCTGCATTGATTGGCTGAGCGACCAATCACAGCCATCGCTTCCTGGAGGTGGGATTTATGATGTCCATAACCAGAAAGTGATGTTGTACGAGCGGCTGATGACTGCGGAAACCGCGCTGAACCTTTAGGGAGCAGCATGAGGGAACTGAACTGAGCCTGCTGGGTAATGTATTCTTGTATTCTTTTTTTTTTTATGTAGTCTAACTAGGGCTTATTTTTGGGGTAGGGCTTCAAGCCTCCCTGAAAATTAGGCTACAGCTTATTTTCAGAGAGACAGGGTATCTATCTATCTCATATCTAATATCTATCTATCCATCTTTCTTTCTTTACAAACAACCCTTAGAAAGCCGGTAGAGATAAAAATTTACACATCATTCTTCACTTTCGCACCTTTAATGGAAGGTTACATTAGTAATTCTCTGCCTAATGACATCTGTGCAAGAAATAAGATTTCCTTTCCTCTTTTCTTTTTGGTTTTTCTATGAGTTTCTGTAGAAATTGCTTCTTAAACAAACAGCTCTATTTTGTATAAGTGAGTAGCGGCATTAAAACATGCACAGAAAGCCTACTTGTTTTGGGGAAGAATTTATTGTAGCAGTAATAACTGTCAGGCGGAAAGTGTTCTTAATGTGCTACAGACAGACGCACCAGCGAGGGGATCCATCACTCTATCGACTACCTGACATGGCCACAGTCAACTCTTGTCATGAACTTAAGCACTCAGAGTGGAAACTGTGATCAATGGAGCAGGATCTGGTGGCCGGAGATTTCCAGATGTGTTATAAGTGGCTGCCCTTTCTGTCTGACCCCAAGAATAAAAGAAAATAATGGAAGCAATTATTATTATTTTTTATTTCATTCATAAAGTGTAAACTCCTTATGGATACAAAGATTGATGTATATCTGTCTGTCTATTTCTCTGGCTATTTTTTAATTTTGGGGAGACGTTACTTTTTGAACTTTTTTCGGCAAAATAAAAATGTAATTTACTTTAACATTTTAATTCTACTGAGTTAAAAAAAAGTCCCCCCCAAATTGTCTCGTTTGACAGGAGAGACCACTGTATATTTTTTTTGAGACTAGAACTATGGATAGATATGTAATTTTATATATATACTAGCTTACCCGTCGCGCATTGCTGCGAAGACAGACATACATACATTCGTTTTTATATATCTAGATAACAACCAATCACAGCGCAGCTTTTTTAGGTTACCTCAGGGGTATAATATATAGGAACCAATCGCAGCGCAGCTTACATGTTACCTCAGTTTTATAGTATATAACACCCAATCACAGCGCAGCTTACATGTTACCTCAGCTTTATAATATATAACACCCAATCACAGTGCAGCTTTCATGTTACGTCAGCAGTAAGAGAAATAACAACCAATCACAGCACAACTTTTATTCTGCCTCAGCAATATAAAAAATAACAACCAATCACAGTGCAGCATTGATTTTACCTCAGCGGTATAATATACAGCAACCAATCACAGCACAGCTTTTATTTTACCTCAGCATTCTCAATATCCTATTTATGACATAATCAATGCTCGTGCCAAATTTTGCGCTTAGGATTGAATAATCGAGTTGGGACCCATTAACTTTTCCTATTTATGACATAATCAATGCGCGTGCCAAATTTCCCGTTTCTATGACACCGGAAAGTGAGAAAATAACATTCCGTACGTAAAATTTGGACGCTAATTCTTTTGCGCATAGAATTGAATAATCGAGCTGGGACCCATTAGCGTTTCCTATTTATGACATAATCAATGCTCCTGCCAAATTTCGAGTTTCTATGACACCGTGAAGAGAGAGAATTAGATTCCGTACGTAAAATTTGGACGCTAATTCTTTTGCGCTTAGGATTGAATAATCGAGTTGGGACCCATTATCTTTTCCTATTTATGACATAATCAATGCTCGTGCCAAATTTCAAGTTTCTATGACATTGGGAAGCGAGAAAATTAGATTCCGCATGTAAAATTTGGGCGCTAATTCTTTTGCGCTTAGAATTGAATAATCGAGTTTATTTAACTTTTGGCATCACGGTCTACCGTACTATAACTAATAGTTTGAAATCCTCAGTTTTATTGGTTTCGATTTACTAACCTCTTCCCAATGTATCTCATACATGTATGGCATACTTAAGGTGTCATTGTATAGAGTAGGCTTGAGAGCCGATCCTGCTTCATACACAGTAAGTGTCAGCTATCTTTTACTGCCGACACCAACCAGGAGTAGCTGCAATCAAGATGACATCGATCACAGTTCTTAATCAATTCTGGCAGTGGTATTTGCATGTAGCAATGTGACTTTTGATATCCCGAATGGTTCACCCATGATTTCATCCCATCAAGAAGTCACGGCAGGCAGGCGCCTTCTGAAGGCTTCCAGGGTTGCCATGAATGATTGCCTATTAAGATGTGCCTGTAGTAGATCTGAATAGGATACCTATCAAAATACAGTAAAATGCAATATTATGGTATTGCATTATACAGTTTAAGCTATCACAAGTTCAAGTCCTTGATTGGGACTAAAGAAAACTGTTTAAAAAAGTAAAATAACTTTTTTTCGTTAGTGCAAAAATTAAAAAAAAAATTTGCAGTCATCACATCAAAAAAAAAGGTCAATTTTATTAAAATATCACATTATTAATACTGCATCGTGAATGCATCGTCTGAAAAAAAAATCCCTCTACCATAAAAAAGTGGAATACAAAAGCAATCAGAAAGTCGTATGTATCCCAAAATGCTACCAATAAAAATTACATGTCACTCTACAAAAAAGCAAGCCCTCACACAGCGGCATCAATGGAAAATTTAAAAAATGACAGTCGTCAAAAGATGGTGACAGAAAGCAGTTTTTTAAAGGTATTTTTTTTAAGTAGTACTACATAAAAAACTATAAAGATTTGATAAAGAGAACATATCTTTTTTACTGCATCTCAAACATCATTCCACCCCATTCCACCATGAAATGGTGAAATTGTTAATGTTTTCCAATACACTATATGGTATGTAAATGGCGCTGTTGAAAAATACAAATCATCCCACAAAAAAACAAGCCCTTATGTACCGTGTTTTCCCAAAAATAGGTCCTACCCCGATAGTAGGACCTATTGGGTTTTTGGGGGAGGTTTGAAGTATAAGGACACCCCCGAAAAAAGGACCTAGCTAAAGTAACATAGTAACATAGTAACATAGTATGTAAGGCCGAATGAAGACATTGTCCATCTAGTCCAGCCTGTCTATCCTACTGTGTTGATCCAGAGGAAGGCAAAAAACCCCAAGGCCAGAAGTCAATTAGCCCTTTTGGGGGAAAAATTCCTTCCCGACTCCCTAATGGCAATCAGACTGTTCCCTGGATCAACCCCTAATAGTTCCTACCTGCCTATATACCAGGATTGACACTTAACCTAATATTTATATCCTGTAATATCCTTCTCCAGAAAGACATCAAGTCCCCTTTTAAACTCCTCTGTGGATTTTGCCATCACAACTTCCTCCGGTAGAGAGTTCCACAGTCTAACTGCTCTTACAGTAAAGAACCCCTTTCTGTTTTGGTGATGAAACCTACTTTCCTCTAATCGTAGCGGATGTCCTCTTGTTACCGTCGTGGTCCTGGGTGTAAACAGATCGCGGGAGAGATCCATGTGTTGTCCCCTCATGTACTTATACATGGTTATTTGGTCGCCTCTTAACCTTCTTTTTTCTAGAGTAAATAGTCCCAATTTGGATAGCCTCTCTGGGTATTCCAGTCCCGTTATTCCATGTATTAGTTTAGTCGCTCTTCTTTGAATCCCCTCAAGCACTGTGACATCTTTCCTGAGCACCGGTGTCCAGAATTGTACGCAGTATTCCATGTGAGGCCTGACAAGTGCCTTATATAATGGAAGGATAATGTTCTCGTCCTTCGCCCCTATACCTCTTTTGATGCACCCCAAGACTTTATTTGCCTTTGCAGCGGCTGACTGGCATTGGTTACTCCAGTTTAGTCTATTATCCACTAATACCCCCAGATCCTTTTCCATATCACTTTTCCCTAGTGGTACCCCATTAAGTGAGTATTTGTGACATCCGTTCCTCCTGCCCATGTGCATAGTCTTACATTTTTCAACATTGAACTTCATTTGCCATTTTTCTGCCCAAGCTCCCAGCTTATCCAGGTCCGTTTGTAGCCGCACATTGTCTTCCGTTGCATTAATTATATTGTATAATTTTGTGTCATCTGCAAATATTGATATTTTGCTGTGCAGCCCCTCTATCAGGTCATTGATAAATATGTTGAACAGAGTGGGGCCTAATACTGAACCCTGTGGCACCCCGCTAGCGACTGTGGTCCAATCAGAGTACGAACCATTTATTACCACCCTCTGCTTTCTATCGTTGAGCCAATTTTTTACCCACTTACACACGTTTTCGCCCAGTCCGAGCTGCCTCATTTTGTATATTAGCCTATTATGTGGCACGGTGTCAAAGGCTTTAGAGAAGTCCAGATATACAAGATCAATAGATTCTCCCTGGTCCAGCTTAGAGCTTACTTCATCGTAGAAACTGATCAGATTTGTCTGACATGAGCGACCCTTCATGAATCCATGCTGGTGAGGAGTTATTCCCTTAATCTCCTTGAGGTACTCATCGATGGCGTCTCTCAGAATCCCCTCGAAAATTTTTCCCGTTACTGAAGTGAGACTTACTGGCCTGTAGTTACCAGGCTCACTTTTGCTCCCTTTTTTGTAAATTGGAACCACGTTGGCAATGCGCCAGTCCATTTCTACCCACAGAGATTCCACCTGTTCGTCTTCTACCCCTATATCCTCCCGTAGCCTCGGCTTCAAGTTCGATTTGACGTACAGACATACCCCTCCCCCTTTCTGGTTCCTTCGGTCTCTTCTGAAGAGATTGTACCCCTGCAAATTCACCGCCCAATCGCACTTATCATCAAGCCATGTTTCAGTAATTCCGACTATATCATAACTTTCATCAGTCATTCTTGCTTCAAGCTCGCCCACTTTACCGATCAGACTTCGTGCATTCGTGATCATACAATTTATTTCATTTTTTTTGTTTTTTAAATTTGTTTTGTTGCTATTCATACTTATGGCTGATCTATCAGTTCTAACTGTACTAACCCCACCCCCTGCTCGTCCCCCATTCCCTTTGCTTGGACCCAGATCGCTAATTACACTGGCTACCCCACTATTTCTCATTTTATCCTCCCCCCCAGTCCCTAGTTTAAACATTCCTCCAGCCTTCTAGCCATCTTTTCCCCCAGCACAGCTGCGCCCTCCCCATTTAGATGCAGCCCGTCCCTACGGTAGAGCCTGTAGCCGACCGCAAAGTCAGCCCAGTTCTCCAGGAACCCAAATCCCTCCTTCTTGCACCAACTCCGGAGCCACTTGTTTACCTCCCTAAGGTCCTGCTGCCTTTCTAGTGTGGCTTTAGGTACAGGTAGTATTTCCGAGAAAACTACCCTGGAGGTCCGCGCCCTGAGCTTGGACCCTAAGTCCCTGAAATCATTTTTGAGGGCCCTCCATTGACCTCTAACTTGTTCATTGGTGCCAATGTGCACCATGACTGCTGGATCCTCACCAGCCCCTCCCAGTAATCTGTCAATCCGATCCGCGATGTGTCGAACTCGAGCGCCAGGAAGACAACACACCGTTCGACGATCCCGGTCTTTATGGCAGATTGCCCTCTCTGTCCCCCTAATAATTGAGTCCCCCACCACTAGAACCTGTCTAGCCTGCCCTGCGCTCCCCGTCCCCGTCTCACTGGAGCAGTCATCCCCCTGGCGTTCAGAGGGCGTGTCGTGCTGCAGCGGTGCTGGCTCTGTAATGGCATCCCCCTCATCTGCCAATCTTGCAAATTTGTTGGGTTGTGCCAGTTCAGGACTAGCCTCCCTGGTTCTCTTCCCTCTATCCCTCCTTCTTTCTGTCACCCAGCTGACTGCCTGCTCCCCCTGCTCTTCCGTACTACCATCCGCCCCAACCTCTACCCCAGCGAGTGTCTGCTCAGTGAGCACCAAACTCCTTTCCATGATGTCAATGGCTCTCAGTGTTGCCAGTTGCCCATTTAGATCCAGAATTTGGGCTTCTAAATGTTCGACGTGCACGCATCTTGCGCAACAGTATGCACCCTCGATCGGCTGATCAAGGACCGCATACATTGCACAAGTAGCACACCGGATGACATTGCCAGGCATGGAGCTCATCCTAATGGGGATCTACAATTTACTTGTGGAAGTAGTGAAGATAGACTTGCTCACACTCCGCTGACCCGCTGCCGCAACCGCTGACCCGCTGTCGCAACCGCTGACCCGCTGTCGCAACCGCTGTGCCGCGGTCGCAACCGCTGACCCGCTGCCGCAACCCCCTCACCCGCTGCCGCAACCCCTCACCCGCTGCCTCTCTCGCGCAACCTCTTACCCGCTGACACTTATGCGCAAGCAGTCAAAAAATTTTTTTTTTTTTTCCCCCCCTCACAAACACTTAGACCCCCAGACACACACACACACAGAAGACACAACTAACCAGATACACACAAGACACACAGCTCACAAACACACACAGAGGTAGATACTCAGCTCCTCCGCTCCTCCTGGTGACGTCACCCGCTGTCCCGGCGGCCGCTCACTCTGCCCTCCTGTCTCAGCTGCTCCGCTGAACTCCTGGTGGCCTCTTGGCGCCGGCTGCTGCGCTCCGGTCACACTGGTCACTCCTGCCCCCGCACCTGCTTCGGCTGCCGCTGCCCCCGCACCTGCTTCGGCTGCCGCTGCCCCCGCACCTGCTTCGGCTGCTGAGCTGCTCCGCTGTCCCCTTCAGCTCCCCGCTCGCTCGTGCCTCCGTCTCGTGCCGCTGCTCCTGTGCCCCCCACAAATCAATAATTATCTGGTCCGCGGCGTCCCGATGGTCTTCGGCGGCGCTGCGGTAAACTTCGTCCTCCGCGTCTCACAGCTGAGCTTCTGCTGGTGACGGGGCTTTAAATACCTCCCTCCAGTAAAGTGAGAGCTGTGATTTGCTAAACGAGCGCTAGCAGGCAATCACAGCCGGCGCTAAATGAGCCAATCACAGCCATTCAGCGCCGCCGCCGAAGACCATCGGGAAGCATTGGGAAGCTGCGGACAATGTGAATATAAGCCCCTCCCCCCCCCCAAAAAAAAAAAAACTAAGACACTGTTCCCTTTTTGGAACAAAAATTAATACAAGACAGTGCCTTATTTTCAGGGAAACACGGTAGCTGTGTCACTAGGAAAATAAAAAACTGATGATTTGTTGAACAAAGGGAGTAACAAATGAAAAGGAAAAAGGGAAAAGCAAAAAGGGCTGTAGCAGAAAGGGTTTAAAGAAAACTATATGTAAAAACCATTAATTAAGTAGTAAAAGAAAACTGAAAACAAGAAATCCTGAAAACCCAGTCTAAAATAAAGTTTTTCACTAAAAGGACAATATTCACATAAATTCGAATGTTATTATTGATGTTTCATAGCAGGAAATAGTTGATTGGAAAACATTTCCAGTTTTCTAAAGTGGCAAAAGTGTTTCTCATTAGTATTGGTTTAATGTAAACTGAAACTCAAGAGGGAAGCAGAAAGGCAGCATGAAAGGATCGCCTGACTTTAATTGCCAGAGGACCAGACATTTCCACAGCAAGACAGGTGACTGGACTGAGTGTATATACCGGTAATAGTACCTTAGCCCAGTGCTCCATAGAATATCAGGCTGAGAACTGGTGCAAAGGAGAAACACTGCAGTAGCCCATAGCGATCAGAAAACCAGCACAGCTGTAGAACATAGAAGAATTTGTGATTTGAGGGAAGGATCTCCAAAAAAATACCATGTTTCCCTGAAAATAGGACCTATCCTGAAAATAAGCCCTAGCCTAATTTGCAGGGAGGCTTGAAATATAAGCCCTACCCTGAAAATAAGCCTAGTTACACTACATAAAAAAATACATTACCTAGCAGGCTCAGTCCAGGTGCCCTCTCGCTGCTCTCTAAAGGTTCAGCATGGTTCCCGCAGTTCTAGCCACTCATACAACATCACTTCCTGGTTATGGGATTCATAAGTCCTACCTACAGGAAGCCATGGCTGTTACTGGTTCTTCGACTGCTTTTTGGACAATCAATTTAGCGCTGGATACAACAATCACAGCCATTGCATCGGTTCATCCAATGATGCATTAATTGGTGATTGGTTCTTCGACCACTGCTCAACTAATCATGAGTGGCCGAGGACTGTAGGAAGCGCGTCGGAGCTGTGGAAAGAAGCAGGAGAGACATCA
This sequence comes from Eleutherodactylus coqui, assembly GCF_035609145.1. NCBI lineage: Eukaryota > Metazoa > Chordata > Amphibia > Anura > Eleutherodactylidae > Eleutherodactylus > Eleutherodactylus coqui. The sequence goes on along the minus strand of NC_089842.1, from coordinate 157,176,015 downwards.
CTCGAAAATAAGACACTGTGCCTCTTTTGTGGAAAAAATTTATATAAGACAGGGTCTTATTTTCTGTGAAACATGGTAATAACACAGTATCTACAAGTAAGGCTACAACTGTGTGAATTTTTGGTGATAGTGTTGCATGATAGTCAGAGTAAAAAAAATGCACTATAGATGCAAAATGTATCATTTACATACCTGATATCCTCCTTTACCTGGTATTCACAATTCAGCCAATTTCCAGTCCCCTCCACATGTATGTAAAATGGCTGCCATATTCTCAGACAACCCTATTTACAAGGTGCTCCAGTAGTCTGAGACACTCACTCTGCTCTTCGGTAAAGAAACCTACAGGAGAAGATAGAGAATGGACACAGTACCAAGGTCATTAGTAGTAGCCCATCTAAGAACAGAAGGATGTGTCTTAAACCCCTAGAGGGTGAGTAGGGTAGTCTGAGAATCTAGTGGCTAATTTACATGTATAAAGAAGGGACTGGGACTAACCGTGGTATCAGTATTGAAAAGGAGGGCACCAGGTATGTTAACTACCGTGTCCCTGAAAAGACACTCATATTAATTTTAGATCAAAAGAGTCACAGTGTCTTTTATTGGGGATGGGGGGGGGACTTATAATACTCACCTAGCAGCGAGCGCTCGAGTCCCTCACGTTGGTGTCCGTTGCTGCTGCAGGTTCCCGTGTCCTCCTGCACACTGACAGAGTAGTTCTTCTTGGTAGCGGGGCTTGAATACCCTGCCTCCAGTAAGCCAATGCATTGATTGGTTAATTAAGCGCCACGTCAGCCAATGAAAACTGGTGCTTGATTAACCAATCACAGCCATTAATTTCATGACATCATTGAATGGCTCCACTACCAGGAAGAACTGCCCTGTTGGCGTGCAGGAGGACACGGAAGCCTGCAGCAACGACGGACATGAGCGCGAGAGACCCGAATGCCGGCTGCTAGGTGAGTTTTTTGGTTATTTTTTACATGTAGTCTAGCTAGGGATTATTTTCAGGGGAGGGTTTATATTTCAAATCTCTTCCCTCCTTCACAAATCAGGGTAGGGCTTATTTTCTGGGAAACACAGTATATACTCTTCATGTATAGTGTACTGTGAATCGAAGGGTCACTTTAACTCATAGAAAACTGTAGATATTGAAGAAGGAGTGGAATGAATGGTCAGTGGTTGTTATTTGTTATTCACAAAGCCAGAATGGGGTAGTAAAGGCGAATAAAGTCATAAACTGGGAGGAGGTCTTAATTTTGATTTTGTAATGGGACCCTGATACAATGAAAATCACATAAAAATGCAACAGTTGCATGAGTTGTGTCATTCTGATTTCTGGTATGTTGTGTTCTCTTGTAAAGCGTTAAATACCCAATATTATATATATATATATTATTGCTGGACTTTCTATGTGTTCTTGCTAGAACATTCAGAGAGGACACATGACTGCTTTTTTACTATGTTGCTGTGGATTAAAAGGGAGTAAGCTACCTGCTGATAGGCTGACAGGCTAGGTATTAAAGGCAGATCCCATTCTCGGGCTGGGTGGTGACTCAGCAGTTTTTACAGAGAGCCCTGTGAGTAGTGAGCTGCCCCAGTGTAGCTAGAAAGCTGCATATTTCAGTTAGTAGATGGAGTCATTTGGTTAACCGAAGTTCCTGCAGGACTAAGTTACTTCAGAGGAGACTCCTATTTTCAGTCAGCATCTGTAGAGCCATTTACCCCCGGCAAGGATAAACCATTTATTATCTGTCTTAATTCTATACTGCACATACAATATTAAGGACACCCTATTTGTACAATACAGACCGAGTTATAGCCTCAATTAAATGTTATTACACTGTATCCATTAGTACTGCTGTATGTTATTGTACATTCAGTAAAGAACTGTTAATTTAACGGACCCGGAGTAAAGCCTCTCCATAACCCACGTCATATTTCACACCTACAACCCGTTACACCTTTTACAATCCAGTCTTTAGTGGAATGATATGTCAACCACAGGAAATAACATACACGTATAGGCTGTAGTGTATTGATCTACTAAACAGTCTAATGATGTTATAATTGATAATTAAAGATGAGTTTATTTTTCCGGTGTAAAGCTGTGGTAACTGCTTTAAAATTGAAGGAGCAAATGTACAAAGTGGTGGCAATCCATTCATGGTAATGTGGAATCAATATATCTTTCACAAGTGACCAAAGCCTACTGAGCCATGCAGGCCTACAGTCAATCAATAATGATTTCTACTGCCAAACCTGGTAACATAAAGCCCCTTGGGTCGCATTTCCTCAGACTAGACCTGACTGTGACTCTGACAGCTGCAGGCTAGCAAGGGGTCAAGTTTATGCCCTGAAGGACTTCAAGTGTTTGACTCTAACAATTACTGTAGTTGTATAGGATAGGCTTGTCCATTGCTTAACAGGGAACATGGTGAGTAGGCGGCAGAATCTCTATATGTTCTTATAGCAGCAAACGCTTTTACTATCCTAACTACTTGTTCCTCAGTTATCAATGTGCCAGACACAACTGATATATGTGTACTGAGTACTATAGTCATCCCTAGAATTTACAGAAACACGTGCTTCAGCACTCATGCAAATTTAATATCTGAAAAAATTCATAATTGTTAGATACACTCGTTGTCAAAAAAAAATCAAGCCCCTAGAAGGAGTTGTTGGAATCGAATGTAACTTTCTATGTGTGATTGTAACATTGATATAAGTAAGTGATTACAATATCAGAGCAATAATTTATTGCAGAAAACTGACCATTTGAAGTGAGGCTCTAGTACCCTGTTGGGCCGCCTCTATCTTGGATACAAGAGGTGTTACAGGCGGGCATGGAGGCTCTAGTACCCTGTTGGGCCGCCTCTATCTTGGATACAAGATGTGATACAGGCGGGCATGGAGGCTCTAGTACCCTGTTGGGCTGCCTCTATCTTGAATACAAGATGTGATACGAGTGGGCATGGAGGCTCTAGTACCCTGTTGTACCACCTCTAGCTTGGATAGAAGATGTGATACAGGCAGGTATGGAGGCTCTAGTACCGTGTTGGGTCGCCTCTAGCTTGAATACAAGATGTGATACGGGCAGGCATGGAGGGTCTAGTACCCTATTGGGCCGCCTCTAGCTTGAATACAAGATGTGATACGGGCAGGCATGGAGGCATACAGGTTCTGTATGGTATCCTGTGTAATATTGGCCCCCATTTGCTGTAACCAAGCAATCTAGATCTTGCAAACTTGTAGGTTGTCAAAGTTGGCATATCAGATGGTGATACATATTCTATTGATAACTAGGCAGGCCACAGACATGTGACAATGTAGTAGAGGCATTCCTGTGACCCCCTTGCTGTGTGCAGTCAAGCATTATCATGCTAGAAAATGCGTCCTAGAGGTCCTGACATGAGAGGAACACATTATGGCTGCAGGATGCCCTGAAAATATCACTGAGCTGTCATTGTCCCTCGTACCACTACTAGGGGTGACTGACTGTTATATGCAATGACTCCCCAGACCATCACACCAGCAGTGGGGGTGGTGTGTACTCCACAGCAAAAGCACGATTGAGGCGCTCACCCCTAGGTTAGTTCCATTTTGTAGCAGTCCAGTTTTGTCATTCACAACACCACTGAAAACAAAGGCAACGGTGGGTGGGTGTCAATGACAGTACATATAATGGGCGATGTGAGACCAAATGTCCTTCAGCCAAGTGCCTGGAAAAAGTTCAGACAGACCCAGGTCCCTTTAGCGATGGTGCCACCTGTCTCTGGATGGCGGACAATGAAACAGTTGCTCATCCTTATCAGACAATCAGACGATCCTCTCTACTGTTTGTCTGTTCAGGGCATCCTAAGCCTGGTCGCCTTGTGTGTGTGCCCTTACGCATTCATTGTTCACAACTACTCCTAACAGTCTGGTCGAAAAAGCCCAAGTGGGGGGACAATTCATTGATATGACCATCAAGCTTCTCACATTCCAATAGTGCGCCCCCTCTCAAACTCTGCTACCTAGGCGAAATCTCTTTGATTGCGTCTTAGAGGCATCTAGTGATCAACAAACTCTACAGTAAAAGATGTTCACTACACACAAGTATACTCTAAGAGCCTTTTTATAGGCCAAGGCAATGGTGGAACCACTTGTAGGGCTTCAGGTGGCAAGAACGTTCATCTAATCACACTACAACTCAAATCATTTGCATATCTGCCTGAGATATGACCATATGTCGAGTTTTGCAGCAAAACTCCTTCTCCTTTTAGGTGCTTGTGTACTAGCCGCATAAAACTGCAAGGTTCTTAGTACATATCTTAAACAAAACATGTGAGCCCACCTGGCATGTCCAGGTGACCATTCCTTTTAGATAGGTTCCTTACTAGAGTATATAACTTGATATCCTACTTTCCCTGAATGCATTGAGGCTTAGGCCCAAAAAGAGGTATCAGTTAGAGTTAGGAACCTGTCTGAAAGCAATAGTCGCTTATACATGATAGATGGGCCTACATTTTTATCAATATATGCTGTAAGAACCTTACAATTTATGCAGTTAGTATATATAACAGATATGCATTTGTAGTCAGCTATTAAAGGGCCACTCCGGCGAAAAGTTTTTTTTTCATCCCTGCCCCCCCCCCCCCATCTGATTACCTGTGACACTTTGGAGGTGTATTGCAGCCACTTCCATGCAGTGCGGCCTCCTTGATGGTAAGATTTTTTTGGTTTTCCTTTCACATCAATCCCATGATGCATCAGCACAGCATTAGCTAGAAGCTATACCATTCTGCCTGCTGTGGAGACAGTTTAGCTGTCTTTACCTTCTATATTCTTTTTAGTGAGCTACAGACCATACATATATAGGTAGTAGGATGAGCTGTGATCTTCTCTTTTATAACTATGGGCCAGGAACTGTGATAGGAGAGTCTTTGTTTCCCCTGCAGTTTTTGTGGTAGGGTCTATGCAACAGCATCACACAGATCACATGACCATCCAAAGAAAAAGAGGCCAAGACTTTCAGATAGAAAGGAATAACATTAGCTCACTTATATATACTGGGAGATAGCTGACTTTGTTTTTTGTTGTAGGATTTAGGCCTCCTTCCCACGAGCGTGACGGGCTCCGCCGCGTAATATTCCGCAGTGAAGCCCGTCACGGCACCCCCCAGAGACCCCATACTTACCAGCGGAAGATAGCGTGAAGACGCTTCCCCGTCCACCGCCGTCGCGTCACGTGACGCGCGGCGGTAGGCGGGGAAGCGTTTTTTCACGCTATCTTCCGCTGGTTGCAGCGGGAGATAGCGTGAACGGACGGCTTCCATTGACTGCAATGGAAGCCGTCAGCGCGTACACCCGCAGCAAATAGAACATGCTGCGGGTGAGAACGGGAGATTTCACGGTGCGTAATTCCGCGGTGGAATTAAGCATCGTGTGCATTGTGCTATTAGGTTCAATAGAACCTAATAGCAGGGGGCAACGCAGCGGATTTTTGCCGCGGATTTACGCGGCGTAAATCCGTTCGTGGGAAGGAGGCCTTACACTCTTCTATATACAGTAGCTAAATTTGTACCCCAACTGTAAAATTGTAGCAGACGTAAGAATGTATTGAATGTATTGTATGCATCACTCTGGCCCATAGACTATATCTGGTATAGGCCTGCTCACTTGAACTGTAATACCAAACACAACTTACGGACAAGAGTGATGCTGTTTCTGGAAAAAGAAGCAGACCCTGTTTTTCCAAATCCATAAAACCCTATGATAAATGAATGGCTGACCATATAACAGATGGAGGAGTGGGGTCTGTCAGACTGTGAGTGCTAGTGGAGGAACCCTTTCTATAAGAACTATGTTCCCTAACAGGGTTGTTTCAATAGAATAATACTTTTAATAACTGTGTGATATGGATCTCTAACGGAATGCTATGAGCCTATGTGGTACCTCAATGTGCTTCTCATATAATGTAGGTATTCTCCTCTAGAAACACTACTAATAATGGAGAATATACTACCTCATAGTGCACAGAGTGGCCCTACTGGTCTGTGTTACAGGGTTGGCGATATAGGTAAAATTTAAATTTTAACCTCTTCCTGAAATCTGACATATGTGGTCAAAATGTAGGAGCGTGTCCAGGGCATGTTAAGCTTATTATATACTGTCTCTTTAAGTGCACATGTTCATTTTTGGTGTTTATATGAAGCAGGTGGTGGTTCTGTCATTATTAGTGTTAGAGCTGGGGCAGTGGTAAGGAGGTGAGCCTCCAAATTTGTGGTGCACAGTGGTAACAGGGGGTTGGCATTGCTGTGGCATCTAAGTGGTTACATTTTTACGATCACAGCTAGCTGTGATCATGGCCATTGTGGGCAGGTACCAGCAGTTTAACATAGCTGTTACCCTCCGGGTATGGAGCAGACTTGGCTCCTACACTCGCTCCAAAGCCCGACCTGATATATCCGTCATTCTTTGATTAGGAGTTAAAAGTTTTCTCAATACATTGTATTGGAAACCCAATGAAAGAGCTCTCAAATGATTCAGATATGGTATCCGATGGCAGGCCCCCGAGACCAAAGGATACTCTAAACGTGACTGGGGAAGAGCAAGGTCTGAGTATAGGTAGTTGGGGTTTTCCTCATGACATAACTGGGGGAAAGCCTTCGGGAAGCCCAGCTGCTGATGCACCTCATGATGAAAGGAAAGGACTGCACTGTACCAAAGCTCACATACTAGCAACATGGAATGTGCGTGGCATGAGTTTAGGGAAATTGGACATTGTAAAATGTGATTGACCAGGATGGAGAATCCATGCCAGAGATAAGACGTAGGATAGCATTGGGGCGAAGCACGATGCTAAACATGGACAAAATCTGGAAAGTAGAGGCATCGGTATAGCAACTAACCGCAGGATAGTACAAACCACCGATTTCCCCATAGCCTTGTAAGGATGTGAAAGCTGGACTGCGAAAAAAGCTGATAGGAGGAGGATTGATTTGTTTGAGCGGTGGTGCTCACGAAAGCTGCTGTGTATACCCTGGACAGCGAGAGTAACAAACAGAGAAATCCTGAATCATATAAGACGTAATATATCACTGGAGGGGAAGATGACCGGGCTCAGACTCACGGATTTTGGCCATGTAATGCCAGCAGAGTCACCAGAAAAATCTATAATGCTTGGACAGATCAGTGGCAAAAGAAGACCCGGCCGCCAAAGGACACGATGGCTGATCCTGTCAAAGCTGATGCTGGCATGGATATCACACAACTAAAAGAGGCAGTGCAAAACCAAAAAACATGGCGGGAGCTTGTCTTTAGGGGCGTCATGGGTCGTGAACGACTAAACGGCCAACAACAACACAGTACATTATATAGTACAATTAAGTTGTCCTATTAAAGAACCGTTCCGGAAAAAAAAAACATCTCCTCATATAAAAAAATTATATGACTCTTGGAAGGTGGGGATGAAGATAAAGAAACTAAAATGTTGCCGACAAAACTGTCTGCGGTGGGAAAGGGTTAACTTGGCCAGTTAAGCCCCTTTAAATTCAACCTTTCCAATACCCTACCACCTATTCCCCTCTCCAGCATACCCTCACAGATCTTCTTACAAGCCTTCAAGTGTCATCTTTATTCCTGGCTAGCCTAAATTGATAGCAGAATGTTTGATCAGAGGCGAGTCAGGCAGGTTACAGAGCGGCTGAAGCTAATTTCTGAAAATGCAAACGCTGGTTCAGGTCACGAGAAAATTAAGTTTGATGCCAAGAGGTCCTGGAGCTCGTCTTCCCCTTTGACCCTGACTCTTGGCACTACATGCTAGTTTCCTTTTGAAGTGGTCTATTCTGAATAGCAAAGATTCATTTAGCTGACTGTCTTTTATGTCTGGATGTGAAGAATTGGAATATTGTGCTAAAAAAATCTCCCGTGATATCCATAATGAACAATATTTATACAAGAATGTCTGCTACCGCCTCTTGAGAAATCCTTGGCAGATCAGCCATGGCCTTAATTAATAAATTAGAATGACCTCCAGGGTGACCTGGTCATCTCGTACGCCACCTAATGATGTCATGTGCGGTAGTCCCACTAAGTCGGCGGTTCTAGTCCTGACAGGATATATTTATATTTCTTTATGGTAATTCTTCCAACTACAGTTCAATTAAATACAGAGCTGAAAAAATCCTTGTCCTATTTTTTTGACCTCCCTGGTCTTCGGTTCTAACTAACCACTGTCATGTTCCTGCACAATATCTTTTACATTGTAGCTGAATTTTTATGTTTGATTAAAAAAAAATTACTGTTCATATGGAAGGAATCACTGTTTTCTTCTTATATCGCAGATGTAGAAATCAGTGTCATACAGTAGTAGACTGGCACACGTATCTATATTTTTGTGTAAGCATGGAAACACTGGGCTTTGCATTATTCTACAGGATATATCAAAAGTTTTTGTCTCAGAGAATGTGACATTGTACTTCTGGGACCTGTAGTATTATGGGTTTCCAGAAGCACACTACTGCAGGTGTGGGTAATTTGGCTGGCTGATGGTGTGTACTGCTCCAGCCAGCCAATCACCATCGGTCTTGTGCACATAAATACCAGCCTCTCTTACTAGAGGGTGATGGTCATTTTGCTATTTACCTCTCGGAACTCTGGTGCTGGGAGTCATGTATGTTCTGTTGCATGCATGAAGTTCTGGGTGGGATTCCCTTGTGTCTGTTTGTGGATTTGAACAGTGTCTTGTTCAGTGTCTGTCTGTAGGTGTGGCAGACATCTAGTGTGAACATACACCACTCTCCCTCTTCCTTCCAACTTTTCCCACTATTTTGCGATAGATTCTAGGCATCACTTACAACTTCTGTCATCTATCAGAGCCCTTCTCTTCCCTGACTCTCGTAAGGGCTAAGTTCATAAGATACCTAAAATACAAAAAGTTTGGTGCCGTGTTAGCCAGTAGAGGAACATGTGATTGTTCTCAGTAAGAGAAACCACGTAATCTTGTAGATAGGATACCTTTTAATGGCTAACAAAAATACATGATGTTACAGCAAGCTTACAAACCTCTCAGGATTATTCCTCAGGTATAATGAAATAGATCTGAAGAGGCATATATATATATATATATATATATATATATATATATAAATACATATACCGAGTTTCCCCAAAAATAAGAAACTGTCTTATATTAATTTTTGCCCCAAAAGAGGCACAGTGTCTTATAATACTCACCTAGTAGACGGCGTTCGGGTCCCTTGCGCTGGTCTCCAGCGCTGCTGCAAGCTTCAGTCTATTCCTGAATGCGGACAGAGCTTTCAGCAAGCGATTGCTCTGATTGGTTCATTGAGCACTGCATCAGCCAACCAGAGCCTGCACTCACTTAACCAATCACAGCTATTCATTGAACGACATTATTGAATGGCTGTGATTGGTTCATCGAGTGCCGCGTCAGCCAATCAGAGCTGGCGCTCGATAAACAAATCAGAGCAGTGGCTTGCTGGAAGCGAGGTATTCAAGCCCTGCTACCAGGAAGAAATGCTCTGTCGGCGTTCAGGGGTAGACAGAAGCCTGCAGCAGCCCAGCACGAGGGACTTGAACGCCATCTACTGGGTGAGTATTGCTTTTCTTTTTTTTTCATGTTGTGTAGCTAGGGCTTATTTTTGGGGCAGTGCTTATATTTCAAGCCCCCTTACCCCAGAAAATTAGGGTAGGTGTTATTTTTGGGGAAACACGGTACATATGACAAGGCACGGACATGGTGTGATTAAGGATCCTATTAACCATGTATGTTTTTGTGGTGGAGCCATAAATACAAAGTGTTTGCAAAAATACAGAATTCCTGGGGACCAATATTTCAGTGGTAAAAACTATTAAAGCAGTATTCCTCCAAGTTAGAGAGTAAATGTACTTTTTAAAAACTTTTGACATGTCAGAGCAACATGTCAAAAGTATTGATCATGCTGCTGAGACTGCCACTGATCACTGAAACAAATGGGCTGCAGTGCTTACTCGAGTGCTGTGCCCCGTCGGCTGTCCTTGGTGGGAAGGACAGCTGAAGACAGAAGCATAGATGTTCATAGAAGTCTATTTGCCCATCTTCTGCTGCCAAGAAGAGCCAACAAGCAGAGAAAACAGGTGAAGTGGCACAGTGCTAAGATGAGCACTAAAGCCCTTTCATTTCCACAGTCATTAGGGGTCTTGGCAGCAGGACCCTCACTGATCAAAACTTTTGACATGTCACTCTGACATGTCAAAAGTTTTTAAAGTGCAGTTATTCCTTAAGATATGGTAAGCTGGCATTTTTACACTGTCCTTTATGACCAATTACTTCTGCTCTATGAAGCATTAGTGTGGCAAAAAATGAATGAGTTATGCCCTTAAGTATGGCACCAGTGTGCACTATGTCACCATTAGCAGGAATATGGGCTAGGTACAATAACTCAATTTGCTTTGCCTTTGCATGATTAACAAACATGTTGACATACTGTAGCATCCAAATATTTCAGACTAACTTTTCTGCCTGTTGCCGTCAAATTTTCCATATTGATTCAAAACCGCCCCGTCTCCGAGACCGATGAAGCTTCAGATTTTTTCTAAAGATCTATAACTCAAACAAAGGGTTTTCTGCTTCTGACAATTTACACAAGTGGACAGTGAATTAGTAGAATGATACATTTTCCTTTCTGTAATGTTTGTGAGATCAATATGTTGATATTGATTTTAAACACGGGTGCTTGTGCCGCCTTTGGGCAGAACGCAATACGAACACACCATGATATATTTAACCACAGTTTCTAATGTATGTGAAATAGCAGCTTATGCCACGTTATCCAAGCATAATTATGGGTTTATAGGTTAATTACCTATATATGCATAATTAGGTCATTGTCTACGGTTATTTAGAAAGGCGTGACAATGAATTGTCTATTCTCAACGCATAAGGACCAGAAATTTCGCCTCAAAGAGGGAAAATCATGAAAATATATGCATTGACGTTTTCAGTCAATCATACTTTACACTCGGAGAAGTAATTTTCAACCATTCACAGCTTTAGAAATGAACATTTTGATAGATGATAATGAATAAATTATAATTATCACTTGAAGCAAGAATAACATGACA